>NC_058082.1:265855521-267055521 GCF_014858855.1 Bufo gargarizans | reverse complement strand
AATATATTCACCGTTCATAGTTGTACATATCTGTTAAAAATACTTTTTTGTAAAAATATAAAAAAAATTGTGCCTAATTGCCGTTCAGCGGTCGAGTGAGATATTTTACAGTACAGTTTGCTGTGTATTAGTGGCAAAATACAAATATATTTGCCATTCATAGTTGTACTTATCTGTTGAAAATGTTGAAAAGCCTTTTGTGTAAAAAAAAATAAAAAATTGGGCCTAATTGCCATTCAGATGTCGAATGAGATATTTTACAGCCCAATTTACTGTGTATTAGTGGCGAAATACAAATATATTTGCCATTCATAGTTGTACTTATCTGTATAAAAGCCTTTTGTATAAAAATATTTAAAAAAATTGGGCCTAATTGACGTTCAGCAGTGCAGTGAGATATTTGACAGCCCACTTTGCAGTGTATTAGTGGCAAAATTCTAATATATTTGCCGTTCATTGTTGCACTTATCTGTTGAAAATCTTTTTGTGTAAAACTAAAAAAAAAAATGTTCTAATATACATTCTGCGGTGTAGTGAGATATTTTACAGCCCAGTTTGCTGTGTATTACTGGGGAAATACAAATATTTTTGTCTTTCATGGTTGCACTTATCTGTTGAAAAGCTTTTTGTGCAAAAATAGAAAAAAAAATAGGGCCTATTTGCCCTTTAGCAGTGCAGTGATATATTCTAAAGCCCTGTTTGCTGTGTATTAGTGACAAAATAAAAAAAAATATTTGATCTAACATTTGGTTATTTCATAGTTGTACTTATCTGTTGAAAAGCCTTTTGTGTAAAAATAAAAAAAAACGTATGCCTAATTGATGTTCAGCGGTGCAGTGAGATATTTTACAGCCCATTTTGCCTTGTATTAGTGGCAAAATACAAATATATTCACCGTTCATAGTTGTACTTATCTGTTGAAAAGCCTTTTCTGTAAAAATAGAAAAAAATTAGGGCCTATTTGCCCTTTAGCAGTGCAGTGATATATTCTAAAGCCTAGTTTGCTGTGTATTGGTGCCAGCAAAAAAATAATTGATCTAGCATTTGGTTATTTGATCTAACAGTATGTCAGGCAGAGACGTGCCAGGCCTTGCACAGAGGAGTGGCAGAGGCCTATGTGTTTCTGGTACAGGCAGAGTTCACAACAGAGTAAAGGGCTGTGGCAGCAGGGGTCACTTCGAGAGGCCTGAGCTCCTAGTGTCAGCTAGTGGTTGTGTTTTGACCAGCAACCCAGCGATTCTTGAATGGTTGACTAGATCTTCAACTTTGTCACAACTTACATCAAACACACCCAGCCAAGAGGCAGTGGGTTCGTCAGACACAACCCTTAGTTGGCATGGCCCGGGAGAAAGCCCTGTGCCCTCACCTGTCCTCAACCTGCTTCTGTCCTTTCATCCACTAGGCAGGCTAGTAGTGATGAGAAAAGTGGCGTGGGAGCTAGTGTTGCGAGCGGTCAGGCTTCTGACCCAGAGATGGTTGAGGAGGACATCAGTGACATGCAGACAGTACTCAATGATGATGATGTAGCTGATCGCACTTGGGAGTCGGGTGATAAAGGGGCTTCATTTTTTAAAATTGTTTATTTATATAATAATGTAATATTATTAAATCTGGTGTCTTCATGAAAAATCAGCAGCGTGGGGGCCCCGTGTCGCTTCTACACACCTTCAAAATAATCCTCCAGCGGGGCGAATAGATGCCTAATGGCTGGGACGCTCCATGACTTTCCCAGGAGCTTTTGTTGGGAGCAGCGGTTCATTTCTGAGATGTCCGTATAGTGTGGGGGGAATCCGAAGACCCTCTCAATCTCCGTGCACCACAGGATGTTCTCCTTCCCATCCATGATGACTGGAAACTTTCCCTGACAAAGAGACCAGGGGCTAGTAGTTATGGTTTGAATCTTGGTGAACTTCGCAACTCTTCCAGGCTCCAAGCAATATTGAAGCTTTGTCTTCTCATTGTTTGTAGCTACTAGAGGCCTGTTCATGCCAGGCAGGTTCCCCCAGAATCTGGTTTGATGAGCAGCCAATACCACACTTGCATCAATCTTGACAGGATTCGTCTCCAGGTAGAGAGATTTTATTTTTTTAATGCTTTTTCCATCACAACCACGTCATTAAATAACCCGAAGACTGGCCGATTTTCTCCTGTACTAGGCAACACTTAATTTTTTAAATAAAATTTATTAAATATTTAATATTAAATTGAACCAAAACTTGATTATAATTATAAGTGACTAAACTTAAATTTGCCAATATATTATCCCAATCTTCGATGGAAATTCTCAGACAATCAATTTGCCAAGTCTTTTGTGCTGGAGAACGTGTATTATTGAATTGTGCAGAGCTGAGATTGCCTCCTCATGCTTCTGCCACCTCCTCACTTTGTCGTTGTGCCACTCTGTAGCCTTATTATGCTGCTGACACCTCCACACTTTGTCGTCATGCCACACTGTGACCTCCTTATGCTGCTGCCACCTTCACAATCTCTCGTCATCATGCTACTCTGTGGTGGCCTCCTCATGCTGCTGACACCTCCACACTTTGTTGTCGTGCCACTCTGTGGCCTCCTCATGCTGATGACTCCCCCACACTTGATGATGTTGACATCATAATTTTTTTAACCCTTCTTCTGATCTGTCGGAAGGAAGGTAAAATGAGACGCACAACGGATCCTCTTTGTGTAGCAACTGTAAGGCTTGTACGGTCCCATCAGAATTAGCTTATGAATTGGTAGCCAAAAGCAGGAGTGTGTACAAAACACCGAAGACTTGCAAATATTCCATTCACGTGTTATGACCCACTCCTGTTTTTTTGGGCATTAGCAATATTGGAGGATTAATATGGCAAAAAACAAGGGGATCCGCTCACTTCTGTTTCCCTCAGGACAGGTGCTCCAATCCAAAAATGAGTCACCCCTCAAAATAGTAAGTAAATATGTAAAAAGGAAGGATTGGTCACTCTTACATGGAAATATAAGGTATTTGTTTTATTAATATTACTAATATAAGTTAAAATGCAAAAACAATAATATAAAATGCATAAGATAAAACAATCTCCTATATCTATTCTCTATTTGTAATGTATATAACAAAGACGATGATAATTTCAATGCTGGACAGAAAACAG
Organism: Bufo gargarizans; assembly: GCF_014858855.1. Classification (NCBI taxonomy): domain Eukaryota; kingdom Metazoa; phylum Chordata; class Amphibia; order Anura; family Bufonidae; genus Bufo; species Bufo gargarizans. Next base: position 267,052,393 of record NC_058082.1, on the reverse strand, counting down.
TGTCACAGTGTCTCCACCTGGATTCGATAGTCTGTTATGTGGAAGACAAATTGATACAAATATTCGCCCAGTGATTTGGATACAGTTTCAGTTGAAAAAATCAGCTGTATAATGGTAGAGAATGAGTCTCTAATATTTGTGTCAAAGTCCATATATATGAACGAAATCCCACTCTTTGTTTCTGCTCCTTTTCTAGGTGTTATAGTATATGGCACTAATAGTCCATGCAAAATGCTTTGAAACACAGTGAGTATAGACGAATTGGCCGCTATAGGCCAATGTTGCACCGTATGCGTCTGCTGACTGATGTACTATATTTGTAAGAATTATCGCTGTATGTACAATTTCAGTCTTCACAGGCAATATATTTGATCGGTGTTAGCTGGATGTTATACCCACTGGGATAGTGGGCTTACCTTAGTTGAAGCCGTCGGATAGAGGTAGGGGCTTGAATGCGAGACCCTGCTTAGCTGGATCAGCCGGCGTCCCGGCTGCAGGGCTGCTCGCGTCCCACGTGTTCTCCGCGGGAAATTTGAACCGGATATGCAAAGTCCTTCTCTATCAGCGCTGGTAAATGACGTATTGCGATGATTTCGACAATGGATCCAAGAGTTTCTTTTTCTTTATAGTGCACTTGGTAGAAGATGGGGTATTCGTCCAAAGTTGTGACGCACCTTTGGACGAATACCCCATCTTCTACCAAGTGCACTATAAAGAAAAATAAACTCTTGGATCCATTGTCGAAATCATCGCAATACGTCATTTACCAGCGCTGATAGAGAAGGACTTTGCATATCCGGTTCAAATTTCCCGCGGAGAACACGTGGGACGCGAGCAGCCCTGCAGCCGGGACGCCGGCTGATCCAGCTAAGCAGGGTCTCGCATTCAAGCCCCTACCTCTATCCGACGGCTTCAACTAAGGTAAGCCCACTATCCCAGTGGGTATAACATCCAGCTAACACCGATCAAATATATTGCCTGTGAAGACTGAAATTGTACATACAGCGATAATTCTTACAAATATAGTACATCAGTCAGCAGACGCATACGGTGCAACATTGGCCTATAGCGGCCAATTCGTCTATACTCACTGTGTTTCAAAGCATTTTGCATGGACTATTAGTGCCATATACTATAACACCTAGAAAAGGAGCAGAAACAAAGAGTGGGATTTCGTTCATATATATGGACTTTGACACAAATATTAGAGACTCATTCTCTACCATTATACAGCTGATTTTTTCAACTGAAACTGTATCCAAATCACTGGGCGAATATTTGTATCAATTTGTCTTCCACATAACAGACTATCGAATCCAGGTGGAGACACTGTGACACTGTTTTCTGTCCAGCATTGAAATTATCATCGTCTTTGTTATATACATTACAAATAGAGAATAGATATAGGAGATTGTTTTATCTTATGCATTTTATATTATTGTTTTTGCATTTTAACTTATATTAGTAATATTAATAAAACAAATACCTTATATTTCCATGTAAGAGTGACCAATCCTTCCTTTTTACAATATTAGAGGATTACTGACCAAATGCTGACCGAGTGAAGGCGGATGCTCTACTTGTTTAAGCGTTTAATAGAACAGGTTCTGTAGACATCTATATGGAATCAGCTGACGATGGTGTAAAAGGAGTATGCTCTTTCACACTACAGTAGGATCTTGGGCCTCTGCACGGTTCTTTTACCTGGCGCGAACATCGACCTATAAGGCTGAGATCATACTTGAGTTATTTAGTCAGTTTTGGCCCCGTGACTGCCCAAATAAGTGAATTGTGCAGTGATTCTAAGAGTGACGCCTGTCATTTGCATGTCATACGGACTCACAGTATTATTTTACTACCAAAGCAGACTCCCTATGCGTGTTACTGCAAGGCATAGTGTTCTTCACCACTATAAAGGCTCTCCCCAGCCAGGAAATAGCCGTTTTTTAACGTGACTTGCCGCAAATTAATTCAGATCAAACCAAATTTTTCCCCCAAAATTTGGCAAAGTAGCAAATCTCTATACATAATCTGTAGATATTGTTAAAATTTAATGCAAACACGTCTTTATATACACACAAACACACACAAACATTATCAAAACTGCACTTTTATCTATGGTGACTAAGGTCCTTTTCTTGGTCAGACAACCAAATGCTGCTTTAACATACACATGTTGGCAGGTTAGGCCTACATTCATGTGCAAGACCTATATGAGAAGATACAATGAACATTTTAAAGTCTTCAGTTCTGTTCTGACAAATATTTTATGAAAAACTATTAATAACACAGTGCCAAGATGTATTATTGAAGAGCATAGAGCCCTTGTTTTTTTCCCCCCCAATTTTCCTGCCTTTGGATATGGTTTCCTATGCCCGATCCTTGTTTTAACTTTCTACTTTGAGTATTGTTCTGTATTGCATAGATACTACACTATATGTTGCCAAATATCACTACTTCAGGAGGAAAAGATTGTAACTTTCAAACTTTTTAATTGATTACATAGATCAAATGCAGCTTTGAACGCACATGAAGAAGATGACTTCATGTCTTAGGTTCAGCAAGGCAACTAAAGTATTTGCAGAGTTACTTTGTATAATGCATATATGCAAACTGTAGTGGTCTGGAAGCCACCAACCTCAATGGCCAGAATCGGTGCCCAGTTAAAACATTAATAATAAAAATAAAAAAACAACAACACTCACTTGTATGAAACCCTACCAGTCCAGTGCCACTGCTCTGTCCTTGCCGGAGCAGAAGTGACTTGGTTCAGTGACCTCAGTGGTCACATGAAATAGGAGTGATATTCTAATCATGTGTTATTCAAGCACATGTGACTACTAAGGCCAGTAATTGGCTGGACCAGGCATAGGGCCAAGCTATTTCTGGTTTGGTGGGGATCATAAAGTGGCTGGTAACTGGGCAGCGTCACAGAAACAGCAGGACAGTTGTGTTTTTTTTATTTGTTTGTGTTTTTAGTATTTTTTTTACATTGGAGTTTTTGACTCCTAAGTTGGACAACCCCTTTGAGTCCTGAAACAAACAGTGGTCTTTCTAATTCGTTAGCAGTTAACTGGTAGTACCACTATAGGAAATTATGACATCACTAGGATATATTGTTACTTATTGTGCGGGATTCAAACGGCTTACACCACACCAATTATCAGCATGAAGGAGCAGCAGTGCTATTTAAGTGCTACAGCACTCTTGCTGTTTTCCCTTCTTGCTCCTAGTCATCCATTGTACACAGTGCATTACAGCCCAATTCACTTGAATGGAGTATATTGCAGTTCCCTCACCGAGTTGGACACTGTGCATTAGAAAACACTAAATGGACCTCAGCCCTTTTGTTCTTGGAATAAGTGTAGTTCCAAGAGATTGAACCCCAATTGATCAGATAGTTATGGCATATACTAGCAATAAAGTGCCAAGAGATCTTGGTTGCATATTGGGACAACTGGGCTATATAATCTTCCCATGCTCAAAATGGAACACTTAAGGAATATATGGAACATTTTGTATTCTTTTTCTAGATTCTTTAGCTTATGATAAGTTGTTATAACATCAACGGCTTATTTATATTATTTCACTAGACAATTGCCTACGCTGTAAGAAGAAAGGTTGCACGGTGCCGATTCCCAATCATTTTTCTAATGAACTTGTCTATCATCTAAATGTATTCTAGTCAGATGTATACCGGCAAATAATACATGATGTAGTTACACCTCCTCTTTCCAACACGGCATACAAAACAAAGTAGATGAAATTTTGAATGCCGCACAAAAGAATTATTACACTGTCATAGATTATGTGCTTAATCTTTCCTGGCAACTTTTTTACATTTCTAAGAGTTATGGGTTTGAAAAGTCACAGCTAAGATTACTTAATGAGCATTTGCCACCCTGGAAGTGAAAGTAGTTCGGATGTGTTTCAGTCAGCTGTTAGCTTTATTGCCTCTCTTCTGTACTAAAAGTGACAAGTAGAACACATTATAGAGAGCTCAGATGTGTTATGTAGATGAAGCCTGCAGCAATATCTGCCTGCTCTCTATTATTTATGATGTCTATATAATACAATGGACTGAGATTTAAACCATTGTGATGCAGTTTGTTTTTCAGGGGTGCTAAAGTACATCACATTTTACTGAGAATTGCATCTCTGTTACATATTAATCAAATCTATCTTACATGCAGCTCTTATGCTGTAAAATAAAAGCTAGAAAAGATTAAAGCTTTTGGCTTTTTCTCAGCTGTCAAGGACTGGCAATAAAATAATAATACGGGCTTCTAAATAATGTGTGTGTGACAGCTCTTTGCTCGGTATTACAATCTTTTATAGAGGTTAACTACAAAATAAGTTCCATTGAGTGATTAGACCAGGTCTGCGTCTAATGCTGTAATGCAGCATACTACATAATTCTTAGGTTGCCTCATTTGCACAAGTCCATAGGCTCAGCAAGGCACCAAGCAGATAACATAAAACCCTTTTAGATGGTGCTATTCTCTTTATGAAGCAGAAATGTATGATGTGTTACCAACATTTTTGGATGAAACAAGGAAAAAGACAGCTTAATGCCTCATTCATATGTCAACGTTTTGGTCAGTGATTTCCATCAGTTATTGTGAGCCAAAATCAGGTGGGGCTCTATACACAGAACCAGTGCAGATCTTTCACTTATACATTATGCCTTTCTAGCTCCAATCCTGGTTTTGGCTCCAATCACTGATGGAAATCACTGACCAAAGCACTGATGTATGAAGTATGATGTATGAGGCTTAAGGGTCTTGCCAAGTGGAAATGGTAAGGGGTGACCTTCTTGTAGAAGGTTCATGACGTGTGATGGTAGCACAAACTAGCTTAGGGTTTGTGGTAGACATGATTTCCAATGGACGGCCTTATTTTTGCTGACATGAAGTCTGTATGGCACTACATAGAACCTGTGCCTCTCCATTAGTACAGGCGCAGTGTGCTGATATACAGGCTCCATCAGACTCCTTTTGAAAGGAGATCTCAGACTCGAGATGTCATGCTTCAAAAGAAAGATACCTCCATACATAATGGGGCAGATTTACGAAACCTGATGATTAACATTTAGACAGTAAAATTAAGGAAGTAATTTATTAGAGGCTTTGAGACAGCAAGTTGGAGGTTTTTTTTGCCTGTTTTGTCAGTGGAGTAGCTTTTTCAACAAGTTTATGAAGCACCCTGGCAAGGGCCACACACATAATTTGTGAGTGGAGTCCCATTTTTAGCTAGATTTATCAACTGGGACTTTTAAAAATGTCTCAAGTCCACTTAATTTTAGTGGAGCAGAAAGTGACAGCACCTTTATAGTAATTACGCTTAGATTTTAGCTAAAAAAAATCACTAGGTAATTTATGTGCTTACTTCAATTAGTAAATGTATCACCAAAAATGGCTTAACAGACAGAAGACACTCTAAAAAGTTAACCTCAATTACTACCTGCATAATGCATTGATTCTTTAGACTAAACAATCTATAGGTGCCCCAGATTTATCAAAGTGGCTGATGTTTGTATAATGAATGCATGGCTAGACACTTTTATCTGACTTTACACAACCTATTGGTTGGCTAATTTTGCACCAAATGTCAGAGCACTTTGCTGCATCTTAAGCCACATCCCCTTTTAGCAATCAACAACCCTTGTTGTAGGTGGTATGTAAATCCTCAACAAACGTTGTACACAGCATATATTCCAGAATACTGGCTCTATATGCCCCATTGAGTTTCATGGTTACACCCATCCTCAAAAAGCCTTCACTTGACCAGTCTGCTTTGTCCAGTTATCTGTTGAAGATTTGCCTCAAAGCTGCTTGAGCCACATGTCCATTCTGAACTGTCCTCTCCCCTCTCCTCCTGCTCCCTCTTTGACCACCTACAATCTGGCTTCTGACCCCACCACTCAACTGAGACTGCCCTTACCAAAGTCACCAATGACCTACTAACAGCCAAAACCAGAAAACATTACTCTGTCCTCCTTCACCTTGACCTGTCCTCTGCCTTTGACACTGTCGACCACTGCCTTCTGTTACAAACTCTCTCATCTCTTGGCATCACTGACCTGGCCCTCTCCTGGATCACATCATACCTCACAGAATGGACATTTAGCGTCTCCCACTCTCACACAATCTCCTCATCTCATTCCCTCTCTGTTGGTGTCCCGCAAGGCTCTGCCCTAGGATCTCTTCTCTATCTACACTTTTTGCCTGGGAGAGCTCATAGACTCCCATGGCTTTTAGTATCAATTTTATGCTGATGACACACAAATCTACCTCTCTGGCCCAGACATCACCACTAGTGATGGACGAACATCTGCTGGGACGGTTCGCGAAAGCGATTGTGCAAATTCAATCTAATGTTCACGAACCACAAGTTTGCGGCGGGTCACATTCATTTTAATGGCAGGCGAACCTGAAAAATCTTCAGCTCATATTTGCAGCCAAGAAATAATTACTAGAAGTGCACAAATAGTCCCACAACTGAGTAGCAGAGGGAACGCAGCAAAACAGCAAACAAATGCTGCAGTACCCAAATACACTATAAAGAAAGTATATTGGTATATAACACCCTGCTTCTATCAGCTGTTTTGGAGGGCGACTGGTATATCACACCAGTTATAATCATTTTTTGTAATTGCCTTTACACTCTTTGTAGTTGTAGTTTTGCTGCAGAACCGCTCACCAGTTACCACCACTGCTGCACAATACAAATCCACTATAATATACTTTCTATGTTAGAAAGTATATTATAAGTGTATTACACCCCTCTGTACTGCGCACCTATCAATAGTACACCTATACCAGTCCTTAAAATGACTTTTGTGGACCTATTTGCTAGCGATTCGTGTCCCTAACAGTTTGTTCCTGCTCCACACAGCAACCTCTCCCTACACTGACAAAAGACAGAATGTAAAATGGCGGTCAGATTAGGTCTATTTATAAGGTAAGTCCATGTGCTGAAACTTTTCAATTGGCTGTCCTGTACCATCTGATGAATGTGTCATGGGTCAAAGTTCTTCACAATGTAAAAGAATATGGCGTGTGCAAATATCGGCATATATTCGCATGTTCGGCGAATCGCAAACATGCGAAGTTCGCCACAAACCGACAGCAGGGCGAACCGTAAGGCCATCTGTAATCACCACCCTACTATGCAGAATCCCACAATGCCTATCTTCCATATCCTCCTCCTTCTCCTCTCGCTTACTAAAACTTAACATGGAAAAAACTGAATTCATCATCTTTCCCCCATCCTGCTCATCCCCCCCAACAGACCTATCTATCACAATCAATGGCTGCACACTCTCCCTGGTCAACCAAGTCCGCTGCCTTGGAGTGAGCTTGGATTCTGCCCTCTCCTTCCGACCACACATCCAAGCCCTTTCCACCACCTGCCGTCTCCAACTCAAAAACATCTCCTGCATCCGTGCTTGCCTCAACTTTGAGACTGCGAAACTAATTGTACATGCCCTCATCATCTCCCGCCTAGATTACTGCAACATTCTCCTCTGTGGCCTTCCATCTATCACTCTCACACCCCTCCAATCTATCATCAACTCTGCTGCACAACTGAGCCACCTCTCACCCTGTTACTCCTCTGCCTCTCCCTTCACTTGCTCCCCATTGCCCAACAAATTCAGTTCAGAATACTAACAAATACATACAAGGCAGTCCACAACCTGTCCCCTCCCTACATCTCTGAGCTACTTTCCCGATACATCCCCACACGCAATCTCTGATGCTCACAAGACCTCCTTCTCTCCTATCTTCTCATCACCGCTTCCAACAATCACCTCCAAGATTTCTCTCATGCTTCCCCCATTCTCTGGAACTTGCTACCCCAACATACCAGACTCTTACCTACAGTGGAATCCTTCAAAAGAAACCTAAAAACCCACCTCTTCAGACAAACTTATAACCAGTGACCCTAATGCCTCTATACCGCCATGACCAGCTTCACCCTCACCTACTGTGTCCTTCTCCAATACCATGTAGATTGGAAGCCCTCACGGGCAGGGCCCTCTCTCCTTCTGTAGCAGTTTGCAACTCGTCTTGTTCATGCTTAGTGCAATTGTCTGTATTATGTATGTATACCCCTTTTCATAGGTACAGCACTATGGAATGAATGGAGCTTTAATAGTAATACAAAAAATAATACTAATAATAAATGGTTCATGTCCTAATTATTTTCAGTCGGTTCTGTGTGGAATCCATCTGTGAAAAAACCCTTTGTATATTTCCATATGAACTTGCAAGTATACAGAGTTAGGGCTCATGCACACGACTGTTATCTGGTTTGCGGTCTGCAAATTGCTGATACGCAAAACACAGATACCCGCTGTGTCCCTTCCGCATTTTGTGGAAGGGAACATCTGGCCCATAATAGAACTGTTCTATGCTTCTCCATAATATGGACAATAGTAGGACATGTTCTATTTTTTTTATTTTCTAACGGCCATGTGAATATACAGAAATGGAGTGCACACGGAGTATATTCAGTTTTTTATGCAGACCCATTGAATTAAAGGGATCCGCATATGAGCAGCAAAAAAACAACAACATGGAAACGGGAAAGAAATATGTTCATGTGCATGAGCCCTTATAGCGGAGAACTAATGCTCTACCACCGCTCCTAAGAAAACAAAGCCATAATCTGTGCATTTGCATACTGAGGAAATGGAGAAAACCATCAAGACAGTAAACGTGCTCTGCTGTTGCAAACAAAAATGTACCCACTCACCCTATTTTTAATACATGTAAGCTATGGAACAGTTAAAATATAAGTAACTATTACATAAAGGGATTTTAGGTTAGGTGAAAGTTATTGGAAAAAGGCAGAATGACCTTTAGTAAATGCACAATACATGATTGATTCAGCAACACTCAATTATACAATATAGGAAGGAAAATCATGGCCATAATATCATTGTCTATATAGGAATGTTCAACAAAATGCGATATTTTGTTGACCTTTAATATAAACTGTAATCATGGAGAATGTAACAACAATGACCGTTGTATGAACACCTAAGGGAAGTTTATGTCCTTATCTTGCATTATACAGATTTTAGTAACATACTATGAAGCTATCACATATTTTACACATGAAAGTTAATTTGTTATGTATCTAAATTATTATTTTTATTTATTTATAATAACTATATAATCCAAGTGTCAATGCGAACAATCCCATGTGCTTGCATATTAACTTGGGTATACAATAATTTATGATTACTATGGTAGATCATTGGGTGTGCTGTATTTACTCTTGCAATTAATTCATCATTCATCATAAATGGTGTTATAGGTCATTAATGACTCACTGAGCATAATTACAATCAGTATAACGCTAAAACTTTACTTTATCATTGTTTTTGATAATGGGAAACATGTACCCCCTCAGTTGACCCAAATACTTTATTCTTCTGCTGTATTTAGCTTCACCACTTTTCTGAGACTTGTCTTGGAAGTAAAGGTCTGTGACAACTGACTCGCCACCAATTTAAGTTAATATTACTTTTTCTTGTGGTTCTGATGAAACAAACCAATATTATTTCATTGCATTTTGAAGAAACACAGCAAATATAGATAAAGTGATAACTAGGGATGAGCGAACTCGAACTGTATAGTTCGGGTTCGTACCGAATTTTGGGGTGTCCGTGACACGGACCCGAACCCGGACATTTTCGTAAAAGTCCGGGTTCGGGTTCGGTGTTCGTCGCTTTCTTCGCGCTTTTGTGACGCTTTCTTGGCGCTTTTTGAAAGGCTGCAAAGCAGCCAATCAACAAGCGTCATACTACTTGCCCCAAGAGGCCATCACAGCCATGCCTACTATTGGCATGGCTGTGATTGGCCAGAGCACCATGTGACCCAGCCTCTATTTAAGCTGGAGTCACATAGCGCCGCCCGTCACTCTGCTCTGATTAGCGTAGGGAGAGGTTGCGGCTGCGACAGTAGGGCGAGATTAGGCAGATTAACTCCTCCAAAGGACTTGATTAACTGATCGATCTGCAGCTGTGGATCATTGAGCTGCTGATCCTCAATTGCTCACTGTTTTTAGGCTGCCCAGACCGTTTGTCAGTCACATTTTTCTGGGGTGATCGGCGGCCATTTTGTGTCTTGTGGTGCGCCAGCACAAGCTGCGACCAAGTGCATTTAACCCTCAATGGTGTGGTTGTTTTTTGGCTAAAGCCTACATCAGGGTGAAGCTGTCACACCAAGTGCATTTAACCAGCAATAGTCTGTTCATTTTTTGGCCATATACAAAATCAGGGGCAAGCTGCGCCTGTCACCAAGTGCATTTAACCCTCAATGGTGTGGTTGTTTTTTGGCTAAAGCCTACATCAGGGTGAAGCTGTCACACCAAGTGCATTTAACCAGCAATAGTCTGTTCATTTTTTGGCCATATACTAAATCAGGGGCAAGCTGCGCCTGTCACCAAGTGCATTTAACCCTCAATGGTGTGGTTGTTTTTTGGCTAAAGCCTACATCAGGGTGAAGCTGTCACACCAAGTGCATTTAACCAGCAATAGTCTGTTTATTTTTTGGCCATATCCCAGTCTAATTCTGTCACTAAATCCATACCGGTCACCCAGCGCCTAAATACTAGGCCTCAAATTTATATCCCGCTAAATCTGTCCTTAGTGCTGTAGCTGGGCGAGTTATTTAGTGTCCGTTCAAGCACATTTCTTGTTCTGGGTTGAAATACAATTCCCAATTTAGCAATTTCATAATTTAGTGGTTTCTGCTATATCAGAGCTATTTGAAATCTATCCCTAAAAGGGTATATAATATTCAAGGTGCACATTGGGTCATTCAGAATAACTTCACACACACCCGCTACTGTGTATTTCCAAGTCTAATTCTGGCACTAAACCCATACCTGTCACCCAGCGCCTAAATACTAGGCCTCAAATTTATATCCAGCTAAATCTGTCCCTAGTGCTGTAGCTGGGCGAGTTATTTAGTGTCCGTTCAAGCACATTTCTTGTTCTGGGTTGAAATACAATTCCCAATTTAGCAATTTCATAATTTAGTGGTTTCTGCTATATCAGAGCTATTTGAAATCTATCCCTAAAAGGGTATATAATATTCAAGGTGCACATTGGGTCATTCAGAATAACTTCACACACACCCGCTACTGTGTATTTCCAAGTCTAATTCTGGCACTAAACCCATACCTGTCACCCAGCGCCTAAATACTAGGCCTCAAATTTATATCCCGCTAAATCTGTCCTTAGTGCTGTAGCTGGGCGAGTTATTTAGTGTCCGTTCAAGCACATTTCTTGTTCTGGGTTGAAATACAATTCCCAATTTAGCAATTTCATAATTTAGTGGTTTCTGCTATATCAGAGCTATTTGAAATCTATCCCTAAAAGGGTATATAATATTCAAGGTGCACATTGGGTCATTCAGAATAACTTCACACACACCCGCTACTGTGTATTTCCAAGTCTAATTCTGGCACTAAACCCATACCTGTCACCCAGCGCCTAAATACTAGGCCTCAAATTTATATCCCGCTAAATCTGTCCTTAGTGCTGTAGCTGGGCGAGTTATTTAGTGTCCGTTCAAGCACATTTCTTGTTCTGGGTTGAAATACAATTCCCAATTTAGCAATTTCATAATTTAGTGGTTTCTGCTATATCAGAGCTATTTGAAATCTATCCCTAAAAGGGTATATAATATTCAAGGTGCACATTGGGTCATTCAGAATAACTTCACACACACCCGCTACTGTGTATTTCCAAGTCTAATTCTGGCACTAAACCCATACCTGTCACCCAGCGCCTAAATACTAGGCCTCAAATTTATATCCCGCTAAATCTGTCCTTAGTGCTGTAGCTGGGCGAGTTATTTAGTGTCCGTTCAAGCACATTTCTTGTTCTGGGTTGAAATACAATTCCCAATTTAGCAATTTCATAATTTAGTGGTTTCTGCTATATCAGAGCTATTTGAAATCTATCCCTAAAAGGGTATATAATATTCAAGGTGCACATTGGGTCATTCAGAATAACTTCACACACACCCGCTACTGTGTATTTCCAAGTCTAATTCTGGCACTAAACCCATACCTGTCACCCAGCGCCTAAATACTAGGCCTCAAATTTATATCCCGCTAAATCTGTCCCTAGTGCTGTAGCTGGGCGAGTTATTTAGTGTCCGTTCAAGCACATTTCTTGTTCTGGGTTGAAATACAATTCCCAATTTAGCAATTTCATAATTTAGTGGTTTCTGCTATATCAGAGCTATTTGAAATCTATCCCTAAAAGGGTATATAATATTCAAGGTGCACATTGGGTCATTCAGAATAACTTCACACACACCCGCTACTGTGTATTTCCAAGTCTAATTCTGGCACTAAACCCATACCTGTCACCCAGCGCCTAAATACTAGGCCTCAAATTTATATCCCGCTAAATCTGTCCTTAGTGCTGTAGCTGGGCGAGTTATTTAGTGTCCGTTCAAGCACATTTCTTGTTCTGGGTTGAAATACAATTCCCAATTTAGCAATTTCATAATTTAGTGGTTTCTGCTATATCAGAGCTATTTGAAATCTATCCCTAAAAGGGTATATAATATTCAAGGTGCACATTGGGTCATTCAGAATAACTTCACACACACCCGCTACTGTGTATTTCCAAGTCTAATTCTGGCACTAAACCCATACCTGTCACCCAGCGCCTAAATACTAGGCCTCAAATTTATATCCCGCTAAATCTGTCCCTAGTGCTGTAGCTGGGCGAGTTATTTAGTGTCCGTTCAAGCACATTTCTTGTTCTGGGTTGAAATACAATTCCCAATTTAGCAATTTCATAATTTAGTGGTTTCTGCTATATCAGAGCTATTTGAAATCTATCCCTAAAAGGGTATATAATATTCAATGTGCACATAGGGTCATTCAGAATAACTTCACACACCCGCTACTGTGCATTTCCAAATCTAATTCTGTCACTAAACCCATACCTGTCACCCAGCGCCTAAATACTAGGCCTCAAATTTATATCCCGCTAAATCTCTCGTTACCGCTGTCCTGTTGTGGCTGGGAAAGTTATTTAGTGTCCGTCAAAGCACATTTTTTGTTCTGGGTTGAAATACAATTCCCAATTTAGCAATTTCATAATTTAGTCGTTTCTGCTATATCAGAGCTATTTGAAATCTATCCCTAAAAGGGTAGATCATATTGAAGGTGCACATAGGGTCATTCAGAATAACTTCACACACACGCTTCTGTGCATTTCCAAGTCTAATTCTGTCACTAAATCCATACCGGTCACCCAGCGCCTAAATACTAGGCCTCAAATTTATATCCCGCTGAATTTGAATACAATACATTGGGCCAAATAATATATTTGTTGTTGTGGTGAACCATAACAATGAGAAAAACATCTAGTAAGGGACGCGGACGTGGACATGGTCGTGGTGGTGTTAGTGGACCCTCTGGTGCTGGGAGAGGACGTGGCCGTTCTGCCACATCCACACGTCCTAGTGTACCAACTACCTCAGGTCCCAGTAGCCGCCAGAATTTACAGCGATATATGGTGGGGCCCAATGCCGTTCTAAGGATGGTAAGGCCTGAGCAGGTACAGGCATTAGTCAATTGGGTGGCCGACAGTGGATCCAGCACGTTCACATTATCTCCCACCCAGTCTTCTGCAGAAAGCGCACAGATGGCGCCTGATAACCAACCCCATCAGTCTGTCACATCACCCCCATGCATACCAGGGAAACTGTCTCAGCCTCAAGTTATGCAGCAGTCTCTTATGCTGTTTGAAGACTCCGCTGGCAGGGTTTCCCAAGGGCATCCACCTAGCCCTTCCCCAGCGGTGAAAGACATAGAATGCACTGACGCACAACCACTTATGTTTCCTGATGATGAGGACATGGGAATACCACCTCAGCATGTCTCTGATGATGACGAAACACAGGTGCCAACTGCTGCGTCTTTCTGCAGTGTGCAGACTGAACAGGAGGTCAGGGATCAAGACTGGGTGGAAGACGATGCAGGGGACGATGAGGTCCTAGACCCCACATGGAATGAAGGTCGTGCCACTGACTTTCACAGTTCGGAGGAAGAGGCAGTGGTGAGACCGAGCCAACAGCGTAGCAAAAGAGGGAGCAGTGGGCAAAAGCAGAACACCCGCCGCCAAGAGACTCCGCCTGCTACTGACCGCCGCCATCTGGGACCGAGCACCCCAAAGGCAGCTTCAAGGAGTTCCCTGGCATGGCACTTCTTCAAACAATGTGCTGACGACAAGACCCGAGTGGTTTGCACGCTGTGCCATCAGAGCCTGAAGCGAGGCATTAACGTTCTGAACCTGAGCACAACCTGCATGACCAGGCACCTGCATGCAAAGCATGAACTGCAGTGGAGTAAACACCTTAAAACCAAGGAAGTCACTCAGGCTCCCCCTGCTACCTCTTCTGCTGCTGCCGCCTCGGCCTATTCTGCTGCTGCCGCCTCGGCCTCTTCCTCCGCCTCTGGAGGAACGTTGGCACCTGCCGCCCAGCAAACAGGGGATGTACCACCAACACCACCACCACCACCTCCGTCACCAAGCGTCTCAACCATGTCACACGCCAGCGTTCAGCTCTCCATCTCACAAACATTTGATAGAAAGCGTAAATTCCCACCTAGCCACCCTCGATCCCTGGCCCTGAATGCCAGCATTTCTAAACTACTGGCCTATGAAATGCTGTCATTTAGGCTGGTGGACACAGACAGCTTCAAACAGCTCATGTCGCTTGCTGTCCCACAGTATGTTGTTCCCAGCCGGCACTACTTCTCCAAGAGAGCCGTGCCTTCCCTGCACAACCAAGTATCCGATAAAATCAAGTGTGCACTGCGCAACGCCATCTGTGGCAAGGTCCACCTAACCACAGATACGTGGACCAGTAAGCACGGCCAGGGACGCTATATCTCCCTAACTGCACACTGGGTAAATGTAGTGGCAGCTGGGCCCCAGGCGGAGAGCTGTTTGGCGCACGTCCTTCCGCCGCCAAGGATCGCAGGGCAACATTCTTTGCCTCCTGTTGCCACCTCCTCCTTCTCGGCTTCCTCCTCCTCTTCTTCCACCTGCTCATCCAGTCAGCCACACACCTTCACCACCAACTTCAGCACAGCCCGGGGTAAACGTCAGCAGGCCATTCTGAAACTCATATGTTTGGGGGACAGGCCCCACACCGCACAGGAGTTGTGGCGGGGTATAGAACAACAGACCGACGAGTGGTTGCTGCCGGTGAGCCTCAAGCCCGGCCTGGTGGTGTGTGATAATGGGCGAAATCTCGTTGCAGCTCTGGGACTAGCCAATTTGACGCACATCCCTTGCTTGGCGCATGTGCTGAATTTGGTGGTGCAGAAGTTCATTCACAACTACCCCGACATGTCAGAGCTGCTGCATAAAGTGCGGGCCGTCTGTTCGCGCTTCCGGCGTTCACATCCTGCTGCTGCTCGCCTGTCTGCGCTACAGCGTAACTTCGGCCTTCCCGCTCACCGCCTCATATGCGACGTGCCCACCAGGTGGAACTCCACCTTGCACATGCTGGACAGACTGTGCGAGCAGCAGCAGGCCATAGTGGAGTTTCAGCTGCAGCACGCACGGGTCAGTCGCACTACAGAACAGCACCACTTCACCACCAATGACTGGGCCTCCATGCGAGACCTGTGTGCCCTGTTGCGCTGTTTCGAGTACTCCACCAACATGGCCAGTGGCGATGACACCGTTATCAGCGTTACAATACCACTTCTATGTCTCCTTGAGAAAACACTTAGGGCGATGATGGAAGAGGAGGTGGCCCAGGAGGAGGAGGAGGAGGAGGAAGAGGGGTCATTTTTAGCACTTTCAGGCCAGTCTCTTCGAAGTGACTCAGAGGGAGGTTTTTGGCAACAGCAGAGGCCAGGTACAAATGTGGCCAGCCAGGGCCCACTACTGGAGGACGAGGAGGACGAGGATGAGGAGGAGGTGGAGGAGGATGAGGATGAAGCATGGTCACAGCGGGGTGGCACCCAACGCAGCTCGGGTCCATCACTGGTGCGTGGCTGGGGGGAAAGGCAGGACGATGACGATACGCCTCCCACAGAGGACAGCTTGTCCTTACCCCTGGGCAGCCTGGCACACATGAGCGACTACATGCTGCAGTGCCTGCACAACGACAGCAGAGTTGCCCACATTTTAACCTGTGCGGACTACTGGGTTGCCACCCTGCTGGATCCACGCTACAAAGACAATGTGCCCACCTTACTTCCTGCACTGGAGCGTGATAGGAAGATGCGCGAGTACAAGCGCACGTTGGTAGACGCGCTACTGAGAGCATTCCCAAATGTCACAGGGGAACAAGTGGAAGCCCAAGGCCAAGGCAGAGGAGGAGCAAGAGGTCGCCAAGGCAGCTGTGTCACGGCCAGCTCCTCTGAGGGCAGGGTTAGCATGGCAGAGATGTGGAAAACTTTTGTCAACACGCCACAGCTAACTGCACCACCACCTGATACGCAACGTGTTAGCAGGAGGCAACATTTCACTAACATGGTGGAACAGTACGTGTGCACACCCCTCCACGTACTGACTGATGGTTCGGCCCCATTCAACTTCTGGGTCTCTAAATTGTCCACGTGGCCAGAGCTAGCCTTTTATGCCTTGGAGGTGCTGGCCTGCCCGGCAGCCAGCGTTTTGTCTGAACGTGTATTCAGCACGGCAGGGGGCGTCATTACAGACAAACGCAGCCGCCTGTCTACAGCCAATGTGGACAAGCTGACGTTCATAAAAATGAACCAGGCATGGATCCCACAGGACCTGTCCGTCCCTTGTCCAGATTAGACATTAACTACCTCCCCATAACCATATATTATTGGACTCCAGGGCACTTCCTCATTCAATCCTATTTTTATTTTCATTTTACCATTATATTGCGAGGCTACCCAAAGTTGAATGAACCTCTCCTCTGCCTGAGTGCTAGGCCTAAATATATGCCAATGGACTGTTGCAGTGGTGGGTGACGTGAAGCCTCATTCTCTGCTATGACATGCAGACTAATTCTCTGCTGACATGAAGACAGATTCTCTGTTACGGGACCTCCCTCCTCTGCCTGGGTGCTGGGCCTAAATATATGCCAATGGACTGTTGCAGTGGTGGGTGACGTGAAGCCTGATTCTCTGCTATGACATGCAGACTAATTCTCTGCTGACATGAAGACAGATTCTCTGTTACGGGACCTCTCTCCTCTGCCTGTGTGTGTGCTGGGCCTAAATATATGCCAATGGACTGTTGCAGTGGTGGCTGACGTGAAGCCTCATTCTCTGCTATGACATGCAGACTAATTCTCTGCTGACATGAAGCCAGATTGTCTGTTACGGGACCTCTCTCCTCTGCCTGTGTGTGTGCTGGGCCTAAATATATGCCAATGGACTGTTGCAGTGGTGGCTGACGTGAAGCCTCATTCTCTGCTATGACATGCAGACTAATTCTCTGCTGACATGAAGACAGATTCTCTGTTACGGGACCTCTCTCCTCTGCCTGTGTGTGTGCTGGGCCTAAATATATGCCAATGGACTGTTGCAGTGGTGGCTGACGTGAAGCCTCATTCTCTGCTATGACATGCAGACTAATTCTCTGCTGACATGAAGCCAGATTGTCTGTTACGGGACCTCTCTCCTCTGCCTGTGTGTGTGCTGGGCCTAAATATATGCCAATGGACTGTTGCAGTGGTGGCTGACGTGAAGCCTCATTCTCTGCTATGACATGCAGACTAATTCTCTGCTGACATGAAGACAGATTCTCTGTTACGGGACCTCCCTCCTCTGCCTGGGTGCTGGGCCTAAATATATGCCAATGGACTGTTGCAGTGGTGGCTGACGTGAAGCCTCATTCTCTGCTATGACATGCAGACTAATTCTCTGCTGACATGAAGACAGATTCTCTGTTACGGGACCTCCCTCCTCTGCCTGGGTGCTGGGCCTAAATATATGCCAATGGACTGTTGCAGTGGTGGGTGACGTGAAGCCTCATTCTCTGCTATGACATGCAGACTGATTCTCTGCTGACATGAAGCCAGATTGTCTGTTACGGGACCTCCCTCCTCTGCCTGGGTGCTGGGCCTAAATATATGCCAATGGACTGTTGCAGTGGTGGCTGACGTGAAGCCTCATTCTCTGCTATGACATGCAGACTGATTCTCTGCTGACATGAAGCCAGATTGTCTGTTACGGGACCTCTCTCCTCTGCCTGTGTGCTAGGCCTAAATATATGCCAATGGACTGTTGCAGTGGTGGCTGACGTGAAGCCTCATTCTCTGCTATGACATGCAGACTGATTCTCTGCTGACATGAAGCCAGATCGTCTGTTACGGGACCTCTCTGCTCTGCCTGTGTGCTAGGCCTAAATATATGCCAATGGACTGTTGCAGTGGTGGGTGACGTGAAGCCTCATTCTCTGCTATGACATGCAGACTGATTCTCTGCTGTCATGAAGCCAGATTGTCTGTTACGGGACCTCTCTGCTCTGCCTGTGTGCTAGGCCTAAATATATGCCAATGGACTGTTGCAGTGGTGGGTGACGTGAAGCCTCATTCTCTGCTATGACATGCAGACTGATTCTCTGCTGACATGAAGCCAGATTGTCTGTTACGGGACCTCTCTCCTCTGCCTGTGTGCTAGGCCTAAATATATGCCAATGGACTGTTGCAGTGGTGGCTGACGTGAAGCCTCATTCTCTGCTATGACATGCAGACTGATTCTCTGCTGACATGAAGCCAGATTCTCTGTTACGGGACCTCTCTCCTCTGCCTGTGTGTGTGCTGGGCCTAAATATATGCCAATGGACTGTTGCAGTGGTGGCTGACGTGAAGCCTCATTCTCTGCTATGACATGCAGACTAATTCTCTGCTGACATGAAGACAGATTCTCTGTTACGGGACCTCCCTCCTCTGCCTGGGTGCTGGGCCTAAATATATGCCAATGGACTGTTGCAGTGGTGGCTGACGTGAAGCCTCATTCTCTGCTATGACATGCAGACTAATTCTCTGCTGACATGAAGACAGATTCTCTGTTACGGGACCTCTCTCCTCTGCCTGGGTGCCGGGGCCTAAATATCTGAGAATGGACTGTTCCAGTGGTGGGTGACGGGAAGCCAGATTCTCTGCTATGGAACCTCTCTCCAATTGATTTTGGTTAATTTTTATTTATTTAATTTTTATTTTAATTCATTTCCCTATCCACATTTGTTTGCAGGGGATTTACCTACATGTTGCTGCCTTTTGCAGCCCTCTAGCTCTTTCCTGGGCTGTTTTACAGCCTTTTTAGTGCCGAAAAGTTCGGGTCCCCATTGACTTCAATGGGGTTCGGGTTCGGGACGAAGTTCGGATCGGGTTCGGATCCCGAACCCGAACATTTCCGGGATGTTCGGCCGAACTTCTCGAACCCGAACATCCAGGTGTTCGCTCAACTCTAGTGATAACAGAACTGTAAAGTTATTTGTAAAATCAGCTGACTATTGGATCATCTTCTAACCAATAGATCAACCAGACAACAAATTGTGGGACCTTTCCAGGTTCACAACGAGTATTTTTTTTTTTTTATTCCTTATTTCCGTAAACCACTGGTGATTTCTACCTTAGACATTACCACTTGTGTTACCATATATGTGATATTCTGGTTTGGAGAAATAGACAACTAGCATAATTGCTTTTACTGGCCAGTTTTATTGTCTCTACACACAACACAACACCTAGGCCATCCAACCTACAAAGAAGCATATGCTAAGTTTTGCTCTATAGGTGAATTATAATACCATACATTATCACAATTTAGAGAATAGTAGTTCACAATCACTGTTGCCTCTATGCTGCATGACAGGCAGCTCTTCTTCACCCAGGCAGCCCTTCTGAGATGAGCATCGGAGCATTTCATGCTTTGATGTTTTCCCTTGCCCTGCAGATGCTCTGCCTTGCTTTTTCTGCAGATCCAGTGATGTACTGGGTCTCTGCTAGGTGGAAGATTCTGCCTAGCAGTGTTCCCAGTGACATCACCGGCGCTAATCAGGCTAGGTCAGCACTAAAACCTGCCCATTGGTGCCGATGATGTCGCCGGCAACACTGCTAGGTGAAAGCCTTCGCCTAGCACTGTAAAAATGTAAACAAAAAAGCCCTGGGCAAGGGAGAGCATCAGAGCATGAAATGCTCTGAAGCTAATCTCAGAGGGGCTGTCTGGGTGAAGAAGGGAATATGTCTGAATCCGGACAACCCCTTTAAGCTGACCCTACTCAGTTAAAATCTGCTTCTGTGCAGACTCCCTGAAATTTTTCCTTAATAGTGTTGATCACAAATATTCGTATTGCTAATTTTTATCGTGAATATTGGATCTTCGAGAATTTGCGAATATTTAGAATATAGTGATATATATTTGTAATTTCGAATATTTGAGAGGTTTTTTTTTTAATCAGTACACATGATCTCTCCCTGCTTCTAGCTTGTGGAACAATGAGAAGGCTACAGTATCTTTGACTTTAGGAGTAGTGTTGATTGCGAATTTTCATAATGCAAACTTTTATCGCAAATTTTTCAATTTCCATTTTCCGCAATCAAGGAAATAATGACTGGAGATAAAGAATTCTCAAATTTAATATTCGCCAAAATATTTGTGAAATATCACAAATTTGAATATTGCCCCTGCCGCTCATCACTACTCCTTAACAGCTGGGCAAAGCAATCCTGCTTTGCTCTGCTTCATCATAGAGATAACTATGCAGCCGTACATTTACAACTGTATGCTTCTCTTTATCCCCTCTGTATATTCATCCCTATAATCAGTTTATCGATGAAATAGGAAGTTACAGCCTTGACATTTCTGGAGCCTGGAGTGATGGGTAACCACTAGACCCCAGGAAATCAGCATTAAACCTACCACTGTCCTCCATCAGGACCCTTATATTTACCAATTTGACTTCCCTTGACTATTAGGAATTATCACATTAACCCCTTCACTTCCCTAAAGCACCAGCAATACTTTAATCCATGCCCTAACTGTCTTAAGACCTTCTGGAAGTGTCTCCTATCTGCACACAGGATCTTTGGAGCTCAGGATCATTGGGTTCTTGGTTACCTTTCCTACCAGGGCCTTTCCCCCCAGGTTACATAGTTTGGTGAGTCAGCCAACTCTAGGAAGAGTCCTGCTTGTTCCAAACTCCCATTTAAGAATTATGGAGGACAGTGTGCTTGTGGGAACTTTCAATGTAGCAGAAATGTTTTTGCAATCTACTAAAGATTTGTGTTCTACACAATCCTGTCGTTGAGCTTAGCAGGCAGTTCTTTCTACCTTATGCTCTTGGTTTTAGCTCTGACATGCATAGTCATCTGTGGTATCATATATAGTCAGCTGTGGAATCATATATTGGCAGGGGTGTGCCTTTCCAAATTGTGTCTGATCAACTGAATTTACCACAGGTGGGCTCCAATCAAGGTGTTGAAAGCTGATCAAGAGAAATGAGAAATTAGCAAAATTTGAAGTGTCATAGCAAAGGGTCTGAATACCTATGTCCTTGCAAAATTAAGTTTTTCCTTTTTAATAAGTCTGCAACAATTTCTATTGTCCAATTTCACATTGTCATTATGGTGTATTGAGTGCAGACTGATAGATGAAAACTTTATTTTAATTTAGCACAAGACTACAACATAATGAAATGTTTAAAAAGTGAAAGGGTCTGAAGACTTTCAGAATTCACTGTATCTTCTGGTTGTGGTTGATTGACCAGCTAAATATCTCAAAAGCTTAGATTTTATAAATTGTGTGGGCCCCATCTTGACATATAGTTTTTATATATACAAATATTAACAGAGATATTAGATCTTAGGCGGGTTCACATCACTGTTATGGATTCCATTTTTGTTTTCCTTTATAGCATACTTATAACGGAAAATAACGGAATACATAAGACGGAAGTCAAAACAGAAGCCTTTAAGAGGCATTCAGTTTTGATCCGTCATAATAGAAGTCTATGGGAATCATAGATAATCTGTCAGTTTCCCGTTATGCAAGACGGAAAACGACTTCTTGTCGACAGGACTTTTTTTTCCGTTCTGCATAACGGAAACCAGACGGATCCGTTATGATTCCCATAGACTTCTATGGTGAAGGAAAGCAAAACGGAATGCTTTTTAAAGGCTTCCGCTTTGCATTCCGTCATAATACAAGTCTATGGGCAGCATAACAGATCTGTCCTGGTTTCTGTTCTGCAGGACTGGACTCCTGCATAATGGAAACCAGGACAGATCCGTTCTGCTTCCCATAGACTTTTATTATGAAGGATCAAAATGGAATGACTCTTAAAGGCTTCCATTTTGACTTCCATCTTATGAATTCCGTTATTTTCCAATATAGCCATGTTATAACAGAAAACAAAAACAGTATCCACAACGCTGATGTGAACTCACCCTTAGTATAACTGTCATATTATTATTTTTTGGGAGTATTGGATTGTGGTGATTAATATCTCCTTGGTGGCCCTATTTCAACTTTTCACTGTGTACTCAATTACCCCTTAATTCAACAGTTTTATTCCCTGTAATGCCTATTTTTACCTGTGCTTAAAATCAGGTTGCTATGCATGGTCCGTCTATGTGTTGAAGGACGGAGGACACAGAAGCAGTCTGCGTGAATGGTCAGATTACTGACAGCCAGGGACTGTAAGTAAATGATTAAAGCCAGGTCCTCCCCAGCAGCTGATAACAGTGCCTGGGCTGTGTGCACTTCTCCCTGTCCCTGCGCTTGGCAGACGCTCCCTCACTCAGCAGAGCTGGAGAATGCAGAGTTGAACCAGCGCAGACCAGGGAAGGGAGATCTGCCATCTGCTCAGTGTATAAATGAAAGCAACATGTGGTAAGAGGACCCCTTTGTGCTGCAGGAGATTAACCCTTTAGGGGGGAGGGCTCTGGTTACTGACACTTTTGGGGGCTATTGTTACTGGCTAGTGAGGGCAGGCGGGATTAGCCTCAGGGTGAGGGCAGTGGTGGCCATCTTAACTGAATAGTGAAATTGCAGTTTTATGCAGACTGGTTGCTAAGGGCTGAATCTTAGTAAATATGGGGTAAGTCAGTCTAATAGTAACTGATTCTGAAATATCATGTTATTACTAACTACATATATGAAAATTGAAATTAGGGTCTAAGTGTGACAGTTATCCTTTAAAGACAATTGGTCTGTTTCTTACATGACATTACAGATCAGCAAATTGATTTTAATGAATTGATTATTCTAATCAGCAGGACTTCATCTGTGAGGGTCTGTCGAATATAAGCTTTTGTTAGGATGGGACCATTTACCTGCTCCCACCCAAACAAATATGTTTATGTAATGTAGAGGTTAAACATTGTGTAAAAACGACCGGGAAATCAAACTTTTTGAGTGGAAATTATAAGCTGGAAACCAATTCTAAACCGGGACATATTTTTCCAATGTACTATATATACTTATTTCTTGTGGTCGTATTCTGTGGTCTACACTAAGTCCCACAATGCTTTCTGTAAGAATCTGCCTGTGTCCACTTTGTCATGCCAACTAAAAAAACTATCATGATTTAGGGTCTTTCGAAACAGGCAGATTGATGCCTCCTAACAAGCGTCAATCAAAGAATAAGCATGTTGATCAACAATTATTAAGTGCCATTTACATGTGGCAATCATAATGAGTATAGGGAGGAACAACCACTGTTAAAATGATTGCTAGTCTCCATACAGTTTTCTTTTGTCAGAAGCACATCCCCTGTTTACATGGGGCGATAACTGTACTACAAGGTAAAAATGATTTTTAGTGCCTTGTAAAACATGTGATCACCCGACAAATGGGTGCTCTTTTTGTCTGGTGGTTGGCCCCAAGTTTACATGGGGCCATGATCAAAAGTGAGTATTGTTTGTTCCTGATCATTTACCTATGTAAAATGGATCTTAGCATTAAGTATTGGATCAAAGCTGCAAAAATTACCAATACAATTTTTTTACAGTACCCCTACTGGAAATCATTAAACTTCTTCCTTACCGTATTGTTTTTCTTCTCATTTCGGAAGAAAATACATATTAATACAAATAATAAAGCTAAGCTTGCCACAGGAATGCAATTTGCTGTCTTCTTCATGCTTGCCTATAAATAGTAAAAAGACCTGTACTATCTAGAGTGCTGATTATTCAAGTGCCATTATATCAAACTGCTGAATGACTTTGATTGCGTTTGATTAAGTATGAAATATGTTTTGAATCCAGCTTACCCTCAGTCACTCTCCTTCCATAATGATAATTAGGTTTCTCAGATATAGGAGATGATATATTGTGTAGAGAAAAGGGAAAGCTATAGGGTAATCTATTCACTGGGGAGTTTCAATCCTGCAACTGCTGCCCTAACAGCAGGGGGAGGTGACCTCACACTTGTCCTTCTTATCATTCACTAATAA
The DNA here is from genome assembly GCF_014858855.1 of Bufo gargarizans. NCBI lineage: Eukaryota > Metazoa > Chordata > Amphibia > Anura > Bufonidae > Bufo > Bufo gargarizans. The sequence continues at coordinate 267,027,948 of NC_058082.1, read as the reverse complement.
CCATTAGGGACAATAGTGAGATCTCACACCTGCTGTCTACTTGGATGGCATAAGGCCTCAGCAGGGGGGTTGGCAGTAAATCTCAGCTTTACATTGCAGTCTTTTGTCACATACACAAACAGAGATAAAAACTTGTACTCAAGGGAGTCTAAGACAAGCCATAATGGCCAAGCATACCTCTCAGAAGAGAAGAAAAGGAAAATCAAACCAAGGGTTTCACTTAGTCATCCTATGTATTATCTTAATTTATTATAAACAGCACCAAGCTCATAGCTCCCTCAACCATATCTTTATTTGCAAATTTTTTTGAACTTCGGAAATAATGAGAACCATGAAGATCATCCCTATTTTTTTTGAACTTTGGAAATAATGAGAACCATATAGATCATTCCTATTTTTAGACCACTGGATCCTGCCTTCTACTTATGGCATTTCTGTCTTCTTGTATAAGAGTAATAGACACATGGATAATAATTGTTAATGTTGTCACTAAAGGTATACAGCCCACAATGATACTTTCAGGTTTACAAAGAACATAATAAAAGACACAGATCATGAGTTACTTGGTATTTTTAGAACTTAAAAGAAAGCTTGTTTAATGGATTACTAATGAGTATCCCATTCATATGTAAACTGTATAAGTGGGTCCACATGTGGCTGTGGTCTGTAAGCCTTCAGGATATGCTTTACAAGTCCTTCCTTTCATTAGCGAAGGTCATTGTATAACAAGTAAATAGGCTCAGGACATTATCTGGGCCTTGTTGTTCTAACTTTTCCTGAAAACCCTGTATATCCTCCAACTTGTACATTAATTATAGCATGACTCACAATTATCTTGAAATATGCAGAGAATTCAACTCATAAAGCCCGCTTTATCTCTTGTCAAGGTCATCCACACCACTGAAAATGAATGGACAAAGTCCGTATGCATTTACTTTTATGGGTCCTTTCCTCTTTTTCAGAAAGTGCTTATTATAATGTGCCAAAGAAAAGTCTTAAGGTATAGCCATATGGTCAGGTTTCCTGATGCAGTTTTGAATCCAATATCATGAGTGGATCATAAGTGGAGAGAAAGTAGTAAAGGTGCAGGTGCAGGTGCTGGGAGTCTGTCCCACACAGATCTGATATTGATGATGTATCCTGAGGATAGGTAATCAATATACTGACACTGCACAACCCCTTTAAGGACAGATATGACCTCTCTTTTTGAATTCACTTATGGTTTTGTCTTCCAAAATGACATAAGAAAACCTTATTATGTGGCTTTACCCTTATGTATTATGTGCTATATTTAAATAGGAATTTATAGTAGGTACATGTGCATAGTGTATTGTATTCTGTCTATCTTGGATACACTGTCATGTGAGTTATCCTGCAAGTGGCTAACTAGATCCCTGGTCTATGTTAAGGATGTCTAAAATACTGTAAGAGATGTCTGTCAGGTTGGTTCGCACTCTTCTTTTCAAACTCTCCTGCAGTGATTCATTGATACACATGGGCCAATACACAGGCCAATGATCGGGAATGAACCTTTCATTCCTGATATTTGATTGTTTAAGTTTATTTACATGCTGAAATAATCTGTCCTGTATAGAAATGAATGTTCGTCACTATGATGATTCATGCCCATACAGTATTATTGCTTGTTGTTAACATGACTGGGATGTCAACATTCAGGGTTTCACACTCTTTATGAAAGACAGAGCCAATAGAAAAGGCGGTGGTGTGTGCCTGTATGTGAGGAGGGATATAAAGGTTATTGTGTAAGAGACAAATTATAGACCAGTAAACTTAAAGGCTATGTGCACCTTTGGGTTCAATTTTTTAAAATTATTGCATTGTATTCATTTGAGTAAAAAAATAAAATAAAATTGAAATTGGTCTTTATAAAAAAAAGTGAAACCCTGTCTCTGTGCAGCCTTGAGTTTCTCTCGTTGCAGGATCTGAATTTTTACTCAGCTGATGGCTCCTTGTTTCTGATCTTATAAACACTCATTATAGCTCAATTCTTATCTTACTGATTAGAATGTGGATTAAATAAGTGATCTTTTAGTAATTTAGAAATAAGGTTTATTAGATAACCGGCACAAGGTGAAAGTATAAAGTACGATTCACACAGTGTCACGAAAAGGTGGTGATAAGTGCAGCCCTAAACCCCACCCACTCCCCTATCCCTAACTACCTGCACGGTCCGTCCTAACTGACGGGGTACAACTGGGCGGCAGTCCCTAGTTTACCTACGTGCAGGGGCCTAAAGGGAGGAAACAACAAAGGAAGAAAACAAAAGACAAGGACAGACGATACAGAAGCAACAAGAGTCCCAGGCTGGGTAAAACCACAACTCAAACCAATGGAAGCCAAAGTCAAGACCCAGAAGGTAACAAGGGCACAAAGGGGTAATTCAAGATTGAAGTCAAAACAAGCCAAGGTCAGGAGCCAAGAGGTTGCGTCAGTACAAGGGCTAACACAAGATCGAAGTCAAATACAAGCCAAGGTAAAAAAAAAAGTAGCCACAATGCAGAGAACGCTAGTGAAGTCTAATTTATGGGTCATGTGATGTGGCCAGCGTCACATGACCCATGTCCAGCCCATGAATACACCTGAGCGCCGACTCATTGACATCAGCGCTCAGTTTCCCCCCCTGCTCGTTGTCTAGGGGACGAAGGATGCCGGAAACTCTGAAGAGACGTGTACGGCCGGGTCCTCTCAAACTCCTTGTTACCATGGAGACGAGGACGCAGGCCGTGTCCTCGCTCCTTCTCATGATTGGGATGCTAGCGGAGCTGCAGGGACAGAACATGTTGCCGGATCCCTGTTACACACAGCTAGATAAAATCCCTTTGTGACAGAACGTTCAATATTTTTAGAAAGACCAATTAAAAAAAATTATTTTTTTAGACAAATGATTTGAAGACCAAAATTAGTAAAATGCAGTTATAAAAATATTTGCCATGGAAGTGGTACATAGCCTTTAACCTTTTGGTGACATATGACATACTAGTACGTCATAACAGGAAGTAACTTCCTGAAAATTAATGTATTAGTACGTCATTATGATAGGGCGAGCAGCTGTGAGCGCCTGATCAATGCAGGGGCCCGGCTGTGACTGACTGTATCTGTTTACAACGACACCATTTGTTTTACTAAAAAATTAATTAAAAAAGGGTCCCTTTCCCTTCATCAAGCGATTTTTATAAAAAAAATGTAAAAGATGTAATAAAAATAGACATTAGATATCGCTGCATTCGTTTAAGCAGCTCTGTAAAACTATGACATGACCTGTAAAAAAAAATACAACAACAACTGTGACAAAACAGCCATTTTTGTCACCTTTCCAAAAAAGTGTAAAATTGAACAAACAAAAAAATCATATGTATCCAAAAATGGTACCAATAAAAACATCAACTGTTTCCTCAAAAAACAATACTCTACACAAGATAGTCGGGAGAAAAAAAATATGTTTTTTAGAAAATGGAGAACATGCTTTTTCAAAAAGATTGTAACAAATTGCTCTTTAAAAAAAAACATGATCGCCGTAAAAAATAAAAATAAAAACAGTGCCTTTTTTGTTACCTTGCCTCATAAAAAGCATAATATTGTACCCCAAAACAGGTCCAATAAAAGTGTCACTTAATCCCGTAGTTTCCAAAACTGTGTCACTTTTGGGGAGTTTCTACTGTAGGGGTGCATCACAGGGTTTTCAGATGCGACATGGCAGCTAAAATGATCCCCATGAAATCTGCCATCCAAAATCCAAATGTTGCTCCTTCCCTTCTGTGCCTTGCCATGTGCCCCTACAGCAGTTTACGACCACATGTGGGGTGTTTCTGTAAACTGCAGAAACAGGGTAATAAATATTGAGTTTTGCTTTGATGTTAATCCTTGCTGCTTTAGGCTGAGTTCACACTTTAGTTATTTGATCAGTTATTTCCTTCAGTTATTGTGAGCCAAAACTAGGTGTGGGTCAAAAAACAGAACAGGTGAAGATCTTTCCATTATACCTTATCTCTGTGTCGGCTTCACTACTGGTTTTGGCTCACAGTAACTGATGGAAATAACTGATCAAGTAACTGAAGTGTGAACTCAGCCTAAGCCCCACGACTTCATAAGAGAATTGGTCCTTTAAACAGCGGGTTTTGGTAATTTTTTGGAAAACTTTGAAAATTTCTTCTAAAATTGTACTCTAACATCCCAAAAAATACTAAAATAAAATGATATTTACAAATATAAAGTGCCAACATAAAGTAGACATATGGTAAATGTAAAGTAAGAACTATTTTACGAGACATCACTATCTGTCTTAGAGAAAATGAAATTTTGATAATTGGGAATTTTTACAAACTTTTGGTAAATTTTAGATTTTTTCTTTATAAATAAAGGTAAAGTATATTGACTCAAATTTACTACTGTCATGAAGTACAATGTGTCACAAGAAAACAATCTCAGAATGGCTTGAATAAATAAAAGCATTCCAAAATTATTACCACATAAAGTGACATGTTAGATTTTCAACAAATGGCTCTGTTTGTAAGATGAAAACTGGACCAGGGTAGAAAGACTCTTAAGGGACTATATATAGGAGTTAGTAACTGTTGTGACACAGTGAAGGGAATGGACTGGGAAAACAGGTATTCTCCTCCAAGCATGTCCTGCTGGGATGATTTGCAGCCATGTGGGGTCAAATACCGGACTGGATTTTAATTGCCGATCCGGATTTTTGGCAGCACCTGGCTGTCCTTAAATAGGCAGCTGGGCTCAGCAGCAGGATCTCTGTGTTGGAATCTGATGCTTGGTGCCAGGTTGGAGGGCTGAGACCCATGGGCCGAGAAAACAGGCCCCCTAACGCCTGTCGTGGACTGCTGGAGGCAGAACTGACATCAAGGTGACTTGTCTTATATGAACTTTCCAATTTGTGTAAAGTAACACCAAGATGTACTTTCCATTGTGTGTGAAGTAAACACCAAGACTGCAAAGTAACATGTCTTTTGCCTCTGTACTGTGTCCACTTACCCTATCTACCAGAGAGAAAACCCCACACTGTAAATAATATCATAAGTGATAGCAAGCATGGGTTTACCAAGGATGATGTTGGCAGATGATTTTGCAAAGGCATTTGATCCTGTCCCTCATACAGTGGCGTCACTAGAAATGACTTGACCCAACAGCAACTTTTTGAACGCAACTCTGCAACCCCCTCCTGTGACTAGTCTAGATTGTTCTCTTAAATGAAACCCGGCAGCTGCTCCATTAGTTTCCTACACATACAGTGGATATAAAAAGTCTACACACCCCTGTTAAAATGTCAGGTTTCTGTGATGTAAAAATATGAGACAAATATAAATCATTTCAGAACTTTTTCCACCTTTAATGTGACCTATAAACTGTACAACTCAATTGAAAAACAAACTGAAATCTTTTAGATAGAGCGTAGTTTCACCATTAACACCTGGCTTCTTCCGCCTAATCCCTGGAAGAAGCCAGGTGTTACTGGTGAAACGACATCGGGAGGAGGCGGCTGAGGGTACCACATGCATTCTTGGGTAGTTATTTGCTTATCCTTTCCACACATACGTCTGTTTATGCCTTACTTGGGATTTTTATGTCTGATGGCTTCTATTGTGTTATTGGCCTGCTTGTGTGAGGCTTCTCTCTGCAATCTATATACCCTTGTGTGTTGACCCCTCAGTCTCCTCTAGGGTTGTTTTTTCCTCACTGAAGGTTTCCCCCTTCCTTGCTGCTGTTTTTACAAAGTATATTTTTATACATGTTAAATTAATGTATATTAAATAAAGACTCTTTCATGTTTATATATATATGTGTTTGGTGCTAATTTTTGGTGTGTTTAGTACATTGAATTTGTTTGGGCTGCTCTCAGCACTATATATTCATTATAACCCGGTGAACAAATCTAGTGGGGCTTATCAAGCAATGTATAATGTGATTGAAAAATGAATCCAGCCAGCAAATGAGGCAATATGGACAATCAGAATACATTAGTAAGTGCCTTGTATGAACTTTCTCTACATGATAAATGCCACTTGCTGAAGTGAAATAATGTATTTAATGCTTATAAAAATGTGTAGAAGACAGGGTCTCGCTCCTCTTTTCTAAAATTCACAACCCCACCAATCCCTTGGTTAAACTTGATGGATTTATGTATTTTTCAACAGTATTAACTATGCAATATTCCTATTTACACAAGGCAATGTGATGCCGATCATTCTATTTTGTGTAACATAAACGATCAGATCAATCGACATGGTGAGCATTTACTCAATTACTACCTGATTGCTGGCACATTTACATGGGGCGATTATTGGGAGCAACTGTTCGTACAATAATTAGTCCTATAATCTGTCCATACAAATGGACCCTACAGCTGGTCACATTACACCATCTGACAGACCCTGTCCGATTCCTTGTTTTTTAGAAAACAAGCAAAGCAAGTGGTATCTAATTTATTCAAGCATATATCTTTGTGAGGCAGTCAGGAAAAATAATTGTCATGCATTGATATATATTATAACCATATCCAATGTAAAAATTATAACCATATAGTTAAAAAGATGTTAATTTGAAGAAACTTCTCAAAGTCACTCTAACATTTCAAAGTTGTGAATATTTCAAATATGACCTACTGGTGTGTAGCTTAAATATAATTTACTGCTCTGCTTTTAACATGTTACGTTATGTTGCAGAACAAGAAAAACATTAAAGTACCCTAACATTAGAATTTCTAGGAAAATAAGAGATTTATAATAACCCGAGTAAGACCAATCCGAGACCAACCCGAGACATAGAGACCAATCAGATCACTGTTGTCATTATACTATAGCAGGCTTGAAAATAAGAGCAGTGACCTGATTAGTTGATGTGGACAACATCTAGACATTTTCCCTGGATTATTTTTAGTAGGTAGCAGCAATCAAGAGAACAACTGGGAGGAGAAGTCTTAATAGTCAAAAGTTTCCTATCACTGCATTACAAGATAGGGGTAGTACTAATTGAATAATTATGACATTGTCCAAGGCCATCTCAAAGCAACAAAAGACAGTGGCAACAGTAATATACTAAAACATAAAAAAAAAACATAATCATTTGTTTTAATTGGAACGCATTATTTTGAACAGTCTGTTCTTCTGCCTTGTGACACTGTCCACTAAATTATTTAGATAAGAACAACTATGAATGTACTTAACATTCGGGTCATATGATGTAGTAGTAATAATATTAAGATGGAAACTATTGTAACTAGTCATTTCCAAACAAGCATTGGATTTCATCTAAGCAATAGTCCTTCCCAAGACTGCCTAGAGGTATTAACTCACAGTGAACACAGCTCATCTCTAAGGACCCTCCTGGCCCTTTCGTCATGTTGTGCTGACATTTTAATCGTGCTTTTGTGGGAGCTAGCTGGCAGTTTGTCATCAGAAATAGCACTGTGAGGGGCCAAAGCTGGCTGCTAGCAGAGGCGGCTGCTGAGGGAAGAAGTCCATTCTGACAGACTGAGCAATAATCTGAACTTACTGCACTGAGCCTGTGGGACACCAGCAGGACAGCTTTATCTTCTTCATTAAAGTGCGCTAAAAAAAAAATCCATTTTCCTTTAAAGTCCCAGGAACAGATGGAGTAAAATTAATTGCGCCATTAAGTCCCGATAGACAATACCAGAGTGGTTTTCTTTCAATGGTGCATGTGTGTTACAAAGTGCTCTTCGTAAAAGGCAATTACTGCAACATTTGCCATAAAATAAAGGTTGCTTTAATGGGCAATAAACACAGGCTTCAAATTTTGTATGAAATGGGTCTCCGAAGGGCGCTGTTATAGCCAGCTCAAAGGCACAACTGACTTTAATATTTTGCCCTGGCTCCAGCTCAGCTAGCTCTGAAAACAATGATTTCCACCCTTGGATGTTTTATAATAGAATTATGCATGTGGGTGTGTGACATTGCATTTCAATCCAGCTTTTCTCTGGGTAGACAGACTACAGGGAATTGTGATCAGGAAGCAGACAGAATATTTGCTGACGGACGCATGCTGCCTGTCATACAAACATTTGATTTCATTGTGTGGCAAAATATCAAAATAAATGTGCATGGTTTTCCCTGGCAAATGCTGGCTGGCACGAGCTGTTCGGTTGTGCTTGACATTTGGTACTCCAGAGCAATAAACATAAGTGGCTTTGGCACTGTTCTTTCAATTGAAAATAAGGACAAGACAGCCATTAATTTTGATTTGTCTATAAAAATAATTTTATAAATTGTATATTACAAAACTGGATACCACAATACCCATACAATCCAAAATTTGAGGATGGAAAATACCTACAGCCTTTGTGGCTGCTGCAGTGGTGGTCCGTGAAACAGATATATTTTATAGAAACTAACGTAAACTTAGCAGAACTGAATTCAAAGGGTTGTAGCTGCTGCTTTTTAATACAAGTCCAAATCCTCTTTGAGATCTCCAAAAATGTTGTCTCAGAGAAAGCGTCTCCTTTACATGATATTATCAATATCATAAAAGCAGTTTCCGTTTGAAATAAGATATATCAGAAGATAAAACTGCTGGAATTCTGATTTGTCTACTTTGATGGTTGGAGATAAATGGCTTCATGAAAAGCTGACACAGATGCATAAGACTTTTCAAATGAAACCAGACTTTCCAGGAGCAGCAGTTCTCTCGTCCATTGGCTTTGTCTTTTATTACCACTTAACCCTATTCTCTAGATATCCAATCTTTTGAATAAGCTATCAATATCAGATATTTATTATTTATTTTATGCACTTAAATAGCGCTACTATATTCCACGGGGCTTTATAAACATTAGCGTCCAACTGTCCCCAATGGGGCTCACAATCTAAGGTCCCTATCAGTATGTATTTGGAGTGTGGGAGGAAACCGGAGTACCCAAAGGAAACCCACTCAAACACAGGGAGAACATACAAATTCCATGCAGATGTTGTCCTTGGTCGGATTCAAACCTAGGAGCCCAGCGTTGCAAGTCCCCAGTTCTAACCACTGAGCCCCAAGCTGCCCACATAGGTGAGTTTCCCACTGTTTCACTATCTCTGAGAGATCTGTCGAGAAAAAAACAAAAACATCTGTACTACACAGTATTCCAAAAAGAGAAGGAAGGACTCGAAGGGCAATAATCTACATGGCTGAGTATTGGAGTCAGTCAGGAAGGTATTTTCTGTTTAAAGCTGATAAAGACTTTACTGCAATGACAAGGGCATTGCTAATACACCCTTTCACACTTTGACACAGATTGGCCAGACATATTTTAATTTGGCACCCTCACACATACCCTCACACATTACAGACAAGTTTGCAAGAATCTTATTGCCCACCTTAGATTCTGCAGATTGAGACTTTGGAGAAATAGAGGAAAGGAGGAATACAATCCCCATCCTTGCTTATATCCATATATCACTAACTGAATTTGCACTGTGATTTGGAACTGTGTGTACAGGAAAATGCAAGGGCAGTAATCCATCACCTTAAGCTGAAGAGGTGTTGTGTAATATCACAAAACAATGAGCCAAAGCATACAGTTAATTCAATTAAAGAATGGCTGAAAAAGAAGATCTGCATTTTGGAATGGCCAAGTCAGATTTCTAACTTTAAACCTATAGGGACACTATGACATGACCAGAAGAGGGCTGACTATGCAATGCATCACAGAAGTATTGATAAACTGAAACAAAGCTGCAGGGAGAAATAGTCCAAAATTACTCCTCAACATTGTACAAACTATATTTACAGCTGAAGGAAACACTTGATGGCGGTGACTGTTGCTAATAGGGGATCTAACAGTTATGAAAGTCAAGGAATCATTTGCTTTTTCTCCCTGTACTGGGCAGCTTGAATAAAGTTCCAGTTGGAGCCGTCTCAAAATGGGTAAATAAAGAATTAGCTTTATTATCCAGGTTGGTGCGCTATCTTTGACTGGGAGATTTGTGCTTTGGACTTTTTAGCCTATGTCTTGCTGGCTTGCACCCACTGGTGAAGTATGTATATTTCTACTGCTTGTTTTTTTCTTTTTTTAATGTTCAATATAGGTCATTCCAAAAGGTTCACTTACTTTATCTCTTGCTTTGCATGCTCTGTATGCTCAGTAAAAGCCATGGATACTACAATGGTTCTGGAGGAGCAAAAATATTCTACAGAATCAATTTATCCAATCAGAAGGATTGTTAGAATCAATTTTTCCAATCAGCAGGGCTTATGCAAATGAGGAAGCTCCACTGATTGGACAAATCATTTTTTAACAGTCCTGCTGATTCGAAAAATCACTTTTACTTGAAGTTTAGACTAGAGGTAGAGGCAACCACAATGTTTATTCACACAGAAGGCAAAACAAAATGACAGTTCGCAGTCTTGGTGTTTGTTCAGGTATAAGGATAAATCGGCCAGCACTCACTTGATGCACGAAAAAGGTTGAAAAAGGCTGTTTAAAAAATGCTGCTTAGCCGAAACGCGTCCTAGAATATGGGACATATTGTTACTTTGCAATAAATTCCTAATGAGCATAAAGTCACGTCTGCTGGGATTCTTCACTTTATTGGTGTTTGTTCACACCATGGATAGTCCACAGAACAAAACATTCACCTTGTGAGCAGTTTTTCATCAGAGGTCCCCAGCAGGCTTTAGGGGCCTGTTTTAAAGCATGCGGCTCTAAGCCCTTTAGGGCGGCACACAGCTTCAGATCCCAAACACAGAGACTCCACAGCTTCACTATAAGATGTAGGATAATCCACCACACCTGACTGCTTTTATAAGCCTCCCAAGACCTATCCTTGAATGTGGGGAGTAGCCACCCACCCAGCACTTTGGCTACTCCCAGTAAGAGCCATCCCCAGTCAGCTTTACAGCCAAACTATTCAGCTGAAGTGTCAGACTGCAATAATGATATTTTAGGAAAAAAAATGGCTCTTACCTCACCGAGGCCAAGAACCTCGGTGACACATACCGCCCATCAATGATGACCCTTGTTCCTTCCTACATCGTCTATAATTTTGATGTACGGTAGATATTAATCAGGCCACAGTTCATCAGAAATCAATGCAATAATTAAGGTAATGGAAAGGGTTCACTTACTTTTTTTTACCTGTATACAGTATATGATATCTGTGCTGGGAATATGTGTTTTGCCTCTTATGACTGTGACCTGGGTTCCTATGGACTGTGAGTGATTCTAAGCAACCCCAACACTGTCCTATAACCTGCTACTGTTGGGGTGGTGAAGATTTATAGTCTCTTCTTAAAATAAAGCACCTACTTCGGCACCACTATCTAAGTCTTGGTGGCTCCAACTTCGGCACCATTATCTAAGGCACATGCCCCACCAGATCACAGTTTTTTCCCTTTTATATTAGTAGTGATCCCATAAATACAAGTATACTATGGAATTACTATTTATGCAGTTCTGTGTGTAAACTGACTTTACATTGAAAAACAGGCACATAAACATTTGTAGTGCAGTGTAACCAGATAAACCTGCTCCAGTAGAGATACATATCCGGCATTATTACTATTTTCATAATCCACAGAGAGTATATTTCCATAAATTAGGAAAAGAATATGAATGCACACTTGTTTTAATATCCTTTCACAGTAGGGGACTGTTTGAAGTATTCTCTTGAAGTAGTAATAGAGATTTTCTATACATAGCTACGATATAATACATTAGCGGCAAATCATTCAGCGCTACATGTTGTCATTTTAATTGTATAAAATCCTATGGATGGCAGGATTAAAAACAATGAAAAGAAAATGTTTTTTATATAACTCATTTCCTCCATGACAGCGTTCACTATCTGCATTTTAATCAGCTCCTAACATCCTGGCCACAGTTTTATCTTGGATTATTATTGCTACGAAGTAGTGATGAGTAGTGATTCCGCTGCTTCGACAAATTTTACCAAAAAATGACTTTGTCAAAAAGCACATTTCTTTGTAAGTAATGCAATGACAGGTAGTGGGGATTGCGCCGCCCCTGTCACTGTATCCCTCAGATGCCGCGTACATCTGACAGCAATAATTCCGTGTAAAATTAGTAAAAATTGTATAAAATCATACTTACCTCATCCATTTGATCGTGAAGAGCTGGCCACTGCCATCTTGATTTAAGATCTAGCGCAAAATCTTGCGCGACTTGTGAAGGCATCATCACATCGGCCGGCATGGAAATGTCATACGTCACCACGCACAGGATTTTGAATGAGATCTTTAATCAAGATGGCAGCAGCCAGCTCTTCACGCTCAAACGGATGAGGTAAATACGATTTTTTTTTTACCATCATTCAGGGAAAATCGATCCGCTAACACAAAGCGCGTGGAAATTCGGCTTCGCTGTGAATAGAATTTTCCCCGAAATTTGGATCGAATTGCACTTCGTGGAGTTCGATTCACTCAACCCTAATAAGAAGGTCATATTATGCACTTTACTATGTTGTCTTGTTCTTACTGACATAAGAATACAAATAGAAAAGATCATGGTAAATGATTTTAAGGCTGATCAAGAATCATTGTTTCTTCGACCAATATAATCTACAATAAATGTTCACGTGTGCCAATTTATGTTATTTTAACACTATTGCATTTAAATGTAATAATTTTAATTAAAAACACTATTCAAGAGGTTATCGAATGGGATAACTTTTTTTTTTATATAAGGCAGAATAGTTAAAAAAAATAAAGGAAGGAAGATGCTTATGCCAGCAAGCAAGTGAGAGCAGGTAGAGAGGGGCTGGTGGGTTTTGTCCACCAGTAAAGCAAGAAATGGGTGAGTGAAACTATGCCCATGCCGATCTGGAGAAGCAGGACAGCAGCAGCCAAGCTAAAAAGTTCTTCTACCAATCAGTGCTACTACCTGTATAGGGACCCAAGAGAAAACTGCAGGCCAAATGTTCCTTCTGTGTCATGGAACCATGAACCAGACGTACAACAGAGATAGGTGGAATAAGAAGGCTTTATTGAAAATCAAGCCGTAGCTAAAGTCCAAACGGATGGCTAAACTGAAGCAGGGTCTTGCGTAGACGGAGGTCAGGAACCAGGGGGGTAGTCAGACGTAGCCAGGATCAGGAACCAACGGGGTAGTCAGACGAAGCCAGGATCGGAACCAACGGGGTAGTCAGACGAGGCCAGGATCAGGAACCAGAAGCAGCAGCAGTCTTTGAAGCATGTGCACACAGGAGGACCAAGCAAGGAACTGAAGCCACAGACCTTCTATATATATGAGCTAGGCATCCAGCTCCTCCCAGTGGGAAGGAGGAGCCGCAGGGTGGGAGGCTACAAGAAACCCAGAAACCAAGATGGCCGCCAGCACATGTCAAACGAAGGAGAACAGTGAGAAGGTAAGACCATGACAGTACCTCCCCCTCAAGGGCCCCTCCTCCGCGGAGTAAGAAACGGTTTCAGAGGGAAGCGTGCGTGGAAGGCTCGGAGCAACGCAGGAGCATGGACATCTGTGGAGGGAACCCAGGAACGCTCCTCTGGACCATAACCACGCCAATGGACCAAAAACTGCAACCGACCGCGGACCAGGCGTGAGTCCAGGATATTGCTCACCTCATATTCCTCACGATTGCCCACTTGGACCGGACGGGGCCGAGGAACCGAGGAAGTGAAACGATTACACACCAATGGCTTCAACAGGGAGACATGAAACACGTTGGAGATCCGCATGCCAGGAGGAAGCGCAAGGGCATAGGCTACCGGGTTTACCCTGTGAAGCACTCGGAAGGGACCAACAAAGCGAGGCGCCAGCTTGGGAGTGGGCACTCGAAGGTTGAGGTTGCGGGTGGACAACCATACACGGTCTCCGACCTGGTAGGAAGGAGCGGGCGCTCGTCTGCGATTAGCCTGGAGTCTCTGGCGTTGCGCAGAGACCTCAAGGGACCTCTGGATCTGTACCCAAGAAGTACGTAGGACGGAAAGGTGATCCTCCACAGCCGGAGTATCCTGGGGAGAGAATACCTCCGGTAACACGGCAGGTTGGAACCCATAATTGGCCATGAAGGGAGACGTCCCAGAGGAAGAGTTCACCGCCGTGTTCCTGGCAAACTCAGCCCAAGGCAGGAGGTCAACCCAATTGTCTTGGTGATCGGAGACATAGCAACGAAGGAATTGCTCCAAGGCCTGATTGGATCGTTCTGCGGCCCCATTGGACTGAGGGTGGTAGGCCGAGGAGAAAGAGAGATGAATCCCCAACTGGGAGCAAAAGGCGCGCCAGAACCTGGACACAAACTGACTCCCCCGATCCGACACAATCTCCTTGGGCAAACCGTGCAACCGGAAGACCTCCCTGGCAAAAATCGAGGCCAACTCTTGTGCAGAGGGTAACTTCTTGAGAGGAACACAGTGGCACATTTTGGAAAACCGATCCACAATCATGAGAATGACCGTATGGCCTCGGGATGCAGGAAGGTCCACAATGAAATCCATCCCCAGGTGTGACCATGGACGCTCCCCGGTGGCTATGGGTTGCAAAAGGCCCAACGGAAGGTGCCGAGGGGACTTACTCTGGGCACAAACGGAGCATGCCGCTACATATGCGGCGATGTCGGAACGTAGAGAAGGCCACCAGAACAGACGTGAAACCGCCCAGGACAGCTGATTCTTTCCAGGGTGCCCCGCGGCCTTGGAGTTATGGTAGGTTCGCAACAACCGAGTGCGCAACTCCTCAGGCACAAAACATCTGCCGTTGGGTCTCCCAGAGGGAGCACCAGATTGAGCCGCCAAAATCTGCTCACCCAGAGGAGAGGTCAGGCTGGTGCGAATAGCAGCCAGGATCTGATTCGGGGGTATGACCGTAGTCGGAATCGACTCCTCCCCGGACAGCTCGGAGTACTGCCGTGATAAGGCATCCGCTCTGATGTTCTTGGAGCCGGGTAGGTAGGAGACCACGTAATTAAAACGTGACAAGAACAGAGCCCATCTGGCCTGACGTGGTGTCAATCTCTTGGCCTCAGAGAGGTAGGTCAGATTCTTGTGGTCCGTCAGGATGAGAACCGGAACCACCGAGCCCTCGAGCAAGTGCCTCCATTCTTTAAGGGCCTGCACGATGGCCAATAACTCCCTGTCACCAATCTGATAGTTGCACTCCGCGGAAGACAGTTTCCGGGAGTAAAACCCACAAGGAAGCAGAGGACCCTCTGGTGTTCTACGCTGAGACAGGAGGGCGCCTACTCCCGTCTCAGACGCGTCCACCTCGAGGACAAAAGGCAACCCAGGGTTGGGATGCGACAGAATCCGAGCCGACACAAAGGCGGACTTTAGAGCCTCAAAAGCTCGGATGGCCTCGAGCGGCCAGACCTGAGGATTACTGCCCTTCCTGGTCAGATCCGTGAGAGGCTTGGCTAGCATGGAAAAGTCCCTGATGAACTTCCGATAATAATTGGCGAAGCCCAAAAAGCGCTGCAGGGCACGAAGCCCACTGGGCTGGGGCCACTGTAAGACAGCCGAAACCTTCTCAGGATCCATGGAGAACCCCTCAGCGGAAATGATGTAACCTAAGAAGGTTACCTGGGATCGGTGAAATTCGCATTTCTCAAGCTTACCGAACAGCTTGTTCTCTCGTAAGCGTTGCAACACTCGTCTGACATCCAGAATGTGGGCCTCCATGGATGCAGAATATACCAAGATGTCATCCAAATAGACCACCACACACTGCTGCAACAGGTCACGGAAAACATCGTTGATGAATTCCTGGAAGACTGCGGGCGCATTGCACAACCCAAAGGGCATAACCAAGGATTCATAATGACCGGTCCTGGTGTTAAACGCGGTCTTCCACTCATCGCCCGCCTTGATCCTTACCAGGTTATATGCCGCCCTCAGGTCGAGTTTGGTAAAGACCGTGGCCCCTTTGAGGCGATCGAACAGCTCGGAAATCAAGGGTATCGGGTAAGCGTTCTTGATCGTGATGCGATTGAGACCCCTGTAGTCGATGCAAGGCCTCAACTCACCGCCCTTCTTTTTCACAAAGAAAAATCCAGCCCCTGCCGGGGACGAGGATTTGCGAATGTGTCCGCGTGAAAGCGCCTCCCTCACGTACTCCTCCATGGCCTCATTCTCCGCTACCGACAGTGGATAGACTTTGCCACGAGGAGGAACGGCACCAGATTGTAACTCTATGGCACAATCGTATGGGCGGTGCGGAGGTAGGGCAACCGCACGCACCTTATCGAATACATCCCGGTACTCCTCGTATTCAGGAGGCAACAGAGAGTCCGAGGAAGTACACAGCAACTTGACAGGCCCATGGATGCAACTAGCCCCACACTGCGGTGACCACGAGAGGATCTCGGCCGATCTCCAATCGAAAGTCGGATTATGCTTCTGGAGCCAGGGGTACCCCAAGACCACCGAGTAGTGTGGAGACGAAATAACCTGGAGACAGACCGACTCTCTGTGAACGGCACCAATGGCCATCCCCACTGGAAGGGTCTCCTGAGTCACGTGTGGCGGCAGAAGGGGTCTGCCGTCTATCGCCTCAAGAGCCAGTGGGGAACCTCGAGGCTGCAGAGGAATGGAATTGGCGGCGGCGAACACACTATCAATGAACAAGCCACCAGCACCAGAGTCCACCAACGCCTGGGTCGTCACCGAGCCCCCGACCCAGGAGAGGACAACAGTAATCAGTGGTTTGTCAACACGGGAAACCGGGGACGAGGAGACTCCACCCAAGATCTGCCCCCGACAGGATCTCAGGTGCGAGCGTTTCCCGGACGGTTCGGGCATGCCAACCGAAAATGCCCACCGAGACCACAGTACATGCATCGGCCCTCGCGTCTCCGGAGTACCCTCTCCCCCTCGGACAGGCGAGCAACCCCCAGCTGCATGGGTTGACCCCCAGACCAGTCATCCCCAGGAGGCGTGGGAGGAGAGGGAGGCACGGGTGGGACAGCAAACGTAGGCGCCAATCTGTTAGAAGGCCTCCGCAGGCTCTCCTTAAAGGAAGGTCTCTCCCTGAGTCTGGTGTCAATCAAAATCAGGAAAGAAATAAGGGACTCGAGCTCCACTGGTAGGTCCTTGGCTGCAATCTCATCCTTCAAGGCATCCGAGAGACCATGAGAGAAAGCAGCGACCAGAGCCTCATTATTCCAGCCCACCTCTGCTGCCAGGGTACGAAACTCAATGGCGTATTCAGCTACGGATCGTGAACCCTGTCTGATGGACATAAGGAGCTTCGCAGCAGAGGCAGCACGAGCCGGCACATCGAATACCTTCCGAAGAGAAGCAACAAAACCGGAAAACTCGGCAACCACCGGATTGTTGTTCTCCCATAAAGGGCTGGCCCAGGCCAAGGCCTTGTCCGAGAGCAGCGAGATCAAGAAGCCCACCTTTGATCTCTCAGTAGGAAAGGCATGTGGCAGCAACTCGAAATAAATGGCCACCTGGTTAAGGAAACCTCGGCACTGAGTTGGCTCTCCCCCAAAGCGCTGTGGAAGGGGGGCAGAACCGGTCATACCCCGAAACACCGCAGGTGCAGCAACAGGTGTCGGGGTAGACTCTGGCGCAACAACCGGAGCGGCAGTAGGAGCGGGCCCAGGAGCGACAACCGACCCATCGGCAACGGAAGCTAAATGAGCCGTGCGTTCAAGCAGGGTTTGTAACGCCACAGCGAACCGACCCAACAGGTGATCCTGCTGATCAAGTCTGGCAACCAGCGTAGGTAGCGAGGATGGCCCTGTACCGTCAGAATTCATGGCTTGGTCCTAATGTCATGGAACCATGAACCAGACGTACAACAGAGATAGGTGGAATAAGAAGGCTTTATTGAAAATCAAGCCGTAGCTAAAGTCCAAACGGATGGCTAAACTGAAGCAGGGTCTTGCGTAGACGGAGGTCAGGAACCAGGGGGGTAGTCAGACGTAGCCAGGATCAGGAACCAACGGGGTAGTCAGACGAAGCCAGGATCGGAACCAACGGGGTAGTCAGACGAGGCCAGGATCAGGAACCAGAAGCAGCAGCAGTCTTTGAAGCATGTGCACACAGGAGGACCAAGCAAGGAACTGAAGCCACAGACCTTCTATATATATGAGCTAGGCATCCAGCTCCTCCCAGTGGGAAGGAGGAGCCGCAGGGTGGGAGGCTACAAGAAACCCAGAAACCAAGATGGCCGCCAGCACATGTCAAACGAAGGAGAACAGTGAGAAGGTAAGACCATGACATTCTGCCAGCGATTAACATATGTTTAGCTGCTTAGAAAGGTTTTTGTTTTCTATCTACAAATAGTTTAAAAAGTAGCTGGTGTCAGGGTCCCCATCAAAAGATAACATACAAAAATAGCATGTTCTAGACATCATGCAAATAATATGCAATTAAGAATGCAAAGGGGAAAAAATCATAAGCCATCAGTCAGCAACAGGCAATAACGAAGTTACTTGTGCCAAAAGCTTTTTCAACATCTGTTCTGGGTAGTTGATAACGGGGTTTTTGTGGATTGTGTTATTGTGCAAACACTGAATCCAAGCAGATGTTTCAATTGTCTTTTTTTGTTTAAATGCAAACTCTCGCATTCATTACATATTACATGAGGGCTTGTTCACACTTCTACTGTGTAAGAACAACATTATCTCCATTCTGTTAAAAACTGTTTCTTAGTCCGTCACTGCGCTTATTGAAGAAAGAAAACAATAAGAAGGAATGCTATGGGAAATTGCCAAAATTGGGGAATCATCCATTCATACTAGTAAATTATTTATTTGCATAATGTGTACGATTCCTTGAGAAACTAACATTTGCAGCTTGTAATGCCTAGACTTTAATGAAAGTTGGTGGTTAGAGAAAAAGTACATTCTTAAGAATTCGTTAAGATGCATTTACACATGACTGAGCAGGTAATTATTAGGAAGGAACCGTTCGTACTAATGTTCGATCCCGACAACAGGCCTGATAATTGCTCCATGTAAATCTGGCATTAGACATTAACTTTGAAGAATCAAGGATCATTGATTAGCACTCCACCACTAGCCGCTATGGTTCAAAGCCAATCAGGGCTTCATCTTCTTATGATTGTGTAGGTTTTCATGTTTTCTTCCAACTCGAACATCAGAACAAAGACCTCAAATATATGCTTCCTCATTCCTATGAGGCTGACCCGAGTTAGAGCTCCCTATATGGTATGCCTAAAGATAGTAGTTGTCCAGTAGTGGATGGACCATAGACCTTACCCAGTGGGCTGATGCACCAGGGGGACGCCCAAGCCCTCATGTCTTATGCTGGCCAGGTACAAAATAAGCTCTCAGCGTTAATTAAAGCTGTAAGAATCGGGTACTCATGTACCAGGCCAGCAACTGCACATGCCCTCCTGAATTCCACTGCTATGGTCTGCTTCTCACCTTTTAAACTCCATATTCTCATTAGAAATAAATGAAGGAGGAAGACAGAAAATAGCATCTATTAATGGCCATCACAAAAGGACAGCTTTTGGGGCAAAAAATTGTGCTGCACTGTGGTATATGGTTCTGATAGGATGATATTTTGCACTATGGTATTGCTGACCTTGCCTATTTATGTTACCCCATCTTCCATCAATTTGGATCCTCCGACAACATGGGGCCACTTTTTTTTTTTTCCAGGGCCACTTTAGGTTCCCAGTCCACCCTTGGTAGTCGTTTACTTCGAACAACACCTTTAACCAGTCATACATCAGTACATAGAGCCACAAATACACATCATTGTTGAAGTTGGCCCTATCATATGTATATTTTAACTAAACACAATAAATTATGGCTTGTGTACAAGGTCATATCATATCAAACAGAAACATACACAATGTTATTTTTTTATGGATTGACTTCAAGGCTCAACGGGTATGTTTCATCAGACTCTGTAAGTGTAGAAGTATTCTCCCCTAAAAGCATGGCTTCCCAGGACAATTTTTTCATACATAGGTATTAGGGAGTCAAACAACCTCCAAACACTGCCATACAGAATGAACCATAAAGGTATCATATTAGAATCATACTACAGAATGTTTATTTTCTACCAAATGTGATTGAGTGCAAAAGCAATAGCCTATGCTAAATTATACTTTAATATCCAATACTGAAAAACTATAAAATTAAGTTCCTGCATTGTTGACCATGCTGATGTACTATTCCCAAACCCACGCCTTTGGTTGTTATAGCTACAGTTTCTCCTAAATCTCTTGCTTCCTTCTTGTAAATTACTATAATGTGTTGTACTATAATGTGCTATCATAGCATTGCAAATTATAGTAATTTACAGTTGGCAGGAGAGCACGAAGAAGCTGGAACCTAGAACTCTGTCAAAGGCCATAGCTACAACCAACCTACTACAAGGACTTAGGAGTCACATGGAGAGATCAGTGGGACTAGGATTGGTTGACTTTAAAATTATATGGTTAACTGGTTTAAGATCAATATGATACCATAATTAAGGTTTTATAGTATAGTATACTAGGATTATTTTGCTCAGAAAATTCCCAGCAATGCTGCAAGTAACCCAAAAATAATATGCAATAAGCATGCATATGTTATTATTATTATTATTATTATTATTATTATATATTTTGACACTGCTTTTCAGAACTGCAGCAAGAAAATGGAAATTACACTCATTGATAAACAGTTATAGGTGTACTTTTGGGGTATTACCTCTTGGTGAGAGAATGTGGAGTGCTAGATATGCCTCTATGATGCATTTGAGGACATTTTTCCCACTTGACAGACTTTTAGAGGGGGTGCATAACTGGACTGAGAGAAGCAGAATGATTATCAATGAATTCTGACCTAGCTGTTAGGAGGTGTTGGGAGTAGATGTTACATGAGGGTACATAGAAATGGTGAACAGGCTCTGGCCAGCGGAGACAGACTACCAGTACAGATCCACCAACAAACATAAGCAGCCACCACAGTTTTGTTGTCCACCATCCAGACACAGATGGTACCTTCATTATGTACTTCAAGCACAAATGACACAGGTCAATCCACAAGGTCCAATTTAAATTGTATTCTCACTGGTTCAAAACATATAGCACATTCTTAAAGGGCATCTGTCAGCAGATTTGTACTTATGAAATCGGCTGAAATGTTGCAGATGCACTTGGCATCTTAAGGCATATGTGGTACCATATTCATATGTGCCTACATTGCTGAGAAAAATTATTTAATATATGCAAGTGAGCCTGTAAGAGCAACGGAGGAGTTGCTGTTACTCAGCACTCTCTGCAGCTGCGATGTCCTCTCTATTTTGATTGATGTCTGGAGAAGTCAGGGCCAGGCATGATCACATTTACACTAACTGGCCCTGTCAATCAAAGTTCAGATGGTGCAGCAGTTGCATAAAAAGAATATTTTTTCTCTGCAATGCAGACACATATTAACATGGGACCAACACAGATTCCTTCAGCTGCCAAGTGCGCATGCAACAGGTCAGCCAGTTTCATAGGTACAAATATGCCCTTTAAAAATTGACAGAATTCCATCAACGTCCTTTGAAAGTGCAGTGCTGTTGTATCATATTCATGTAGTCCATAGTATGGAGAACATTCACTCTAGAGGTGGAAAGCCAGTGTGCCAGAACTCTCCAGGTGCACCCCCCCCCCCCTTCTCAAGCATGTGCAATTTTCATCCTGTGAGTTCCAATAACCTTACCTCGTCTCACTGACAAAAATAATACCGTATAGTGATTAGCAGCGTAGGCAATATTTGTTTTTACAATATTTCGTGATTTTGTTGGCCTAATATTTGCCATAAATTAGAAAATTCTAGAATTCGTGATCTCCAGTCATTATTTTCTAGATTGCGAAAATCGGCAATGTAATATGCGCGTATTGCGCGCACAATACAGGTGTGGATCACTTTTGCTAAATTTTTCAAGCTGTTAGAAGTTTCCTGAGACTGGAGAAAATGGTTGGCAGCAACTTCCGTGACTGTGAGGAAAACCTCCTGATCACTGTAAGTAATTTTAAATTACAGCACTGTTTTTGATAACATTTTGCAAGCATGGCAGAACAATAGCTTTATATGCAGATAGAGCGCTCCAATATATTTGCGATTACACAAATCTGCACTAATGAAACACATATTTTTTGGTGCATTACATGCAACTTCACATTTTATCAGGTCTGAGTAGATATTACTGATTGGTGCACTAAGTATTGTTGTGACATCACAGCACTATGTCTGTAGCATGTATGTATGGACAGCAGATAAATATCTATCACATGCACATTGCACATCCTTTCACATGCACTCATGCACTTATTTTTTTTAAAAGACAAAAACACTAATCCCTATCACAGCACAGTAATTCCTTTCACACTATCTAACACCCTGCACTGGAACCTATTAGCTACACTATATCACTATCTCACCTACACTGACTATCTCCCACTATCTGTAATATATATATATGAGTTAACTATCTAATGTAATTGAATAAGGATCCAGATGACTCAGTAAAGCCCAGAGCACAGCAATGACACTACTCTCTCTCTCTCTCTGAGAATTGCAAAAAACAGCAGCAAATGGCTACTGGGGAGTTTCCTATATAGTAGGCGACTTTCCAATTGGTTGCTAGTGATGTTGCTAAGCTCAGACAAAGATATTGCAGCCGTCTCATTGGCCCACAAGCAAAAAGCAATGAGGGTACTGATGAAAAACATTCCTGAATATTCGCAATTACGAAGATATAGCAGTATATTCTAGATATTCGCAAATTCTCAAAGTGCTGATATTTGTGATAAAACTATGTGATTAGAATATTTGTAAACAACACTAATACCGTATAGAGAAATAAATATACATATAAACAAATATCTTTTACAATTCAAAACAGGACAGAGTTCTAAGTAAGCAAAGGTGTACTCATATAAACCGAATAGTTCCAAAACTAATATTTTGTATTAGGCCTACCTTCCTTCCTCTTCTTCCCTAGAACAATCTCTACAACCTAGGTGTGTCCATACCTATCTCAACAGGACCAACTACAGGAACAAATGTCAGAATTAACCCAAGCTTTACAGCCATCTATGCAATGTGGCCCAAGCTGCTCTATGCATCCTTGCTCCTCCTCCTTCATCTGTCACTTCCTCACTCTCCTTCTTGATTGAAAGGACCAGTCAAGATAACTATGCAGAAAACTGGCCCTGTCAGAGGGTCAGGGGCCAGCAGAGGAAGCAGGAGGAGCAAGGGTGCACAGAGTGGTAGGGGTTGCCAATTAGATTACACAGCCCAATTGGGCAGACAATGTCAGGAGGGAAGTGTTCCCTCTTGGCAATCACCTGCTCGCTTACAGAGGAGACCACTGCTATTACATGCAGCAACCTCCTCCGGATCATGGAGAGGAGCTATTGCTATGCCATCACTTGCCCCCATTCTGTATAGTGGTTTGCCAGTGGAAGATAGTGATTAGACACCATGATCTTCCGCCTGCAGATGATCATTTTTTAACCTGTCAAAAAATTTGGATTACCCAATGCTCGTTCATTGGGCATCAGTATTACACTGCCAGATGATCCCTAACGAACGTTCATACGAATCGGCAGGTGTAATAGAGGCTTTACCTGCTGAAGATAGGACCAGCACATACTTGCAGATTCATTTGTTTGCGGTGCTGGAGTAATTCAAAGTGCTTTGTCTAAAGTAGCTGTATTACTAATAGATTAGGCATGGATATGCTCAGTAAAGTTTCCTTTGCTCTTATACAGTGTTGATAGCTCCTTAGAGGCAAAAAACGCTGACAGGTTGCCTTTCAGTTGTTCTTAATTTTTACTATTAATCATTTTGTTTCCAAAACTATTGGATTATTGGATAATTCTTTAATTTAAAGTAAAATAATTTTATTGGCAGATACCCATATAATCTAGATGTTGAAAACTGGATAACTTTATTACAAGTTTCATCTAATTTCAGCTACACTACTTTTAAAAACATATAGGTGAGAGAATGAGTTTTCCCTATCTGATCCTTACTTGTCTACCCAATTGTAAACCTAACATGCATGTTTGGCAGAGATGATAAATGTTTTTGCTATTAACATCATTGATGTTAATTGGAAACACTTTTATAATACAATTTTATAACATTTTAGTATTCCTACCAATTCAAAACAATTTTTAAACAGATAACATTCAGGTTGAATTCATCAAAAGATATTTATTGCTTGAGAAAAAGTGTATTTGCACTTAACAAAAGTCAAAAGGACAAGTTTTATACAGTGACTTCTGATATCATTGAATTTATATGGCACCTACATTATACTCAAATTTCATCTAATTACAAGAAAAGGTCAAAATAATAAAAAGCGGCATTGAAAAAGTCATTCTGAATTTCAGATAATATTAAACTTCATTCCTCTAGTATACACTATATGTACTAAAGAAGGCAAAGCTACGCGTCAACTGTTTAGACAATCGCAATGAAAAAGTCCCTAATGATTGACTAAAAGCTGGTTATACTTAGTAAAATGTCAGCTACATTAGAAGGGTTCCTGCTCTTCCCCTTCCTATTAGAAAAGTGAGAGCTTTGGCTTATCATCATCAGATCTACAATGTGTCAGAATGTTCTTATGTAATATCCAGGATATTCCGTTGTCAGAAATGACCATGTTCTCCCATCTTGACCTGATCACTAAATTGTCAAAAATAAAATAAAAAAATGGCTACCTACTAAACCTATTATGTTTTTTCAGTCATCATGTGGTTTTACGTTGGATATGCCACTGGAACTTGTAAATCATATGCTGATTAGTGTTGATTGAGCACCAAAGTGCTTGGGTGCTCAAGTATAACATGTCTGGATGCTCGGGTGCTCTACCGAGCATCCAAGCACAATGGAAGTCAATGGGAGAGCATTAAAACCAGGCACCCACTGCTCTGAAGAGGGGAGGGTGTCTGGTTCACATGAAAAGGTCAGATATTGATAGAAACACCACTGAAATTGTTCAGGAACAGATGTCTCTGGATGCATCTCGGACTTCAAAGTCACTGCTGGGAAAAATGTTGTCTGAGTAATACACCACTTTTAAAAACTGACAATAATACGTACAAAACCGAAGATAAAATCGATTTTAGGACTCTTTCGCACTTGCGTTCTTGTCTTCCGGCATAGAGTTCCGTCGTCGGGGCTCTATGCCGGAAGAATCCTGATCAGGATTATTGTAATGCATTCTGAATGGAGTGAAATCCGTTCAGGATGCATCAGGATTTCTTCAGTTCCGGAACGGAACGTTTTTTGGGCGGAGAAAATACCGCAGCATGCTGCGCTTTTTGCTCCGGCCAAAAATCCTGAAGACTTGCCGCAAGGCCGGATCCGGAATTAATGCCCATTGAAAGGCATTGATCCGGATCCGACCTTAAGCTAAACGTCATTTCGGCGCATTGCCGGATACGACGTTTAGCTTTTTCTCAATGGTTACCATGGCTGCCGGGACGCTAAAGTCCAGGCAGCCATGGTAAAGGGGAGCAGCATACTTACCGTCCGTGCGGCTCTCGGGGCGCTCCAGAGTGACGTCAGGGCGCCCCAGGCGCATGGATGACGTGATCGCATGGCATGTCAGGCATGTCAGACAACGCAAGTGTGAAAGAGGCCTTAGAGGAAAAATTGTGAGGAAGAGGCACTCCAATACAACCTGTATATCACATAAATGAGGTCCTCATTCACATTGTGGTACAATTGTTCAGGTAGTGGGACACCTATACTCATAAAGCCTATGCATTAAGTGAAAGGGCTGCCAAAATTACAAGGAACCGGCACTACAACACACCCTTTATTACACATAAAGGAGGGTCTGCTGCTGAACTGATTCATACACCCTTGAAAAATTATGATTGATGGCCTGCTGTTGACTCTCAAAAACATTTTGAGCAAGGGCCTGCTGGTGATATGACCATTTAAAACATTTGGGGTGAGTGAGGGTCTGCTGTTGAGCTTACCATCTAAAACATTAGGGGTGAGGGTCTGCTGCTGAACTGACTCTCTAAAACATTAGGGGCGAGTGCCTACTGCTTATGTGACCATCTAAAAAATTATGGGCAAGGGCCTGCTGCTGAGCTTACCATCTAAAATATTAGTGGTCAGGGACTGCTGCTGAGCTGACCATCTATTTCATTAGGGGCAAGGGCCTGCTGCTGAGCTGACTATGGAATAAATTATTGGCGAGGGCCTGCTGCTGAGCTGACCATCTAAAACATTATGGGCGAGGGCCTGCTGCTGAGCTGACCATCTAAAACATTATGGGTGAGCGCCTGCTGCTGAGCTGACCATCTAAAACATTATGGGCGAGGGCCTGCTGCTGAGCTGACCATCTAAAACATTATGGGCGAGGGCCTGATGCCGAGCTTACCATATAAAACATTAGGGGCGGGGGCCTGCTGCTGATCAGACCATCTAAAACATTAGGGGTGGAAAAAAATAATAATATGTAAATATATTATAGCTAAAAATATCAATTATATATTTACATATATGATAATATATTATATACTCTAAATATATAATAATATATGCAAATCTATTATGGCTAAACACTTATTATATATCTCAGGGATTCAAACTCCCAACCTTGTACATTAGAGACAAGGACATTAACCACTACAATATCGCACTTAACAAAAGTCAAAAGGACAAGTTTTATGCAGTGACTTCTGATATCATTGAATTTATATGGCACCAGGCTTAGAAGAATGTTGCCCTGCCTCTGTTGGAACTGCTGTATGTTCCCCTAATCTCCCCTCCTCGGTTGCCCAAGCAACTACGTACTCTGACACCAGCATTGTCAGCTGGAATTTTTGGAGCAATTTTTCCACAAGGACCTTCTGGTATTGCACCATTTTACTAGTCCTCTCCACCACAGGAATGAGAAATGAGAAGTTATTTTTGTAGCAGGGGTTAAGGAGGGTGAACAACCAGTAATCGGTGTTGGCCAAAATGCGCACAAAGCGAGGGTCGCGGGAAAGGCAGCACAACCAAATCAGCCATGTGTGCCAGAGTCCCAACAGACACGACTTTGCTGTCCTCATCAGGATGACTCTTAAACTCCTCATCCTCTTCCTCCTCTTCTGCCCATCCACACTGAACAGATGTAATAAACCTGCTATTGGCAACCATCTCTTGCTTCTTATCATCATCCAATTCGCGCTGAGAAGTTGAAATGAGGGTGGTCTGGCTCTCACCCTGTGTACTGTCTTCCCCATTTCCACCTCTTCCACATGCAAAGCGTCTGTCTTAATTGAGAGCAACAAGCTTTTCACTAGACACAGAAGTGGGGTGGTTACGTTGATAATAGCGTTATCGTCACTCACCATCTGTGTTGATTCCACAAAGTTGCATAAAACCTCAAAGAGGTCAGACATCCGTGCCCACTCGCTTGTGAAGAGTGGAAGCTGTCTGGAAAGGTGACAACCATGTTGCAGCTGGTATTCCACTACTGCCCACTGCTGCTCACAAAGCCTGGCCAACATGTGGAACGTGGAGTTCCAGCGCATGCTCACGTTGCACAGTCGATGAGCTGGCAATTGCAAGCGCTGCCAGACTGGTGGCAGCTGTTGATGGCTTTCAGAAATGGGCACATATGCCGCACCTTCACCAGTAGCTCAGGCAAATCAGAGTAGCTTTTGAGAAACCGCTGAACCACTAAGTTCAATCCATGGCCTAGGCATGGTATGTGTGTGAGCTTGCTGAGCTCCAAATCTGCCACCGAGTTACGGCCATTATCAGACATAACCATGCCTTGTTGTAGGTTGAGTGGCAAGAGCTACAGCTCAGTCTGGTCCCTTATACCCTGCCACAGCTCTGCAGCGGTGTGCATGGCATGTTGTCACTTCACCACTGCAGTTCTACACTACTTCCAGCTACTGACTGATGGCTGACTGAAGCTGCAAGATGACAATTCAGAGGTGGAAGTGAAATAGGAGGTGGTGGAGGAGAAGTGAAATAATGTAGGTGGTGGCGGAAATTCTGATGGAAGCAGGGCCCGCAATCCTTGGTGTCAGTAGCACCTATGCCAGCCCAGGGTATTATTCACTCCCGGCCTCCACAACATCAGGGAAATGTAGAGTCCCTGGAATAAGAACTTGTCCATGTGTCAGTCATTAAGTGGACCTTCCCAATTACTGCATTGGTCAGGGCACGGGTAATGTTACGGGACACATGCTGGTGTAAGGCAGGGACGGCACACAGGGCAAAATAGTTGCGGCTGGGGACTGAGAAATGAGCTATGGCTGCCGCCATCATGCTGCAGAAAGCCTCAGTATCCACAAGTCTAAATGGCAACATTTCCAGGGCCAGCAATTTCAAAAGGTGCACATTTAGTGCTATGGCCTGTGGGTGGGTGGCTGGGTATTTGCTCTTTTGTTTAAAGGACTGGGGTATGAACGTCTGTACGCTGGCGGGGTGTCATGAAACTGTCCCAGGCTTTGGAAAGTGTTGCCTGCCTCTGTTGGAACTGCTGTGTGTACCCCTCATCTCCCCATCTCGGTTGCCCAAGGAACTACGTACTCTGCCACCAGCAGTGGATGTGCTATCTGATGGTGCTTGCGAATGTCTAGGTGCAGGGCGGGAGGCATCCATGCCTGCGTCTTGGACAGGGGATTGGCCAGCACGTAACACAGGGGAAGAGGAGGCAGTAGTGTGAAACTCAGACACTGATTGTGGACATAGGCCTTCTGCTCTCCTATTAGGGTGCTTTGATGCCATGTTCATGCTGGTGGTGGTGAGGTTGCTAGTGTTAACATCCCTGCTCATTTTAGTATGGCACAGGTTTAAAATGAAAATTCTTTTATCGTCCACACTTTAGTCAAAAAAGCGCCAGACTGCGGAACACCTAACCCTTTTTTAAGGGAAATTGTCACAAGGGGGTGCTCTGGGGAACAGTTGCGGGCCTGTATGGTGTGGCCTGCCTTTTTCATTTTGCCACCCCACTGACTTTTCCAGCCTGTTGGGGTGCTGCGGATCCCTCCCCCTCTGTACTGCTGTCCTCGCTTGCTTTGCCACCTTCCCAGGTAGGATCAGTGATTTCATCATCCAACACCTCCTCTTCCACTTACTCACTCTGGTCAACCTCACTTATTAACAACTGTGTCTCATCCTCATCATCAACGTCTTGAGACACTAATTGCAGTTGACTAATTTGCAACTGTGTCTCATCATTATCATCCACCTCGTGGAACACTTATTGCCGTTTGCCACCATCATCTTCTTGTAACTGTGGATGCTCAAGAGTTTGAGAATCATGGCACAAGATCTTCTCATGTCCCTCTTCAAGCAGGCTTGGCGAGAGGCCCAAATTAAGGAATGTCAATGAAAAGAGCTCCTCGAAAATATCCGAGTGTGGGATCACTTGCTTGCAAAGACTCTCCATAGTTAGAGGAAGTAGGATCAGGGTGAGGATTCTGTTGACCAGACTCTTAGCTACTGAGACTGGACTTTGTGGAGTTTAAGGGTGGTGCTTAACCGACTGGAAGCATTATCTGCTGCAATCCAACCGACCACCTGGTCGCACTGGTGTGATTTTGAAAGTGGTGTCCTGCGCCGCCCTGCAAACTGGGACATCAAGCTAGGTATCGTGGATGAGTGTTTTTTTTGTGCTCTGTCAGCAGGTACAGTTTCACCGCGCCAAGAGTGACTGCCTCTGCATGCTCCATCAGCAACAACAGCCACTTCCTGATCCCTTACTGTTCGCCTTCATCATATTAAATGGTATATATGCTTGCAAGTATGTCACACGTACAGTAGCACAGTTTTTTTTTTAAGTGTGTGCGCAAATAAATTACAGTCAATGTCACAGATATTTGGGATACAGAAACGTTATACAGGAGAGGAACCACAGGTAATGGCACTGCTGTCAACAGTGACTAAGAAAAAATTACAGTCAATGTCACAGATATTTGGGATTCAGAAAAGTTATACATGGGAGGTACCACAGATAATGGCACTGCTGTCACCAGCGGCTAAGAAAAAATTACAGTCAATGTCACTGATATTTGGGATATGGAAATGTTATACAGGAGCGGTACCACAAGTAATGGCGCTGCTGTCAACAGCGGCTAAGAAAAAATTACAGTCAATGTCACAGATATTTGGAATGCGGAAACGTTATACAGGTGAGGTACCATAGATAATATCACTGCTGTCACCAGTGGCTAAGAAAAAAGTAGAGTCAATGTCACAGATATTTGGGATGCAAAAACATTATACAGGAGAGGTACCATAGGTAATGGTGCTGCTGTCACCAGCTGCTAAGAAAAAAATTACAATCAATGTCACTGATATTTGGGGTTGGAAACGTTATATAGGAGAGGTACCACATGTAATGGCGCTGCTGTCAACAATGGCTAAGAAAAAATTATAGTCAAGGTCACAGATATTTGGGATGCGGAAACGTTGTATAGGAGAGGTACCACAGGTAATGTCACTGTCCGCAGCATCTATGGAAGAAGTACACTGGATGTCACAGATATTTTTAGGATGCACATGCGTTATACAGGAGGAGTAGCGCACGTAATGTCACTGTCCACAGAGTCTACGGAAAAAGTACACTGGATGTCACAGATATTTTTAGGCTGCGCACATGTTACACAGGAGTTGTAGCACAGATTATGTTGCTGTCTGCAGCAGACAACCAATTGCAAGCTATTTAGAGCAGGTTGCACTAAAAATATATATTTCTGCAGATACAACATTAGTCCTTAAAATGACTTTTGGGTCTCTAACAATTGCACACAATTTAACGCAGGTTGCGCTAATAATATTTGTTGCCAGATACAACAATAGTCCTCAAAAGGACTTTAGGGTCTCTACAATTGCACGCAATTTAGCACAGGTTGCGCTAAAAATATATATTGCTGCTAGACATAACAATAGTTCTTAAAAGGACTTTTGGGTCTCTAACACCAACCCTGCCTGACAACAAAAAAAAAAAAAAATTCCCTACACTATCTGTCCCTTCTACAGCACAGCTCTCCCTGACTAAGACTGAGCCGAACCACGTGTCATTGGGTCTTTTGACAGCTCTTTGGTCTTGCCCATGGTAGTAGTTGGAGTCTGACTGACTGTGGGGTGGACAGGTGTCTTTAAAGAGCTCAGACAGGTGCTACTAAGTTATATTAATGAGTGGAGTAGAGGTGGTCTTTTTTAAAGGCACAGTAACAGATCTTTGAGAGACCGAATTCTTGATGTTTCTTAGGTTTTCAAATACTTATGTTTAGCAGTGCAAGACAAATAAATTATTTAAAAATCATACAATGTTATTTTTTCAAAATTCCTCTAGTATAAAAAGGTCCCCAATAATGCTCCCTGTATCAATAAGGCTCCGCCATAGCAGAGCCAATTATGCTGGGTACAGGAAAAAAATATTTACCTGATCCACGTGAATGTATTGACACTCGCTCTGCACTGACGAGAAGTAGAAGGATCTGACACACCAAGCGTCACAACGTCACATGTGATGTCATGACACTGGGAGCATCGGGTACTTCCACTTCCTTCCAATGCTGAGCTAGTGTCAGTGTGTTCAAGTGGATCAGGTGAGTATATTTTTTTTATGTTTACTCCTGAAAGTCACTTTACCCTGTTTTTAATGTCCATTGATTTCAATGAAATTATGTCCTCTTTTTTGAATAGCCCGATAGACTTTAATTGATTCTAAAAAGGCACATGTGCGCACAGTTTTATGTGCATCTGTGTTTGTTGAGCCAAATGCACAATACAGGTTGCTGTAAAGCCCGCACTCTGCTCTGCATTCGGCCACCTCTCAGGTACATGGGATTTCATTTTCCAAGTTACTGCTCAGCTATGTTAGTGATTCTGATAATAAGAGTGTATTAGGGAATTGCTGTTTATGACGTCCCCCAATATATGTATAGTCCCTCTGGAGGTAGGCATATAACAGGGACTAATAAACAGGATCCATAACTGTATTAAGAAATGAAAAGATTTTCTGCACAAATGGGGACGTTCCATTTAAATGAATATGTGTATGCGTGTTTGTTTCCTATTACAGCTCTCGTTCAGTAGGGACTGATACACATTTTGCTGGAGAATGTTTTAGGTTACAGACAACCTCTCCCATGCTGTTCATTTTTAAGATTTTAATGAGTAGACTCATGTTTTAATGAAAGCAAGCAGCTAACTTTTGTACAGAGCATAACCGGAGACAGCCAAGCTGACATCTAGAGGTTATCTGTATCGACCATTAGAGCCCTGAGGTTCTCTGTGTGTGTTTTCTTATAAAACATTAGGCTCAGTGGGGCTTTCAAAACCCCCTACAGTTGGAAACATTAAAATCGCACATGTTTGTAGCGTCCAAGGCACAGTAATTTGTTTGCCTGTGACTAATGTGGTTGGCAGGAACAAGGGAGGGTTCTGGCTTGAAAATGATGCTATGCTTTGAATGCTATGTTGGCCAGACAAACAGCTTAACAATAAAAAGATACGACAAGCTTCTCTTTTCTCCTCACTAGAATGAGGCTAAACCCAGCATACCACATGGTAATCCCTTTAAATGTACTGCCAAAGTACTAACTAAATGCCGTATTGCAGCAAAAACACCGCTATAATGCTGAAGGCATTAAATAGATGATAAACACTCCATGGAGTTAGATGGTACAGAGATGTAATCCTTTGGTTTTTTGGAAAGCCCAGCTATGAATGAAGCCAGGGGCACAAATAAATGGAATAAAGTGATCTTAGCCTAATCCTTAATAGAAGTCAGCATATATCATTAGACATTGAATATTTTATGTTAAGATTGTTATTTTCTTATAGCAAACTTCAAACCTTACTTACTGCAGATCACAGCCGATTAATTCTTTCAGAGCATCAGGCCAAAATGTGTCAGCTCCATAGAATAATAGCACTGTAAATACAATATAGTGTATTGTGACAATGCTTTTACATGGGTTCTGCCGCAACATCAGAAAATAAAGTCTTATTATGGCCTTGTATAAGAAGAAGACAATGGTTTCTATGGTTTACAATACTCTGGCATCTCAGATGTACCATTTACAAAGAGTATGTATGATCATGACATATCTGTGCAGATAAGTCATTGGATAGAGCACTTTCTACTGAGATGATGCTTTTAGTAAAAGTGGAATCTAAAACACATTTTAGCACATATAATAATATATATATATATATATATATATATATTTTTATATTTTTTTCTTGAAAAAGTATTCATATTTTCCACATTAGATCACATAGATTGGATCACATTAGACCAACACAAAGTAGCAAATATGTGTGAAGTGAAAAGAAAATCAATACATTGCAGGACCACCTTTCGCTGCAATAACAGCTGCAAGTCCTTTGAGGGTATGTCTCAACCAGCTTGGCAAATCTTAAGGCTGAAATGTTTGCCCATTCTGCTTTGCAAATTTGCTCAAGCATAAGCAATTTTCAAGTCTTCTCAATTGGATTTAGGTCCATACTTTGACTGGGTATGAATCATTTTTCAAGGCACTGTGTGTTTATATATACAGTACACAGTGAGGGGTTGCTTGATAGATGGGAGATACTTTCCTCTCAGCATGTGCTGCTGGACTGATTGACAACCAGTTGAGGTCAAGCACCAGGACCGGATCTCACATGCCGGTCCGGGCTTTGCCGACGCCTGACTGTCTTGAAAGACAGCTGGACGGCAGTAGGGTGTGGTGTGTGAGGCTTGTGGCTGGATGCAGGCTCGTGACCAGGTCGTCGAAATACAGGATTTGACCTGCTTTCGTGGTACCTACGGCATGGTATGAATTGGACTTAAACTAAGGTGACTTTCTTTACTTTTTGTTAGCCTGCCAAGTGTGAATAAATGGTGAACTTTTGGATAAGAACTATTTTTTGCCTCTAAAAAAACAACACTTGTTTCCCTCTACTTGCTACGTAAGCGATCCAGTATCACCATTAGTGAAACTAATATTTAGATACATAGATAAATTCAAATCACAAATTATAACTCCATCAACAATTGCATTTTAAATAATCATTAATTTTATTGGTACTCACAGAGTTACAACCATTTCTGGCCTCACAGAAATTAAGAACATTTAAAATTCTAATCAGACTTCAGGTGTATGGCAATTACAATTCATACATATAAAGTGCAAGTGCAACAGTATATATGGGAAAGTACAATCAGTGCATACAAAAAGTGTTATCCTGTCCACAGTATATGGTCACAGAGTCAGACTTCCGACCCTGGATCCCACGGGCATTATCACACACACTGCCATAGCAAAATACCATATAATTAGCAGAAGATCTAGCATACTGACCCAAGTATCTGCCACACCACCGTCAGACTGTACCCCTGACTCTGTGACCATATACTGTGGACAGGATAACACTTTTTGTATGCACTGATTGTACTTTCCCATATATACTGTTGCACTTGCACTTTATATGTATGAATTGTAATTGCCATACACCTGAAGTCTGATTAGAATTTTAAATGTTCTTAATTTCTGTGAGGCCAGAAATGGTTGTAACTCTGTGAGTACCAATAAAATTAATGATTATTTAAAATGCAATTGTTGATGGAGTTATAATTTGTGATTTGAATTGATCAATTTTTTGCCTCTGTACTGCATCCACTCACAGTGCCTACCAGAGAAAATCCCCACTATATATATATATATATATATATATATATATATATATACAATCTTTAATAAATTCTACTATCTATCTATTGATATTTTTACTATCTATCTATCAAGTAACTCTCTTTTTCAGGCAACCTATTTCTCTCCTACAACTCTCTTTTTCAGTCAACCTATTATTATATAGACCTAAAAATACATCTACTGTCGAGAGATGGGAGACTCAATGGCATCTGCCATTTTACAGATCAGAAGATAGTATAGCAGGACAGAGAAGATGAAAAAGGAGGATCACATGACCCAGTGCAGTGCCCTGACTGGTCAGACAAGGACAGTTTTAGAGAAGATATTGCTAGTTAAGTAAATTTAATTTAGAGCAGTTTTAGCTAGGGACAAGACAGGGTCTTGCATAGTGCACTAGTATATGTGGTGCAGCCAGTCAGTGAGACCCTGTTCACACAGTAATCATCACAAAAAGGGATGATTACTGGCTTTCAGGCCAAGGGCGGAAGGATTTCTGAAACTATGCAGTTTGTGAACTATTCACATGTTGCTGTGGTGAGAGTATTGTGAGTGGACTAACGGAACAATTGGGAATAAGAAAGATGGAAACTGCGAATCACTACGTGCTATTGATGTGCATGAGGGCGGACTGACATGTTACAGTGAAGCAGCTCACCACCAAAATGAAGCAGGATGCTACCAGTTATGTTTTTGAAACAATAGTTCAGCAATTGGGCTCCAAAGTAGAAAGATGGTATTGTTGCTCTGATAACAAATTTGTGTCAGCAGAAAAGGCTTCAATTTTTACTGCAGTATTGGAATTTGAATTCTGCTGATTGGCAAAGGGTTGCCTTCTCCAATGAGTAACTTTTTCTGCTTCATTGAAAGGATGGATGTTGGGTGATCAGATGAAAAACATCAGAGAATAAACACCTTGCAACCATTGATGGAACAACACACACTGGTGGTGGCAGCGTTATGGTCTGGGGAATGTTTTCATGACATTGTCTTAGCCCGCTCCTCCATGTAGAAGGCACTCTAAAGCGATATGGGTATAAATTCATCCCTGCAGATCATGTACACCTATGGAATTGTCTTCTTTGGGGTGGATGGCATCTTTCCACTAGATAATGCGACATGTCACATGGCTGGAAATGTCCAAAATCTGTTGGAAGAGATGACCAATTCCAACCTGGCCCACTAATTCTCCAGACTTGAACCCAATTGAGCATTTGTTGGATCACCTTAATCATTCATCCCATCTGATATCGAACTGCAATTCACTGTATACTTTTGTTTATTCCCCTCCTTTAACTCTTGCACAACTAAAACTTTGAATTGAATATTGCATGTTGAACACACGAACAACGCTACTGCCCTTTGCAAAGAGTACTACCCGACTGGCAAAGAAAGCTATGCTGAAGCTCCATATTCAAGTAATTCCTAAATTGACAATGGCCTCAGGCAACTATTAGAGATGAGCAAAGTTTTAAAAAATTTGATTTGGCAGCTCCACCAAACTTTGTTAAGAAATTTGATTTGTTACGAATGACTTTGCTACAAATCACTTTTCATTGTAGGGAGCAGGTGCTACGATGGAGAACGATGATCGCCCCGCCCCTTTCATCCCTTTCATTGAACCCCTCAGATGCCATATTTAACGTTGATCATGACATCTGAGACTCACATTCAGGTGCTCATGGGGTTAATCAGGGGATAAAAAAAAATATTATACTCATATCATCCACTTAATTCCAGAGAGGCTGTCTGCTCCCATCTTGATTGAAGAAAACCCGCCAATAGACCTCCGGTAAGTGGGAAGACGTCATTACGTGATCACGCTGACTGTGCAGCGACTTCATTGGTGATGACGTCACTGTGCAAAGCCAGCATGATCACGTGGTGACGTCTTTATGCTCGCCGTAGGTCTTTTGGACAGTTTTATTAAATCAATATGGGAGCGTATGGTCTCTCTGTGATCAAGTGGATGAGGTGAGTATAATAAAAAAAAAAATATTAATCACCATTTTAGGAAAAATTGATTTGTTACATTATTCAACGTGAAATGCTACAGACACTGTCAGTCTGTGGAAAGTGTGATTGACTGGAAGCTCCAACCAATCACCATGCTATTGTTATAACACTCCTGTGTTACTGAAGTTCATGTACCTATTGACTGTCTAGTAGTACCCTTCTACTGTGCAATCCAGTAATACTGTTCTCAGCTTCTTACGAACTAGCATGCGTGAACCCACTGTGCCACGTGTCCTACCTCCTATAAGGGCATTTTCTAAGTGAACCCCTCATTCTTCACAGTAGCCCTGATGGTGGGGATAGACTTTCCCAAGGGGAACACCAGGTCTCTACCTATTGAGGAGGATTGGCACAAGAGGCAGCTGGTCCAGACAGACCAGGATGTACCTGAGCAAGGTACCAGAGGTACAGACATAGTCAGCAGGCCGATTCATAACCAGGAGCAACAGGGCAGGAAGAAAGGATGAGGCAGAGGAGAAGTTTTCAAGCAATGGGTCAGGGCAAGTGGCACAGGTATAGGTCAGACAATTTCGGTCAGCGATACTAGAGTGAAGGCAGGCAGGCAGGGATTAAACAAGTAGCGGAGTCCAGAAACACAAGCATGGGTCAGGTGCATAGGAACACAAGCAGAAATAACCACAACCTAGCAGGACACAAGGACCTTGTCACTCAGGCATCTGGGAAGGGGGCAGAGCCACTTATATACTTGCAGGAGGGTTAGGATTTGTCAGCGAGCTCACATGATCTAACCCATAAAGCACAGGAAGTGACGCACACCTTCCCTTAAGGAAGTTCTGCAGTGAACAAGCATCAAGCATGCTGTGGCCAGGGCTGAAAGGAAACTGTGGAGTGGATCCCAGAACAAACAGAATTTACAAATACAGAGCCCAGGACTGCAGGGGTGAATGGGGAAGCATGGGCAGCAGATCACCAGTGAACATGGTGCCTGGGACCGCAGTGGTAAGAAAAGGAACAGCGGCGCACGCAGTGGCTGTTACACAGCTCGCCTCTGTTGTGACAGGACACCAGGTGAGGGCAGCTACTTGTAATTTTTCTAGTACAAAACTCTGAGGACGTCCCTGTCCTCTACATAGAAATTGATTTGCAATTTCCAGTAGATATGTCTGATTTTAACATGTGAGAACAAGTAGGGTCTGACTATAGTTTTAGCTTACAATGATTGTCTTCGGGATCACTGTAATGTATCTATGTGCAGTGCTAAAATTATTCCTGCTATACAAATGATCTTCAGACCCATTTCATATCCATTATTCTGCCCATGTTTCATATCACACTTAGGGCTCATTCAGACGGCCGTATGCTGTCCGCAAAAATACTGAATGCTATCCGTTTTTTTGCGGATCTGCAAAAAAACGGATCCGCAAAAAAACGGATAGCATTCAGTATTTTTGCTGACCCATAGACTTCAATAGGGCCATGTCCTGATTTTCACGGACAAGTATAGGACATGTTTCATTTATTTTGCGGAACCTTGGAATAGAAAAGGGCCCCATAGAAGTGAATAGGTCAGCATCTAATCCGCAAAAAAACGGATCCGCATTTTTGCGGATAGCATACGGCCGTCTGAATGAGCCCTAAGTCAGACAGCAGCAACAATAAGTTGTCTCTATGACAATTTGCTTTCTTAGTGCAGTGACAAACTGTATCCTGTCCAACCATTTCAAAAGAACCTTATGGTTTTGGATATGGATCTATAAAAATATTCAATCTGTACAGTGAGGTGGAAACTGCAGATATTGCTGGTTAGTATTATTTTCTTTATAACACTCCATTTGGTTGCAGCAATGACGTTTCTTGCGCAGTGATATTCTGTATTTGCACTATGTGCTACAATTCTTTGCAGACAAATTGAATGAATGTTTTGCTAACAGTTTGAAGACACTTTATCAATTAAACATCCTAGTAATTAATTTTGAGAGAGGGACAATAGAATTTAACAATATATAGATAAGTATCAACAAACCTGTCCTGAAACTCTGGTATCTACTCTGCAGTCCATTGAAAAGAATGAGACAAGATCCATTTGGCCCCAACCCATTACTGTTGGAGTTTCAAATCTGTGTACAGTTCATCTTCTCCAACAATGCTACAATCTTAGCAACAATGTAGGGGGAAATTAACTAACTTTTCTTTTATGAGATGGGAATGTAGTGATGTAAGAACAGGGTATCCATCTTGAATGTTGGCTAAGTGGCCCCTATCTCCTGTGTATGCCCTGTTTGTCATCTAGTTTGGAGATCTGCACACGCATATCTACAGTATAACCTTTCACAGTACATGGGAAATAGCCAACAATACAAGGTTGTGAATACCAAAAATATGTAGTACTAGAAAAACTAGATATATGTCATAGTTTGGAAATAAACCTGTTTTTTCAGCAAGCAGCTGTAGACAAGGCCAAAGGACATGAATTTTGGTGATGTGGCTTTAAAAATAAATCTTAAATTCCTTCAATAGACTTGAATTGTCTATCGTCATTGAGGCTATCGATAAACTACACTGTAGTTCATTTTGAAAGCATTAGTGTGCCAAAAAATGGACATTTGCAAAAAGCACAATCTGGTTAGGAAA
This sequence comes from Bufo gargarizans, assembly GCF_014858855.1. Taxonomy (NCBI): domain Eukaryota; kingdom Metazoa; phylum Chordata; class Amphibia; order Anura; family Bufonidae; genus Bufo; species Bufo gargarizans. Next base: position 266,988,746 of record NC_058082.1, on the reverse strand, counting down.
GTATTGTTAAAGTTTGACAGCATGACAGGAAAAGAATTATGCAACACATAATCAAACTATGTGTAAGGGTCCTTGGAGAATGATATAATACAAACTGAAGGCCAAGTATAAATCGACACTGTATGATTCTTTTTTGCGTTGACCAATGTGTTGACAGGAACTTGCAAATATATTCAGTAAATCAGGATCCAAGTTTACAAAAACGGGTGACAAATCATATGATAAATGGCAATTTGCAATGTATCAACTCTCAGTTATAAATGCATAATAAAGAAAGAAATAATACAGTAAATATCTACAACAGTGGGCCCTAACCTACTGGGTCATGTACATAAATTATGGTTGCGAAAAACTATAGTTGTAACTTCTGAAAATACATGTAAAAATACATATTTTCATAAGTTTAAAACCAGTCACCTACATTCATATTTGCTGAACTTTATTAAAGTAGTTGTCCAGTATAAAAAAAAGTCATTGTTATATACATTAACTTATGGAATTCTGAGTTAAAGGGGTTTGTCTCATCATAACAACTTATAGATTAGCCCCCTCCCCATTGATCACGAGAACCAGGTTCCCCGAATCCCCTGAGTAAATAGAGCTATGGCCAAGCCCAGTACAGCACTTGCCTATCTCTGGCAGTTCCAGAGATTAATAAAAACCCAGCAGTTGGCAGCCACCAATGAGATACTTATCACCTATCTTGTGGATGGCTAATAGACTATTATGGTGGGGCAACCATCCTAATAGAGGGGGGTCTTCTATTCAGGATCCTTACGTATTGGCTACAGTTAATACTGGCTACAAACTTTTCTTGGGTCTAGATGTCCTATGTTACACAGACAACCAATTGTTTTAAATGGCCACTGTGAAATACTTAAGGTCCTCTGTGATGGCACTGCAGGTAAATTGAACACTTACTGCTCAACAGTGGGACATTTTGTGATGAGCTTACTGTTAAAGGACCAAGAAGAGCTATTCAAAACCATTTAAATATAGAGGAGTCTGAAAGCATGTTTTACAAAATGTAAAGTCATGCTAATTAGATTATATCCAGAATTTTTATGAACATTCCTTTAACATGTTATTTGGACATGCCACATGTTGTGGTCTGACAGAAGCACTTTCTAACAATGTTTAGAATGAATGAAGTCCTAGTCTACTGGAAATAGACATTTTCTAGTCTCAGTATAAGTAGTGGTGCCTGCTGCACCACATATTACTCTTATGGCATAATCAATTGATTTGTTTTAAAGGTTTTTGTGTAGGAAAATCTTACTGAAAGGAAGTCTGTCCCCTCCAAAATTAGTATCAAAGTAAACATACCTCTGCATAGGTTAGGTTTGTCAAAACATAGCATCTTTCTTGTGAAAACCTGGTCCTCTGATCCTGAGAAATGCTTTTTTTTTTTTTCATTTTTGTGCAAATTAGGTATTCAGCGCACCACAGGCAGGGCTTCTGTTTTTCGGTGCACCTGGCTTTTCCTGTATCACTACTACCTACTCTGGAATCTAGGGACTGTCAATCAAGGAAGAGGGGAATGTTTTGGACAGAGTCATGTGAACCAACCAGAGCAGCCCCGACCATGGTGCATTGAAAACCTTATTTCCGTAAAAATTAAAAGAAGTATTTCTCAGGATTAGAGGACGCAATTTTCACAAGAAAGGCATGGCTATGTTTCTGAGGAACCTACCTTACCTTTCCATATAACTACTTTGAAACTGACAGATTCACTTTAGAGCATCTTTCAAATGTCCGTGATGACATCTATGATAATATGGTAAGTGCTTTATCCGCGAAGATCCACGTTTGGTCTGTCTGTTCATTTTTGTCTCTCTGTGTGTCATCCGAATTCCACTGACAATGCTAGATTAAAAATTAATTTCCAGATCAACACCTACCAATGGTCTGTGAAAACCATGAACCAAACCGATCCATAGACTATAATGTGATTTAGGAATCCGCAATGACGGACAAAAACAGGGCATGCTTCCGTGGATTCACCAAGAATCCAAGTCAATGGATATGTGAGCAGTCTGTGGAGACCAAGGACAGCACATATCTACAATTCACTGACTCTGAGGCTGCCATTTTTGTTCAAAACTACTAACATACAAAATGTGTCTTCTGATATTGTAAATACACCAGTTCCATGCTGATCCAAGATTCCCAGCTGGTTGCAGTAGCATACATTATTCACCCGAAGAAACTCCCAAAATGGCAGTAGGACATAGAAAATGCTGCATTTCTCGCATCCCAGGAGGTTGTTAGAATGCAGACTGGGATTTTATCACTAAAAAGTTAATATCTAAGCTTCCTCAAGAAGGCATTTAATTTTCACTTTAATCTATTCAAGATTTATGAGACAGAGTTCTCATCACCACTAAGCGCAAAAAAAAAATGGAATTTTCAATTCACATTTTGGCAGACACATTTTACAGTTTTATTATAAAGGGGCTCTGGAAATATCCATATTTTTGGTCAGGGAACTAGTTTACTGCAACTTTATTGTTTGTAATAAATAATGCATTTACTATCCCGTCTGCCAACAGTTAGGAACTGCTGTGAGTGCCAGGCAGGGCCTTGATCTCTCCTCTGATAATAAGAGCTTCGTATATTGGAGACACATTTTTAAACATTGTGATCCTTACTCAACGATTGCACGTCCCACCCATACTTAAAATTAATAGATTTTGGAGCTTAACAGCTGGCAGTACAGAATTTTCTTCTTGGAAGTGTCTTGCTGGCACAATCAGCATGTACATAACCAATTCTCTGGATGCCTTTGCAAAGGAAAGGCCAGAAAGAAACTACTTATATTCCTTAGACACCTTTTTGGAAAAAAATAGAATGAGAAAAATAGCCATGCTGGCAATTTTGACTGCACACTTTTCTGAAATGAATATAGATACCTGATATATAAAAAGATAACTACAGTACTAAGTAGAAAATCATTTAAATGATAAAACATACAGCACCAATGCAAATTACTCAGCCCTCGTTTTTCCATTGGTGCACCGGAATTGCAACTAACTTCAGTATATTGGGCAGACTAGATGGGCCAAATGGTTCTTATCTGCCGACACATTCTATGTTTCTATGTTAACTGTTCGCTCTTGATATATAGCTGAAAATAGCAAGAATATGTTTTCCAAAGAAAAGTATTATGCCATTATAATTACATTAACGACAAGATAGCTCTATATCAGACACTGGAATGATGAGTTCACATCATCATTAACATTGTGAGAGTGTCTAAATTGAATTTACATATGGACGATCATTAATGACGCCTAGATGGTGTGTCTTCTTTTCAGTTTCTAGTGCCTGAGCATACAGTATCTTGGCTGCATTTGTATATTTTGACTAGCATAAGGACCCGGCTTCGCACAGGTATATTTCATCTATTTCATGTTTGTGTGTGTCGTTAAAAGGTATCGACAGTATCCACTATAACAGTGACATCTACATTACCCCTCCCCTTTAACAGTGACCTCCACAGCGGCCGCACCTTTATTATTGACTTCCACAGTACCCCGTCTCGTTAACAGTGATTTCCACAATAACCTGTCCCCTTAACAGTGACCTCCACAGAGCTCCGTTCTCTTAAAATGTGACCTCCAAAACACCTTCCCCTTCACAGTGACCTTTACAGCACCCCGCCCCTTAACACTGACCTCCAGAGCAGACCGTCCCCTTAACTGTGACCTCCACTATTCCCTGGTGGAGCACTGTGCTGTCTAAACATGAGCTACAGGGAGAAAATAACCCATCCTCCCACCCCTGCAGCCGACAGAAGTTGATTTTTACCTTAATTTTTTCAATCCCCATTGGCTGAGGAGCGGGAGGGGTCGTGGCCTAACCGGTTCGGGAGCATGGCTTTGCAGGACCTGGGTCGAGGTTTTTAAGTCAGTCTTTTGAGGGTGGCCTGAATGGCCACCCTACATGCCACCTTAACTGTGACTTCCACAGCACTCCGCTCCCTTAACAGTGTCATCCACAGTGCCCATACCCTTTAAATATGATCTACAGCAGTGAAGAAAAAGGGTTGCTGGGTTGTTATGGAAACATGGTGTAAAACTGTGTGTATGTGAAGACTAAGGGCCTGCAAACTTCTATTGGATGATAAGGGTCATGTGACCAAGCTTCTATTGGCTAATGTATTTTTAGGGAATATCTCTGGAACGGTAGAGACCTTAGACCCGATCTAAAACCTTCCCGGACACCTGATGTACCTGTGTGCCAAATTTCATGATTATAAATGAAACGGTGCAGATTTCTTTAGCGGCCATACATACACACACATACACTCAGCTATATTTGATGTGGGCATATTCACTTTGCAATCATGTGCCTTACAAAGTAGCAATGTTCCAGATGATGTGGACAATCCTAAAGACTGAAGAGAGAGCAAAAATTGTATATTACAGGGCATTTTAAAAGTCATCAGACCCCACCAAACTAAGTAATCGTGAGAAGGGACTTGGTAAGAGAGATGACCAAGAATCCAATGGTCACTCTAGCTGAGCTCCAAAGAATCTGTTAGCAGATAGCATAAACTTCCAGAAGCTCAAAAATCATTGTAAAATTCAATCAATATGGTCAGAAAAGTAGCCTTTCCTCAGTCAAAGACACAGGAAAGTTTGCAAAAAGCACGTAAAAGGACTCCCAGACTGTAAGAAACAAGATATCCTGGTCTTATGAAACCTAGACTGAATTTCTTGGCCTCAATTCTAAGCATCATATTTGGATGAAATAAGGCACTTCTTATCACCTGCCCAATAACATTCCTACAGTGAAGCATGGTGGTGGCAGCATCCTGCTGTGGAGGTGTTTTTAAGTGGCTGGAGAAGGGAGACTGGTCAGAGTTGATGGAAAGCTGAATGGAGCAAAGTACAAAGATATTCTCAATGAAAACCTGATCTGGACCTCAAACTGGCCAACAAATTTACCTTCCAATAGGATAATGACTCTAAGCACACCCTCCAGAAAACACATGATTGGCTTTGGGACAATCTTGTGAATGTCCTTGATTGGCCCAGCCAGAGCCCAATCGAACATCTCTGGAGAGACCTGAAAATGTCTGTCCACCAATGGTCCAACTTCACAGAGCCTGAGAGGATTTGCAGAAAATCTCCAAATCCAGTTATGCAAACCTTGTGGCTTCATACCTAAGACGACTGGAGGCTGTAATCACAGCCAAAAGTGCTTCATCTAAGGCTACTTTCACACCTGCGTTAGGTGCGGATCCGTCTTGTGCGGATCCACACCGATAATGCAAATGCTTGTATCTGTTCAGAACGGATCTGTTTTCATTACCATGAACAAAACAATGGTTCATGATAATGCAAACGGATCCGTTTTAACTAACACTGAAAGTCAATAGGAGGCGGATCCATTTTTTATTGCACCATATTGTGTCGGTGAAAACGGATCCGTCCCCATTGACTTACATCAGGAAGTCAGGACGGATCCGTTAGGCTCCGCATCGTCAGCGTTTTGGTGTCCGCCTCAAGAGCGAAATAGAGGCGCAACGGAGCCAAACTGATGCATTCTGAACGGATCCTTATCTATTCAGAATGCATTGGGGCTGAACTGATCCGTTTTGGGCCGCTTGTGAGAGCCTTGAAACGGATCTCACAAGCGGACCCAGAAACGCCAGTGTGAAAGTAGCCTAAAGTAAAGAGTCTGCAGTATTTTCTTTTTTCTTTTTTATATAAATTAGCAAAGAGTTTAAACATTCTGTTTTAACTTTATAATTATGAATATCATATGAATGCAGAATGATGGGGAAAAATTTGATTTTATTTTTCATTTTAGCACAAGGCGCAATATAACAAATGTGAACAAGTGAAAGGGCCTGAAGACCCCAATATGACATGGTAAATGGAAAATATTAGCTTAGAATACTTTATGTATTATTCTCTATATTGATTTTGCTTTGATGTTTAGTTAGAGTCATATAATTTTAAGGGGTTCTCCGGGCTTCAGATATATAAAAAAAAAAAAAAAAAATATCCTCAGGGATATGGCTGTGATACTCAGCACCCTCACCAATCAGCTGTTTCAGGCTACTGAGGAAATGCACAGTGTACAGGACAGAAGCAGAAGGTACCGTACACTCTGTAGTCCTCCATCATTAACATACTGAAACTCAACTCCCATTTACTTGAATGGGAGCTAAGTTGCAGTACCCCAGCACAGCCACTACATGGTATACAGCATTATCTGCCTCCAGCTCCATACATTGTATAGCCCCCCCGGTGCAGTAGCAGCCTAAAAAGCTGATCGGTGGGCATGCAAGGTGTCAGACCCCCACCAAGCCCGGAGAACCAATTTAAAGATTCTTTAATGGACACATAAAGCTAGCTTACCAAAAATATTCTAGAAGTGTCATTTTTTCACACTAGCTAAATAGCAACCTTATATCAGCTGACCATTGGGGTTCCAGAAGTTGAACCCCCACCAATGTGTTATTCATAACCTATACAAAGAATAGGTCATCAATTTTCAAATACCAGAAAACCACTTTAATGCTCTTCTACATGAGGTTGCTGGTATACACTATATATGTAATGAGCAATGACTACTTATTCAAATAGCACCCTACATACATTTCACATAGGAAGCTTGTCATTACTCCCCCTATAGTCACAAAGAGTGAAGCTTTTATATTTAGCAGCAACAGCAGATAATTTATACTGGGGGCAGCTGAATCCCTGGAACAATGGTTGGAATTATTCAGTTTAGCTTTATAATGAGGAAAGAAACCTTGTTAGTTTCAGATCAATTACATATAATGGCTGTCCAGCCAATAAAAATAACAGCAACACACAGCATTCAGTGTTCACCCCGGTACACAAGAATGCTATAGCTATGTTGGCCAGATATTTGAGTAATATTCATAGTACACATGTTACACATTTCTCCAAAGTTTAAGATGAAATAAATATGTACATCATTTGCATTCCCAAAAAAGTCAACTTGCTTTTCTTCTAGAATGGTCTTTTATGGGCGCAATAAATTTGTTACTTCTCACTTACAAAATGAGCAATAATGTAGCATAAAGACTATGGCCAACAACCATATCTGCCAGTGCTTATTATGCTTGTCTCTGTTACTTGTGAGCATGCTGTTTGGGCTGGTACAGCTGCAAGTCTTTAAATATGCATGGGCTTGTAGGCGGTGTGGGCATTTCTGCATCTTTATGTCTCCGTTCCAGGGCAGCTGCACTTTATTAAACTCCCCTCTTCTTCTGTTCTTTTAGCGGTGTTTCAATTTATCTTTGATATTTCTTCTTCTGATATTCATTTAGATTATTTGTTTTGAACTGCATTCTACTAGTTTCAGAGATGCAAACAAAAGCAATTATTTTTCTGCAGATGTTATCTGCTATCTGCAGATTTTTAATTTTTTTTAATAGTAGGATATGTTTCTCCATAGTTGAAATCTGTGATATATTCCAAAGTGTACGTCTACATTTACACATTAGGTAAAAACCAGATTTGTCTGGCACCAATGAATCCCTTCTTCCCTTTGAAAATATAATGTATGCACTCTCTTCCTAGCGAGCGAGTATGTGTACGGGGCAGTTAGGAGAAATAGTTTTGGCCAACAGCTTCAGCATCTAAAGTGTATGGACATCTTTTTCGTAGTGACAACCTATTTTGATTGTGGTCTATTCTGATACAGTCGGGGATAAATGCTTTATGAAGGACCTGAGGATTTTCTTCTCATTTCTACTATACAGCTTGTAACACAACCAAATTGTGCATTGGTCATGGCCTAAAGCAGGCATGTCCAAACTGCGGCCCTCCAGCTGTTCCAAAACTACAACTCCCAGCATGCCTGGATAGCTTACAGCTATTAGAGCATGCTGGGAGTTGTAGTTTTGCAACAGCTGGAGGGCCGCAGTTTGGACATGCCTGGCCTAAAGGAAAACAGTATTGTGAAGTTCCACAATATATACAATGCTAAATAGATACCTTTCTGCCACAAGCCAGAATACAGCTGCATCCGTGTGGACCGATACATTGGGGGGGGGGGGGAGCAAAGATAAGTACTGAAACTTATCTAATTGAATACATCACTCTATTGGGGTTCACTTTCCCCATAGCATCTGATTATTGTATTGTAACCCAGTGTGAAGAGGTGGTTTTGAGTTTGGGTGTACAGTCACAAGCACAGCCCAATAAAGGGACCACCAACTCAGAAACTGGGATCATTACCAACAGGTCCCCTGATGAGTTGGACTAATGTCCAATGAAACGCGTTGGGACGTTTACTAGGACCAACAGAATGAAATTTGTACTAGGACTAAAAGAATGACATATTGGTAATAGGGCCCTCCACCACAGTGTGACGAAGCTGGGCAGTCTCCATTGCTGTGCAGGGACAGGGAGCGCTTATAAATGTGTCCACGGACAACTGTGGGATATTTCTGTGGAGAGTACAACTATTACTCCAAGGTACATCCAGTGTAGGGAAAGACTAGTTGTCAGAGACCCATTACTAGTCTCCCCAGTATCCCTAGCTCCTGTTGTCGCAGCGATTGGTGTTAATCATACATACTTAGGGATTTAACAGGTTATTAATAAAAGTTACATTTTAAAGGTATCTATTTAGTATTGTATACATTTCTACTATGCAAAGCGAAGATTCAATGAGGAATACGTAATTATAATATATTACAAAAACCCTACCTTAGATTATGTTACAAGGCTTTTTCTCACCAAGGGCAAAGGTTTGGTCCACTGCCTCAGTCTTTTACCTAAAGACAACGTTTTAGACACTGGTCTTAATAAAGCCCTGCACCACAGTTATTTATTATGAACTTTATTGGGAACCACTTGATGAAGGCCTTTTTCTGATCTAGTATTACACTGCCCTGGTGCACAAATCAAGGTCCATAAAGGCCTGTTTAGTGTAAAAGAAATACACTGAGCCCTGACTTAAACCTTGTCAAACATCTTTGGGATGAACTACAATGCACACTTCATGCCTAAAATAGGTGTCTGACCTCACAAATGATATTCTGGATGAATGTAAATATTTTGCAAAAGTATTCACCCCCCCCCCTTTTTTTGTATTTTGTTACATTACAGCCTTAAGTTCAATGTTTAGTTAAACTGAATTTTATGTGATGGATCAGAACACAATAGTCTAAGTTGGTGAAGTGAAACTGGAAAAATATATAAATAAAACTATTGTTTAGAAATAGAAAACAGAAAATTGTCATGTGCATATGTATTCACCCCCTTTGGTAGGAAGCACATAAAAAGCTCTGGTGCAGCCAATTACTTTCAGAAGTCACATAATTAGTGAAATGATGTCCACTATGTGCAATCTAAGTGTCACATTATCTGTCATTACATATACTTACCTTTTTTGAAAGGCTTCAGAGGCTACAACACCAAAGCAAGAGGCATCAATAACCAAACACTGTCATGAAGACCAAGGAACTCTCCAAACAAGTAAGGGACAATGTTGTTGAGAAGTACAAGTTAGTGTTAGGTTTAAAAAAAAATATCCAAATCTTTGATGATCCCTAGGAGCACAATCAAATCTATCATAACCAATGGCACAACAGCAAACCTTCCAAGAGACGGCCACCCACCAAAACTCACGTGTCGGGCAAGGAGGGCATTAATCCGAGAGGCAGAACAGAGACCTAAGGTAACTCTGGAGGAGCTGCAAAGTTCCACAGCAGAGACTGGAGCATCTGTACATAGGACGAAAATAAGCCGTACGCTCCATAGAGTTGGGCTTTATGGCAGAGTGGCCAGAAGAAAACCATCCCCACATTGAAACATGGTGGTGGCACATCATGCTGTGGGAATGTTTTTCAGCAGCTGGGGCTGGGACTGGGAAACTGGTCAGAGGTGAGGAAAAGATGGATGGTGCTAAATACAGGGATATTCTTGAGCAAAACCTGTACCACTCTGTGCATGATTTGAGGCTAGGATGGAGGTTCACCATCCAGCAGGACAATGACCCTGAACACACTGCTAAAGCAACACTTGGTTTAAGCGGATACATGTAAATGTGTTGGAATGGCCAAGTCAAAGCCCAGATATCAATCCACTAGAAAATCTGTTGTCAGACTTAAAGATTGCTGTTCACAAGTGCAAACCATCCAACTTGAAGGAGCTGGAGCAGTTTTGCAAGGAGGAATAGTCAAAAATTCCAGTGGTAAGATGTGGCAAGCTCATAGACAATTATCCAAAGCGACTTGGAACTTTGATTGCTGCAAAAGGTGGCTCTACAAAGTATTGACTTTAGGGGGGGGTGAATAGTTATGCACATGGATTTTTTCAGTTTTTTTGTCCTATTTGTTGTTTGCTTCACAATAAATAAAAAAAAGTTGATCGGTGGAGGTGCCGGGTGTCGGACCCCATCAATCTGATATTGATGACCTATCCTGGGGATACGTCATCAATATTTAAAGCCCATAGAACCCTGTTAACATTGTAGGTCTTGGTGGAGCTAAGCACTTACAAAACATAGCACAGGCATAATCTTTAGGCTCAGGTTATATAATATATGCTGAGACAAAAAGCTAATTTATGTCTAATATATTTAATACACAAAGTGAACAGACAATATGAAAATATACATTGAGGTCAAAATAATAGTGTACCTGTGGCTTGTCATTTCAGAAGCACTCACCCAATTGGAAACTGACTCTGCTGAATATAGAGGAGCTTTATGTATGTATGGGTAATTCATTTCTTGGGGTTAGAAGAGACTAATAATATTCCCTGAGCTTAACTCCAGTTTATAAAATAGGAGAAATCCTGCTGTGACAATAAGGAAAATTATCTCTGACCAGTAGTTTGTTCGGGGAGATCTAAGCTTTTGTGTCTGTAAATTAGCTGGAGCAATTTTTGGAGGTTTTTCAACAGTAGATGATGTCACAGCAGCTGCCAGGTAGACATTAAATGTAGTTGCCGAGCCTGAAGCCAGAATGTGGATAACATATGTCTATGGACCGAAGCTTGGTTTTGTCCCTTTAAATATAAGAATGACTAAAAAATGGAAAAATAAAATAAATAAAAATCAGCATCCTCCGTTTTTCCCTCCTGCCACTCGTGTGCTTGTCTTTAATGAGCAGCTCCAAATGACAGCTTTAATCACTGCCTCTGGCCACTGAGAGAGACCGTTAATGATAGAAAAGAACAGAGAGCCATTTGCATCAATCAGCTCTAAATCACTTTTTATGATAATGCATCGGAGCGGAGAACAAAGTCTCTGATGTCTCCTGCATGATGATGTACCACAGTGCTGTCTCCTTGGCTCAGGCCAGAACATAAATCTCTTAAAGATGAACAAACCATAACCTGTGCTACTGAGACTGCTGGCCCTTATTTCCCAAACTGCTAATGATCTTTTAGCAGAGAAGAGTCAAAAGAGGCCAAGTTATCAGATGATTCAACTGCTTTGAATATCACATAGCACATTGTAATGAGAAGCAGTGATTTAGCGTATGATGATTTTGACAGCTACGTGGCTCTCGCTAATATCTTGCAAGGCCGGCCCCTCCATGTTACAGAAGGAACATATTATTTCACGTGTAACATTAAACTGTCTGTGTCACTATAGAAATGTGTATCCTGGGAAGCAGGTCATGGCGTGGATTTATGAGGATGTCAATCACACTATATTAAGGCCATTTATGCGATTTCTTCCATAATATGCTGAATTTAAAGGGGCCCTAAAGAAGTATGGATTCTGCTCTGAGAATACATAATGATATGTGAAATGGGGGATTTTAAAAGGGCTTTTTAGGAATTTCATATAGATTGACCTATCCTCAGCATAAGTCACCAATATAAGATCAGCAGGGGTCCAACTCCCAGTAACCGCACTCCATGCCGGCCCTCCATGCATCCATGCACGCAAACGTTGCCTCAGTTCCTAAAAAGGACCCTTATGTCCGGCAAATAAAAAGCATTAACCGCATACTGGAGTGCTGTCTAAATTATTTGAAACCAGTAACCGCACTGATCAGCTGTTCGAAGAAGCCCCAGCGCTCTGTGAGTACTTAGGCCTCTTCCTAGGCCAGTGACATCACCGTACATCAGTACCATGGCCTAAGTGCAGCTCAGTCCCATTTAAGTGAATAGGCCTGAGCTGAAATACCAGGATCCTGAGGATAGGCTATCAATATCAAATTCTTGAATAAACCCTGACTAAACCTCTTCCCCGCCAACTCCTCTGGCCTAAACTTAATCCTCTAGCAGTCCCAAACCCAAAGCAGATCGGCCGGCACCACTCCTGTCGAATCCTACTTATCACAATCAACTACCTTATGTGTCACCCCCACTTCCTCATAGATTGTAAGCTCTTGCAAGCAGGGCCCTGACTCCTAGTGTTTCAGTTGTATCTTAGCCAGTTACTTTTGTTTTGCACATGAACCTTATGAAATTGTAAAGCGCTGCAGAATATGGTGGCGCTATATAAATAAATATTATTATTATTATTATTATTATTATTATTATAAAGCCTTTTAAATGTACATCCACACAAAGAGGAAAAATCCACACAGAAGTCAGAAAATGGTATGGATCTTTTTCAAATATTGTGTATCTTTACCATTTTTACTTTTGCAATGTAACATGGCAAAATTTGCAGCAGATCTGCCACAAAACATGGAGCAAAATCCCTATCTAAAACATCTACTGGATTCTCATGTCAAGATGCATGGTAGAAAATATCCGCCATGTCTGAACCCAGCGTAAATTTGTGGCTGATTCTGGAATATATTTTCTATGGGGAGGATGACTATAGTGCTTTTTGGATTATTGACATGAAGTCCACAAATCTCTGCCCCCATTTTAACACTTTAGTTTATGTGTATCCAGAAATATAAACATAAGTTTATTGAAGAGGATCCAGCATCCGAGATAAGGCAAAATCCAGGATTTATTAAAGGGGTTTTCCAGGAATGATTCAAAATGGCCTCTAGCAACTTGTCCTAGAATGTGAGGAGGACTGGCTACCACCACTTGCTGAGCTGTCTAGGCGGGTGACGTGGCATTTTGTACAATAAGGGCATCACCATTGTTCTTGTTGCCCCAAGCTACATTTATTTTTGTGGCCAGCCTCTCTCTGGCTGCTTTTATTGATAGGGCCATGCAGTGGTAAAGCAGAAAGGGAAGGGCTGGCACAGAAATTAGTGGAGCTTGATTGCAACAGGTGCAATGGTGATGCCCTTATTGTACCAAAGGGATAATTTGCCTGTTAAAAGAAAAAGTATAATAACTCAGGAACGGAGCCAGATCAGCAAAATAAAAAACTGTGTTTTAATCATCTGAACCACAGCTATGTGTCCATGCAAACAGTTTGATAGGGACGTTGCTGGTGACAGATTCTCTTTAACTGACTATTGTTCATCTTAGATGTTATGTATGTTTTAAAAAGGCTCATATTACAGCCAAGACAAATCACATGTTATCAGCAAATTTGGCAATAATTTTGGCACATTTTTTGGTTCATGAGGGCTCATTTAGGTCACACCCCTTTCCGTTAAACCATGCCTCTTTTTCATAAAGATACACCCCTTTTTCAGGTAGGGCATTAAAGCTGTCAAATGTGGTGTAAAGAACATACCCTATTTTTGTGGTGCAAAATGCTAAAAAAATCATTAACAGTACAATAGCAAATCTGCCACATTGTATTTACTACTTTTTTAATTATATGTGGCAACTACTTTTAAAGCATGTGATGTATATTTGCCATTATATATATATATATATATATATATATATATATATAAAAAAAAACAAAAAAACGGAACAGCACCTCCTGAGACAAATCGCAGGTGTAAGCTACCCGGCATCCTCTTTGGAACTTAGCACTCCCCGCCCATCCCCCAGCCCTTGGTGTTTTTAAATCAGAGTGAAAATGGAGCTGGACCCTCCATGTTAGAGTAGGTCCCACCTGATAAGAAGCTACCTTGTCGTCTGGTAGGTGGGCCCGACATATTTTTGATCAATAATATGCGCTAAGAGCTTCTTCACTGCATTTGCAGTAACTATATGGCGTCATGTACTTGACCCTGTTCACACATTCACCTGTATACTCAGTCTTAGTGCATTTAGTGGTGTGCTGCTACTTTATTTGTTTGCTATATATATATATATATATATATATATATATATATATATATAGCCTTAGATATAATCTGCATACATTTAAAATACAGGAAATAAAATGCATTGCTGGGGTAGCATGAGTTACTGTCTGTATTATAGTCAAGGACTGCATTCACAGTTTTGCAGGCTTCAGAGCTGCATTCTTTATTTGCTCACCATTAATTGCTCTCTTGATTTCCATTCTGGAAAGAGTGACCTTTACATGATGTAGAAAGCATTTATCTCTTGCCACACCATAAGAGCTCAGCATAACGTTTATGCTCTTGACAAGCTTGTTGACAGTTTCCAGAAACAACCAGCAAGATAAGTAATGCAATGCATTCAGAAAGTTATAAACTTTGAAATAGATTATATTTATGTATAATCATTTGCTGACATTTTCTGAAATAAAGTAATATGCATTTCATTGTGGCTAACTTACCTACAATGGCTTAATGTCTATTAATGTCATAGAAGAAGATCCTTTAAATAGTATATTTACTATTTTGCAATTTAATACTTGTACTTTGCCATTGAAATTCAGTTGTAAAAAAAAAAGCTCGTGTACCCTTACAAAATAGTTATGGAAAGCTACATTTTGTCTACAAATCACTCATGTTACACTAAATCTTCCTTGGAAAAAAGGAATAGAGCCCTCAAAAATCCAGCCAATTCCTTGCGATATTAAATGCAAATTTTCAAATAAAATCCTCTTTTTATGATATACTAGGCAATTGCTAGTGGACAGTTGTAAAAACTCAAGGTTCATGAATACAAGTTCTGAATATTGCTTGCACGCACTGCATGTCTATTGCCAGTCATCAAAGCCAAAGGAATAGAGTTTAGCAAGGTGGGGATTCAATTTCTATTTGGTAATATATAAAACACATTATTAAGGAGAAATCTGATTATGGTTTTCACTTGGAAAATGGTTTTTCTGCCAAAGCTATCCAGAGATATACTAATCTGCAATGTATAAGAGATAGAGCAGGCATTTGCAGGGGCCTACTGTGAACTTAAAGTGGCCCTGGAAAAAATACTAAAAGTGACCCCATTTTGTAGTTGGGTCCATACTGATGGAAGGCATGGCCAGAAATACTATATTGTGGCACAGGTATACCACCCCAACAGAGCCAAATACTACAGTCCATTAGAAAATACTACCAGCAGCACAAAATACATCCCCAAAACTTCCACTGCCGGGGTATGAGGAGGGCACAGGCGGCCCCCTGGGCACCAGCCACCAGGAAACTTCTCTGTAAGGTCTATGGCCAATCCGTCCCTGGGCATTTGATTATTAGGTCTCATCAAAATGGATGGAAAAGGGTCCAAATGTCATCTATGAAAGACTTGTTAGGTAGCAATTGCAACAAAGATATGTTGGCTAAGGGGCCCAATAGTCCCTCTGCCAACATATAAAGACACCATTGTTATGACTGAGACATAGAAGGTGGGGCAATTGTCACGGATGTACCGAGACATACGGACGTTCTTGCGACAGGCGACAGGAGATCTGTGAGATTGGCAACAACTGGTTTGATCTGACATGTTTTCCTTTTCCTGGTGCTACCAAAGTCTCATTGAAGATAAGTGTTTTCTTTCACTTTTGTATTTTGTTTATATATGCATATATATATATATATATATATATATATATATATATATATATTGCCTTTCCCTGTTGTTCTGTTGTTTGTCATTAAGCCTGAGGGAGACTCCTGTTTGTCCTTCCCCTTGGAGGAACAGGTAATCTCAGTCCTGACATTAGTTCCAGGTTCCTATAGGGTGAGATAGGATTCTAGGTATCCAGTGTTTGAACTTGCCTACCTTTGGGGCCTGTTCATACTGAAAGTCTGTCAGGACTGGAGTTAGGGTTTTTTCTAGGAGGTGTCCATCTTCCTTCCCTAGTTTCCAGGCCTTATTCCGGTATCCCCTTTCCCTCTGATTGTGATTATAGTCTATGGGGAGTGACCAATGCAATTACTCACTGTATAGAATAGTGCAGCACACAAACATGGTTTACCTTATCTAGAATCTGTCAGCTCAAAGCAAAGTCTAGGACTTCATTTTTTGCTCTTTATATCAGCACTGGATCTTAAACCAAGATAGGCCATCCCATAGAATTTGAATGGAGTGACACTGCACATGCTCCCCCACTGCTTCATTCAAATAGGGAACACTCTGTACTCCATTCTCATGATTGGTTGACAGTTGAGAAGCAAAAATTAGAATGTAGAAAACGAGGTATAAAATGTTTCCTTTATGATTTTGTTTAAAATTTCCTGGTTTTATCTTTTCACAATCAGATAAAAATAATGACCAAATATGAAAGTGTGAATAGAGCTAAATGTTGCTAGCATTCTGCTAATGATGTGCACAAACTATGGCAAATAATTAGATTTGCCTACAGATACACAAATGTATTATTAGAAGAATCACTCCCACTTGTCTGATAATAACATTTTGTTAGGATATTAATAATAATGCAATTCAGTCATTTCATTTTTCACTGTAAGAATATTTTATGACTATAAAGCAGCTCCTGATATGGACTGTTTGTGGATTCATGAGAGGCAGTAGAATAAAATAACTCCTTTTTTAATTTATAAGAACTCATTGGACCATTTCACAATATACATTTAGAGAAGAGAACACAGCAGGTAACAATATCACACTTTGAGTGAGATCACCTTCAGAAATAGGTCTCAGCAGTTGTTCATCCTGCAATTATTGAGCATTTATGATGGAGTCTTGTTTTCTCTTCTTTGATGACCAGTTAGAGCCCAAATGACCCAAACTATCAATCTGATGGGCATCGTTTTGAAGGTCATTCTGTAATGTAGTTGCTCGTATATACAAGCTGGTAACATAATATTTTCCAGTAACTGAGATCATAAAGTTTTGAACAAGTAAATGTGAGCTTGAAAGGTCATTTCTTTTATACTCTGGAGATATATATTTCATCCTAGAGGTAAAGGGATAAAATATACCACAACCAGTCTTTATGTTCTACAAATGTTCACAATTATATTGGTGTTCACTTGTTTGACTGAAGCCCTTTCAGATGTGTGCATAAAAATGCACAAAAAGCATGTTAGCTATCGTTATGTTTTCTTAATGTGTGACTGGGGTGGGGGGTCTATTTTCAGGGATATCCATCAAAATGAAGGGGTGATCTATCTAGTGACGTATATTCACAAGAATGGATCTCTGCAGTAGTACCAGGCACAGTTGACTTACAGGATTCACCACTGTACCTGTGGGGGGTACTTCATCACCCCCAAAGAAACTTTTAAATCTAAAGGTAAAATTTTAATTTATTTATATTGTTTTCTATATTTCAGTCTTAGTATTAAATTCAAGTCTTCAGAATTCAGGTAATCTGGCATCGCAGCAGTCCTGAGTGTAATCGATGCTTGGTATACATGTACAAATATTGTAGGATATAATTAGTGTTAAGCGAATCGAGCTTCGGATCATAGATCCGAAGTCAATTCATTCAAGCATAATTTTTTCATGCTGGACGCAGACCTGTCTTAGTACAGCATTAAAATGTATTACCTCTATGGAGGCAAAACTCATTTCAGCCGAATTTCGGTGAGACTTCGGTGACTGATTTTGGCAATTACTTCTGCATCTTTAAAAACATTTTAAAACACCAATCTGAAGTTGGGTTTTGGTACTGAGGTACCAACGATACCAAACCCAACTTTGTATTCTGAATTTTAAATGTTTCTAAAGATGTAGAAATTAATACTGAATTCAGTCACTGAAGACTTGTGCGACTTCGGTGAATCGCAGTTTGGCACCATGGAGGCAATGCATTTTAATGCTGTACGGAAACAGGTCTCCTTACAGCACTAAAACAAAGTGATTCGCTCAAGCCTAGATATAATGAAAGACAAAATAAAGGCATAAGAAGCTTTATAGGATATCAATAGGGAGTCTGCTGGGGTAGTGAAATAAAGCTGTGAGTCTGTTTGACATGCAGATGACAGGCTTCTCACTTAGAATCACTGCACACTTCACTTATTTGGGCAGTCACAGGGCCAAAACTGACTTAATAACTCAAGTATAAACTTACAGGTCGATGTTAGCGCCAAGAAGAAGCGCACTTCTTTTACACCATCATAAGCCGATTCCACATAGATTCCTACAGACCCTGTTCTATTTAACCCTTATACAATTAGAGCCCCCCAACAGAGTGGAGAGGATGTCAGCAGTAAGTTGGTGTTGACATCACTGATTATTTTGACCTTCCTCTGATCTGTCAGAACAATAACCCCAAAAAAACGGATCCTGTCTGTGAAACATCCGCTTTCACTCGGTCAGCATTTTGTCAGTAATCCATCAGTATTGCTAATGCAAAAAAAAAAAAAAAAAAACAGGAGTGGATCCAAAACAGAGATGACACGTAAACGTAATATTTGCATGTTTTCTGTGTTTTGTTCCCACTCCTGCTTTTGGCTACCAAATCACAAACCAATTTTTTTTTTTAACAAGCAGGATATTAAAACACATAAAATACAACACAGAAGAGGCAAAACCACAAGATTTAAAAGACAAACTGGAAAAACAAAGTGCTTCATCAACAAGAATGGATTGACGACCAGTGTCGGGGTGACCATGAGGGTAATGCATATGGATCAATAAATGTATGGGGTTATGGCTGATAATTGGAGGACAGTCCAGCAAACAAGCCGACTCCAGCTCATTCCGTGATGAGCTGGGTTGCTGATAAGTGGATTCTAAAGTGTCTGGAGAAATGCAAGTAAAAATATAGGAATAAATTGTCAACTTCCTCCAACGTGACCTCGTCCTTTGATTTATGAGCATCATTCCATAATGTCTTGAAGTCCTTTGCGTGGATGGCATAAGAAATGTCCATGAAAGGTTCAACGGGCACAGAGAAAATAAGGTCTGTGGCCGACACTGATTCAGACATGTCATACCCGGTCCACATCGCTGCTAGCCAGGTAAGGTCCTGAGAACTGATCACCAGCTTACCCAAACAACAGTCAAAGTTTCTTTAGAACCACGTCCCTATGATTGCTGTGAGCGCATCTGAGCCATTATACAGGAAGAGCGGGAGGCAAGTAAATGTCTCTGGTAAAATCTCTAATATATCGTCCTCTGTGTACGTCCCACAGACCAACTTGTACGCACAATCCAGTCCTCTGTGCTTGCCTTGGTGAGTGGAGGCTTTGATGAAATATGTATGAGCAGGATCTCTGTCCTTTCCTTTAAGTCCAGGTAAACAGGAATATTTGGCTTTTAGGTTTAGCTCTGAGCCCACTTCAATGGCAAGACTCTTATGCTTCTTGGCAGCTATGTGGGCAGACAGGTGCTTGGAATACTCTTTCAGTCTGGTGTATGAGAAATTATACATCGGTGTCACGCTGTACAGAGTCCATTGTTTTTAAAGGAGCAAAGCAGCCTGTGCCAGATCCAGAGTTACCTACAAGGGGGTGCACTGCAGGATTTTTCTTTTAGAAAAGCTTTGCAATGCAGACCGTCGATGTGCAGAGGTCAAGATTCCGGGAGGATACCTTGAGGTGTGAAAATGACCGCTCCTTTGCGCCAATGACCTACTTCTCACGGTTAACACCCCATCGGTTGGTATTTGCATATCCTAGTGATAAATGATGTTCCAGTTCACTGACTGTAAACAGAGATATTGACAGACAAACAAATCAAACTCTGCAGCCATCTTTCTAGGCGCCATGTATCCAGTCCCCTGACCAGCCAGATTTACCAGCATCTGTTCCAGGACATGAAGCAATGGAATGACACTGTTAATCCTGTAGTCCTGGCGACTGACAAATAACGTGGCCTCCTCAAAGGGCCTGAGTAAACGGCAGGTGTCACATATGAGCTGCCACTGGCTGACATTGAAGCTACACAGGGGACTACTCCTGTCCGCTTGGATCATCAAGAAATTGTTTATGGTCTTTCTCTGTTCTTACAGTTGGTCCAACATATGGATGATGAAATTTGAATGGTTGAAAACGTCACATATGTTGTGGGGTGCTGTTCTGCCGCTGCAGCACTGTACGAGTGGCTTAAGTGCATGCAAAGTTTCCTGGCCATTGTTAGGATGTCTTGCAGATGGGTGGAAGACTTCAGGAACCACTTGACAACCAGATTGGACACGTGTGCCATGCAGGGCACATGGCTCAGCCATCCTTGACACAGCACCAACACCATGTTCTTCCCGTTGTCGGTCCCCATGGTTCCGATTCTGAGTTGTCACGGAGAAAGCCAGAATTTGATTTCTTACTGAAAGACACAAAGTAGTTCCTCCCTTGTGTGACTATGTTCGCCCAGGCAAACCAGCTGCAGAACAGCGTGAGAGTGATGAGAGGGGTCGCACATGGCTTGCATACACTACATGCCTCCAACATAATTCTTGGATCTCTACATGAAAATAAGGTATTTGGTGTAAATCGCGAGAGGGGCATATTTGGAGAAATGGACTTCACAAGAGATACAGAGCAGCAGAGTTTACTTTGAAATGTAAAATTTCTACACTGCGTAATTCAGCCCATACAGCAAAAGGAGGTGTGCAGTCATCCATCAATTTCTCCCCCAAAAAGGCAGTTTCACATTACACATTTCACCACTACATAATTTGGCCCATACCACAAAAGGAGGTGTACATTTACCCATACGTTTTCAGAAAAAGAGCCAGTGTCACATAAAGAATTTCACCACTAAGTAAGTCGTTCAATACCGCAAAAGGAGGTGTACATTCACCCATACATTTTCAGATAAAGAGCCAGTGTCACATAAAGAATTTCACCGCATATAGGGCTTTACCACATAAAACTGCACCGCTTAACGGCAAGTAGGCCCTTAATTGAGAGGGGTCGCACATGGCTTGCGTACACTACATGCCTCAAACATAATTATTGGATCTCTACATGAAAATAATGTATGTGCTGTAAATCGCAAGAGGGGCATAGCTGGAGACATTGACTTCACAAGAGATAGAGAGCAGCAGAGTTCAGCCACTTCTATTTTCTTCCAGCTGTTTACTGCTCCTGAATTAAAATTGGGGCAGCCAGCTTCAGTTTCCTCTGATGTGTATGCCTATGGAGTCCTTTTGTTATGGCTTTGCACAGGGATCCAGATTGTTACGCACAATTCTGATGGAAATCCAGATCTTAAGAAACTGGACTTGGACTCCAAAGCAAAGGCTCTCCTGTCATGTCTTGTGTGATGTGGAGATTGAATGCAGACGGAGCAGATAAAAAACACATGAATGTTTTAAACTTAGTGAAGCTGCTTGATTTAATTGTTAATAGATGGTAAAGACAAAGTCTGCTGGTGTGTTGTCATCAGCGTCTTCATTATTTTTACTACAGGACCCACAACGACTTAATTCGGTCCATACAGCAAAATGAGGTCAAAATCACCCATCAATTTTCCAGTAAAAAGCCTTTTTCACATAAAAATGTTAAAAACAAAAGGATAGTGGAATTCAGTTAATACAGAAGAAAGTCTACTATCACCCATCAATTTTCCCCTAAAAAAGCCTGTTTCCTATAAAAAAGATCACCACTACGTAATTCGGTCCATCCAGCGAAAGGTGCTTAACCACATATAAATGCACCACTGAACGGCAGTTAGGCCCATTTTTTTTTTTTCATTTTTACACAAAAGGCTTTTCAATAGATAAGTGCAATAATAAAAGGCAAATTCATTTGTATTTCCCCAGTAATACATGGCAAACTGGGCTGTAAAATATCTCACTGTACCGCTGAACGGCAATTAGGCCCAATTTTTTTTCTATTTTCACACAAAAGGCTTTTCTATAGATAAGTACAACTATTAATGGCGAAAAGATTTGTATTTTGCCACTAATACACGGCAAACTGTGCTGTAAAATATCTCAGCACCGCTGAACGTCAATTTTTGCACAAAAGGCTTTGTAACAGATAAGTACAACTATTAACAGCAAATATACCGAAATAGGAGAGGATAATAAGGCGGCACTCACCCACAGTGTTCTTTAAAATCCTTTATTTCATCCGGGATGCAGAATAAGCGGGGGCGGACAGCGAATCTTCCATACATAGTTGTGATGGCTGTTTTGCGCAAACAATGCGCCTTTTGTAATTCGCCAGTAATACACAACAAAGTGGGCTGTAAAATATCTCATTGCACCACTGAGCGGCAAAGATATTTTTCCTTTCTCCACTAATACATGCAAAAAGGGCTTTAAAACAGATAACTGCACCGCTAGGCGGCAAAGATATTTTTCCCTTTTCCACTAATACAAGCAAAAAAGGGCTTTAAACCAGATTACTGCACCGCTAGACGGCAAATATATTTTTCCTTTTTCCACTAATACACGCAAAAAAGGGCTTTAAAACAGATAATAGAACCGCTAGGTGGCAAAGATATTTTTCTTTTGCCACTAGTACATGACAAAAAGGGCTGCAATTTTGGCACTTAACCACACAATGGCTAAAAAGCCATTTTTTCCCCACTAATAAAAGTCAGAAAAATGCTTTAGAACATATAACTGCACCACACTAGAACAAATAACAATATTTCCTTGTAATAAACCCTGTTAATACCTGTATCAAACAGCACTTGCACCCTAATAAGAACAGTTTGCTGGAATTACAGAGCTGTATAATGGCAATTTGTATCGCCAGTCAGTTCAGCAATGTGTAATCTGATTGTTCCTTTTAACCAGGCTGTAACCTCCCCTACTGAACCCTGTTCAACATAAATGCTGGGGAATGATTACTCCCTATCCTTTCAGTACACCTTAAATAATCTTTCCCAGCACTTGTAAATCATTTTTTTTTTTAAGCACAATGACGTTTTTTCTATCAGTGTCCCTAGCGCCTGCAGACACTTCTCTCCCTGCACTAAGTACTCTGGTGAATGGCAGAATCTAAGATGGCTGCTGTATTTATACGGCAGTGACATCACAGGGCTGGCTGCTGATTGGTTGCATGCATGTCAGTATGGGTAATCCAGCCTTCACAGACTTCCTTTCTCCATGTCTTCACACTTGCAGCCGCCATATTAGGAAAAATGTGATTCATTACTACGCAGCGTGAGGAAATTCGCATTTGGTGTGAATCGAATTTTTCCTGAAATTCAGAACGAATTCCACTTTGTCAGCTTCGATTCTCTCATCTCTAGATATCACAATTTTTGTAGGTAATCTATATTCAAATAAGCTCAACAGAAAGCATTGCTCTCATTGAGCACAACAACTAAAAAAATATTGCATAGTGGGTATGATCCTTTGTTGTCTTTGATGGTTTGATGACTTTGAAGTGAAAAGTGAGACAATGCCTCATTACAAGTGAGAGTAATAGTGCTGGCATTCTCTTATTCAAATCCTACAATCTACTAAAATACAAACAGGTAACTTCCCTTTAGAGCAGCAGTAAATTAAATAATGGACTACCGATCTGTATATGAGATATAGTCATATAAAAACAAAATATTTTAAAACAATAGCTGATGAATATTGAGTTAAAAAATACCACTTTCTTGGGAAGTGGCCCTTTAAGTTTTTGCCTAAGGCAGAACACGTATTTGACTTTTTTTTTAAATCAACCTTTTAGTAGACTACATAGATGCACACAGGGGCAGACTGGCTATAGAACCTACAGGAAATTTAATGGTTGGCCGATACCCAGGGAGCCACCGAAGCCCTACAGCTGGGTATATAATGATCTGATGTTCTCGGCCTTCAATAATGCTAGGAGCATCAGGTACTTATGCACCTGGCTAGTGGCCACATGTTCTCCTTAAACTTAACTGTATCACCACCATCAGGACGTTGGTACAGTTGAATTCTATGGCGAGGATGGCAGTATTTTATGCTACACTATATAGTACAGTGATCCCTCAAGATATAGTGGCCTCAGGCAGTGGCGTCTCTAGCTTTCAAATTTTGGGGGGGTACACTGGGGGCCAGGACAAAGATAGGGAGGGCAGCTATGACAACGATACATTTACACAAGTACACTTAGAAATGCTGCGATACTTTACCCAATACCTAAAACCGCAACAGGGAAGAAAATTCCCGCTGTCCGTGGTTTAAAAAAAATAATCACTCAGATTTCAACATGTCCTAGCTGCCTGTGGATGACACTTTTATAGGGAGGGGGATCTGTGGATGACACTGCTATGGGGAGGGGGGGGGTCTGTGGATGCCACATACCGTATATAGCATCTTATGCTATATGTGTCATCCACAGATCCACCCCATGACAGTGTCATCCCCATTTCCCCCTCCATAACAGTGTCATCCACAGATCTCCCTCCCCGCCTCTCACAGGAGTGTACATTTGACATTTCTAAACTGTGGCAGATCCAGAGCCTGGTCTCGGGAGGGGCACTTCCAGATTATTTTCTGTCCGCCGCCACAGAACAAGGGTGCTTATAGAACAGACTACACAGTGTAGAGGTATACTGTATATTGTGTGGCACAGTGTAGAGGTATACTGTATATTGTGTGGCACAGTGTAGAGGTATACTGTATATTGTGTGGCACAGTGTAGAGGTATACTGTATATTGTGGGGGCACAGTATAGCGGTATACTGTATATTGTGTGGCACAGTGTAGCGGTATACTGTATATTGTGTGGCACAGTGTAGGCTATATGTGTATAACAAACATATTTCACATGAAAACTTACTGTTACTTAGCTTGGCCCTTGGGGATCTCGGACGCCACTTCAACACTTTGGCCGGGGGCTCGGCGGAGCTGATGTTGTGCTTTATCCTAATGAGAAATATTTCATAATAAGGATTTGTAGAAGGGGCAGAGGGATAGCAGAGCAAGGAGAGGCTGGTGCTGCTACTAGGGGGTCATACCATGGGGGGAGTAATAAAGCCCACCATTATGCCCCCCCAGTAGAAATAATTCTCCTTATAATGTGACATTGCAAATAATACCCCCTTGTAATGCCCCCAATTGAGCTAATGTCCCCATAGTGCCCCCATAATTTGCAAGTATAAAATACCCCTTCTTAGTGCCCCCTGTAGATAACTCCATAGTACTCCTCTCCCCCTTCCACATAGTACCCACCATGTGTCCCAGTATAAAATGCTACTGTACAGAGCCCCCCATATAAAATACCCCTTCTTTGTGGCCTCAGTAGATGCCCCTATAATGCCCACCAATAACGCGCCAGTAACAAGAGGCCCCCATAACGTGCCAGTATTGTAATAAGCCCCCATCATGTGCCAGTAATAAGCCCCCCATCATGTGCCAGTAATAAGCCCCCCATGATGTGCCAGTAATACGCCCCCATCATGTGCCAGTAATGAGCCCCCCAATGTGCCAGTAATGAACCCCCCTTATTGTGCCTGTAACAAGAGCCCCCCTTATTGTGCCTGTAACAATATTGTAAAAAAAAAAAAAACACACTTATACTTACCTCCATGTCAGCGATGCGATGCAGGCCTCTTCCGGCCTGTGTCCCGCTCTGTATGGCTCAGGTGGCGTGGTGACATCATCGCGCCGCCTGCACCGGACTCTGATAGGCTGCAGACACTAGGCCAGCAGCCTATCAGAGGAAGGGGAAGGGACACACCTCTCCTTCCCCTGCACCGCCGCTGGCACAGGAAGATTACTATGGAGATGAGCGCAATGGAAGCGCTCATCTCCCTGTGCCCGGCTGCAGCAGTGCAGCGGCGGCTCACTATGGAGGGGGGCATTGTAGTTGGGGGGGCACATGGGGGGGCACAGTGTGATGTAGGGGGGCCGTGGCCCCCTCTGGTCCCCCCCTGGCGACGCCACTGGCCTCAGGATACAAATTTTCCAACATAGAGTGGTCTGTTCGTTAAAACTAGACTCAACATACAATGTCTCAGCCTCAGATCCAACTAATCAAGGTCATGTCTCTGTTAAAATAGCTGTATTAGTTGTTAGTAATCAGCTATTCCTGACTTCCTGACTGTTATATGCAAGGACTTGTTTTATCTGTCTTAGTTATTTGCTTAATTTTCTTAAATCTTAATTTTATCTTATCTTGGATGACATTTTGGGGCTTTGAAACCAATTACACAACTTACAATGGTTTCAACTTACAATGGTCGTCCTGGAAGCAATTAATATTGTAACTTGAGGGACCACTGTATTGCCTACTTGTGCTGGCCTTGCCCACTTGTGTTGTCCCTGCCTACTTGTGTTATCCAATCTTCTGTCAATTTGGACCTGCCTGCAAAATGGGGCTACTTTTATTTATTTTTCCAGGGCAACTGTAGGTTCCCAGTCCACCCCTGGATACACAGATTGTTAAATCACATAAGATCATTTGAATTTATATAGTGGTCCTTGGTATACCATGTAAAATGGAGCCAATGATATTTCCCACACACCTCCGCACACTCTTAGGCCTCTTTCAGACGGGCGGGAAAATGTGCGGGTGCGTTGCAGGAACACCCGCAATTTTTCAGCGTGAGTGCAAAACATTGTAATGCGTTTTGCACTTGCGTGAGAAAAATCGCGCATGTTTGGTACCCAAACCCAAACTTCTTCACAGAAGTTCGGGTCTGGGATCGGTGTTCTGTAGATTGTATTATTTTCCCTTATAACATGGTTATAAGGGAAAATAATAGCATTCTGAATACAGAATGCATAGTAAAATAGCGCTGGAGGGGTTAAAAAGAAAACAAAAAAAACTTTAACTCACCTTAGTCCACTTGCTCGCGTAGCCGGAATCTCCTTCTGTCTTCATCTTAGCTTTGTGTAGCAACAGGACCTGTGGTGACGTCACTCCGGTCATCACATGATCCATCACCATGGTAAAAGATCATGTGATGGATCATGTGATGACTGTGACGTCACCAAAGGTCCTTGTTGCTACACAGAGCTAAGATCAAGACAGAAGGAGATGCCGGGCTGCACGAGCAAGTGTATTAAGGTGAGTTAAATTCTTTTTTTTTTAATTTTTTTTAACCCCTCCAGCGCTATTTTACTATGCATTCTGTATTCAGAATGCTATTATTTTCCCTTATAACCATGTTATAAGGGGAAATAATAAGGATCGGGTCTCCATCCCGATCGTCTCCTAGCAACCGTGCGTGAAAATTGCACCGCATCCGCACTTGCTTGCGGATGCTTGCGATTTTCACGCAACCCTATTCACTTCTATGGGGCCTGCGTTACGTGAAAAACGCAGAATATAGAGCATGCTGCGATTTTCACGCAATGCACAAGTGATGCGTGAAAATCACTTCTCATGTGAACAGCCCCATAGAAATGAATGGGTCGGTATTCAGTGCGGGTGCAATGCGTTCAACTCACGCATCGCATCCGCGCGGAATACTCGCCGTGCGAAAGGGGCCTTAGGCCTCTTTCACTCAAGCGTGTCCAGATAAGGTCCCGATGCGTTGCGGCCAACCCGCACGAGTAGGTACCCAATTGCAGTCAGTTTTGACTGCAATTGCGTTCCGTTGTTCAGTTTTTATTGCGCGGGTGCAATGTGTTTTGAACGCGCGTGATAAAAAACTTAATGTGGTACCCAGACCCGGACTTCTTCACAGAAGTTCAGGTTTGGGTTCAAGGTTGTGTAGATTGTATTATTTCCCTTATAACATGGTTATAAGGGAAAATAATAGCATTCTGAATAAAGAATGCATAGTACAATAGGGCTGGAGGGGTTAAAAAAAATTAAAAAAATTTAAATTAAACTCACCTTAAACCACTTGTTCACGCAGCCGGCATCTCTTCTGTCTTCTTCTTTGAGGAATAGGACCATTGATGACGTCACTGCGGTCCTTTTACTTTACACAGCAAAGAAGAAGACAGAAGAGAAGCTGGGCTGCGCGATCAAGTGGATTAAGGTGAGTTATATTATTATTTTTGTTAACCCCTCCAGCCCTATTGAACTAAGCATCCTGTATTAAGACTGCTATTATTTTCCCTTATAACCATGTTATAAGGGGAAATAATAATGATCGGGTCCCCATCCTGATCGTTTCATAGCAACCGTGCGTGAAAATCGCACCGCATCCGCACATGCTTGCGGATGCTTGCGATTTTCACGCAACCCCATTCACTTCTATGCGTTGCGTGAAAAACACACAAAATAGAGGTTGCTGCGATTTTCACGCAATGCACAAGTGATGCGTGAAAATCACCGCTCATGTGCACAGCCCCATAGAAATGAATGGGTCAGGATTCAGTGCGGGTGCAATGTGTTCACCTCATGCATTGCACCCGCGAGGAAAACTTGCCCGGGTAAAAGGGGCCTTATAGTGAATATCATCTAGGTTTACCTGCATAACTACTGGAATTTTGTTCTCTGGCAATACATTTTGCTTTAAAGAAAACATAGTTACACTCAATTTTATTTATATCAAAGGCAGTCCTCAATAGTGACAATAACAAGTCAATGTAACACATAGTACCAGCTACCTGCTGTTGCCTATTGTATCTCTAATATTTTTCCCCAGCTTTCTAATTTCTCGCACCTTTCCCTACAGAATTCCCTTTGCCAGAGAATTCTTTAACCAGAAAAATAGATTAGTAAACTATCTAAGCTGAACCTCACTTTCCACTACCAGCTATACAAATTCAGCAGGAACAGCTCTAAGGCCTGTTCCCCTCTGAGTTGACCCACTGAGCAGCACACTTGATTTAACTGACAGATTGCAGATTCAAGGTTGGGATTTTTAGCCTAGACAAGAGTTTGATTTCCATCCAAGTTTTTACTGATTGGCCCAGCAGGCTAGCCCTTCATTTAATAGGCTAGACCATGTTGAGAACACTGCTGCTCCACGTCAAACTGTGTTCTTTCCAAGCTCATCAGATGAGAACGAGACCTATGGATTATTTGAAGGTAGCTGTAAAGTACGTACAACAACAATGTTAAAATACAGCTCCCATTCAATAGAAAGGGGGAAAAAAGCATACATTAATTGAAGCTGACTTATCTATGAGATATATTTCTTTGTACAAAGCTTGGTTCTCTTTTACAATGTATAACGCATAACACATGGTAATACATTAATATACAGTACAATAATACATACATTATTTGAAAGTGCAAGCCTTGCATCCTTATTTCCATTGTAATAGTCAAGGGACTATATGGTTTTGTATATATTAATGGAATCTGTCACCACCCAGTTGTAACTGTTTGTACGGCACTTTAGCTTTGCTATAGCCTAATGTAAATATACCTTTATGTCCAAATCAATCTTCTCTATCCCTAAAAAAAAAAAAGGTTTTTAAAAATATGCCAATAACGTGAAAATAGCCTAAGGGGCTGTACTTATCCTTGCTGGAGCCCAGCCACGCTCATCAGAACGAAACCCAGTTCCTCCCCCGCTCTGCTCTCCACCTCCCAGCTCTGGTCAGGTCATCATGCTGCCCATTCTTAGCGTGCGTATGTGCACGTCTCTATTCTGTGTGCCTCCGTGCCATATGTTATCTTCTGCTGGAAACGGTTTCATTGACTAAACTTCGCAGTTCAAATAATGCAGCCATTCACGGCAGAAGATAACAGACGGCTGGGGACACATAGAAAGGTGATGCGCACCTCAGTGAGATTTGGAGCGGCAACAAGACGACATTGCCGCAGCTAGGAGGTGGAGAGAAGCATAAAGTCTATCGCTGCACACCTCCAATACTCATACTTGCTGATCTTGATGGTCCAACCCTATTACCCAGACCACAAAAGAGAGGGTTTATGAAAACCCCATTAAGAAGAGTGGTTGTTGGGGATGAGGGACAATTTTGGTGTTTTGGAGATATTCCTAGGCAATCGTGGGGAGAGTTTTAAATGTCCTGATTTTGTGATTTGAAATATTGGAAGCTGTGAATTTTGGAAAATGGGTTGGGGGGTGGGGGTTTTGGGGGCATTTTAGCACTTCAGAGTAAAATAATAATTTCACCAAAAAATCATGTAAATAAAAAATCATGCCCACCGAAAAGTACACACAACGGGGTCAGTTCCTAGGAATCAATTCTGTACCCTGTGCATAATAGTAGTTGTGGGCACCATATAGGCTCTACTGTTCAACTCCAGATTTTTTAGATTCTATAAACTTCATATTCTATACTCCTACTAATACTAATATGGTTGAATTGGCTATTACTATGTTCTCAGTTCTACCATTAATAAAGGATATTTCATTAGACTGCTAGCAATATAAGCTAAAATTATCTTAACAATACTGAAGATAATGAAAATATGCAGCTTTAAATGATAGGAGTAGTAGTATTCATAAACAGGTCTAAGCTCAGTCAGCAGGAGAACATACACATACCGCTAACCCTTGGCTCCCTTAATGGAATGCCACAACAAGCATTGCATGCAGCCACAATGGGACTGGACACATCACATTTTAAACTGCAGGATGAGTTTAGAGAGTATATTAAATAATCAATGGGAACCACTCAGTGTAAGCTTGAAATTGATGGCTGTGGTAAACGGAGCTCACATTATGACAGGCTAAATCCAATAATAATCATATGAACAGATAGTTTTTTCTTCCAGCGGTTAAACTTTGAACTTCTAAGAGGGTCTTTTTGTGTAATCAGACTTATCTATCCTGCTATGGGAGATGACAGTGTAAGTATGGGTGTGTGCTAATGTTTTAGGGAAGGTAATGAGTAGTTCTGTGTTTGTCCTGTATTTTCTGTCTGTTACATATATTTTGATGACTTTCTAAAAAGCACAACTTTCCCATTTCACATGATTCTGTTATTTGTCATGGTCTTTAATGTCATTTTAAAAAAAAAAAAGGTTCTGCTATCCTGAAACAAGGCATATTTTGTAGTCATACGCCAAAGGGAATCACAAGGAACATCCCCTCCTGCACATATAAATCTTCAGTATATAGAGGGATTGAAAAGGTAACCATACACCTATTATATAAATGGGATCGGTTGACAATCTGGTATTTATGGGGCAGCTTAACTGACTATGTTGATTTTAAACATGTCTGCTCATTTGTTCCGCAGAGAGATACATGCTGCTTTAGGCATACACATTAGGTAAATGTCATATGAACCCATCAGTTTCAGCAGAACCAGTCGACTGTGAATCGGGGCCTCCCAACATGTGTCAGGAATGATAAGGATCGGGGAGTTTGATTTCAACTGGCCGTTCCTTTTGTTCTCAGAAAGGTAAACCACTGCTAGAGGGCTGGCAGTAGCTCGCTCTCCATTTAGGACACATACACACTCAGCCAAACCCATCTGGCATATGTTTAGGAGGTTCAAGGGGGGTGACTGTGATGGGATCTAATGTATATGACCAACCTTAGGTGAGAATGGATTATCTAATTTGATCATTGCATAAACATCCATGTTAAGTGAAACCAAGCCTGCATGTTTACAAGTCAGGAGAGATGTCTGTGGGCCAAATAAGCATTAGGCCAACAGCAATCTTATATATATATGGCCAGATCTAGGGGAAATATCAATACTTAAATTCTGTGGCATAATGACTGGGCCACACAGCAAATTTTGAAGGGCCAGAATTTTTTTTTTTTTGCAACCTCCTCTCCCCTTACAATCTCAACTCCTGTGGCTAGTCTAGATCGCTCTCTTAGATGAGGCCCGGCAGCCTTTCTATAAGTTTCCTACACATATATACAGTATATAATATCATTATATAATACTGTTGAGGGGGCCCTGACAATAAAATCTGTTAATGCTCCTCCTGAGTGGGTTGCTTCTGAGTTAGGACCCCAAAGCAGCCGCTTCCCCTATAGCTTTGCTCTGACAGACTGACCATATCAAATTTGATGTGGTCAGTCTGTCAGAGCTATGAGGTGGGAGAGTTGCTCCTGGAGTTGCTACTTAAATGCACTTCCAGGAATGCCTGGGGCATCAAACAAGGTACTCTTTGGACACATAACCATTGCACACTAGGGACTGACAGGAATAATACTAAGGTGAATATTGGTACTTTTGCACGAGGTTGGCTTTATCAGACATCTCTTTTTAAGTTGAAGCTTGACTAGTAATTAACCAATCACTGTCAACTGTTATACTGGATGCAGCCGCAGACAGCCAAATATTTCCCTTACAATATTCATTGAATGGCCAATCATGTAATACACGGTTGGGTCAGTTTTACCAGAGAGAGCAGCTCATTGTTGGTGCCACGCTACTCTTGGTAGTGGAGCGGCTCCCTAACGGGAACAACCTCTATGATTTCAATTTGCCATATTGTGACATGATGCAACCCCCCTAAGGGGTATTTTGGCTATGTGGAGGAAACATTATATTTTATGGCGTGTTGTAAAATGTGATATGTAAATGGGATAGTTGTAAATTCAGTAATTAGAAAGTGTCCTGAATAGCCTAAGCAAGAACAAACACTTCATAAGTGTACTGTACATCTTAGTGCTGGTGCATGAGAGAATACTCAAAATGCAGTTTGTTGGCACCCCCAAAAACATGTTACAGTTACACTTTTGCATTTGTTTCATATTTGTATATTTTAGAACTTTCCAGTATCCTTCTTCTGCCATGTGATAATTATAGTAATGATAAGAAATATAGATTATATAAATTATAAAATGTGTTATAATACTACCAGGTACAGTGCAAATGTATTGTACATTGAGCATACCATTACAGTTGTTAATGTGAGCCATCTTATTGTAAATATGAGCATTAATTACATTATATGCATTGAAAATATACACAATTTTACTTGAAAATAACCATAGTATCACCTTGCATGCTTTTGGCTCAATTACTTTGGGTTGTCCCCTGAGGCATTAAACACATCATGCCTGCTACGCTTTGCTAGCATTCTAATATGCCTTTTGCCTTGGTGCGTCTTTTTTTCATTGAAATGAATGAGAACAGAATGCCATTCATTTTAAATTGCTTCCAGCATTATCTGCGTTCCAAGGTATTGAACTGATGAAATATCCATACTCATAACCGTCAAACCAGTGCTAGAGAGTAACATTTGGTGTTCATCACTCTCTGCAAAGTGTCCACTGGGAAAATAGATAAAGGTGAGTCTGCCCTTAGAAGAAGGTTATATCTTTCAAGATGTCGTTAAATTCTATCTATCTATCTATCTATCTATCTATCTATCTATCTATCTATCTATCTATCTTTCCATCTCTATTATCTATCTATCTATCTATCATCTGTCAGTTTCATATCTTTATAGCTATTTATCTATCTCATAGATATTTCTCTATATATCTAATTATCTATCTACCCCTTCTATCATCCATTCATTTCATTCATATCTACCTATCTATCTTGGTAGTATCATCCATTCAGTAACTAACCTGTCTATTAAAAAAATCTTCTGTAGTCAGCAGATTTTGTGCATGCCACTTTGGTTAGTAAAGTCTAAACTTTGTGTTCACATTATTCAAAAATTAAAATCATGCTTGTTAAGGTATGAATTCCTCCCCCTACTCACTGATGTCAGTAATTTTGCTTGCTCAAAGCTGCTGACAGATCCCATTTAAGGTTTGCAAACTTCAAACCTATTTATGGTCCTTTTTTTCACTTTATTTACCACCATAACTATTAGATAGAATGCCCACTGTTCCTCTTTTCCACTATTTATCTTGGATCTAGCAGCCTAGATATTTTTTTTTTCTGAGTAACCGCTACACCGATGGCTCCACCCTGTGACATTACACTGCTCCATCCGCTATACAATATATATATTTTTTTTTAATAAACTCACTCTCACCTACAAAGCACTTCTCCCTTATCTCTGTCTGCCACCTTACCCATGTTCTACATTCATCCAATGACCTAAGACTAACTTCTTCATAATCTGAACCTCCCACTCCTGTCAAAAGCATTTTTTTTTAAACTGCACCATTTCTCTGACACCCTGGACAACATCCACAGTTTTAAGCGTGTCCTTAAAATATACAGTATCTATCAGGCAGACATCATTTATTAGATTGGCTCCTGTCTATCTCCAAAATTTCTCAGGGCCTGACCCCTTAGGCTGAGTTCACATGAGCATGTCCGGATAAGGTCCGGATGCGTTGCAGCAAACCCGCGCCAGTCTGTTTTGACTGTGATTGTGTTCCGTTGTTCAGTTTTTATCGCGCGGGTGCAATGCGTTTTGCACGTTCGTGATAAAAAACTGACTGTGGTACCCAGACCCGAACTTCTTCACTGAAGTTCAGGTTTGGGTTTGGTGTTGTGTAGATATTATTATTTTCTCTTATAACATGGTTATAAGGGAAAATAATTGCATTCTTTAATATAGAATGCTTAGTAGGTGGTCAATTGAGGGTTAAAAAATAAAAAAATTATAACTCACCTTCTCCTCTTGATCGTGTAGCTGGCGGTCTCTTCTTACTTCTTTAATCATGAGCTACCGGCTAAAGGACCTGTGGTGACTTTAGATCACATGGTCCAATAACATGGTCCATCACCACGGTGATGAATCATGTGATTGGACCATGTGATATGACCGGCAGCTACGCGATCAAGAGGAGAAGGTGAGTTAATTATTTTTTATTTTTTAACCCTCAATTGACCACCTACTAAGCATTATGTATTAAAGAATGGTATTATTTTTCCTTATAACCATGTTATAAAGGAAAATAATACAGTGAATAGACTGTCATATTAGTAACCATGCGTGAAAATCGCACCGCATCCGCACTTTATTGTGGATGCTTGCCATTTTCACTCATCCCTATTCACTTCTATGGGGCCTGCGTTGCATGATAAATGCACAATATAGAGCATGCTGCAATTTTCATTCAACGCATAAGTGATGAGTGACAATCACAGCTCATGTGCACAGCCCCATAGAAATGAATGGGTCCAGATTCAGTGCGGGTGCAATGCGTTCACCTCACGCATTGCACCTACACGGAAATCTCCCCCATGTGAACTCAGCCTTAGTCCACCAATATCTGAACTATTGTACAATCCAAGCACTTTTACCTCTTGTGTAATCATTATACAAATATATTGCATGTTCTTGTGAAAATGACCCTGATTAGATTGCAAGTTCTTGCAGGCAAGGTCCTCTACCCCTTTGTACCAGTCTGTTAATGGTTTGTTTATTGTATAATTATTTTTCATATAAATACTAGTGTAGGGTGAGCATGCTTGGCCAAACACCATTTTCACTTGAGCATCGCACTGCTCGGCACATCGCAGTGTTCGGCTGAACACTGCGTGTGCTCAAGCGCGGTGCTCGAGACTCCTCCCCGCATGTCTGTTGGCTGCTACGCAGCCAATAAATGTGCAGGGACATACTGCCACTCATTGTAATGCTGTAGCCATGTTGGCTACTGGCATTACATTGATTGGCTGGCCAAAACGTGTCATAAGCAAGGGTATAGTAGTGAAAGATGTTAAGAGACCCAAAAGGCCTTTTAAGAACTATTGTTTAATCTGGCTGCAATATAAATTTTATTAGCGCAACCTGCGCTAAATTGCGTGCAGTGGTTTGGCCGCTGCTAACAATGACACAACCCCTGCTACATCTGTTGTGTTACATTTGCGCATCCTAAATATCTGTGACATTCAGCACAATTGTTTGGCCGCTGCTGACAGCAACATTACCTGCACTAAATAGCTGTGATATTAATTGTCCATTTTTTTGCCGCTGGTGTCAGCGACAATACCTACGCCACATATCCTGTACAACGTTTGTGCATCCTAAATATCTGTGACATTCAGTTTAATTTATTTGCGCATACACTTACAAAACTTGTGCTACTGTACGTGTGACATACTTGCAAGGATATATACCATTTAATATGCTCAAGGCGAGCAGTAAGGGACGGGGAAGTGCTGTGCTGCTGATGGTGCACGCAGAGGCTGTGACAATGGGATTGGTGAAACTGTGCCTGCTGCCAGAGCACAAGAAACACACTCATCCACAATACCTAGCTTCATGTCCCAGTTTGCAGGGTGGCGCAGGACACCACTCTCAAAGTCACACCTGTGCAACCAGGTGATCGGTTGGATTGCAGCAGATAATGCTTCCAGTCGGTTAAGCACCACCCAGTCTTCCACAAAGTCCAGTCTCAGTAGCCAAAAGTCTGTTCAACAGAATCCTCACACTGATCCTCCTTCCTCCCACCATGGAGAGTATAGGCAAACAAGTAATCCCACACTCAGATATTCCGAGGAGCTCTTTTCATCGCCATTCCTTGATTTGGGCCTCTCACCAAGCCCGCTTGAAGAAGGATATGAGGAGATCTTGTGCACTTAATCAAAAAATCTTGAGCATCCAGTCAGAAGAAAATGACGGTGGGGAACAGCAATTAGTGTTTCACGAGGTGGTGATGATGATGATACACAGTTGCCAATAAGTCAACGACAATTAGTGTTTCTAGAGGTTGATGATGAGAATGAGACACAGTTGTCAATAAGTGAGGTTCTTGTTAGGTCAACAAGTCAGGAGGATGAACAGATTAAGGAAGTGGAAGAGGAGGTGGTGGACGATGAAATCACTTACCCAACCTGGGAAGGTGGCAAGCCGAGTGAGGACAGCAGCACAGAGGGATAGGGATCCGCAGCAACACAACAGGCTGGAAGAAGCAGTGGGGTGGCAAAAGGGAGAAGGAGGTCCACACCAAACAGGCCCGCAACTGTTCCCCAGAGCACCCCCTTGCGGCAACCTCCCTTGCCAAGGGGTAGGTGTTCCAGAGTCTGGCACTTTTTTGAGGAAAGTGCGGGCAATAAAATAATTATCATTTGCAACCTGTGCCATACCAAAATGAGCAGGGGTGTGAATGCTAGCAACCTCACCACCCTCACAACCACCAGCTGATGGTGCTGGCCAATCCACTGTTCAAGACGCAGGCCAAGATGCCTCCTGCTCTGCATCTGGACCTTCGCAAACACCATCAGCTAGCACATCTACTTCTGCATCCCAGCGCAGCGTACAAATGTCCATACCCCAGGCCTTTGAACGAACGTGCACATACCCAGCCACCCACCCACAGGCCATAGCACTAAATGCGCCGGTGCTGGTTCCTTGTCATTTTTGGCAGCCCTTTCACTTAGTGCATAGGCTTTATGAGTGTTGGAGTCCCACTACAGGAACTATTGTACTATAATGAGAACAAAGCCCTCTTTTATGTGATATACAGGTTGTATTGGAGTGCCTCTTCCTTCTAATTTTTGGCAACACTTGCACTTTATATACAAGTAAACACACAGGAAAGAATGTTTCCTAACAATTTTTCCTCTAAAATAGATTTTATCTTTGGTTTTGTACATATTATTGTCAGTCTGTAAAAGTGGCATACTACTCGAACAACATCATTCCCAGCAGCAACCTGGGAGTCAAAGATGCATCCAGACATCCTCCCCATGCTGTTCCCAAACCATTTCAGTGGTGTTTCCATCAATTTCTGACCTTTTCTTATGAACCAGACACCCTTCCCTCTTCAGAGCAGGGGGTGCATTGTTTAATGCTCGGGTTTTCCCATTGACCTCCATTCTGCTCAAGCACCCGAGCACTTTGGCTCTCGATCAACACTAATAAATACCTTCCAATCATTCTGCTTTTTATTGGATTGTCCAAAGGTGTGGTGCTCATACAAATTTGGCCAAAAGTTTACATTTCTAGGAGGTTTGGTCTTCATGATTGGACCAGCGGTGGCCTTCAAGCACGTCCTGAAAATGGCATTCAAATGTCGGAAGCCAAGTGTTTTAAGATATAATAAATAATATAAAAAAATGTCTGACTGACTTTTCCATGGTGTATTACACAATTAACTTTCTGAATGTCAACTGGGAGAGTTAGAATGAAATGCAATAGAGTCACATGAGAGAAGGCAATGCTTGTTCTGTAACAGTTTGTTGGTCTTGTAGTTGCATTATCCTATGTCACAGATAAGGGGGGGGGGAACTAAGACTCCTTAGGGAGCGAGCACCTTAATCAGTGTGAGGGGACTTATAGACCATACATGCTCCTCTGGAATTCTAGGAGGGAAGGGATGCAAATGAGCTCTTAACAAGCTCTGCCTCTAATGCTACCAGATGTAAGGCAGCTATCCTATAAGTCAATGTTCAGCTCTTAAAATAAGCCTTGAGAAATTACTTGGATATTAAATAAGCCAGCACCTCATCTGCAGACAGCTGGTTCATGGTGATTGCCCCTCATCAGTGCAGAGCAGAGAGTACTGGCTTAACTGGGTGAGAGGCCTGTGTCCGGGTCAGGGGGAACTAACTCTCCTTAGGAAGAGAGCACCTTAATCAGTGTGAGGAGACTTATAGGCCATACATGTTACTCTGGAAGTCTGGGATGGAAGGGATGCAAATGAGCTCTTAACATATATGGCCTATAAGTCTCCTCACACCGATTAAGGATGCTCTCTCCCTAAGTAGAGTTAGTTCCCCCCTTACCCGGACACAGGCAGCTCACCCAGTTAAGCTAGTATTCTCTGCACTGATGAGGGGCAATCACCCTGAAACAGCTGTCTGCGGATGAGGTGTTGGCTTATTTAATATCCAAGTCAATGTTTAAGAGCTGAACATTGACTTATAGGATAACAGTTTGGAGGAGGCCCTTTTCTGTTTCAGTATGATTATACCCCAGTGCACACAACAAGGTCCATAAAGGGCTGGTTGGGTGAATTCTTGCTTGTAGAAGAATTTGACTGGCTTGGACACAGCCCTGACCTTATCTACTCAGTTACTCCTGCCTTATACCAAGCTGTCTTAAGATTACACCGGATTTAGTGGTGACGGGTTCCCTTTAAGAACGTCTTTCATGCTGCAATGAATTTAGTGAAAATAAAGAAATGTTCACTTTGTGGTTTACTGGACAATGCAGATTATAATGTTCAACGGCAGTTAACTATGATCTAATGAGCTTCTGGATGGAGGAAACAATAAATAATAACCTCCTCCTGTAGGCAGAAGAAAATAAATGTAAAAAATAATGTAAACCATTATCATAGCAAGAGTCTCAATTAAATTACAAGATTCTGTCTGACATGCACAATGCTAGATTCGAAAGCATTGAATTAATATAATATGAATTGATTTTCAGTTTATAATAGTGAGACAAGCTGTTTTCCCTCAGATAGGTTAGTTCATTAAGAAACTGGAGGGATGCCACGTCTAGGCTTGGTCTCTTTCCCTGGAATCAAATGGAAATAAATGTAGAGCGTCCTGATGTCAATTCACCTGATTCTGATTTATGCATTTGAAGGGTTACTGTTGACTGCTAAGGCTGAATTCACACACTATTGGCAAATGCGCAGGGAGAAATTTCACAACATATATGGCAAAGTGTCCATTAACTTTAAAGAGCATGACAGTGTATGATGGTATCTCACAGCTCCAACTGCATTAAAAAGGGCAATGCCCTGCACATAACCACATGGCTGTACGAAAAAATAAAAAATTTAATGGCTGTCTATAGCAGGCTTGTATGTGCAAGTATTTCCCCAAAGGTCCTTCTCCCCTTACTATACTGTTGGTGGAGTGCAATAAATTACACCAAATGTACTGTATTATGTAGCATGCACCATTTAAATAATTTTGGCACAAATTTTTTCATCTGTACATTTTCCCATTTATGATGCTTCATATTGCCCCAATGTTTTTTCAAAAAAATAATTATTGCAACACTCAGGGAAGTGAGCAAGGAGTGAGCGGTGAAAAGTGGTGTCCGGTGTGGTGGGCTGTGACATATAGTGTCAAAGTGTTCTGGTTCACTCAGTGGCCGTGACCCCACAGCCCACCGTGACAGTTCATGGTCTTATTAGCATGTTGGGCGCCAAAACTACCAACATTAATTTGTTAGAAAAAGACACTGGCAGAATCTATGGAGCGTCAGCTACACCCAGATAAAGAGAGCTGGAGTCGTTGGAGCACGTGACAGATCCTCCTTAAGATACTTTCAAGTCTGCTCCACTTTTTAGCTCTGCCAAACCTTGTCATTCAGCAGCTCTTTATTTCCAACATGCAGCAATTAAGAAGAATACATTCTTTCTAAACCACTTTTTTTTCCCATCCACTTTAGGTTAACTGTGTGGAGAGGAAGTGTTTCCTCCTTTTGCCTCGGGCACTGAGATCAGGAAATTCATTGCTAATCACTTTGGTTGTGATTTCTGATTTCAACTGGCAGCAGAGAGAATTGAACTTTGGTCCCCTGGGTGAAGCTGGTTTCACAAGGTAGGCCTCAAGCTTGTTAAGTTAGAGGCCTGCCACGTGCTTATCAATTTTAAATTAATCTCCAGCTTCCGAAGCAATTGCTAAAAATACAGTGTTCTTTTCTGATAGCTCATTTAAGTGAAGCACAGCTCAACAGAAATCCTTAGATAAAAGACCTACTATTGTATTGGCTTATCCTTTCACCTACATAAATTAACTTCATTTACAGCACCATTGGAAAATATTTGCCCTTCCAGTATTATTTTATATTTTTGTCACTTAGAATGGCTTCTAATACTTAAAGGGACATGTCTTTTAAAACATTACTGACAGCCCTTATGTCAATATTCTTTGTAATTTTCCACAAAAAATGAGTGAATGGTTTTCTGATTATAATGTATTGAAGTCACTCTGTAACGCTTTAACCGCTGGCTTTGCTTGGATTTTTAAGACAGCAAACAGCCTCCCTTGACTTTCTCAGTCAGACCACTCACTTTGGCTAGAGAATGAAGGGGGATGAGTGACTCAATTAGAACATCACCCATTACACTAATGAGTGTAGGTATACTTACCTAGACCTATCAAGAGAACAATAGATCTGTCATACTGTCATCCCAATTCTACAGCTACTATTAATAATGAGGACTATTTTGCAGACAGAATTTTTCCTTCACACCAGCAATAAACTAACAATGGATTACTTAACTATATTGGAGGTCTTATCATTTTGTCTGCTACAGAAGAACAGTATTTTATATAAAGTTTTCAGTGGCATAGTACTGCCAAAAAAAACAAAAGCAAACAGCCAAAAATGATATCCCTTTGTGACAGGTGCCTCAGTATTTTAATTATTACTACATGCATATATAGGGTAAAGTTTTCTAAAACCAATGATATCAAAGTAACTGTCCCTAAGGTTTAATTCAAATAAAAAACACTAAAAAGTATAAGGGGAACATTTGCACTTCTGCATCTGCTACTTGCCTTAGCTGGATATAGGTGTACAAGGCCTTGCTGCTTAGTAGAAATATAGATTGTTGTCCACCCAGCATGGCATTTTATTCAGACTTTCTAGCTCTCCCAGAATGCCTAGGAGACTCCAGGAAAAAGGAGAGACCTTCTGCACTCTCAAAAAAGTTGTCAAATCTATCAGACACTGCATGGAGGAATGTTTTCTCCCACACAGCAGCCCTTAATGTCCTTTAAAGGGGATATCCAGGAATGATTTAAAAGGGGTGCAAGCAACCTGTCCTATAATGTGTGCAGGGATGGTTGCCTCCACTTTCAAAGTGTCCTAGAGAGGTGAGGGGTGAGGCCTCACTACACACTACTCTCTGGCCAGGGGCGTAGCTGAAGGCTCATGGGTCCTTGTGCAAGAGTTCAGCTTGGCCCCCCTTCCCTCAGTGCTTTGTGGCCAGGGAAGCAAATAGCCTTCATGCTGACTGAGGCAAAAATTGAAGTGTCACCCCCCTCTCCCAATGCCAAATTCTTGAGCTAACCCCCTTTCCTTCAGCCAGGGGTGTAACCTGACTAGCATGCACTTTCAATAAAAATCGGTGTCTTCTTATTTGGCTCAAGGATTGTTGGGTCCTCTCAGGCTCCTGGGCCTGGTAGCGATTGCTACTTCCGCACTGCCTGTAGCTACACCCCTGGCTCTGGCACTTGCATATATTGCATATTGGTCAGAATCCCTATCAGGCTGCTCAGCCATGATGGCATATGGTAGGCAGGATTCCATCATTACCATCTATTGTAGAGCAGTATAGAGTGTAGTAAGCCCCTCACTGCCCCAGGCAGCTCTGCAAGTAAAAGGAGTGGAGCATCGTAAAAATTAGACAAGGCTTGAAAAAATGTATTGCTCTTTTTCATTGATCATCTTTAATATGTTAAGATTTTTAAATAAATAATATTATTTTTTTACATAAATGGTCATTAAGCAATGGCAAGTTGCTCAAGTACTGATGCAGTAAAGCACCTCCATGCCTACATGTTAGCATGTTTGAAGTTCTTATTGTGCGA
This sequence comes from Bufo gargarizans, assembly GCF_014858855.1. Classification (NCBI taxonomy): domain Eukaryota; kingdom Metazoa; phylum Chordata; class Amphibia; order Anura; family Bufonidae; genus Bufo; species Bufo gargarizans. The sequence goes on along the minus strand of NC_058082.1, from coordinate 266,946,509 downwards.
AGCTGAATATATGCTAGATATAAAGACACTAGCATTATAGGGACATAGAGGATATAGAGACTAGTGGGAAACCTGGATGCAGCAGAACAGGAGAAGTGGAGGAACAGTGAGTATCACACTTTTGTTTTTAATACATTCTAGGCTTTTTTTTTAACTAGCCGGACAATCCCTTTATGGCTTTATATAATAATGTAAGTACTGATATATGGACTTTTATATTAGTGGTTCTTAAGCATGATAGGTGTTCTTTGAAAACTTGCCTTGCTCATTGCACATATTTAAAATATTCAAATCATTAACCTCACAGTATGAGAGAGACCTGACCTGCACCAACTCTACTGTGGCCCATAAAAATGGCTCCCTATAAAGGCTTGAAAGCTTTACTTTTAATGGACAGCGATAATTTAAAGACTGGCTTTAAGCACATCAGGCAGACTAGCTCTGGTAAATAGCTGCACAATAGTTCTCTTTAAAGCATGCAAGAGGGGTTCTCATTTTGAATGCAATTGAATGCAATTTATTGAATATAAGTTATTTAAGATTCTCTTATGCTTTTCAGTTATAACAAACCTTGGTCAGGACACAATACTTTCTTGTTAACTTACATGTACAACTCGCAAATTCTTCCGAGATTTGTCTGTGCTGATATTTTAATGTGTTTTGACAGTAAGTCAAGGGCCTTAGCTGTGAATTGTAATACAAATTCTCAGCTTGCAATATCTTCAAGAAATAAAAAAGAAAGCAAAGAAATAAAAATAAAAAAAAAGGAACAGAAAGGGTCTAGACAGACTTTCCTTCAACTCACCAGGGAGAGATTTTTAAAACCAGTTTATGAGAAAATAATTCAGGTTTGCACAATGCACTTTTCCCCCCTCTCTTATATTACCGCAACTGCGGCTGACAAATTAAGAACCTGGAGAATTTTATCCAGAAGAATGCAGCTCTGTTTAAAAAGTACATTTCCCTCGCAGTAGGCTTACTTTACATAGTTGGTTCCCTTTTATAAAGCTGTTAGGAATGGCCATATAAGAAGTATAGAAAACGGCCATAAAACCATTCATCCTCACAGTTGCTAAACTGTTTTGTAGAAATTCCTCCAACGCTCTCCCACCCTGCTTCTCAAAGTGGAAAATAAATAGTAATAATAAAATCTCAATTCAAATATAAACTCATTTGCTTTTACAAATGATTAAATTACAAGATATGTTTCAGAGCAGACATTTAGGTAAATCTTTATGGTGCCAAATGCTAGCCTTTAGTTAGTCATGTCCATAAGCAATTGTTTTGCGTGCTGTGTGGCAGTTGTCCAATTCCTTAAGGAGTAATTAAATCTTGTTTTAACAGACTAGCATAGTAATGCTTTTTACTTGTGCTGTACACATTGGTATAGAATATCTGGGGTCAGTGGCGTTACTAGAAAAGTCTGGGCCCCACAGCAAATTTATGAACGGGCTCCCCCAAAAAACGTCTTATGTGAAACTCATGTGGCTAGTCAAGATCACTCTCTCAGACCAGGCCAGACAGCTGCTCCTTTTATTTCTTACATTGTATAATTCTGTTGAGGGGGGCCTGACAATAAAATCTTGTAATCCTCCTCCTGGGTGGGCCCCTTCTGAGTTTGAGCCCCAAAGCAGAAACTTCCCCTATAGCTATACCCCTATCTGGGAGGGGGGGGGGGGGGCCTCTTTACCATTTCAGAGAGAAGCATATTGCATATGCCTACATATTTTAAAAATTATTTTGCAAAAACAAATCTTTGTGCACCTTTCTTTTTTTACTTTAGTAGTGCATATGTGGAAAAATATATTTCTACATATGCACCAAAAGTGTAGCCTATTGGACGCCATGCAGTTTCATACATTGACAATAAACTCCTATCTTAAAAGGAGTATGTGGAGGTGTTTAAATAATAAATAACTCAACAAAAGAACAAGGGGCATAATATAAAATAAGTTGGGGTAAAGATTAGAATATTTTTACTCTGAAAGAATAGATAAGGCTTGGAATCTGAAAATCTACCAGCAGGGGTGGTTGGGAAATCAACAGTTTGTAAATTTAAACATGCCTGGGATAAACACACGTCTGTCCTAAGATAAGTAATAATATAAGGGCAGACATGATGGATCATTTGGGTCGTTTTTTGCTGTCAATCTTCTATGTTTCTAATTCTATACGTATACCATGTGTGTGTGGCATATAGCTTTTTTTTGTATGTTGTCTCTGCCCCCACAGAGCCCTGATCTCATCATCATTGAGTCTATCTCTGATTACATGAAGAGACAAAAAGGATATGAGCAATCCTACATCCACAAAAGTTCTGTGATTATTTCTCCAAGATGTTTGAAACAACCTCTCTGCCAAGTTCCTTCAAAAAAAGTGTACCTAAAAGAATTGAAGCTGGTTTGAATGCAAAACTTGGTCACACCAAATATTAATTTGATTTAGATTTTTCTTTTTTTCATTCACTTTGTATTTAGTTAATTGATAAAAAACAAACTGCTAAGACTTCTATTTTATATATTAGAGCCAAGAAAGCAAAGGACAGTATGGTCCATTTTCACTTGCCACTGTACCACCTCTACAACTACAAATGCTGTCCTAAAAGGATATTCCCTCTGAGTGATGCCCTACAGAAGCTCTTAGCTTCTTTGTTTATTGAAGGTCTTATTCACACAACAGCGAAATATAGGCATGCGATGGCCGTTTTTTTTTAATGTCTGTCACACAGCGTTTTTCAAACAATGACAGTCTATGGATGTATTCATATTTCTTTTTTTTTTTTTTTATGAATCTTGAATACTGGTTATTAAAAAGTAGGAAACCAGCCATACAAATCAAGGGGACCATTTTAATGGCCATTTTTCAGAAAGGCATCCATGGAAAAATAGCCATGAAAAACTGACAGTTTAACCATTCTTTAAAAAAAAAATGTTCACTGTCATGTAAATGTAGCCTAAGAGTGAAAACACATCCTCCTTTCCCGTGATGCATCTTCTAAACTACTCAGAAATACTCTCAGTGAAGAGAACTAAGAGAAGCAAAAATTAGTCACAACTCTTCTATAAGGTGAATGAGTATCCTGCCCTCTATAAAACCAATTCAGTTTCCAACAGTGCTTAAACGGTCTTCTGTTCTAGAGTGTTGATTGGAATTTAGATAAGCTTTAGCCAGCCTGCTCTCCAGCTAATGCACTGCTGCCTACCTTTCTTAAACCTTTGGCTCCTACATTTGATATACTAGACCAGTGCTGCTATCCAGACGTTAACTGATCGGCCTCCAGTAGTTTCCTCTGAACCTCCAGTTAACAAAACCACCACTACGATAGACATCCAATTATTTTGCAGCCTTTTTTTAGCCTTTTTAGGGCTGAATTGCATACTTTGACAACCAAAGATTAGGGTTAAGCGAACACCTGGAAGTTCGGGTTCGCCGGGTTTGTCCAAACTTCGCCACAGAGTTCAGGTTCGGGACCCGAACTTGACCCGAAACCTGAAGCCCATTGAAGTCAATGGGGACCCGAACTTTGCGGCACTAAAATGGCTCTAAAAAAGTCATAGAAAGTGCTAGAGGGCTGCAAAAGGAAGCAAAATAGGGGATAAGAGCAGGACAATTGCCCTGCAAACAAATGTCAATATAAAAATGAGTTAAAATAAAATAGAATAAAAAAAGTAAAAAATAATGATCTTGAAATGGGAGGCAGAGGTCAAAGTGGAGAAGGAGGTTGAGGAGGCGGGGTATGTGAAAGCGGTGGTGGTGGAGAAGAAGGTAGCCAACACTATTTTGGTATTTTTTTATTTATTTTTTATTAATTTGGGAGGACCCTAAAACATTGGGAAATATAAAAAAGAAAACAAAGAGAAAGTGTGCTGGAGTATAGCAATAGCTGGGAGCGGCCGGTATACTTGTCTATTCTGCACAGAGTACAGACAAGTCATGTGGGATCCATGCCTGGTTCATTTTAATGAATGTGAGCTTGTCCACATTGGCTGTGGAAAGGTGGCTGCGCTTGTCTGTGATCACAACCCCTGCCGTTCTGAACACACGTTAGGACAATACACTGGCCGCAGGGCAGGCCAGCACCTCCAAGGCGCAAAGGGCAAGCTCAGGCCATGTGGCTAATTTGGAGACCTAGTAGTTGAATAGGGCAGACCCATCAGTCAGTACGTGTAGGCATGTGCACATGTACTGTTCCACCATGTTGATGAAATGCTGCCTCCTGCTAAGACGTTGCATATCTGCTGGTGGTGATGGTTGTTGTGCCGTGCTGACAAAGCTTTTCCACATTTTGGCCATGCTAACCCTCCCTTCTGAGGTGCTGGCAAGGCCCCAGCTGCATTGGCGACTTCTTCCTCCTCCTCTGCCTTCGCCTTGTGCTTCCACTGATTCCCCGGTGTCAGGTAGGAATGCCATCTGCAGTGTGTCTACCAGCGTGCACTTGTACTCGCATATCTTCCAATCACGCTCCAGTGACAGAATTAAGGAGGGCACATTGTCCTTATAGTGGGGATCCAGCAGGGTGGCCACCCAGTAATCAGCACTGGTTAGAATATGGGCAACTCGGCAGTTGTTGCGCAGGCTGTCCTCTGTGGGAGGTGTATAATATGTGTCCTCTGTATCCCCCCAGCCACGCTCCAGTGATGCCCATGAGCTGCTTTGGGTGCCTCCCTGCTTTGAGCATGATTCCTCCTCATCATCATCCTCCTCATCCTCCAGAACTGTGCCGTGGCAGGACAATTGTGTACCTGGCCACTGTTGGTGCAGGAACCCACCCTCCAAGCCACTTGTGAACGACTGGCCTAATAACCGTGGAAGTGATCCCTCTTTCTCCTCCTCTTCCTCCTGTGCCACATCCTCTTCCATCATCACCCCAAGCTCTTTTTCAAGGAGACATAGAAATGGGATAGTAATGCTGAGAACTGCATAATCAGCACTGGCCATGTTGGTGGAGTACTCGAAACATTGCAACACGTCCCACATGTCCCGCATGGAGGCCCACTCGGTGGTGCAGTGGGGCTGTTCCGCAAAGTGACTCACCCATGCGTGCTGCAGCTGAAACTCCACTGTCGCCTGCTGCTGCTCGCACAGTCTTTCTAGCATGTGCAAGGTGGAGTTCCACCTTGTGGGCACATTGCATATGAGGTGGTGAGCTGGAAGGCCGAAGTTACGCTGCTGCGTAGACAGGCGAGCAGCAGCAGAGTGAAAACACAAAAAGCACGCACAGATGGACTGCACTTTCTACAGAAGCTCTGACATATCAGGTAATTTTTCATGAACCTCTGCACCACCAAATTCAGCACATGTGCCAGGCAAGGGATGTGCGTCAAACCGGTGAGGCCCAGAGCTGCTCCAAGATTTCGCCCATTATTGCACACCACAGGTCGGGATTGAAGCTCAGAGGCACCAACCACTCATCGGTCTGTTGTAACATGCCCGTCCACAGCTCCTGCGCGGTGTGGGTTTTTTCCCCAAGCAGATGAGTTTTAAAACAGCCTGCAGTCGTTTCCCCCTGGCTGTTCTTAAGTTGGTGGTGAAGGTGTTACTCTGACCAGATGAGGAGGCGGAAGAGGAGGAATTGGAGTAGGAGGAGGAAGCAACAGGAGGCAAAGAGAAGCATCCTGCAATCCTCGGTGGTGGAAGCACATGTGCCAAACTGCTTTCCGCCTCAGGCCAGCCGCCACTGCATTTACCCAGTGAGCAGTTAGGGAGCTATAATTTCCCTGCCTGTGCTTACTGGTCCACGTATCGGTGGTTATGTGGACCTTGCCACAGATGGTGTTGCGCAGTGCACACCTAATTTTGTCTGCCACTTGGTTGTGCAGGGCGGGGATAGCTCGCCTGGAAAATTAGTACTGTGGGACAGCCACCGCCGTTTTTTAAAAGTCTTCATCTCCACCAGACTGAATGACAGCATTTTAAAGGCCAGGCATTTTAAAATGCTGGTATTCAGGGCCAGGGATCGCAGGTGGGTAGGGGGGTACTTCATCTTTCTCTCCAGTGTTTGGGAGATGGACAGCTGAACGCTTCCATGGGATATTGTGGAGATGCTTGGTGACAGTTACGGACGTAATGGCGTTGCTGCCACATCGTCTGTTTGCGGGGTGGTAGGTGCCACTGTCACTCCAGAGGGGGGGGAGGACGAGAAGGCAGATCATCAATTTCAGATTGTTGGGGTCCGAATTCCAGCACCCTCCAACTGATCAGCTGTTTAAGGAGGCAATGGTGATCGGGTGAGCAATGTGGCCTCCTTGCAGCTTACCAAGCAAAGCACTGTCCCACTTAAATGGGACTGAGCTGTTTCTAGGCTACAGGACCAATGAACATAATGTCACTGGCCTAGGAAGAGGCCGAGTTGCTCTCCATAGTGCTGGAGCCCCTTCAAACAACTGATTATTAATGGTGCAGTGTGTTGGACCCCCAACTAATCAGATATTAATGACCTATCCTGAGGATAGGCCATCAATATCAAAATCAAAAAACCCTTTTAACATAACCAAGTGTACTTTACCACCCACTTTTCAAAGCTGGAGTGAGTGATTTAAAAATACAAAGAGCCAGTAATTGTTGTGTAAATAAGCCCCAAAAATCACAAAAGGAGCAAAATTTTAGAATAAAACATAAGCGTTGGTAACTAGGGAGCCTGTCAGGATTTTATGCTTCCATGGGTTTCCCTTAAATTTGAATTCAGTTCAACGATTGATTGGGAAATAAATAAATAACAACAAAAATGTAAATAAATCCCTAAAATTCCTTGTTTAACTATGGCCAAAGGAACAGTTTAGATCGATATTCAAAATCAGACAGCTATTTAATTATCTCAAAACTATAGCTGCTCAAAACTTGGTACAGTTCTTGTTACAGTTTTTGAAACAGTGCATACATTCTAAAACATATTTTGACCCGCTATATCCCTTACTCAGCTGGCAAGAACTAGAGAACCAGTATGCCATACTTCAACTTCTCCTTCAGTAGAAATCATTACTATAGATCATGAATGGCCAACCCGCGGCTCTACAAGTACCACCATGCCCTACTGTAGGCTGATAGCTGTAGGCAGTCTAGGCATGCTGGGAGTTGTAGTTTTGCAACAGCTGGAGAGCCACAGGTTGGTCATCCCGGCTATAGATGAGTAAACTTTTTGAAATTAATTTCAGGTCAGATTCTAATAAACTGGTCAGCAGATTTGTTGACCCAATCGCAACTCAAATTGCCCTGAAAGCTTGTGTATAACACTCAGAGGTCTCATTGAACTGGATCCAAACTCTTTTAAGCTCTTTAAAAACAAAACAGAATTAGTAATGTCAGAGTTTGACACTGACATATATGGCTATGGGTAAACAGATGGTAGCCAGTGGTAACAACCTATTTAAAAACACACCGCACTTTTTCAAATTTTATTTTTACATTAAAATATAGTCTGAAAATCTTCCCTTTTTGGTGTCAGATGCTTTTTTCTTTGTCTTCTGACCTATAAAATGGTGGTCAGCACTTGACTGATTTGTCACAATCGAAAAATAAAATATTTTGATTAGTCTGGAATCCAAATTTTTGGGGAATTGGAGATTAATTCAATACATTTTAAATTGACTTGCTTATCTTTAATTGATATGTTTTTTATATTAAACTTGACCTGAGGACAAAGGCTGCCTTATAGAGCCCACGTAGGAGGATGAAATGTGTCTAATTAAAGGTGAGAAGCAGGAAGATGACACAGTAGAGTACTGTGAGTAAGGAAATTAATAAATAAATGTAGGGAAAAAATGAGACATAAAAGCACCTGTGATTAATCAAAGTGAAACCAGGTGAGAAAGTTGAATGTCAAAGATATACACAAAAGACGTAGTTGTCATAGATACAGATGATTTACGTAATCTATTATAAATATGGATACTATAGCATGGATGTGCCATAGATTAAAATGTAAGGTTTAGCAGCTTAATAGCTAGATGATTATAAAACTGCTATCCATTGAATAGGTATATATATATATACAGTTGCAAGAAAAAGTATGTAAACCCTTTGGAATGATATGGATTTCTGCACAAATTGGTCATAAAATGTGATCTGATCTTCATCTAAGTCACAACAATAGACAATCACAGTCTGCTTAAACTAATAACACACAAAGAATTAAATGTTACCATGTTTTTATTAAACACACCATGTAAAGATTCACAGTGCAAGTGGAAAAAGTATGTGAACCCCTAGACTAATGACATCTCCAAGAGCTAATTAGAGTGAGGTGTCAGCCAACTGGAGTCCAATCAATGAGATGAGATTGGAGGTGTTGGTTACAGCTTCCCTGCCCTATAAAAAACACACACCAGTTCTTGGTTTGCTTTTCACAAGAAGCATTGCCTGATGTGAATGATGCCTTCGCACAAAAGAGCTCTCAGAAGACCTACGAATAAGAATTGTTGATTTGCATAAAGCTGGAAAGGGTTATAAAAGTATCTCCAAAAGCCTTGCTGTTCATCAGTCCACGGTAAGACAATTGTCTAGAAAAGGACAAAGTTCCGCACTGCTGCTACTCTCCCTAGGAGTGGCCGTCCTGTAAAGATGACTGCAAAAGCACAGCACAGACTGCTCAATGAGGTGAAGAAGAATCCTAGAGTGTCAGCTAAAGACTTACAAAAGTCTCTGGCATATGCTAACATCCCTGTTCGCGAATCTACGATATGTAAAACACTAAACAAGAATGGATTTCATGGGAGAAAACCACAGAGGAAGCCACTGCTGTCCCAAAAAAAACATTGCTGCACGTTTACAGTTTGCACAAGAGCACCTGGATGTTCCACAGCAGTACTGGCAAAATATTCTGTGGACAGATTAAAACAAAGTTGAGTTATTTGGAAGAAACACACAACACTATGTGTGGAGAAAAAGAGGCACAGCACACCAACATCAAAACCTCATCCCAACTGTGAAGTATGGTGGTGGGGGCATCATGGTTTGGGGCTGGTTTGCTGCGTCAGGGCCTGGACGGATTGCTATCATCGAAGGAAAAATGAATTCTCAAGTTTATCAAGACATTTTGCAGGAGAACTTAACCCCTTCAAGACACAGCCTTATTTCACCTTAAGGACCAGGTCATTTTTTGCAAATCTGGCCAGTGTCACTTTAAGTGCTGATAACTTTAAAACGCTTTGACTAATCCAGGCCGTTCTGAGATTGTTTTTTCGTCACATATTTTTCTTGAAGATCCAGTGGGTCTGATGTCTGTATAATACAGTACAGTACAATATATATTGCACTGTACTATATTTTACTTACACTGAACAGATCTATGCCTTCAGCACAGATCTGTTCAGCACCATGGACAGCAGGACGCCTGAGAGGCGTCCTGTTGCCATGGGAACCTTCCCTGTCTGCTCAGTTATGGTCAGAACTGCGCAGACGGGGAAGGGTAAGGACGGGGCTCTGGGGGGGCTGTCTGGGAGCTCTCTCCCTCTCCATCGGGGGGCTGCAAAGGTACAGCAGCCCTCCGATGGGAGAGGGAGCTCCCTGAGCTGTTAACCTTTTCCATACCGCAGTCCGTACGGACCGTGGTATGGAAAGGGTTAAACGGCTGACATCGCATCACCGATGGCAGCCGTTTATACCAGGGTGCCAGCAATGTGCTGGCACCCTGGTATACCCACTAGACGCCAACGATGATTATAATGGGAGGCGGGCGGGGGATCGCGATCCCGCCTGCCACACCGCCCGCCTCCCGCAACTGCCGCACTGCCCCGCACCGCCCACAAACCGCCCCCCTGCACCCCGCCACATAAATGAATTCAGGGGTGCAGGGGGGTTAAAAAAAATCGATTTGGGGCAATTTTTAGGTTTCTGATCCCTGCGGTCAGGGACCGCAGGGATCAGAAACTACATTGAGCGATCGCCCATAGGGGGGGGTGCCTAACTACCCGATCGTCGATACGGGGGGTCACAGGACCCCCCTCGGCATTGAGCCTGAGTGCCTGGCTGTGTGTAACAGCCGGCACTCAGCGCTGTCACCATGTCTGCAGACATGGTGACAGTTAAATGCGATGAGGAGTATACTAGTCTTGGAGCGCTAAGTAGCAGTGCTCCATGACTAGTATACATGTGATAGGTATAGTATATTGTCACACTCTCCTTCTCTGATCGCTTCCCTGACAGGAATGGGGACGATCAGAGAAGTAGAGGCACACAGTCCCTCCCTAACCCCCCCTTACCTGCCCCGATGCGCTGCGATTGGTCCCTCTGCAGACCAATCACAGCGATCGTGGGCGGGTCAGGGGTCTAATACAACTCCTTCCGGCTTCTCTGGTTGCCTAGCAACCCCAGCACGCCGGCTTCACTGAATCTTCAGCGCTTCGGTCCCTGCGCTGACAGTGAAAGCCGATCACGTACATGCACGTGGGGATGCGGTGAGGCACCACATTCCCCCACGTACATGTACGTGATGTTGCGTGAAGGGGTTAAAGCCATCTGTCCACCAGCTGAAGCTCAACAGAAGATGGATGTTGCAACAGGACAACGACCTAAAGCATAGAAGTAAATCAACAACAGAATGGCTTAAACAGAAGAAAATACGCCTTCCGGAGTGGCCCAGTCAGAATCTTGACCTCAACCCGATTGAGATGCTGTGGCATGACCTCAAGAAAGCGATTCACATCAGACATCCCAAGAATATTGCTGAACTGAAACAGTTCTGTAAAGAGGAATGGTCAAGAATTACTCCTGACCGTTGTGCACGTCTGATCTGCAGCTACAGGAAACGTTTGGTTGAAGTTATTGCTGCCAAAGGAGGTTCAACCAGTTATTATTTACGGTGAAATACTTTCTAACCATAATTTGATTAAGAATAACTATTCTGTGCATGCCAGATGATTATTTTAAACATTACAATTTGTCACTCTTATCTAAACTTACTTTTGTCACTAGACTATAGTGTCATGTATTGAATCTTTCCAGATCACCTGACATAATTTATTAAAAATTGAGAAATTGGTAGGTGCATTGAAAGTCTTCAGTCCATCAGACAATCCTGGAACAGTGACTGGTTGATGGTCACCTCTACATTTGATGCCAACAGAAGTCTGCTCTATTGTCTTTATATGTATGATACTAGTCTGTAGGCATAACTTCTCTTCAACTACTACTGTATTTATGGACAGGCATTATTACCAAATATGATGTTTTGCATATGTATATATTGTAGATATATGTTTTATTGTCAGGGCATTAAAGGCATTGGCCCATTTCACACTATGGTGGCATATTGCTAGTAGAACTTATCGCTAGAACAAGGTCCCCAAAGAAGTGATCTGGTGAGCACATATAGCTAGTATGAGGGGCTGTCATTTTTTTACAGGAAAAATAACCCTGCATGCATGTTTATAATGAAAACTATGACTGAGGTCAGCAGAGCCTAAAATATGTAGTCTGAGCAAAATGACCACAATTTAGGTAGCATGAGCTAGAAATGCAGAGTAGGTACCATAATCAGGCTCTTTCATTAACAACAGAATCAGAACACTGAGATAAAATAGTGAGAAGAGTTGCTAGTTGCTACTAGATCTAGTCTTGTATATACTAAATTATGGTGGTTAATAACAGTTACATCAGGGTTTTTTTTTTGTTTCTTTTAAAGTCACACGCCTATTCCTGCTGAATGATCACAGAAAATAAAGGCACCTCTACAGTACATTACAAATGATGACCACAGATTATCTACCTAAACATTATCCACATACAGGACTATGGAGCTTGTAATAACCTTTAGATGAGGGGGTAGGTACAATCTGAAAAATTACAGATATAAAAACTATGGGATCACAAGTTATAAATAGTACACCCTAAGTCACACCTTAAATGTTTAACACAGGGATACCCAACCTACGCCCTCCAGATGTTGCAAAACTACAATTCCCAGCATCTCTAGGCATCCTACAGCTATTAGGGCATGATGGGAGTTGTAATTTTGCAACAGCTGGAGTGCCGCAGGTTGAGTATCCCTGGTTTAACAAATAAGAGGAAATGGATATTTAAGAGAATTTTTCATGATTGAGAAACATTCTTCAATAAAGAAGTTTACCTTCAAATGACTCCTTTATGGTGTACATAATTAGTAAGAAAGTGTCTCCTTACAGATGTGAAGTGCATTTTGTATAGATTGTGCCAAAAGGTCCAGTGGTGGCACCTTGTGCTGCTGCATGATTGGAGTTATTTTGGATAAATCCAAGGGGTAGGTGATAATTTTAGTCTTATCCATTAAAGGGGTTTTCCGAGATTTTGATGACCTATCCTCACCTAGGACCCCCGCCGGTCAGCTGTTTAATAAGTCAGAGTGGCCTTCTCCTTCCACACCAAGCACAGCACCGTACATTGTATAGAGGCTGTGCTTGGTGAGCAGGGAGAAGACTGTGGAGCTCACAAGAACACCAATGTCATCTCAAACAGCTGATTGTCGTGGGTCCCGGGTGTCAAACTCATGCTGTTCAGGCTATGTTCAGGCTGTTATCCTGAGGATAGGTCATCAGTATAAAAAAAAAAAAAAAAAAACGGAAAACCCCTTTAATAAAGCAAAATGGTTTATACTTCAAAAAGAGTTTTTTGTAAATTAAGATCCATGTACGAGTGCTATGTCCAATTTGACACAAAATCAACCTTTATTGCCAATGCTAGTCCAGGCAGGAGCTCTACCAATGACATGTAAAGACAACATAACAGCATATTAAATGACTTTAGTGTATTTTGCCAGAGAGAGGCAAGGAATTTGTCACTCTGGTGAAAAGGCTTTTGAGGTTTTGAAGAGTGTAATCAACCTGTTTTTGCTTCATGCTCGAGAGTCCTGCTGGTTTAAGGACATGAAATGCTGATTTAACACCTCCTCTAACAGAGTTGTAGAATCTATTTCAGTGACATGACTCAGAAGTATAGTGTATACCACCATACAAATCAAGGTAATCTGATAACCTGTGAACACTCGGGTTTGCAGAGTCTGTTTAAGAAGCACATTATGACTAAAAATAAAAATGGATGTTTAAAATTTAATCTCAGCTGTCGATTTAATCCTGACTTTTGCAAAAGGCCAAACTTGAAGAACATAAAAAAAAAAGCAAACCTAGCTAAATAATGTATGAAAATTGCTTACAACGTAGAATTACATTTATTGCATCATACTCTACTTAAGGGGCATTTTCCATCTTAAATAAAACATGCATGTAGATATGCACCCCAACTTATCCTGCCGAATTGTTAGACATTTTGTGCAGCCAGTTGTAGCGAAATTAACCAATACTTTATAATGAGTTTTTGGATTGTCAAGCAACTTACCTAGACTTACATATGGCATATCAGTATAGTTATTTTCTTTGGCCTTTGTTGAAATTAGACACAGATCTTACAGATCAACATATTTACTAAGGCCCCCATACACAATAGTGTATTGTCAGCCGATTAGTGTTTACCTGAGAAAGATAAGTCAATATTTTTGTCCTGAACCTTTTGTTCCACCAGGAGATGATCTGCTTCCAGAGGTGTCTGACAGAAGCTATCTCCTCTCTCCCAACTGAGTATATATACACACTCAGCTGAACTAAACGTGTATTTGTATGGGGAAGTCTAGAAAGATTGATGTCAGTTGAACAGCTATTAAATGTGCATGGCTAACTTTAGAAGTCTGGCCCTGGGGATCTTCATTTGTAGTTCCTACAGATTAGTTGTGTCAAAGTGATTGTAGGCCACACATAGTCTAACCTGCCAAACCATGCTTGTTTACATCTGTGAGGGGGTTACCTTCACCAGAAGCTGCACTGCTTATACAGCCTTCATGGGGGAGCACCAATCACTTTGCAGATAACTGCAATGTGGCTCCTTAGGTTCTCACAGCAGCTACAACACTAGCCTTCATGCATTGACCTTCCAACAGCCACACATGTGCAATATGCCTGTTATTTGAAATCTATGCTAGAGCCAGGCAAAAGGGAGCTATAGCAACTCTAATACAAGTTCACATAAACTATCATACCATCTCTTTAACCTCTTCACTATCAGTGAAGTACAAACATGGCACCCACTCGCGTGTGCAGCTGGCGTCATGGCCGGCGGGTCTCGGCTGTTTCAAACAGCAGACGGGACCAGCAATAATGTTGATTGCGGTCATTAAAGCCTTTAGATGCCGTGATTAAGTGAGATCACAGTATCTAAGCGGTGAAAAACCCGGAAGCTTTAACTTCTGGGCTTCTTACCGGCATCTTCTGCAGCCAATGAAGATGCTGGTAATTGATTTCAATGCGCTGGGTTTCGCTGAAGAGACTACTCGCTAGTGGGTATACATTGAGAAATTAAGTTGTCTGTTGGACAGCAATATTTTGCAAGTAATAAATGTAACTAAGTGATTTCTTAAATCGCCACCGGTCTCTAACAAAGGAAGCTCGGTGACGTGTCGGATGCAGATTGGCCATGCGCCGGTGTAGTGACGTGGGGCCATGTGATGCATCATATGATTACAAGTATAGCGTTTGATTGGTGAGCGGCTGTCTTTTAAACCCATCCCCCTCCCCCCTGATTATCATCTCCTCCTGAGGAAGCAAACTATACGCGAAACGCACATTGAGGAGTGCCTTTGCCCTGACTGCAGTCCCTGCAATATCGGTATGTCTCATTTTCATTTTGTGCACCTTTCGGCTCTATTGATCTGTACGGTTTGAGCCCGAATAGCGTGGCCTACAGTTATATAGGAGGGATACTTGCATTTGCAATTGGTTGTTGTATTGTATATCCTTCCAGTTTTGATTTCATCTGTTAGGACTTTTGTTCCATGGTTTAGGGATTAAGGGGGTCTATCTCTCAACACTATTGTGATGGGACTGCTGGCAGGGCGATGTATGACTGTGACTTGTCCCTGCTAATTTATAATCATGTATTGTAATGTATGTCATTAATTTTATCGAGATATGAATAAATTGATTTCTTATTGGATATTGATGTGGTCGCACTCCATTTTTGTTGTGTAATTTTAAGTGATTTCTTAATTTGACTCCAGAATTTATATTTACCAGTGTTTTCTATTTGAGATGTTTTTTTAAATCCATTGCTGCTTATGTTAAAGAGGACCTGAAACCTCTCCTGACATATCTGTTTCAGTAATTATTTGCATCCCCCATGTAATAACAATTCTGGAGCATCTATTCTTTTGATTCTGTCCTGTGCCATTCCTTCTGTCCAGATGGATTTTACCAGTTGGGAGTGTGTCCCTGCACAGTCAGATACCGGCATCACTGATTGTGTGGTGTCCGACTGTGCAGGGCACATCCCCCCAATTGGTAACACCCATTCAGACCTTTATTACAAACTGCTAGTAATTCATTCTTATCTTGTAACAGGAATTATAAAGGAATGTCTCATCATAGAAGTCATAAGAACAGATGCTCCAGAATTGTTATTACATGGGGAATGCAAGTAGTTGGGAAAAACAGACATGTCAGGAGAGGTGACAGGTCCTCCTTAAGCAAGTATTTTTATGAAGATTATTTAAAATGTTGAAATCCAACTACATGAGGCTACGTGCAGTGAAAAAATTTCACTTCGCAAATGCAAGGGGTCAATAAGACAACATTCATTATCTGCCTCTTTATTCTGTTAGGAAGCTTTAGAAAACTGTTTAGAATTTTATGACATAGTCTTATTTTTCTGCCTGGATATCCTTTGAAAGGCTTCGTAAAAGGCATGGTTAAT
This sequence comes from Bufo gargarizans, assembly GCF_014858855.1. NCBI lineage: Eukaryota > Metazoa > Chordata > Amphibia > Anura > Bufonidae > Bufo > Bufo gargarizans. Next base: position 266,930,804 of record NC_058082.1, on the reverse strand, counting down.
GAATGCCGGGAAAGGAGCTATCAGCAAACCCATTAGGTGCTATGTTTAGATGAGAGATCCACATTCTCCAAGTATCTTCCTGCAGGTTATTTGTGAAGTTCTAGTAATATAGTCCTAATGGGAGTTAGGATGTACCGACATCGGAAATGAGACTGACAGTCCCACAGTTTTAGCTGTCATTTCCATCATAACTCTTACGGACTTGCCAGGCATTCTCTAAGCAGATGAAGAAAGGGAGACTTCTCCATGACAGTATTGTACAAGAATGCATGTGAATACCATTATGGTATTGAAAGTGTCAGGTGCCAGCAGAACAGCCCTGATCAGATAGACAAGCGTCATAGTGAATGCTTTAAGGTTATTTGAATCCTGTCATTTCTATCAGCCAGCTATCCACAAGTGAATCTTTCATTAGTTTGTTTTGCTTAGATGCTAGGGACAAAAGAGACGGGGACCTGGCCCCTTAGCTGCTTCATCATTAACTGCTTATGACGGGTGGTGAGAGGCAAGGGAAGGCGGCAGAAGCCCACCCGAGTGTCTGCTCATTAACGCCTGGCAGTGAGGAACTGGAGTGAGTGGACACTGGCACAAGTTAAATATCTATCTTGAAGGGAAGGCCAAAAAAAGACTCTCAGTAGATTTAATTAAAACCATAGTGAACAGATGGGGATGATGGAAAGAGATCCAGCCTGAGACCATTCATCTGTCTAGACTTGAATGTTTTAATGAAGCCTTTTCCTTTCTGATTGCCTCCACACTGTAGCGTCTACTTAGCTGCATGCAAAAAGCCTAACATTGCTACCATGCTGTTAAAGCTATGGCGCTCTAGATGAATTCGCACAAAAATATCCAGTGCTTTCCTCCTAAATCTCCCCATTCAGAATGCAGCTAAATAACCCAATATTCACTGTGCAAGTGTTTAGCTACGGGGCAATTACTTAATAGCAGCCCACTGAAAGGTACTACGGCAATCAACCGTAATGATTTGTTGCATGGCTCCTTGTATGGAAAAAACGCTGAAATCTCATTTTTTTTTGTGTTTCCCATTTTTCAGAAATCAATAGAAAGCTCGATTTTTTACTTGACATAGGGAGTTCAACCCTCAGGAAGTATTGGAAAAGTAATTTTAAAGGAACGTAAGGAATCCCCTAGGTTTATTTTCTGATATATTTTATATTCTTCAGTGGCCTAGCACTGCAATGTGGAAATGATATTCTCTACTGAACTTGATTGCTTTTCTAATGTGGTTCAATATTGCCTTAGCAAATTTGAGTAGATCTTTACAACTAAAAATGAAAGTTACCAACCAAAAGGAAGGATTTTCCGTAGGTGATAAACAAGGTTGAGAAACAGATATAAAAGCTGCAACAGTGTAATAAATAAAAGAATAATATAACAAGGTGAGTGGCAGGCAAGGGCTGCTGGCAGATGTTTGGTAGCAGTTCTTGTTTCCCATTTACTCTGTTCTGGCCTCACAATGAGCATTTATGTAGGTATATATTCTGTTTAGCACTCCCTAATACAATATCACATGCAATGTTACCTAGCTTTACCAGGACCTTGGAAGGCAAACATGGGAAACTATGGCCCACAAGTGAGTGAGAATGGGGTTTTATTTTGGTAGATTTTGTATTTATTAGTCCCTATTACAGCTGCACATAATATGTTCCCCAGCTTTCCCAGGATCCCAAAAAACAAATATAGCTAGCACTGGCACTATCTGTGATTTATTTAGGTATATTTAGTATCCAGCAGTCCCTATTACAGCATTTACCCAGCTTTGCTTGGAACCAGAAAGAAAACCGAGGCACATAACTTTGGAGTGAGAATGGGTTTTTATTGAGGTAGATTTGTTATTTAGTAGTCTCTATTAGTAATGGACAAACATCTGCCGGGATGGTGCGCGAACGCGATCAAATGTTCGCGAACCGCAAGTTTGTGGCGGGTCCCATTCATTTTAATGGCAGGCAAACCTGAAAAACCTTCAGCTCATATTTGCAGCCAAGAAATAGTGACTAGAAGAGCACAAATAGTCCGACAACATGGACAGTGACATACCAGATGTATTATTCGAATTTGCGATCTCGATTCATTTTTTCCCCAATGCGAAATATTGGCAATATCATTTTTCATGTACAAACATGCGCAAATGCACTATACAGTACCCAAATGCAATATAAAGAAAGTATATTGGTATATAACACCCCGCTTCAATCAGTTTTTTTGGGGGGGCGACTGGTATATCACACCGGTAGAAATTATGTTCCAATAACGCTTGTCCCTCTATATACCTGCAGTATCGCAGCAGAACTGCACACAACTGCCGCACAATACAAATGCACTATAATATACTTTCTAATATAGAAAGTATATTATAACATTGTACACGGAAGGCAATCCATTAGAATATACATAAAGATAAAACGCAACCTTTAATAGTTTTACTATGAGGGTCCATTCACACGTTCGTAACTGTTTTGGGGATCTGCAAAACACGGACATCGGCAATGTGCATTCCGCAATTTGCGGACCGCACATCGCCGGCACTATAATAGAAAATGGCTAATCTTGTCTGCAATTGCAGACAAGAAATAGGGCATGTTCTATTTTTTTTCGGAAATGGAAGCACAGATATGGAAGTGTGGATCCGCAAATGCAAATTTCGGCCCCATTGAAAATGAATGGGTCTGCACCCGTTCCGTAAAATTGCGGAATGGATGCGGACACATTTTGCGGACGTGTGAATGGAAAAGATATCCCTCAAAATGAAAATAAATTAAATTATTAAAGTTAACCAAAAAGCATAGATGTGGTAGGCTATAACAAGTGCTCGGGCACCAAATCAGAAACCATATGTCCTACCACAATCTGGGGGATTACAGTTTACATCCATGAATCCCGGAGGGAAAGCAAAAAAACATCTATACCTGGGCTAGATGATGATGTGGTATTGAAGGACAAGGTAGGCAAAGAACTGTCTCTGATATTGCCCTACAGGGGGGTGCTATTCTGGCCCTGATAGCCTAACCACAGACCACCCGCCCTGATAAGAGCGACCCCATCCGGAACCTTACCCTATATAAAAATGGCCCTAGTAAGCCCCTAGCCCCTAGGCCCCTGACTTCCAGGTGATCACCATATAGATCTATGTGTTTTTGACTCATTATAAAAGTATATTATAAGTATATCGCACTCCTCTGTGTATCATACATATCAATAGCACACCTATACCAGTCCTTTTGTGGCCCTATTAGCTAGCGATTTGTGTCCCTAACAGCCTGTCCCTGCTCCACACAGCAACCTCTCCCTACACTGGAAAAACACTGAATGTAAATCACGAACACCAAACTTTCGCTGGGAAACGACCGCCGGGCAAACCGCAACGCCATCTCTAGTCTCTAGTACAGCGCCATGTTATATGTTATGCTGCTTACCTGGGACCCTGAAAGGCAAATATGGCAAGTAATAGCACAATTTGGAATTTATTTAGGTCGATTTGACATTCAGCAGCTTTATTACAGCTCCACTTGCTATTTTACCCAGCTTTCCTGGGGCTCTGAAAGGCAGTTTTGCCTAGCTGTGCTACAATGTTGAGGAATTGAGGAACTATTACATAGGTCACACTTGGTACATTGGTATGTACACTGGATACAGTAGTATGTACGCAATGCTCCCCTATTTAGTATATAGTGTATAATACATATAGTATCAGATAAAGGGTATGCCTTATACCCAGTTTGGTCTCCAGCATACTTTTAGATTTATTGTTAAGCAGCTTTCCAAAGATCCTGAAACGTGTCTAATTAAGCAGCATAATAGGAAGCAGGAATTAGGCTGATTTATTTTACAGGAGCTTTGTAAAGTTGTACTACAGCTCCCACTATATTTATTTCACACTATTATTAACTAAAATATTTTTTTCCAAGAAAATAGCTACACTTACTTTGTAGGCAAAGTATGAAGCTTATACCCAGGCCCCTTCTCCTAAAGTTCCTGAATCACATGCACTGGAATCAGAGGGGGGAGAGGGAGGGGAAGAAGACAAGGCTGCAGCCTGTTCTTGGTCTGCGTTGTGATATAGGACAGGAAAGGTGCAAGAAAATTAAGGAGATTGTTTTCATTTTGGTTTAGTGTCCCTTTAAGTAGTTCACAATCCATGAGGTGACAACTTTACCTCAGACAGTCAGCATTCTTTGATAACTGGGGTGGGATTGCACATTTTGGTCTGAATAGAGTACACACTATATAGTCTCATTTCAATTTTGTTGGGACTGCCACTTGTGAGCCAGGCATCAAAATGTTTTTGGGGGAATCTAATGGTACTAACAAATAAAGGGGATGGATGTCTCATGACTAGAGATGAGCGAACTTCTTCAAAATTTTATTTGGCTGCTTCGCCGAATAATAAAAAAAAAATTGCTTTGTGACAAATTACTTAGTCACAAAGTGGATTTTTTTGTAAATAGCGGGTGCAAAGGAAGGGAGCTGCGATAGCGCCACCCCCTTCATTGTACCTCTCAGATGCCACGTTCATACATGATCGCGGCATCTAAGTTTAAAAAGTGTAAAATTAACAATAAAAAACAATTACATCAAACTTACCACCTCCATTTGTTCGCAACAGGCCAGCCGCCGCCATCTTGCTTGAAGATCTCAGACAAAATCCCATGCGGCGCGAGATTACGTCATCACGCCGGCTGGCGTGATGGCGTAATACGTAACCACACCAGCCAGCGTGATGATGTAATCTCTCGCCACACAGGATTTCAGCCGAGATCTTCAAGCAAGATGGCGGCGGCCATCCTGTTGCGAGCAAATGGAGGTGGTAAGTTTGATGTAATTGTTTTTTATTGTTAATTTGGAGGCTGGCTGCCCGTCGCGAGCAAAGGAAGTAGGTAATTTTGAATTTGTTTGTTTTTTATACTATTTCAGGATAAATCGATTCACTGACACGAAGCACAAGGAAACTCGAGTTCCAAGCGAATATCATTTATCCTGTCATTTGGATCGAATTCCACTTTGTGGGATTCGGTTAGCTCATCTCTACTCATGACATCATATGTATGAAATTTGTAACATGTTTGGCTGAACAGGGAAAGCCATGTTTGGCAGTTTACCCGCAGCAGGTTCTCAAGGTTAAATATATTATTACATGATCATCTTATAAATGAATGGGCCAGATCATGAGTAGGTTGAGCTTAAAGGCTTTATTCCATGATTCATGTAAAAAATGAAATTCTGACATCATATAGTACAGTGATGGCTAACCTTGGCACTCCAGCTGTGGTAAAACTACAACTCCCAAGATGCCCCCCTTGCTTGGCTGCTCTCAGAACTCTATAGAAATAAATGGAGCATTCTGGGAGTCGTAGTTTCACCACAGCTGGAGTGCCAAGGTTAGCCATCACTGATATAGTACATTGTCATAACAAAAAAGCCAGTGGAGATAATATATCCAAATTCATATTACTTTATTATAAAAAATATAGAGAGAAAGGGCAGGATGGGAAAAGTATACAGAGAAGCAAAGGGCATATATACCACTGGACTATCATGTATCCCCACAAGGCTGATAAGCACTTAACAGGTACCAGGTCCGTGCTGTCACACACAAGCATCAAATATGCATTAAAAAGGTGTATAATATAACATATACACACCCAAATGGAGAATTACACAATATACTGCAATTACCTCAACAGAGATTCATAGATGTTTGTGCGATCCACAGCCAACGTCCATGGTAACCATCAGCAACATAGATATATATAGTGCCTGGTACCAAGAAATATCCACATCCTATTCTACACACAACACACAATAATATGTCTGAATAGCCTGATCAATAACATAGGCCCAATATAGAAGCTGTATATGGTAGTGTCTATAGTGGTGTCTCAATAGACACTTAGTCCTGGGACGTACCTGAAGACATGACCGAGCCAAGATGGATATACTAGCCCTAAGCGCAGGACCTCGACGCGTGTTTCATCTCAGCAGTTTTGTCAGGCTGAATCTCTGTTGAGGTAATTGAAGCATATTGTGTAATTCTCCATTTGGGTGTGTATATGTTATATTATACACCTTTTTGGTGCCTATTTGATGCTTGTGTGTCACAACACGGACCTGGTACCCGATAAGTGCTTATTAACCTTGTGGGGATACATGATAGTCCAGTGGTATATATGCCCTTTGCTTCTCTGTATACTTTTTCCATCCTGCCCTTTCTCTCTATATTTTTTATAATAAAGTAATATGAATTTGGATATATTATCTCCACTGGCTTTTCTGTTATGACATTGTATGTTACTCCAGGTGGAATGTTGAGCTGTCAATCGTAGACAGAGAGGTTTTTTGTAGGTTAACAAGTATCATATAGTACATGACATTCTTTATCTAACAAAGCTAGAATTATCTCTGCAATTCACATGGATTTAGAGCTTGCCCCATTCATTTCTCCAATTGCTCTGCTAGACATGTTCAGGGGCATGTCCTTTATCAGGAAACATGTCCTTTCTGCTGAAGATCTCCCCCTGTAATCATATAGCTTCTAACAGTCATTAGGGCTCATGACAGGTGAAAAATGGAACAGAGCATGTGTGACCACCTCACTATGGTGAACAGAGAAAAAAAAAATGCAGGTGGCGCTATACAGATACATTTTATAAGGGGCTATACAACATTTTTAAATACATGCAATTACAAAATTATTTAGATCCAGGTAATGGTTTGTCAACAGTAAAATATATTTCCTGACACAACTTGGCCAACGATCAGCTTGAAAAACACAAATTTTCAATATTTGACCCATATAAAAAGTCTGAAAATTGGATGATCTGATCTTTTTGGCAGCATAAATATTAGCTTTTGTTGCCAGCACATCTGACAATATTTAAACTGTAGGATGAGCAATCATAGTAACAACTGTCCTCCATTCATTTTGCATCAAGCCATGTAAACATGAGCGCTGATCGACGTATATATTGTTGATCACCGCTTGTTCATGGCTGGAATGTGAAAGGACCATGTAAAAAGACCCTAAAACAAGAGCTGCCTATAAATTTTGGATGTGAATCCAACTGACTACATGGTCTCATGAATAAAGCAAGCTTTCTTAAAGCATCTATGTACTGTACTGGATTGACATGTCAAATGTGCTTAGAATACACAGGATTGGAAATGTATTTACATGCAAGCAATATATCTGACAGAGCATTTTCTGCTTCAGCACACTCTGGCTGGCACTGATATTCTTAAGTCTTGCCAGTATTTGGCAGTGACAAGCTTGGTTCCAGTTAACAGTCAACCTCTTTAACGACTGACCTGTCCAGAAAAGCACAAATGTGACTGATACCGCTTTAATTACTGACACTGTCTTATGGCTCTTGAGGGCTAATTTGGACAGCCTTGATCTAGACATGTTGCCTTGAGTGACAGAAATGCAACTGTGCCTTGGGCGTATGGGGGTATTGTGATGATTTAGGGCACTCAGGAATAAGGGCTTTTTTATGCCCATGAGTTATATTCCTGCTAGCACATTGACTCATATAAAGGTACCATGACTTTTCAAACACAAGTAAGTCAACTTTGGAACATCTCTGATATATTTGCATTATTTAAGGTCAACTCTACTCAATACCTGTAGACTTCGATATGGCTGAAGCTCAAGAGGATCTATCATCAGATTCATTACATTTTGCTACCCTATTACACTGTGACTGTAAATAATAGGTGGTGGGGGTGGAGAAAGTAGACAGACCATGAGTTTGCTACATTGTGTTTTAATGCCTATTTTAGGTTTTCAGTGGCGTAAAGCATTACATTTATTTTCTGGTTAGCAGGGGTGCACTTGCATGGAATTTTAGGTGATTTTCCTCAAAGTGCTTCTCTCCATGAATGGTACCATGAAGTCATATCTGCACAGTGCCAGGTCAGGACTTTTGCTGAGCAAGGAAACTTCGGAAAGAGATGTAACACCATGGGACCTTCATTTTAGAGATGGTTTGGTTTCCAACAATTGGAACCCCATCATATAAGGCCTGTCTTTTATATTAGGACATTGACTTATGTGTCAAGAATAAAGCATTGTCTTCCAATTTCAGTTTCCATCTACTTTTTTTTTATCACTTTCAAGGAGATTAATAATCATCATGTCACAAGTCATTTTGCTCAGAATCTATAAACAATCCTTCCCTAGTTCTAGGTCTTCACAAACTAGTTATGTGAATATGTAAAAAAACAGCTCTTTGCTCTGCTAAATTCCCTACTATATTAATCTCATTATCCTTTGAACCGTTTAACTGGCAGTGCCAAATGCAATTTGTATTCTGCAGCAAAGCAAATGCTCTAAACTGATTATCCCAATATGAACCATGGCAATCCTTGATATTGTTGGGCCTGAAAGGACGTCTATGCACTGAATAGAGTTCCCATATGCCTTCTGAGCTTCATGACAAAATGTTGCGTCTGCTTTGCAAGGGATAAATTAAGCGTGTGAAAGTCTTAGCAAAGCCCTCATTTTCCAGTTAATCAAATCTCTCCTAATCAAATTAGCACACATAATTCCTCTGGATGCACAGCACAAAAAGTGCATTATCCCCTTCTTTGGAGTTGAAAGGGAGAGAACAGCATGATGCCTTTTCTCCTCTGCTTGAGTGGGCCCAAATAGAGGAGTTCTTCAGAAAGGCAGTTTGAGGTAAACTTTGGCAGCATTAGTGTTCTCAGCTCATTAAATCCACTGCCTCTGTGGCCACCTCCAGGGACCACTGAAGCATTCTGTAATGAGATACTTGTTTAATTTTTCTTCAAAGGCTGGACATCTGTGACAAACCTCCCCATTTCAGCCCCCCACACAGGCATGTTTATCAATAGGCCTTAGGCCTCTATCTGGTTTGATGGAGTGTTTTCCATTGAATAAACCAGATAATAAATTTCGAAGAGAACAGAACAATTGCCATTAACTCTGCTCTCTCCGAAAAGTCGAAGCCCATCATGAAAATTCAATAGCTGGCAGAGCTAAATGGATAAATGTTCACAGTCAACCTTTTTAATTGATTTTCCTTCATGAAATGATCTAGTCTCTGAAGCTAGCCGTCCCCAAGCCCCTCTTTAACCTTTCTTTTCATTCCACATACATTTAGAAACACTGAACAAAAACGAATAGCTAAAATATTAATCTCCCTGGAGAGCAAAGGCCTGCAACAGACCATATTCTTAGATCAATTCCCAACAGTGTCAGTGGTCTACAAAAGAATGAAACACACTTTTAGTTCTATTCAGAAAGGCTCTGCTCATGACCTTTATTGAAAACCAACCACCACATCCCGACACTAGCTGCAACTAAAAAGCCTTCACTAGATAATAGAAATTCACTGCAGATATTGTTATGTCTCTTTTGCTCAGTCACTTCTGGTTATTTGATAATGAGGCCCGAGACATGCATAATGGAAGCTGTCTCAACAATATTTGCACTTTAATGCTTTATTATGTCTATGAATATGTTCTAAGTGGTAATGTTCTATATTTTTCAGTTTTCATGAGCCTTTCAAACGCATAGCAAATGATAACAAGCTATTATGATTTTGGAGTTCTTAAACGGCATGAAAAGCAACAGTTGTGAGAGTCTTATGATTTTACTTTGTTTTGAAACCAAATTTAGAAATTTGGTATCCCTTTGCCCCTCTAATCATTATCCATTGTATGTAATTTCATGCTTCTTGACGTCATTCCCTTCTCACATGGTTCCTTTTTCATCTTGCACATACTTACTTCATTCAGACATATATTTAAAGCTTGGGAACATCTGTGTTTTGAAAGGGAGTCTGTGGCTTGGATATATTAACTCTTTTAAGTCATGCGGGATAATGAAAAGTACTCTTTCAGAGAGTTAAGACACAAAAATTCTCTAGCAGCGTGATAAGAAAAGCAGTTTAATGAGGTATCATAAACCCAGCTGTCCTTGTCTGAGGCCTATAGCAGACACTATGGCCATCACTGACGAAACCTAATGCAGACAAGCATAGAGGTGGCTGTAGCAACCAATGACATTCCAGCTTTCATTTCTCAAGAATAGCATCAAATGTAAAAATTACTCATATGACTCATATAGACAAGGCTGATACATTTTGTCTGCACAAGTTTGCATAAAAAAAGCATACAAAACAGTGAACAGTTGAGGCACTGTGTTTGGAAGAAAGCAGCCATGTTTTTCTGATCCTGTACAACTGTTTAAGACACAAAATTGTCAGTGTCCTTAAGGGGTTGAGCAAAACACATATGAATTTTATGGTTGATGCAGAACCATTTCCTAAGACTCTTTCTATTTTTCAAGAAGTTCTCCCATTGGTGAACCAACAAGTCCTATAGATAGATTACATTCTGTGGCACTCAAGTTGTATTTGAAAAGTGTTGTCCTTTTTTCATCAGACATTATGACTTTTCTGATAGATAGCTGATAGATAGATAGATAGATAGATAGATAGATAGATAGATAGATAGATAGATAGATCAATAAGAAAATGCAATTTAGTTGGTTGCATTAATTGAAATTCCACAGTTTTATCACATCTTGTTTATATTCCAAAATAAACTACTTAAAGTACCTTCTACTTTCTGAACATAAACAATCATTCTCTTTACATCGTAATTTATGATGAATCATGCCATTTATCCTTGTGTCTCACTGTTTGGAGAAGATTTTGGTAAAATGTGTCTACAATATCTGTCATTATGCATGGATTTCAATGCCCAATGAAATTTGTTAATTACATAATTTTCGGATGGACAATTTTCCCATCTGGGTGGTGTTCAAGTGTAGAATGAACAGCATCCAGATCAAACACTTTCCCATTAAAGTACAGGTCTGTGCTGAATCGTAGCATGCACAATCCAGCTCCAATTTTCCTGCAAGGCTCATTTACTCACATGCATTGAATGGAAAGCAACCATTTAAAAACACGTCCATGTTTATTCATTTTTCCTCTGAATAATTTCATCTTAATACACAGGTGAAAAAAAAATAATAATATGGGCATTATGGTAGTCAGTTATCTTTCATTATCTACAATAATTCCTGGTTTCCTCCCAAACTCCAAAAACTTATTATACAGTATTGTGAATCAGTATTTATAAGCTAAAGCCAGTAATAGAACATAAATATAAAAAAAAGAAAAAAAAAAGTAAATATTTGATGGAAGCACCCTTCCATGTTTCAGACCAGTCTTGCTTTTGACTTACAATTACTGATGACAAATATTAACCAAATGTATGCAAGAGTGAGTGAGGCCTACTGATACCTGGCTTCCTCTAGGAAACTACCCCCTGTGTATGACATAGGGAAACTTTAATTGTAAGCCAAATTTAGGACAGGAAATTATGTGGATAGAGACAGGGAATGATGTGGGTGGAGACAATATCTGTACACCACTGCAGAATATCTTGGCTTTATACACTGAACAAAAATATAAACGCAATACTTTCGGTTTTGCTCCCATTTTGCATGAGCTGATCTCAAAGATCTGAAAAATTTTCTACATACACAAAAGACACATTACTCTCAAATATTGTTCCGGAATCTGTCTAAATCTGTGTTAGTGAGCACTTCTCCTTTGCCGAGATAATCCATCCCACCTCACAGGTGTGGCATATCAAGGTGCTGATTAGACAATCACACAATAAAACGCCACTCTGAAATGTGCAGTTTAATCACACAGCACAATGCCACAGATGTCCCAACGCTTGAGGGAGTGTGCAATTGGCACAAAAAGTGTTGTGTTCATATTTTTGTTCAGTGTATAAGAAACAGAAAATTATTCATATTCGATGGGGAGTTGACACCTGGCCCCCTCACCAATCAACTGCTAGAAACAAATGATGTTACGTTCATCAGTCACATGGCCTATTTGCAGCCTTGTTCGGCTCTTAAAGCGCGCGCCTGCACGCACAGTGGCAAGCCGCGCTACACAAGGACAGGACCAGGCACCAGGTAACAAGCTGACCAAAACCACACCATGTATCCCACTGAATCTGATCCCACTAAATCTGATCATTTAAACTAACCACCCATACCAATTTAAACATTTAATAATGTCTTTCCCCTTACTTTTAGCAATTGGACCAGCCCTGCCAATCCTGTCTGCCCGGCCCATAAGGTAATTGCCTCCACCTTCTTTCTCCCCATCGCCTCCCCCTACCACCCACATATACCATCACATATTCTACTACTGTACATGTGTATTTAAGTATCTATATGTTCAAGTTTGCTCCCTATTCCACATGCAGGAGTGTGTGTATATGCGTGTATATATATATGTACCTATCGTTCAAACAAAAGTACATTTGTAGTTAGCCCAATCACAAACTGGAGCAATAATACAATCAATTATGAATCCCCTGACAGTTCCTCCCACAGTCACATCCAAAATTACAGCTTTATTTCACTTTATTTCAGTTTATTTTCAATATATTCTCCATCCTTAATTTATTATTGATTACTTTATAGTAGTCCATCCGTTCTCTCTGTACCTAGGCCACCGCTTCAACCACGGCTCCCTCTCGCATTTTTTAATAATTAAATAATTAATTAATTGTTTTACCGTATATTTTATACCGCAAATTTTAATCCCACCTCTATCTGATCCATTATTGTTATGATCTACTATTATTGTTATTTACATACCTATATACATATATATATATTTTGTTCTTTCAATATGTTTTATCCTTATGTATTATCCTCTGATACCATCACTTCACATACCACTGTTTCTTTTAGACTTGATAAAGGAGTGTTTTTACTCCGAAACGCGTTGTCATCCGAACAAATAAATATTTCTAAAAAAAGACGACATGTGCTATTGTGGTTTTGCGCCAAAAGGTATCACAGTGTGTACAAGCCAGTACACAGCCCTCTTTTAGTATTTGCAGCCTAGTCCAAGTCAAGTAAATGGGACTGGGTTGCAATACCAAGCACAACCGCTATACAACGTACGCTGTACTTGGTATGCTATGATGAGTCCATAGCACTCGTTTGAGCACTGTGGCCCTTTCAAACAGCTAATCTTGGAGGTGTGAAGAGTCAAACCCCCACTGATATGATATTGATGACCTATCCTGAAGACAGGTCATCCATATTGTACTCCGGAAAACCTCTCTAAATAAAATGATCTATATGTGTTATTAGTGTTTGCCAAATGAAGATCATAATGATATTCTTATGTACATATATTATATACCATATTTTTCACCCTATAAAATGCATTTTTCCCCTCAAAGTGGGGAAAAAATGTTAGTGCATCTTATAGGGGGAATGAGTGTAATGAGTGCTTTCATGATGGAAATGCTCATTAGTACAATAGGATCGAGGAGTGGTGAATGCAGTGCTCCCTGTGTGGGCTCTGTGCTCCCCATTTCCTGGTCTTCTCCTGCAGGTACTGCATGCTGTGCTATGACCTGCGCATAGCATAAAGACATAGGCACACTCTGTGACCCCACGCTGTGTGACGTTGGGTCATATCACGACAGGAAGAGCCCTGGATTTCAGGAGTGGTGGTGGAGTCTAGAACTGAAGATGTGACTTGATTTTTTTTGGATTTTTTTGTCTGATCTGAGGTCTGATTGGGGGTCTGAGCTGAGGCTTGATTAACATTGAGGTTCTGAGCTGAGGCTTGATTAACATTGGGGTTCTGAGCTGAGGCTTGATTAACATTGGGGGTCTGAGCTGAAGTGTGATTAACATTGGAGGGCTGAGGTGAGGTCTGATTAACATTAGAGGTATTGTCTGAGGTCTGTTTGGGGGTCTAATTAACATTGGGTGCCTGAGCTGATGTCACGGCCATGGCTATGACCGTGACTCTCAACCGCATGCGATTGTCAGCGGTTTTGTTTTGTTGTCAATCACAGGTGAGGGCAGTGGTATTTGCCTCACCTGTGGTTGCCGCTGACAACGTATGTATGTGGCAGCTTTCCTGCTGTGCATGCGGTTGCACCTAGCAACCTCTATGTTAGGTGTATGTGTATGGTGTTCACTGTGTTGTATGTCTGTGTGCACTCTGTGTAGTGTGTTGTGTGCACTGACACTTTTCCTGCACTGTGGTTGCCCGTGGCAACGTCTGGCTGTCTGTACATGTGGTGGCAGTGTCCCGGCCTCCAGGCTATCTCCCAGGACACGGTTGCCACCCATGTCGTTGCCAGCGGCAACAACCACAGTGTGTTGCTACTGTTGGACACTTTTCCTTTTATGTGTGTTTCCCTTCTGTGGTGCTGGAAGGGTTAACTCCCTTCCCAGTGTGTGTGTGATGTCACTGGGTGTGTCCGACTGTGGGGTGTGGCTTCTTGGCCTATATAGCCTTGGTGTTTGGCATGGCTCAGTAGGTTGCTTCAGTCATGCTTGGCTGGAGCAGCCTCCTGTGCATATTACCTGCCAGTGAGAGCCACCCCTGTGGTCATAAAGATATTGTCGTAATGTTTATGTCTTGCTGTGTGTTGATGTTGTATGTTATGTTCTGTTGGGACCTTCCTATGTGATTTGGTGCAGCTTACGGTTCTGGATTCCTGTTCGCACAGGCATCCAGTCAGCAAGGCTGTGGCAGGTTGGTGGAACTACTAGTTCGCCTGCCATATCCGTAAGGCTGTATAAGTTCCCCTTTTCCCAACAGCTTGGCCATTGAGACTCCTGCTCCTCCGTGCCTAGGAGGAGTAGGTCGTCTTACCCAGCTCCTAGCTCAGGGACCTGCGGAGGGTAAGTCAGGGCTCCTGAGGTTCCTGCGCATGGGTCCTCCTACCTTAAAGGTCAGCCCATGCAGGTAGGAGTTAGGGTCAGGTTAGGGATGCTTGAGGAGGTGACCTGCTCCCTATCCTGTTCTCATGGCCGAGTAGCCACAACATCATCTGGCATCGCACGGCTGAGGGTTTCCCCCATCCTCAGCCGTGACAGCTGAGTTCTGATTAACATTGGGGGTCTGATCTGGAGATTGATAAACATTGGAGGTCTGATCTGAGATTTTGATGAAAAAAAAAATCCTATTTTCCTCCTCTGAAACCTAGGTAGGTCTTATGGGTAGATGCATATTATAGGGCGAAAAATATGGTACTTAGATACATGTTTTTAATATAAGGTATAAATGTAGACATAAAAGCACATGCTTGCTAATAAGAATACTAAAATATAATTAACTTATATAAAACAACCACAACAAAAAATAGAGGTGATACATAATTAGACCATAAAAATATTGAAAGCAAGTCAGGTAGCCTTTTACGATTCAGCCTTTAAAGTGAGAATGCTTGTTGATCTTGGCAATCATACATTCATCTAAAGCCATGAGAGACCAAAATGGATGATAAATGCCAGGCAAATTTAAAAGTAGTTTTGCATGCATTTAAGTTGAAACCTTTATTGAAGAAGCTGACCTTGCTAATATACTATGTAGATTTCTTGCCAGCTAACCATTGGACTGTAAAGCATGGATTCAAGCTGTGAGCAATGATCTGTAAAAGAAATGAATGAGTGGGTTTTAGCAGCCAGAATCTGTAGCCTAGTATCTGTATCTGACAGCTGTCACCCTCTCTACTGAGGCCAAACCCAAGCCCTTCATTTAAAAGCAGTCTGGCTGATCAGATTACTGGGACAGTGTGTCAAAGTGACTGCACAACTAAAAAGACTGAAAGTCGACCTATAAATAGATATACTGGCTGTCTTTTTGGACATCTTAAAGGGTCTGCTAGTGGATTTTCAATTGCAGGGTTACATTTTTGCAAGTGGTAAAATGAGTCAGTGCGGTCTAAATGTGGATATTGGCCAACGTGTATTTCTGCAGTTGAATTTGATTCCCTAGTCCGCAACGATTCCACTGGGATTTGCAAGCAAAAAGGAAACCCTTGTTATTTGCATAACAAGATAATCCTTAAGGCATTGCTTCTGCGAAAATAAAGAGGGAGCTCAGGACAGAGCTTCTTTATTTCATATCTGTTGTATATGTCAAACTGAGCTTCATCCAGAACAGCTGTAAAAGCACTCAGACGGGGACGTCAAAAGTTATCTATAGGATGTAATAAGAGCAACGCTTTACTTACTAGGCACCAGTGTTTTATAAATGACCTGACAGATGCTTTAGGACATGTACCAGCTTTTCCAAGAAGCATTTTCTTCCCTTCAAAGGAGACCTGATGAAATTATTGGCAAATGACAACTTGTAAACAGCTTCAGATGACAACCATGTGGAAATGTGGACATGTGCACTAAATGATACACTTAATAGGCTTCTGTGGTCACCCTCATGCCCTGGTAAAAGTCAATGCCCTCACACACAGGATCTTGTAGAAATGCTATGCAATGTAAAAGCACAACACTCAACACTCAAGTGAGTGGTATTGATTTGCTGTACAGTTACTGGTAATGTAGTGGTTACATCCTGACAAAGGTAGCCAAGGGAACTACTTCCTTGCCTTTCAGAGCCATGAATATCTCCAAGGGTCCATCTTTTGGAAGAAGAGTCCCACTTATGATCCAGATCACTCTTTGCTCACAAGTCACGTGTTACGCTGTGACTAATAAACTCAGCACTTGACAACATTTGCAATGCTTCATTTAGCACATTGCTCTAGAAAGTATCTGACTCAAACGTGCATTTCAGCACTCATCTTTTCTTTATTTCTGTTTAATGGATATCTCATTTTACAGCAGCGAACACTATTATCGCTACACAAAAGTGTACTTTTCACACAATGAACCATTAGTGCTAGTTGTGGTACAGAATCGAGAATAGCTAAATATATAACTGCATCTGAGAGGACTGTTCTTCAAAAATTCATACTTTTATCCTTCGTTCCACACTGTTTGCTTTAGTTCTGGTCCTCAACACTCAGTTGAAAGTGTAAGAAGGTACCTGGAATCATCGTGGATGGAAAGTATGTGTCACCGAGATTCCTGACCTCGGTGAAGTAAGAGCCGGTATTTTATATGTCAGCAGCAGCTATTGCTAATTGACACCAGGAGATTTAGCATGGCTGTCATAGCTGATCCGGGCCGACTCTTACTGGGAGTAGTCTAAGTGCTGGGTGGGTGACTACTCCCCATGTTCCAGGCTGGGTTTTGCCAAGCATAAAAACCAGCCAGCACCGCCAGGTGGTGTGGATTTACCTCCCTCTGACAGTGGAGCTCAGAAGTCTGCGTGCTGTGAACTGGGGGCTGTGCTGCGATTTGAGATTTGAGCCGGGCTGGAGGACTCAGGCCCTTCTAAAGGCTAACAGGCCGACTATGGACTTGATGGGCCTGAACTGCTAACAGGGTGTGAATTAACAACCAGGAGAAAAGGTGACTTTTATTGTTTATGGACTTTCCTTGTGTGTGAACAAACGCCAAGCCACCTGCGTTTTGTGATACACCTTATCTGCATTTTGTTATACATCAATGTGTGAATAAACACCGCTGTTTGATTCAAGAACTGTGTACTTTGCCTCTATACTGCATTAGTGATGTCCCAAACTATTCGCCGGCGAATAGTTCCCGGCGAACATAGTTTGTTCGCGTTCGCCGCAACGGGCGAACATATGCGATGTTCGGTCTGCCCCCTATACATCATCATTGAGTAAACTTTGACCCTGTACCTCACAGTCAGCAGACACATTCCAGCCAATCAGCAGCAGACCCTCCCTTCCAGACCCTCCCACCTCCAAAACAGCATCCATTTTAGATTCATTCGGAATCTGCATTCTCAGTGAGAGGAGGGACAGTGCTGCTGCTGCTGCTGATCTAATAGGGAAAGCGTTAGCTAGGGCAGTGTTCTGTGTCCACAGACTCATCTGCTGTAAGGACAGCGTCCAGACAGCACCCCAAAAAGCCCTTTTCAGGGCTGGTACATCAGTCTGCTTTTTTTTTTTTCATATATATATATATATATATATATATATTGCAGTTGCCTGGCTGCCCGTGTGTGAGAGGCTTCAGGCTCAGTCATAGACAGCACTGTGTGCACAGTGCACACCATTCATACAGGATGTGACAGAAAATACCTTTCAGAAAAATTAAATTAAATTATATTTAAAATGTAACTGTGATCTAATCACATTTGCAAGCCCGTGTGTGTCAGGCCCCCACACATACTGTATTGTGTCCACTGGCTAGTGGCTGGTTCGGCCTGCACTCATACTGTTACAGGGTGTCATTCGCCCAAATACCTTTCAGAAAAAAAATATCTATTTAAAATTTAACAGTGATCTAATCACATTTGCAAGCCCGTGTGTGTTAGGCCCTCACACATACTGTATTGTGTCTACTTGCTAGTGGCTGGTTCGGCCTGCACTCATACCGTTACAGGGTGTCATTCGCCCAAATACACAAAATTATTCCAGGATGTCGTAATGGTTTGTTAATTCGACAATGGTTAATCAATTCGACACACGTCCCCGGATAGGGGACGTAACAGGGTACAGGGATTAAACTGATAGGAATAGTACTAGTTAAGACACCACTCATATAGGGTGTCACAGCACATTGCTCCGTGCACGCTCCGTGCCCCAACTTGGGAGTAAGAGGACCGACCAATCTGCTTTTTCCATCTCCCGGTTCCTAAAATCAATTCAGTTTGGTGTATCAGAGTTTGGTCTGTCACTGTGAAGGCAGTCGAAGATACCCGGCCTAAATTTTTTTTCACAAAAGGCAATCCCACCCTGATATGGGACGTAACAGGGATGAAACTGATGAGAACAGTACTACAGAAAATACCACTCATATCGGGTGTGACAGTAAATTGCACGGCGCAGACGCACTGACCGTGGCGTGGATTCAAACAAAGGGGAGGGAGCCAGCAATTTTTTAACCATCTCCCCATTCGAAAAATCTATGGACCCCAGATTGGGGACGTAACAGGGATTAAACTGATGAGAAGAGAGAACTACAGAAAATACCACTCATATCGGGTGGGACAGTAAATTGCACGGCACAGACGCAGTGACCGTGGATTCAAACAAAGGAGTTTTTTTAACCATCTCCCCATTCGAAAAATCAATTCAATTCACCTTTCCGGGACCCTTGGTGTTGTACGTGGCTGGGTGGAGGAAAAAACCTTCAATGACATCAACGGGACATGGCTAGCTTGGTATCCAAACTTGTGCAAATGGGAAGTTTGCGGTTGGGCAAATGGACTGTTTGCGGTGGTTTGCGGTGCATTAAAAGGGGAGTTTGGTCTGTCAATGTCTGTGAAGCGGGCGTAACCCTTACACTACCTGATCGATACAACATCATACCTGATCGTATACACACACTGGATGTTTTAAACCACGTTGTTCAAAAAAAAAATTGGATTGTTAGGTGATTTATGCCCTTTATGGATTAAAATCCAACTCTGCGTCAACTATGCAATTTTCCATGGGAGTTTTGCCATGGATCCCCCTCCAGCATGCCACAGTCCAGGTGTTTGTCCCCTTGAAACAACTTTTCCATCACTATTGTGGCCAGAAAGAGTCCCTGTGGGTTTCAAAATTTGCCTGCCCATTTAAATCAGTGGCGGTTAGCCCGGTTCGCCCGTTCGCGAACATTTGCGAAAATTCGCGTTCGCTGTTCGCGAACAGAAAATTTTATGTTCGCGACATCTCTATACTGCATCCGCTAGTCCTAACTACCAGAGCCAATCCCCACAAAAGGCATTCCCTCCCAGTTGTCTGACACCATTATAAACTGTAATTATCCAAATACAAATGATTGTTAAAATTCAGGATATCCCTCTATCGATCAGACATTTTAATGTTAATGGTGCACCACCCCTTAGAGAGCAATGTCGATGTAAATTCAATGTTATCTTTTATGCCCTACAAGACAGATCAGAAGCATTTTGTTTATCACAGTATACCTCATGTGAGGATTACATATATACGAATGTAGTTTAACTAAACCATTTATTTCATTTATATAATTCATTGGATGCAGTTGCGATTAGTTTGATAATTTAGCACATATATTAGATGATTTCAAAGTGCCATTTAATTAAAACTAATTTAGACAGTATGTCATAAATCTAGGACTATGGTTTTGGCTTCCAAAAGTTCATGCAGAAACCTGATCCTAAGGGTAGCATCTTCATGGAGTTTCTACATTCTCCCCATGAGGGGCAGACATACCGCCTATGTAGCTGGTTCGGTTGCACAGGGGCCCAGTGCAGGAGGGGGGCCTGTGAGAGGTTCGGCGGCAGGGCAGTGAGAGATGAGCGCTTCCATGGTGGAAGCATTTATCTCTCTATTAATCTGTATTGTCCTCAGGACAGCAATACAGATGGATGCTGCGCCGGGGCAGGGGAGAGGTGTTACCCTTACCTGTTACTCAGCCTGCAGCCTCTCAGAGGCCAGTACAGGCAGCACAATGATGTCATATTGCGCCGCCTGAGCCGTACAGTGCGGGAGGCCTGCACCACTTCACTGAGAGTGTCATGGAGGTAAGTATGTGAGTTTATTTATTTTTTTATTAACACTATGCTGCAGCCCAGAATGGGGAAGGGGGGGGGGAAAGGAGCGCCGCCTGAGCCGTACAGCGCGGGGCACAGGCCGGAAGAGGCCTGCACTGCTTCACTGAGAGTCATGGAGGTAAGCATGCAAGTTTATTTTTTTTTATTAACAGTATGCTGTTGCCCAGAATGGGGAAGTGGGGAGAGGGGTACTATGGGGGCATCTACTAGGGGGCATTATACTGGCACACATGGGGTAGACGAGCACTATGGGGGCATCTACTGGGGGGCATTATTTACTGGCACACAAGGGGGGGAGGAGCACTATGGGGGCATTTACTGGGGGTACTATATAGGATTATTTTATACTAGTGCCAATTATGGGGCACTGTAGGGACATTGGCTCTACTGGGGGCACTAAGAGGAGGTATTTTTTTTACTGCCACACAAAAGGAAATTTTTTGTATCATTATTTTTGGGGGACAATATGTTTACACTATTAATGACGGGGACACTGTTTCCTGGGTACTAGTATTTTCAGGGGGTTTATCTGTTTCTGCAGTATAGTATTGGGGAGCACAGTGGGCACAATATTAAAGGTGGCAGGATGGCATGTTCAGAAGCTTGGAGGATGTTGGAAAAGTAGGAAACTAAGAGGCCTGTATGTCAAACACTGCAGAGAGAAGAGATGGCTGAAAGCAATCATCATGGTGGCCTTGTCTGAAAGGAGAAGATGAGGAAGGAGAAATTCTACATCTAAGGAGACGTCACTGGATGTACAAGGTATGTGGCACTATATTAGGCTACTTTCACATCAGTGTTAGTGATTCTGGCAGGCTGGATTCACTGGATTTGGCACTGTTGGATGCAGACAGAATTCCCGCCGGCCCGATTAACTATAATGGAGTACAGCAGAGATCAGTCCACAATCTGGCAAAAATGCAGAGAATCAGTGGGACACAAACCGCTGAATGCTGTGGTTTGTGTCTGGACGGATCATAGTGCCGCAGGTGTGAAAGTAGCCTTACCCAGTATGTTTTGTATTGCTGTATGTAATGTTAGGAGGGAATAAGTTAGATTGAGAATTTGGCATGGGGGGTGGAGGGGCCCAGGCACAATCTTTGCACAGGGGCCCTCTGCTGTCTGTGTCCACCCCTGCTCCCCATGTTTGTGTAGGTTTCCTCTGGGTACTCCAGTTTGCTCCCACACTCCAAATACATACTGATAGGAAATTCAGATTGTGAGCCCCACTGGGGAGAGCAATTGACGATAATGGGCCTCATTTATTAAGCCTTATATCTGGCGCCAGCCTCTACATAACTTTGGCAGATCCTCTTCTAAATGTAAGACAACTTTCATATTTAGACCATTTTCTACACTTGCTGGCCCGTCCCCTTTCCTGCCCACACCACATCTGTCTTTTTAGACGTGGAGTGTGTGGGGAGAAGTCATAGACTGCTGCCCAAAGGACCTTTGCGCCACAATCTGTATCTAAAATACGCCTAAATTAGGTGACTTTCTGCTTCATAAATGACCCCCAATGTCTGAAAGGCTAGATGCATACAGCCATATTCATTTTGTGGTTTACAAAATACTGATACCGTACTTGTGCAAAACGCCACAATTACCTTATTGACATGGCTATTACAAGAATAGGACATTTTCTATGTTTTACAAAGTGGCCATATGGATGTGGAAAGCACACAGAAGGCAACCATAATTTTTGCAGACCCATGGAAATGAATCAGTCTGCGTGCAATCCGCAATAGCTGTGGATCACATACAAAGCTCCTGAATCCTGGGGACAGCAGGGAGAATGCAGCATGTTCTGCTTTCAACTGTATCTGCATTTTGAGGATGCAGTTACATTTAAATACAATGGTGAATCAGGGTCTCCCTGGTTCACCATTCTCTGGCCTGTGCGTTCCCCAGAGGCAGATGTGATGGAGTGACATCATAACGCCAGCTATGCTGAGTGGGAGGAAGCCATAAGCCGAGGTCAATGTCCTCTGTTCATTGGGGGAGCGAGGCAAGGTGAGCACTGCTTTTTATTTTTATTAAAACTAATATTATTATTAAAACTACAGAGGCTTCGCTATTGGGGCACTAAGGGGCAGAATTATTGTAAGAGGGGCACTTAATGTGAAGGAACATAACTACTATGAACGCATACTAAGGAGGCATAATTAAAGTGTAGGGGCACTGAGGTGATGTAACTAATTTAATTAGGGATTAAGTTGGCATACATAATGTGAAGGATACTAAGGGGCACACCAACTGTTATGGGGGCACTAAGGATGTATATTTATTGTGAGGGGGCACTAAGGGGGGCTATAACTATAGCGAGGAAGCACTAAGGTAACATAACTAATGTAAGAATGCACTAAGGGGGCATAAATACTGTCAGAGGTCAAAGCTAATGTGAGGGGGCACTTATGGAGAATACATATTGTGTGGTAACACTAAGGGTGCATTGCACAATCCTTGGGCATCAAGGGGGCATAACTACTGTGTAGGGGCTCTATGGCATAACTACTGTGTAGGGGAACTAAGGCAGGGGGGCCCACTGATGAAAGTTCTGCACTGAGCTCACCACCGGCCCTGTCAGACATTGTTGTTGCCACTTAAGTCAGCAAAGAGAAAATTGAATGGACAATAAATTTTCCTAAATTCTTCAGTCATTGGGTGGGCTTGACTTGGCCATATGCGGCTCGCCAAACTGTCATGTCGTACCCTTAGACCGCATTCAATAAGCTGCACTAAGGATTCTCATGGCTTACAATGACTGGTTTGGTTTGACACATTAGTGAGTGACCACCATTCCAGCATATTGGAGTTCTGGAGGTAGCTGAGCACTCTGCTTGACATCCCATAGATAGTAAACAAGTTAAGCATGTGCAGTACTGCTCAATTCACCCAAGTTGATCCCTGTTCTCATGATTGGAGAGCATCCTAGCAGTTGGAACATAAATGATCACAGATTTGAATCATACAGATTTTGTTTGTGGGGCAACCCCTTTAGGTCACTTTCACACGATGAGCATTCAGTATTTGCTCAGTGTTTTGCATGAGTATTTCTAATCCAAAACCAGGATAGTAACCTACAGAGAAAAAGTAAAATGGGAATATGTGTGCGTCTTATGTGTTAGAAATATTCATACCAAATACATCCCAGAATATTGCCGTTCATCTGAGCTGCAAAAATGTGTTATACTGTGGTATAGCACATTGTGATAAAAACTGTAGATTGGTAACTGGGGCAAACCAGCAGAATTGTGAATGCTGCTCTGGACTATAACTCGGGATCAGCACTAGATAAGTAGAAAATACTGTATATTTACAGTATATAAGTATGTGAACCATAACATGATGTTCAGTGTGAATATAATGGGAATGTACAGGCTGTGGATGACCAAACAAATCAGGCTTGCTGTCACTCTAATCACATATATATTTGGTGATGAGAGATAATGAATACACCACTTATATTACAGCAGGGTTATCTCCAGCATTTGACAGATAATAAGAAGATTTAACTCAGAATCCTAAATCATACCATATGAATAGAAGGCAAGGTTGAGAACAATCTAGGCATTCATTCGGATTTGTCAGCAGATGTTGTTTTCTTCAGGACTTTACTTGAAGATTGAAGACATAGCCGTCTATAATTTTAGTCTTATCCTTGAACTATCACCAACTGTACATTCTTTGTGGCTTTTGTTGTCACAGTCTTAAAAGCAATCCATGCCTAATTTTTTTGAAGATTCACATAGCATTCTTTCAATCCTGTCACTTTTTTTTTTTTTTAACATTGACTATAGCTTACTTTTTCTCCAGCTCTTAAGGTCTCTCCTGCTCTCGTAAACATTTTCATATGGAAGAGACAGAATATCAGAAAGGAATGATTCTAATTTTTCAGAGATATTAGTATGCCGGAAAAAATCTATAAAAGGGTAAATCTATGAAGTTGGCTAGAATAGACATGGTAATATACATATGTTTATACATAAGTTTTGCTTCTTGAGATGAGATCTTGTGAACCATGGTTGAGTATGTCGGTATATATGTTTAAAGGGCTACATACATGCATGTGTAAATTCTTCAATTGTTCTATTATCTTCTCCAATCTGGTCCTTCTCTATTGTCCCACTGTCATGGTCTTACCTTCTTGCTGTTCTCCTTCGTTTGACATGTGCTGGCGGCCATCTTGGTTTCTGGGTTTCTTGTAGCCTCCCACCCTGCGGCTTCTCCTTCCCACTGGGAGGAGCTGGATGCCTAGCTCATATATATAGGAGGTCTGTGGCTTCAGTTCCTTGCTTGGTCCTCCTGTGTTCACATGCTTCTAAGACTGCTGCTGCTTCTGGTTCCTGATCCTGGCTTCGTCTGACTACCCTGCTGGTTCCTGATCCAGGCTTCGTCTGACTACCCTGCTGGTTCCTGATCCAGGCTTCGTCTGACTACCCTGCTGGTTCCTGATCCAGGCTTCGTCTGACTACCCTTCTGGTTCCTGACCTCTGGCTTCGCAAGACCCTGCTTCGGTTTAGCCATCTGTTTGGACTTTTGCCTTACAGCTTGATTTTCAATAAAGCCTTCTTATTTCCACTTATCTCTTGTTGTACGTCTGGTTCATGGTTCCATGACATTAGGACCAAGCCATGAATTCTGACGGTACAGGGCCATCCTCGCTACCTACGCTGGTTGCCAGACTTGATCAGCAGGATCACCTGTTGGGTCGGTTCGCTGTGGCGTTGCAAACCCTGCTTTAACGCACGGCTCATTTAGCTTCCGTTGCCGATGGGTCGGTTGTCGCTCCTGGGCCCGCTCCTACTGCCGCTCCGGTTGTTGCGCCAGAGTCTACCCCGACACCTGTTGCTGCGCCTGCGGTGTTTCGGGGTATGACCGGTTCTGCCCCCCTTCCACAGCGCTTTGGGGGAGAGCCAACTCAGTGCCGAGGTTTCCTTAACCAGGTGGGCATTTATTTCGAGTTGCTGCCACATGCCTTTCCTACTGAGAGATCAAAGGTGGGCTTCTTGATCTCGCTGCTCTCGGACAAGGCCTTGGTCTGGGCCAGCCCTTTATGGGAGAACAACAATCCGGTGGTTGCCGAGTTTTCCGGTTTTGTTGCTTCTATTCGGAAGGTATTCGATGTGCCGGCTCGTGCTGCCTCTGCTGCGAAGCTCCTTATGTCCATCAGACAGGGTCCACGATCCGTAGCTGAATACGCCATTGAGCTGAATACGCCCTGGCAGCAGAGGTGGGCTGGAATAATGAGGCTCTGGTCGCTGCTTTCTCTCATGGTCTCTCGGATGCCTTGAAGGATGAGGTTGCAGCTAAGGACCTACCAGTGGAGCTCGAGTCTCTTATTTCTTTCCTGATTTTGATTGACACCAGACTCAGGGAGAGACCTTCCTTTAAGGAGAGCCTGCGGAGGTCTTCTAACAGATTGGCGCCTACGTTTGCTGTCCCACCCGTGCCTCCCTCTCCTCCCACGCCTCCTGGGGATAACTTGTCTGGGGGTGAACCCATGCAGCTGGGGTTTGCTCGCCTGTCCGAGGGGGAGAGGGTACTCCGGAGACGCGAGGGCCGATGCATGTACTGTGGTCTCGGTGGGCATTTTCGGTTGGCATGCCCGAACCGTCCGGGAAACGCTCGCACCTGAGATCCTGTCGGGGGCAGATCTTGGGTGGAGTCTCCTCGTCCCCGGTTTCCCGTGTTGACAAACCACTGATTACTGTTGTCTTCTCCTGGGTCGGGGGCTCGGTGACGACCCAGGCGTTGGTGGACTCTGGTGCTGGTGGTTTGTTCATTGTTCATTGTGTGTTCGCTGCCGCCAATTCCATTCCTCTGCAGCCTCGAGGTTCCCCACTGGCTCTTGAGGCGATAGACGGCAGACCCCTTCTGCCGCCACACGTGACTCAGGAGACCCTTCCAGTGGGGATGGCCATTGGTGCCGTTCACAGAGAGTCGGTCTGTCTCCAGGTTATTTCATCTCCACACTACTCGGTGGTCTTGGGGTACCCCTGGCTCCAGAAGCATAATCCGACTTTCGATTGGAGATCGGCCGAGATCCTCTCGTGGTCACCGCAGTGTGGGGCTAGTTGCATCCATGGGCCTGTCAAGTTGCTGTGTACTTCCTCGGACTCTCTGTTGCCTCCTGAATACGAGGAGTACCGGGATGTATTCGATAAGGTGCGTGCGGTTGCCCTACCTCCGCACCGCCCATACGATTGTGCCATAGAGTTCCAATCTGGTGCCGTTCCTCCTCGTGGCAAAGTCTATCCACTGTCGGTAGCGGAGAATGAGGCCATGGAGGAGTACGTGAGGGAGGCGCTTTCACGCGGACACATTCGCAAATCCTCGTCCCCGGCAGGGGCTGGATTTTTCTTTGTGAAAAAGAAGGGCGGTGAGTTGAGGCCTTGCATCGATTACAGGGGTCTCAATCGCATCACGATCAAGAACGCTTACCCGATACCCTTGATTTCCGAGCTGTTCGATCGCCTCAAAGGGGCCACAGTCTTTACCAAACTCGACCTGAGGGCGGCATATAACCTGGTAAGGATCAAGGCGGGCGATGAGTGGAAGACCGCGTTTAACACCAGGACCGGTCATTATGAATCCTTGGTTATGCCCTTTGGGTTGTGCAATGCGCCCGCAGTCTTCCAGGAATTTATCAACGATGTTTTCCGTGACCTGTTGCAGCAGTGTGTGGTGGTCTATTTGGATGACATCTTGGTATATTCTGAATCCATGGAGGCCCACATTCTGGATGTCAGACGAGTGTTGCAACGGTTACGAGAGAACAAGCTGTTCGGTAAGCTTGAGAAATGCGAATTTCACCGATCCCAGGTAACCTTCTTAGGTTACATCATTTCCGCTGAGGGGTTCTCCATGGATCCTGAGAAGGTTTCGGCTGTCTTACAGTGGCCCCAGCCCAGTGGTCTTCGTGCCCTGCAGCGCTTTTTGGGCTTCGCCAATTATTATCGGAAGTTCATCAGGGACTTTTCCATGCTAGCCAAGCATCTCACGGATCTGACCAGGAAGGGCAGTAATCCCCAGGTCTGGCCGCTCGAGGCCATCCGAGCTTTTGAGGCTCTAAAGTCCGCCTTTGTGTCGGCTCCGATTCTGTCACATCCCAACCCTGGGTTGCCTTTTGTCCTCGAGGTGGACGTGTCTGAGACGGGAGTAGGCGCCCTTCTGTCTCAGCGTAGAACACCAGAGGGTCCTCTGCTTCCTTGTGGGTTTTACTCCCGGAAACTGTCTTCCGCGGAGTGCAACTATCAGATTGGTGACAGGGAGTTATTGGCCATCGTGCAGGCCCTTAAAGAATGGAGGCACTTGCTCGAGGGCTCGGTGGTTCCGGTTCTCATCCTGACGGACCACAAGAATCTGACCTACCTCTCTGAGGCCAAGAGATTGACACCACGTCAGGCCAGATGGGCTCTGTTCTTGTCACGTTTTAATTACGTGGTCTCCTACCTACCCGGTTCCAAGAACATCAGAGCGGATGCCTTATCACGGCAGTACTCCGAGCTGTCCGGGGAGGAGTCGATTCCGACTTCGGTCATACCTCCGAATCAGATCCTGGCCGCTATTCGCACCAGCCTGACCTCTCCCCTGGGTGTGCAGATTTTGGCGGCTCAATCTGGTGCTCCCTCTGGGAGACCCAACGGCAGATGTTTTGTGCCTGAGGAGTTGCGCACTCGGTTGTTGCGAACCTACCATAACTCCAAGGCCACGGGGCATCCTGGAAAGAATCAGCTGTCCTGGGCTGTTTCACGTCTGTTCTGGTGGCCTTCTCTACGTTCCGACATCGCCGCATATGTAGCGGCATGCTCCGTTTGTGCCCAGAGTAAGTCCCCTCGGCACCTTCCGTTGGGCCTTTTGCAACCCATAGCCACCGGGGAGCGTCCATGGTCACACCTGGGGATGGATTTCATTGTGGACCTCCCTGCATCCCGAGGCCATACGGTCATTCTCATGATTGTGGATCGGTTTTCCAAAATGTGCCACTGTGTTCCTCTCAAGAAGTTACCCTCTGCACAAGAGTTGGCCTCGATTTTTGCCAGGGAGGTCTTCCGGTTGCACGGTTTGCCCAAGGAGATTGTGTCGGATCGGGGGAGTCAGTTTGTGTCCAGGTTCTGGTGCGCCTTTTGCTCCCAGTTGGGGATTCATCTCTCTTTCTCCTCGGCCTACCACCCTCAGTCCAATGGGGCCGCAGAACGATCCAATCAGGCCTTGGAGCAATTCCTTCGTTGCTATGTCTCCGATCACCAAGACAATTGGGTTGACCTCCTGCCTTGGGCTGAGTTTGCCAGGAACACGGCGGTGAACTCTTCCTCTGGGACGTCTCCCTTCATGGCCAATTATGGGTTCCAACCTGCCGTGTTACCGGAGGTATTCTCTCCCCAGGATATTCCGGCTGTGGAGGATCACCTTTCCGTCCTACGTGCTTCTTGGGTACAGATCCAGAGGTCCCTTGAGGTCTCTGCGCAGCGCCAGAGACTCCAGGCTGATCGCAGACGAGCGCCCGCTCCTTCCTACCAGGTCGGAGACCGCGTATGGTTGTCCACCCGCAACCTCAACCTTCGAGTGCCCACTCCCAAGCTGGCGCCTCGCTTTGTTGGTCCCTTCCGAGTGCTTCGCAGGGTAAACCCGGTAGCCTATGCCCTTGCGCTTCCTCCTGGCATGCGGATCTCCAACGTGTTTCATGTCTCCCTGTTGAAGCCACTGGTGTGTAATCGTTTCACTTCCTCGGTTCCTCGGCCTCGTCCGGTCCAAGTGGGCAATCGTGAGGAGTACGAGGTGAGCAATATCCTGGACTCACGCCTGGTCCGCGGTCGGGTGCAGTTTTTGGTCCATTGGCGAGGTTATGGTCCAGAGGAGCGTTCCTGGGTTCCCTCCGCAGATGTCCATGCTCCTGCCTTGCTCCGAGCCTTCCACGCACGCTTCCCTCAGAAACCGTTCTTTACTCCGCGGAGGAGGGGCCCTTGAGGGGGAGGTACTGTCATGGTCTTACCTTCTTGCTGTTCTCCTTCGTTTGACATGTGCTGGCGGCCATCTTGGTTTCTGGGTTTCTTGTAGCCTCCCACCCTGCGGCTTCTCCTTCCCACTGGGAGGAGCTGGATGCCTAGCTCATATATATAGGAGGTCTGTGGCTTCAGTTCCTTGCTTGGTCCTCCTGTGTTCACATGCTTCTAAGACTGCTGCTGCTTCTGGTTCCTGATCCTGGCTTCGTCTGACTACCCTGCTGGTTCCTGATCCAGGCTTCGTCTGACTACCCTGCTGGTTCCTGATCCAGGCTTCGTCTGACTACCCTGCTGGTTCCTGATCCAGGCTTCGTCTGACTACCCTTCTGGTTCCTGACCTCTGGCTTCGCAAGACCCTGCTTCGGTTTAGCCATCCGTTTGGACTTTTGCCTTACAGCTTGATTTTCAATAAAGCCTTCTTATTTCCACTTATCTTTTGTTGTACGTCTGGTTCATGGTTCCATGACACCCACATGACCTGTACCCAGACTCTTTTGTGTGGACCATAAGTTAGTTATTCTATGACTTCCTATGAGATGTTCAATGTGGCTCTTATAGGAATGCATGAAGAAACTTAATTCAGTATATATTTCTGCCACTTAGACAACAGTTTGTACATCAATATTGATCTAAAAACAAGGGGGGATTTATCAAAACTAGTGAAAAGGAAAACTGGTTTTCTTGCCCGTGGCAACAATCAGATTCCACCTTTTATTTTCTAAAGGAACTTAAAAAAATGAAGGAATGAATCTGATTGGTTGCTATGGGCAACTAAGGCAGTTTTATTTACCATTAATTTTGATAAATTTCCTCAAAGGGTCTTCATTAGTGCAATGCATTTTTGTAAACTATAGCTGTAACATCAAGCAATTATGTATGAGAACCTATGGAATATATAAAAAATATATGCTTTGTACAGCAGCTTATACATAACATAATCTTATACCCAAAAATTTTAGCATTTCAAAAAATTGTTTCTGGTCCGATTCTGTTGAATCAGCTGTCAGATTCAAATCTAACTGCATAAATTTGGTCTGAAACGAAAGTGCCCCAATTGCCCTGAAAAGTCATGTATGACATTCTGAAGTCTCTTTGGACGGTATCCAATCCCTTTCAAGCTCTTTAACATCAAGATAGCATTAGTAATGCCAATGTGACAACAACATATATGGGTTTGGGTAAACAGATGATAGGTGATGGTAACAAATAGCCTGTTAATAACACACTGGACTGTCAGATTAAAAAAATAAAAATAATGAAATAAAAAATGGTCCGAAAAGTATTTCTATTTGGTGGGGGATGCAACTTTCTCTGTCTTCTGATCTGTAAAATGGTTTCCACGATTATTAGGATTGGTGAAGTTTCCAATTCTCCATGATTACATTCTTCATGGAGACCCACAATTAATTTGATTCAAATTCATATAAAGTATAGTGTTAATCGAGCATGTTCAACCGAATACCAGTTCGGCTCGAGCATTGCGATGCTCGGCTGAATATCACGTGTGCTCGAGCGCGATGCTCTAGTCAGTGTTTTAAAATCTAATTTAGCCTCTATTTCTGAAAAGTTTCTGATGGGATTCAAACTCACAACCTTCGACATTGTAGCCAAAAATCCTAACCACTACACCATAGAGCTGCATGCTCAGTTACTAAAAAAAAATTAAAAAAAATTTTAGACTTCTGCTGTATAAGAATAGGAATACTTACTAGTATGCAGCTCTATAGTGTAGTGAATAAGATTATTGTCTGTAATGTAGAAGGCTAATAGAGGCTAAATTAGATTTAAATACACTGGGTGTCCCCAAGCACTGAATCCATATATGGACATAGCTATATATGGAGTCAGAGCAGGGACTCTTAAGCCAAACTGGAGTCCTGACACCCTCCCCTCTTCAGAGCAGGGGTACCTGGTTTAATGCTCAGGTTCTCCCATTGACTTCCATTGTGCTTGGGTGCTCTGTAGAGCACCCGAGCATCGGCAAGTATTCTACTCGAGCACATTAGCACTCAATCAACACTAATAAAGTAGAATTGATTCTCTACTTATATTTTATACTGAGAAACTCATATATAAATTTATACCGAATACCACAGCATCATCCACAGCAGTCATCATCCAGATACAAGGAATACAGTTTTATTTTTGTGATAGTTGAGTCTTTCACAATCAAAATTCACTTTTACATAAACAATACCAAACAAAAAACAATACCAAAACAATACCAAAGCCAAACTAGAGCATTCTGCTTCCACTGGCTTAGAATAAGCAGGACTGATGTGATATATGCGGTATAAAAAAATACCTTTGCAAAAAAGGAATCAGTGTGTGTGCGTGACCAGATTTTTTTAACTTCCCTGGGATTTTTGCTTCTGGCAACACATTCAGCCCTAAGTAAGCAGGTGTAAAAAGTACAACAGCCTTGAAACTGCAGCATAGCTTCTACATGGCGCATATATCTTTGAGGATTTGGCTAAGTCTTCAAGGGATCTAATGCTTTTCCACCTATTGACATGTACAAAGCAGTTTAAATGATGCATGAGAGGCCTCAGGCACATGTAGTTCACAAAACATAACTCTGGTCAACAAGGGAATTTAAGCTGACCAACTCTACTTATTGTATTTGACAGTGAAAGACAGCTTTTGCTAAGGCAATGCCATAAATGCAGAGCAAAGACGACAGCGTTCCTGCTGCAGGATACTCAATGCAGATTTCAGGGTTACAATGCTAACATGTTTCTGTGCTGTTTTAGCTTAAAAATGAAGCTTGATTATTCCTAGCATACATGCCAGGACCATATATGTTACTCAAATCATTTTCTAATATATGAATTGACAGATTTATTAACTCCCTAAAGTCCCTTCACATTATAAGTATGCCATATATTCATCTCATTACAATACTCTACTCAACTGGCAATCAAAGCCTTTCAGCTGGGGTTAAATTTCCTAACCCACCCATAAACTCTGAAATATCAGAATGTATTGTCTTTTCAATCACATAGGAAAACCCCTACCTGACAAGCTGAAATGTCATCTGTGCTCCATTTAATATATATGCTGAAATATGAATTTTTATATGCTGATCTTTACAGAGTTTGGAATCTACTTTCAAATACCCTATTGAGGCATTTTGAGTTATTAGAAAGTACGTCTCTCGTGAAAATTCACTTTTATTGGCCGAAGTAGAGATTGATAAAAAAAAAAAGTGTCATTCTTGAAGACCCAGCATGTCCATGCACTACACGGCCAAGCCATTGATTTCAGTGGATATCATATAATGCTTTGTTTTCATTGTGGTGCAGTGCAACCAAAATGTGGAGGTCCAGTGGCAGGAAACATAGTCTATTGCCATGGGAACTTTCTAATAAAAAAAGAATGATCCAAAATGGGTATCTCCTCCAGATGTCCCTCCCCCCGCCCGCCTTTTTCTCCTCTTCCCTCCCCTGGCCTATTGTCTGTCTTTGTCTTGTTTTTGTTTGTTTTTGCCTTTTTCTTTGTTGACTTTTTGTGTTTCTTTCCCTGAGCCACGATTTTAGAAGCACTATATTTGCCTTACTATTAATATGTAAACTAGGCGCCCACTGCGAGTGCTTGTTACATTTATTTCCAGTATATTTGACTCATATAACAGGCATTTTATGTCTCCTTTTTTGCCAATATAAGTGATTGCACGGTATAGAACTCGAGACGACGCACTTTCCTCAGTTAGAGAGTTACTATGTTTTCAAGTCAGGGTCTACCTTATTTGAACGCCCACAATTTTACAGGGGACCTCAGTCCCACAATACCTGTTAATTTGGGAGGAATTTCCAGATTACTATGTCTCAAACTGTGTTTTGACTTGTGGATTATGTTGTTATGTATTACTCTTAAACCATAGAAGCCTTTACCCTAAGCTGGTAAGATGTGGCATTTAATGTCTATATTGTCTATAATGCTCTGTGTCACTTGCTTTGTCCTTACATACAATAAAAAGAGATTTAACAACAAAATGGGTATCTCCTTTTATTGTAGAATGTAAATTAAGCCTTATGAGATAGTTGAGAATCACTCAACAACGTTCTCTCTAAATTCTCCATACACATGCACGCCGGGATTGGTGAAGTGCCCATGTTCATGTCAATAAGGAGAGATATATTATTTCTATCCATCAGGTTTAAGTAAAATCGAACATTCCCAAACCTTCCAACTGCCTTCATACATATAAAACTAAAAGCCTACTCATGTCATGGTGATGGTGGTATATCTTTACATCTTATTTTCATACCATCCGCAGTAGTACAGTATATGATAACACTGTCCTGTTACATTTGGGGCCCTTTCACACAGGCCAAGGATTATAACTATTATCAGGGATGAGAGTTCATAAAAATAAAAATTTAGGATAACTACCCTGTGTAAAGGTGCCTCAGATAACTTGAGGAATAAAGGAAAAACTTGTTCATGGGGGGGTGATCACATCTTTCATATACCACCTAAAATGGTTGTTTGTTGGCAGCACATTGTATAGTTAGAGATGTGTTGGAGACAAACAATAAATCTGTATGTGGATGAACAATCGGCCCATTTAAATCGGCCCATTTTACACCAATGATTCTATTACCCAATGAACAAGCAACAAAATGCTTGTTCATTGGGTAATAGAATTGTTGGTGTAGACACCTAAATCATTGTTTGTGGGCAGCACATCGTGCCATTTAAAGAGCCATCTGCTGCCCCCAAACAATGATTTTGTATGGGGACGAGCGATTGCATAAGTGATCGCTCCTCCGATTACTCTGGAGGGCATCTCTGAATGTAAATGCAGATGTCACATCTACTGACGAGCAGCGAGCAGGTCAGGAAGGCTTCCTTCTCGACAATCGTAACCTTGATGAGGCCATGTGAAAGGACACTTAGTCACAGTGTGAAGCACCCTGCTCCTATAGTCATTTGAGCACCATATTCCTCACAGAGACAGAGTGGGTGAGTGATATTGATGACTGATTGACATGTTGGGTACATGTTTATCAATTATCGGTGTAGTGTAGTATTGTATTTAACATTCAGCTGCGTAGCTATAGGTGTTGCAGATGTAGCAGTCGCTACCAGGCCCAGGAGCCTGAGGGGACCCAAAGACCCTTGTGCCACATAGACATCAGTATTATATAAAGTGCATGCAAGTCAAGTTACATCTCTGGCTGGAGGGATGGGGTAAGGTCAAAAACTTGTCATGGGGGGGGGGGGTGAAGTTTCAAATTTTGCCTCAGGCAGCACGAAGGCTATGTTTGCCACGAAGCACTGAGGAAAAGAGGGCCCAAGCTGAACTCTTGCACCAGGGGCAATGAGGCTTTAGCTACACCCCTGCTTTCATTTCTGTATAATCAAACCAAATATTAGAAAGAAAAAGAATAATTTGGGCATATGTTCTGCTCCAGCTGAGATATAGTAGTAGTAAAACAGGAATTAGATCCCGCATTAATAAAACATTTGGGAATTGGTATCCAATCAAAGTTTGATAGTCCATTGACATATACATAAGAGGTAAATGATTGAGAGCACTGGGTTGTAGAGGCATTTGTTTGGAGTCTGTGTGGCATCGTTCCTACCACTGATGGAGTAGGAATCTCTAGACAGCTCTGCAGATTATACTGGCACTATATACAATTAAATGTTAATATTAATAATCTTAATGACAGTAATGGGTTTTCATTAATCAATTTGCATTTTTTTCCCTTTGTGTATCCAGTTTATTTTTACCTAATGGCTGCTACGAGGCATACATTCAGGGGTAATATGTAGAGCCAACGTCAGTTTTGACTGTTTTTGACAAGTCCTGTGATATAGCCACCTTAGGGACTGAAAGGCACATCTGTGAGTAGATGTTGTAGTTGCCATCTGCACAAACTGCATTATTTAACTGCACTGGCACTGATTAACATTTTCTGTAACCTATGGTAATGGGCTCTGGGGGCCTCACTTGTCTGCTGCACAGTGGCAGATGATGTCTTCTGTTCCATCCTTAAAACAGGATGCTTAAATATTTAATGGAGCACATGTTCAATTGGCTATACAAACAGGCTAATCTGCAAAGCATGTGCTCAGTAACAAGCAGCCAAGCTATGCCATCAGAATAACAACATGTTCTGCCACTCCGGAGGTGTAAATATTTCTAGTCAAATACTATAATTCTCATGTTATTGATAGGGGCATTGGGCAGTGGCACAGATATTCAGAAAATGCCAATGTAAACGAAAACGTATTCCTGTCTGAAGATTTCTGTGTGGCCATGAATTTAACGTTGGAACAATATGTCAGTAAACACACTAGATTGCTAGAAATGTAGCACAGCATGTCTCGCCACATGAAGGATGATGTAAAAGAAAAAAAAAGAACATTTTATTCATCTGCCAGGCACGATTTTGTGGGGTAAAAAATATGGGCTGCGGTATATATGTTTACATATTATTCTTGTAAAATAACCCTTTAGCAGTATCTGTTTTTGCTGGGTTTGCAAGATGTGGCCCTTTTCTGCCGTTCCAGTTTAAAATCTGATTTTACGTCAACATTAAAAGACATTTGCAACCGTTTGTTTACTTGAATATATCTAGGGTAATGACTTGAAGCAACATTTTTTTTATAAAAAATTCCCAAGCAATTTGGGTAAACTACTAGACAGACCATAACTTTAAGTGTCCCTGGAAAAAAACTAAAAGCGGCCCCATGTTGTAGGCGGGTCCAAATTGAAAGAGGATGGGGCAACACAAGTTTGCAGGGACAACAGAAGTAGGCAGTAGTAAAGCACAGAATACTGCCACAACAGAACCAAATACCACAGTGCAACACAATATACTGTCCCAGCAGAACCAAACACCACAGTGCAACACAATATACAGCGCTAGCAGAACCAAATACCACAGTGCAACACAATATACAGCGCTAGCAGAACCAAATACCACAGTGCAACACAAAATACAGCCCCAACAGAACCAAATATCACAGTTCAACACAGGGCATCAGATCATAATTTACCTGGCTGGTGGCCATGAGGAGGGTTTGGGCAACCCGCTGGGCATTGACCCACCAGGATATTTCCCTGTAGCGTTTATGACCAGTCCATCCCTGATATAAATAGTGTTGAGCGAACCAAAGTTGATGAAGTGGGATTTGATCGGAATTTCGGAAGTGGAATTTGATCGGATTAATCACAAAACCAAATTTTCAGGTGATTTGTGATTTTTTTTTCTAAAATGGCTGCTGCACATGTTAAAACATGAAAGTAAGAAACCTGGGAAGGAGGGATCATCCATAATGCCTAATCCTACCCGGTCTCCACCATTTTACTGCAAACTTAGTGCAGGGAGAGATGTAACAGGCACTAGAGACAGTGATTAAGAAAGCCTTTATTTGCAAAATTTTAGTTTGGAACATTTCAGGGACAGCACAGGGACAGTGTAAGGAGATAATATGGAGACTTTATCCACACTATATTGGGATGAAATAGTGCTCTAAATATTATTTTCCTTATTTAGTTTTACACCTTGTGTTATAGATAAAGAATTCCATTATGCCTTAATTATGTTCTTGGGGTAAAATAACACCCTATTTTTTTCACGTATTTGGTTTTATACTTTGTGTTATAGATAAGTAATTCCATTAGGCTTTAGTTCTGTAATTGGAGTGAAATAGCAGTCTAATACTACTGTTTTGGGGTGTCCACATTGTTTTTTACATAAGTATTTCCACTATGCCTTGTCTCTGCAATTGGGGTTAAATATCAGTCTAATACTACTGATTTTGGGGTGTTCACATTGTTTTATACATAAGTAATTCCCTTAGGCCTTGACTCTGTAATTGAGGTGAAATAGTGGTCTGATACCAATGCTACTGGGTGTCCGCATTGTTTTTCACATAAGTAATTCCACTATGCCTTGTCTCTGTAATAGGGGTGAAATAGAGGTCTAATACTACTGATTTTGGGGTGTTCACAATGTTTTATACTTAAGTAATTCCTTTAGGCCTTCATTCTGTAATTGGGGTGAAATAGTGGTCTGATACCACTACTACTGGGGTGTCCACATTGCTTTTTACATAAGTAATTCCACTAGGCCTTGTTTCTGTAATTGGGGTGAAATAGAGTTATGATACCACTGATATTGGGGTGTCCCTATTGTTTTTTTTACATAGGTAATGTCACTGGGCCTTGTTTCTGTAATTGGGTTAAAATAGCATTCTAATACTACAGATTCTAGGGTGTCCACATTGTTTTTTACATAAGTAATTCCACTAGGCCTTGATTCTCTAATCGGAGTGAAAAAGTTATCTAATAGTACTGCTATTTTACTCTTACAGTTACTGTAGAGTATGTTCGACAGACAGGTGCCAGGGCCTTCCAAGGGAGCAGGAAGTGGCAGGAATGTTTCTGGAGCTGGCAAAAGTAGCAGCAGAAGAAGGGGGGGAGAGGTATCAGCAGTTGCAGCAACAGACCAGAGCTGCCAGTGTCATCCAGTGGTTGTGTTTTGACCAGCAACCTAGCTGTCCTTGAATGGTTTACTCAGTCTTCAACATCATCTCAACTGACATCGGACACCCCCAGCCAGGAGTTGGTGGGGTACTCTGACACCACACTTAGTTGGCATGGCCCAAAACTGATCAATTGCTGACCAAATACTGACCATGTGAAGGCAGATGCTCAAAAGACAGGATCAGTTTTTTTGAGATTGTTCTTGTGACGGATCAGAAGAAGGGAAAAATAAACAGTGACGTCAACACAAACTATACTGCTTTACATTACTGCTGACACCCGCTCCACTGTCATGGGGGCACTACTTGTATCAGCGCGTAACAGAACTGGTTCTGTATGCAATCTAAGTGGAATCAGCAGACAGTGTAAAAGGAGAGAACTATTTCACTCTATGGTAGAATCTTGGGCCACTGCACAGTTAAGTACATTATACCTGACACTAGCATTGACCTGTAAGGCTGAGTTCACACTTCAGTTATTTGGT
The DNA here is from genome assembly GCF_014858855.1 of Bufo gargarizans. Lineage (NCBI taxonomy): Eukaryota > Metazoa > Chordata > Amphibia > Anura > Bufonidae > Bufo > Bufo gargarizans. Next base: position 266,892,356 of record NC_058082.1, on the reverse strand, counting down.
CAGTGTTTGGCCTGTAACAGACCAAATAAGTGAAGCGTGAACTGAGTCTAAGAGTGTCGCCTGTCACCTGCATGTCATACTGACGCACAGAAACTGTTTCACTACTACAGCGGACTAGCTATACATGTTTCTGCAATGCACAATGATATACACAAAGATACATGCTCCCTGCAGTCGGAAAATAGCTGACTTATAACGCGCTTTGTCACAAATTAATTTGTATTTAATTAGATTTTGGGGAAAAATTTGGCAAAGCATCCGATTCTAATTTTTTTAAACTTCACTCATCTCTAGTCATAATATTGTGAAAATAATAAAAAAAGGAATTTACCTTAAAATGTGTGAATGATATTTTAGGTAGCAGAGGAGAGACCATTAATTACAATTACTTGCGTTATTACACTGAAAGATAGAAGCATTGCTATAAAAAGCCTATGGCTAAAGCACAACGGGATTGCTAAGCTTTTTAGAGAGCAGGTGAAATATCCGGAAAATTGAGATATGAATAGAGGTTGAAAGATTGACATTGACAAGAACCCATCAGAAGAACTACATAAAACCTTCCAGAGTACTTCACCGAGTAGGTATTTTTGTAGTGTCATTCGTTGCTACATAATTGTACATGTCCCCTACTTCAACCCACATCTTCCTGCTTTCCCTGAAGCTCAGCTCCTTCACTGCTTTACCACAGCTACTTTGTACTATGCAAATCACATCCACATGCAAACACAGTAGATCACAACTTCAATGGACAAATGTGAAGATAGATTGTTATCAGTTAGGGGATTTTAAGACACTGACAGATGCATTTATAGATACAAATGTAAAGAAAGTAAAAGTGTTTTTTTTAACCATTTTTAATCAAATAAATCTGACAGAGCAGTGTGTTTTTAAACAGGTGTCTACCACTGGCTATCATCCCTTTATACATAGGCTTTTATGTTCCTGTCACTTTCAAATTACTAAAACTGTCTTGGCATTAAAGAGCTTGAAAGAGATTGGGTACAGTCCTAGGACCTCAGAGTGACATACTTCACTTTTCAGGGCTGTTAGGGCACTTTTGATTCAGACCAAATTTACCCAGACCAATATGAATCTAAAGGCCAATTAGACTCAATTGGATCCGAAATAAATTTTGGGGAGTTCACTTATCTCTATTAAATCCACTAAAAGCAGTGCCTGTTTGCTTGGCATACAGTCTCTTAACATGTCATGTTGGGTAAGGGCACTAAGACTTGACATGTATAATTTTTTGGGGGGCTAGGATCTGACAGTGTGGATTTTTTTTTCGATCAGTAAATCATATCATGCATGTCTGGCTAAGATTTATGTGCATTGCAAGGAGGGAAATTGGGTTGTTTTAGTAAAGGACACTAAGGGGTCATTTATCAAACTGGTGTAAAGTGGAACCGACTTAGTTGCCCATTGCAACCAATCAGATTCCTCCTTTCATTTTCAGTTGCTATGGTCAACTAAGCCAGTTCTACTTTACACCAGTTTGATAAATGACCCCATATATGTTGAAAATACACAAATAATACAGGCATTTTCCAGGAAGTGCTCCTATAATATAATCTGCGTCTTCTCATACTGCAATCAAAACTGTTAAAAATATCTAAAAGATTTTTCAGTACCTAGCCTTTTTAATCTCACTTACTTACAAAGCTAGAACCAGTCCTGTACCTCATGGCTCCAGAGCTCCTCCATTCATTGCTACGCTAGCTCTGTTAGATTTATTTCTGGCAGCTCAGGGGTGTGTTGTTTCTGAGGGGGCGTATCCTTTGTGCTGCAGCTCTCTCCCTATAACAGTCACAGGTTCTAACAGAAGATAGGACTGGTGGCAAAAGAAAGTGAGCATGTGTGTCCATCTGTCCACAGTGAAGTGGACAGAGAAATAAGGAAATGAACATACGGCAGGGGGTTATATAGATACATTTTACTTAACAACTTAGTGGTCATATAGTGAACTTTTAATTAAATGCAATTGCACAAGTATTCAGATCCAGGTGCTGGTTTGAAAAATGAAGAATAATGTGCCTAGGAAAAACCCTTTAACTGAAGCCCAGCCATCCCAGATGTCTAATGCCAACATGGAATTTATATCACCTATTCTGTTCTAGGTTTTATTTCATTTAAGTTGTTGACTTTGCTTTTATTATCTTTTTAAGGTTTAGTTCACATGGTGGATATTGCAAAGGCAAAATCCACTGCCTATTCTGCAGCAGAAATTGTTTCGATTTGAATGTTGCTGACCCGCTCACAGTTTAACGCCCGTTAAGTAGAACTAAACCGAGAGCGGATACCCACTGCAGTTTTGTCCATTTTTGGCGAGATTGCAGATATAAAGTGCGCTAGCTTAACTGCAGTGCAGCCTCATATTGAAAACCATGAGAGGCAGATTCAGCGCTAGAGGCTTTTTGCGTGAATTCCATGCCAAATAGTGCCAGCATATACCCTAAAAGTATTTTAATCACTGGTCTTGTCATCCCCTTAAGGGTCATTTGCCAAGAACTGCACAGATAGCAACGCTCGTTAGAAATGATTGGGCGGTGTAAATGTACCGCGATTACCCGATGAATGAGAAAAATGCTCGTTCATCGTATAATCGGATCATGTGTGTTCACACAAAAGTGATCATTTACTAGCAGCAGATCATGCCGTGTAAACATGATCTCCTGCTGGCAAACAACAGGTCTGTATGGGGAAGAACGATGGCATTAGCGATCACCCCTGCCCATCTCTGGAGGAGATCAGTGCATGTAAACACAGTGTTGTCCTCCAGTAGAGATCAACATATTGTTGAGTAGGAATGCTTCCTTCCCGACTATCTGCTGCATTATCGTCCAATCAGGGGCGTAGCTATAGGGGGTACAGAGGTAGCAGTCGCTACCGGGCCCAGGAGCCTGAGGGGCCCAAAGACCCTTGTGGTGCATAAGAAGACACAGGTATTATAGAAAGTGCATGCTGGTCAAGTTACACCTCTGGCTGGAGGGAAGGGGATAGGTCAACAATTTGTTATGTGGAGGGGTGTAGTGCGCCGTTTCAATTTTTGCCTCAGGCAGCAGAAACGCTATGTGCTCCCCTGCCCCTGGCAGCAAAGCACTGAGGGAAGCTGGGCCCAAGCAGAACTCTTGCACCAGGGCCCATGAGCTTTTAGCTACGCCCCTGCGTCCAATGTAACGGGACCTTAGCCCTTTGAAAAATTTCCTTTTTTCAGTTTTAATTAATGATACATTTATAGTACAACTTCTGTGTAAATAATAATATACCATTGCCACATTCTCCAGTAGGAACGTATTGTCATCTTTGGTGAAATAGTACAATTATTATTTAAATAATTAATTTAAAAAATATTGGTAGTGAAGACCCATAAATGCTTTACATCCCCTTCTCTTCTTTCTCTTTATTGAATTATAAAATCATTGATCCTCACACATTTGGAGACCTTGAATAGATTTTTGTCCCTCTGTCTCTTTGTATTGATTGTTCATTCTGACCTTATCCATCTGGTAAGTACACTGTGGATGTGGCACGATTTACCTAAAACAATTGAAGGAATGTCTTTCAAGATTGTCAGAAGGCCCCTCCACATTTTCACTCACCAAATAGATGCAATCTATATGAAGGATCTGACCTCTCATCAAGGCCAGCCTTTTAGAGGTCAACTGTTCCTAAAGAAACAATTAATGACCATGAAAAATTGAATAAAGGTCATTATGTAAAGATCGTATTCAGAACGGATTGCATTGAGGTAAGTAATAAATGTGGATGGTTCTTGTTTGCACAAACTTGTATATTTGTCTACTGATCTCTGCTACACACAATTTCATTATTATTATTATTATTATCTTATTGTTATTACTTAAATGGGCATTCCAATTGTAACAAGTAATTCCCATCCACATCACATAAAGGGGATAACTGTTATATTTGGTGAGGTCCAACTGCAGGGCTGGTGAAAATATCAGTATAGGCGCACAGACTGCTGGATACTGCACCTACAGTAATTTATGACGTGTTGTACACATCATGTCTGAGCATCATAGCCCTATAGCTATGATAAATCTCCCCCTATATCTAATTCTGAACATATACCCTATGTCTATGTGTGTATGTGTTGCATGTAGCATACCTCTGTATGTGTTTCTGCATGTAGCAGATACATTATTATTATTAATATTAAATTATTATTATTATTATTATTATTATTCACATTTTCTATTGCCTGTATAGTCTTATAGTCCAGAAAATAGGGTAACTACAATAGCTTGAATTTATTACAAGTAATAAAAGAGTATTTATTTTGTAGTTAAATAAGCCTCTGATTACACTGAGCCAAACAGTGTATAGGCGCAGTGATGGCTAACCTCCGGCACTCCAGTTGTGGTGGAACTGCAACTCCCAGCATGCTCCATTCATTTCTATGGAGTTCTGAGAAGAGCCAAACAAGTGTACATCTTGGGAGTTGTAGTTTAACCAAAGCTGGAATACCGGAGGTTAGCCATCACAAGTATAAAGGGTGTGCTAACAGAGGAGAGGAAAGTGAATAGCTACTTTGAGTCATTTGAGCTATCGGGCTTGTAGACACAGTGACCGGGACTGAATTAAAGTTTTGCAGTATCTGTGACATGGAAGATAATGAAAACAACTTCCTGTTAGTAAATTAGAAAGAAGAAGCCTACAAAAATTCTGAATTGCTGAATGTTGAAGGGAAAAGCTCCACAAATGTGCTGAACATGAGAATAAAAGAACCCAGTTAGGATAGGTTATCATTATTACATTGGCGGGGGTCCGACACCCCCACTAATGTGTTTCAGTGTGCTTGGTATTGAGGCTCAGCCCTATTCACTTCACTGGATGGTAACATCATTCGGCCTAGGAAGAGACTGTGGCCCTCATGGAGTGCTGATACTGACCTATCCAAAGGATGTCATCAAAATAAATTACTGGATTAGCCTTTTAATTACTCTGCTATTAAAAGGCCCTTTACACAGGATGATGATCAGCCAGATGATCTATTACGAGCAATTATAGGAATGCTCATAGGCGATTATTGGGTGGTGTAAAAGTGTCACTGATTATCCGATGAACAAGAGAAACACTCGTTCTTCAAGTAATCACATCTTTTATAGCGATGGATGAACATCGGCCGGGACGTTTCGCGAATGGGCCTTCTTGATCAAATGTTTGCGAACAGAGCGTTCCTGGCGGGCCCCATTCACTTTAATAGAAGGCGAACCTGAAAGACTTTTAGGTCATATTTGCAGCCACCAAATACTTACTAGAAGTGCACAAATAGTCCCACAACATTACAGTAACATACCAGAGGGGGATCAATGGCAAAAATTCCCACAAAAAATATGTATTTTAATAAGGGGCCTTTTTTATGACTCTTAAAGGGAAACTCTCAAAATGTGCCCTGTTGGAGCCTAGAAATGTTTTATTTTAAACCACGGGAGTACGGGCCCCAAAACTTAGGCATTCACCTGACAGAAAAGAACAAGGGATTATGGGGCTGGAGGTATATTAGGTGGCCACTGAATAACAATTTTACTATAGGCCAGTGAAGTACAGGCCCCAAAAATTAGGCATTCACCTGACAGAAATGACCCTTTATGCCGCTGTATATACATAAGACAAGGACCATTCTTTGTTCTGTGTGGTGGCGGATGGAATGAGGAAATTAAATGACACGTGGTCATCATAGGTGTTGAATTCCTCCGAGTTCCATGCTTCCTTCATTTTTAGAAATGTGAGGCAGTCCACACTGTCGTGAGCTAGGTGAGTGCTTTTATTGGTAACGATACCCCCTGCTGAGCTGAATGTTCTTTTGGACAGGACACTCGACGAGGGGCAAGCTAAAAGTTCCATGGCAAATTGTGCCAGCGCTGGCCATAGGTCAAGCCTGCACACCCAGTAGTCTAGGGGTTCCTCGCTTCTCAGAGCATCCACATCGGCCGTTAACCCGATGTAGCTGGACACCTGTCAGTCTACGCGTTCCCTGAGTCTGGATTTGGAGGTCAGCTGTCAATGGGTTGGCTGCAAGAATGATCTCATATCCGTTATAACCAACACATCTTCAAACCACCCTCTTCTTGCAGGCAGGGTGGTGTGGTGTGAAATTCCTCTGCCAGCACCCGCAACAGCAGAATGCAAGGTCTGGAAATGTTGCATTCTGGCAGCCCTCTGTGATTGTGGTAACATGTCCTCCATTTTGTGTTTGTACCAGGGGTCTAAGTATGCTATTTATACAGGGGTCCCTCTTCAAACACTGGAGCATGAAGGCCCCCATTTGCACTAAATTGGAAGTGGTGGAGCACCCTGGCTCCTGCTCATCTCCCAAGAGAATATCGAACTCAGTCTCCTCCCCACCAGGGATCCTAAAAAAGTTTAAAGTCTCCCTCAAAGCCTGCTCTTCTTGCTCCTCCTCCTCCCCAAAGCCAACATCCTCCTCTGACTCAGTCTCACATGGCACTTAGAATAGGTTCTGGGGAGCTGGGGGGGCGGGGTTGCAGCGGAAGAAGCAGTAGCAGTGTTCACCCGGTGGGCAGTAAAAGTTATGTACCTTCCCTGCCCGTGTTTGCTAGACCACGTGTCTGTGGTCAGATGTATCTTGGCACCGACACTGTGTGCCAGAGATACATTCACTTGCCGCTGAACTTGGCCATATAGCTCTGAGATGCCCTTCTGAGAAAAATATTTCCTTCTGGGGACCTTCCATTGTGGGGTGCCAATGGCCACAAATTTTCTAAAGGCCTCCAAGTGTACGATTTTATATGGCAGTAGTTGGCGGGATAGCTGTTGGGCAAGAGGGTTATCCGGCATCATCAACGGCACACAACTGCTGCACAATACAAATGCACTATAATATACTTTCTATGTTTAGAAAGTATATTATTGGTATATCACACCCCTCAGTATATCACACCTATCAATAGCTCACCTATACCAGTCCTTAAAAGGACTTTTGTGGCCCTATTAGCTAGCGTTTGGTGTCTCTAACAGTCTGTCCCTGCTCCTCAAAGCAACCTCTCCCTACACTGGCAAAAGAATGTAAAATGGCTGCCAGATCGGGTTCTTTTATAGGGTGGTGGTGTGTCCATGTGCTGAAAAGTCTCAATTGTCTGTCTTATCCCACCTGATGGATGTGTCATGGGTCAAAGTTCGGCGCAATGCAAAAGAATATGGCGCATGCGAACATCACCATATGTTCGCATGTTCGGCGAATCGCGAACCAGCAAAGTTTGCTGCAAAACAACCACTGGGTGAACTGCAAGGCCATCTCTAATCTTTTATGCAGGCACAAAAAATATTGTTTGCTGTCAACAGCCTCTACTGCCAGCAAATAATGACTCTGTATGGGGATGAGCGATCGCATTAGTGATCGCTCCTCCCCATACTGTGGAGGAGATTGCTGCATGTAATAAAGCGGTCTCCTTCACTGACAAGAAGGCTTTTGTCGGGAAGGAACGCTTTATTTACAACAATCGCCTTCTATATTGGCCCAGTTAAAAGGGGCCTTTAGACCTGTGGGCTGTATGTCTTCTTTCTCTAAGATAGCTGTGTGCATGCTGCTTGCTATCCTGACCAGATTGTTTGTACTTCTGCCCTGACTTGTGTGGTCAGCCTGATTGTTCATCGATGTTGCATATGTCTGCAGTGTCTGATTCATCTTCGTCATGTTTTTGGTTAAGTCCTGTTATGCCTGTGAACCCCATGCTTCCTGTGAGTATTCTGATTTACATGGGTTCCGATTTATGCTTTGGTTTTGATTCCATTGATAATTCTGTGTCTTTGGTCTGGTCTTGTGTTCCTGTTTCATGTTCGTTTAGCACGCTCAGTTTCCGGGTGTATGAACAAGTCCCTGCAGTTTTTCCGCAGGTACATGGACTTTGTTCCTGCACTTAGCCAGCATTGGGACTGTCAATCATTCTTGTCTGCGTTTGCATGTGATACGTTTAGTGGTTATCTTATCCTCTGAACGTGACACCCATTGCTGTATCGGCTTGGAAATCATAATTTCTTGATGCTACACAGACAAATCAGCCTCAAAGAGCTCCTATTATTAATACAGATGTTTTGACTTTTTGCTATGATAAATTACAATCAGGATGGGGAAAATACTGCAAAGTCAGTCCGAAATGTCAGTAAATAATTTTCCTAAAAGGGAAAGCTCAAAGTGAACACACTGTTATTAGAGGTGAAAACTATGATACATTGTAACTATAGGCATAAGGCTTAGTTCACACTCCAGTTATTTGTTTGGTTATTTCCATTAGTTATTGTGAGCCAAAACCAGGTGATCATATTTAAACATCTTCTTAAGCCTAAGAGAGCACATACACTCCTATGATATGTGTGACCATGACACAATGTTCCGATTGGTCCTTATTATGGATCAGTTATCTCTCTGCATGCTGCCATAGGCATTTGTCTTTGTTCCTGAATGTAATCTTTCCAATGAAGAATACCTCTGAAATGCTACTAGTGTTGAGCAAAGTGAAGCATGCAAAGCAGAATTTACAACAAATCCAAGTTTCCTCGCGCTTCATTGTAACAAATCAGTTTTTCCTAAAATAGCAGTTGCACATGTTACAAAGTGGAAGTAAGAAGCCCAGGAATGCAAAATAACCCATAATGCTGTGTAGCCAGCCCATCCGTACATGGCCATCCTCTGTGATGTCACAGCCCTAAAAACTCTCATTCCGCGTGGTCTCCGCCATTGTCCTGTGAGCTGAGCACAGGGAGAGACGGTGCAAGCGCTCATGCTCTAGGGACAGTGTTGCTGAAAATGATTAATAGAAGAATTAAATGCCAATAAGATGGAAGCCTTTATTATTCTGGTGCCAGTGTGCCAACCAATACCATCCAGCCTGCACCCCTTAGGGGGGGGGGGGGGCAGGTCTTACTGATGACCATCCTCATCTTTTCCTGGCTTTAGTTCTTCCAGATCATCCCTCAAAGTCTCTATGTCCTAGAAAATTTAGCAATAATATGCATATTGTCCCTCCACTTAACTATCCTAACCCTATACCAGCAACAGCCCCTGTTTAGAGGTGCCTCACGGCCATTAACAATGAGGAAGGACTATACAGTGCAGTCTTTATTATTAAATGAAAGGCAGCTGTGGGTAATTGGCCATTCAGTTCTTCACCACAGCATGGCCACTCCGTATGGCCTAAGGCAAAGTCACCTGCATTAACCTACGTATACCTGATTTATAATTTGTGACAAATTAAAGGGATTATCCTATAGTAAAAAAAAATAACACAATGCCCGGGGACCCTCCAATTGACGATACTTACCCCCCCAGCACCCCCACTTCCCTCCAGATCCCTGCAGGGCCACCGCTGCATTTCCTCAGTGATGGGGGAGAAGCCAATAGCATGGCCACCCATGATGCTATTAAGGCTAGTCACCACCGATGCCTGCTATTGGCTGCTCTCCCCGTTGCCAGATGTTTTGATGTGCATAATGGGGAGATGCAGCGGTGGCCCTGCAGGGAACCAGAGGGACGCAGGTGCGAGGGACTGCATAAGTATTGTCTATAGAAGGGGCCCTGGAATTGTCGGGGGGGGGGGGGGGGGGTATTTGTATGACTCGATAACCCTTTAAATCATAATAAATCAAATTTCTTGGCTAACTTCATCAAAGTTGCCGAATCAATTTTTCTAAACTTCACTCATCTCTAAAGGATACACGTATGGCAGATTTTGAAGAAATTTTTGTAACTGAAAAATTCATACCATACAGGAATGGTTTTGTGTTTTTTTTTTTTTTTTTATATCTCTTTATTTCCATCATCTGAACAAAATAGAAAAATTTTCCACATTAAAAAAATTACACTTTTAGTATAACCAAAACATACCAGTTTTTCCTATACATAAACAAATATCTTCATTCCCCATTTACCAACCCACCTACCACCCTTATGGGGATGGGGAGACGTGTAATAAAAAAATAAAAATAAAAAACATCTATCTATCTAGCCCTAAAGTAACCAATTATTCCATATTTCATCAACACTTTTTTTATTTATTTTTTCTACTATAGCCCTCCATCGTTCGTTCTTCTTTAATCAGATTGTCCACTGCTTTTCTCTACTGTTCCACTGTTGGAGGATCCGCCCCTACCCATTTCTTAAGTATAAGGAGTCTAGCTTGAAATAGTACCTTACTCAAGACTAGGGATGAGCGAACCCGAACTGTATAGTTCGGGTTCGTACCGAATTTTGGGGTGTCCGTGACACGGACCCGAACCCGGACATTTTCGTAAAAGTCCGGGTTCGGGTTCGGTGTTCGTCGCTTTCTTCGCGCTTTTGTGACGCTTTCTTGGCGCTTTTTGAAAGGCTGCAAAGCAGCCAATCAACAAGCGTCATACTACTTGCCCCAAGAGGCCATCACAGCCATGCCTACTATTGGCATGGCTGTGATTGGCCAGAGCACCATGTGACCCAGCCTCTATTTAAGCTGGAGTCACATAGCGCCGCCCGTCACTCTGCTCTGATTAGCGTAGGGAGAGGTTGCGGCTGCGACAGTAGGGCGAGATTAGGCAGATTAACTCCTCCAAAGGACTTGATTAACTGATCGATCTGCAGCTGTGGATCATTGAGCTGCTGATCCTCAATTGCTCACTGTTTTTAGGCTGCACAGACCGTTTGTCAGTCTCATTTTTCTGGGGTGATCGGCGGCCATTTTGTGTCTTGTGGTGCGCCAGCACAAGCTGCGACCAAGTGCATTTAACCCTCAATGGTGTGGTTGTTTTTTGGCTAAAGCCTACATCAGGGTGAAGCTGTGACACCAAGTGCATTTAACCAGCAATAGTCTGTTCATTTTTTGGCCATATCCCAGTCTAATTCTGTCACTAAATCCATACCGGTCACCCAGCGCCTAAATACTAGGCCTCAAATTTATATCCAGCTAAATCTGTCCCTAGTGCTGTAGCTGGGCGAGTTATTTAGTGTCCGTTCAAGCACATTTCTTGTTCTGGGTTGAAATACAATTCCCAATTTAGCAATTTCATAATTTAGTGGTTCCTGCTATATCAGAGCTCTTTGAAATCTATCCCAAAAAGGGTATATAATATTGAAGGTGCACATAGGGTCATTCAGAGTAACTTCACACACACCCGCTACTGTGTATTTCCAAGTCTAATTCTGTCACTAAATCCATACCGGTGACCCAGCGCCTAAATACTAGGCCTCAAATTTAATTCCCTCTAAATCTCTCGTTACCCACCGCTGTACTGTTGTTGCTGGGCAAGATATTTAGTGTCCGTCAAAGCACATTTTTTGTTCTGGGTTGAAGTACAATTCCCAATTTAGCAATTTCATAATTTAGTGGTTTCTGCTATATCAGAGCTATTTGAAATCTATCCCAAAAAGGGTATATAATATTGAAGGTGCACATAGGGTCATTCAGAATAACTTCACACACACCCGCTACTGTGTATTTCCAAGTCTAATTCTGTCACTAAACCCATACCTGTCACCCAGCGCCTAAATACTAGGCCTCAAATTTAAATCCCTCTAAATCTCTCGTTACCGTTGTCCTGTTGTAGCTGGGAAAGTTATTTAGTGCCCGTCAAAGCACATTTTTTGTTCTGGGTTGAAGTACAATTCCCAATTTAGCAATTTCATAATTTAGTGGTTCCTGCTATATCAGAGCTATTTGAAATCTATCCCAAAAAGGGTATATAATATTGAAGGTGCACATAGGGTCATTCAGAATAACTTCACACACACCCGCTACTGTGTATTTCCAAGTCTAATTCTGTCACTAAATCCATACCGGTGACCCAGCGCCTAAATACTAGGCCTCAAATTTAATTCCCTCTAAATCTCTCGTTACCCACCGCTGTACTGTTGTTGCTGGGCAAGATATTTAGTGTCCGTCAAAGCACATTTTTTGTTCTGGGTTGAAGTACAATTCCCAATTTAGCAATTTCATAATTTAGTGGTTTCTGCTATATCAGAGCTATTTGAAATCTATCCCTAAAAGGGTATATAATATTGAAGGTGCACATAGGGTCATTCAGAATAACTTCACACACACCCGCTACTGTGTATTTCCAAGTCTAATTCTGTCACTAAACCCATACCTGTCACCCAGCGCCTAAATACTAGGCCTCAAATTTATATCCAGCTAAATCTGTCCCTAGTGCTGTAGCTGGGCGAGTTATTTAGTGTCCGTTCAAGCACATTTCTTGTTCTGGGTTGAAATACAATTCCCAATTTAGCAATTTCATAATTTAGTGGTTCCTGCTATATCAGAGCTCTTTGAAATCTATCCCAAAAAGGGTATATAATATTGAAGGTGCACATAGGGTCATTCAGAGTAACTTCACACACACCCGCTACTGTGTATTTCCAAGTCTAATTCTGTCACTAAATCCATACCGGTGACCCAGCGCCTAAATACTAGGCCTCAAATTTAATTCCCTCTAAATCTCTCGTTACCCACCGCTGTACTGTTGTTGCTGGGCAAGATATTTAGTGTCCGTCAAAGCACATTTTTTGTTCTGGGTTGAAGTACAATTCCCAATTTAGCAATTTCATAATTTAGTGGTTTCTGCTATATCAGAGCTATTTGAAATCTATCCCAAAAAGGGTATATAATATTGAAGGTGCACATAGGGTCATTCAGAATAACTTCACACACACCCGCTACTGTGTATTTCCAAGTCTAATTCTGTCACTAAACCCATACCTGTCACCCAGCGCCTAAATACTAGGCCTCAAATTTAAATCCCTCTAAATCTCTCGTTACCGTTGTCCTGTTGTAGCTGGGAAAGTTATTTAGTGCCCGTCAAAGCACATTTTTTGTTCTGGGTTGAAGTACAATTCCCAATTTAGCAATTTCATAATTTAGTGGTTCCTGCTATATCAGAGCTATTTGAAATCTATCCCAAAAAGGGTATATAATATTGAAGGTGCACATAGGGTCATTCAGAATAACTTCACACACACCCGCTACTGTGTATTTCCAAGTCTAATTCTGTCACTAAATCCATACCGGTGACCCAGCGCCTAAATACTAGGCCTCAAATTTAATTCCCTCTAAATCTCTCGTTACCCACCGCTGTACTGTTGTTGCTGGGCAAGATATTTAGTGTCCGTCAAAGCACATTTTTTGTTCTGGGTTGAAGTACAATTCCCAATTTAGCAATTTCATAATTTAGTGGTTTCTGCTATATCAGAGCTATTTGAAATCTATCCCTAAAAGGGTATATAATATTGAAGGTGCACATAGGGTCATTCAGAATAACTTCACACACACCCGCTACTGTGTATTTCCAAGTCTAATTCTGTCACTAAACCCATACCTGTCACCCAGCGCCTAAATACTAGGCCTCAAATTTAAATCCCTCTAAATCTCTCGTTACCGTTGTCCTGTTGTAGCTGGGAAAGTTATTTAGTGCCCGTCAAAGCACATTTTTTGTTCTGGGTTGAAGTACAATTCCCAATTTAGCAATTTCATAATTTAGTGGTTCCTGCTATATCAGAGCTATTTGAAATCTATCCCAAAAAGGGTATATAATATTGAAGGTGCACATAGGGTCATTCAGAATAACTTCACACACACCCGCTACTGTGTATTTCCAAGTCTAATTCTGTCACTAAATCCATACCGGTGACCCAGCGCCTAAATACTAGGCCTCAAATTTAATTCCCTCTAAATCTCTCGTTACCCACCGCTGTACTGTTGTTGCTGGGCAAGATATTTAGTGTCCGTCAAAGCACATTTTTTGTTCTGGGTTGAAGTACAATTCCCAATTTAGCAATTTCATAATTTAGTGGTTTCTGCTATATCAGAGCTATTTGAAATCTATCCCTAAAAGGGTATATAATATTGAAGGTGCACATAGGGTCATTCAGAATAACTTCACACACACCCGCTACTGTGTATTTCCAAGTCTAATTCTGTCACTAAACCCATACCTGTCACCCAGCGCCTAAATACTAGGCCTCAAATTTATATCCAGCTAAATCTGTCCCTAGTGCTGTAGCTGGGCGAGTTATTTAGTGTCCGTTCAAGCACATTTCTTGTTCTGGGTTGAAATACAATTCCCAATTTAGCAATTTCATAATTTAGTGGTTCCTGCTATATCAGAGCTCTTTGAAATCTATCCCAAAAAGGGTATATAATATTGAAGGTGCACATAGGGTCATTCAGAGTAACTTCACACACACCCGCTACTGTGTATTTCCAAGTCTAATTCTGTCACTAAATCCATACCGGTGACCCAGCGCCTAAATACTAGGCCTCAAATTTAATTCCCTCTAAATCTCTCGTTACCCACCGCTGTACTGTTGTTGCTGGGCAAGATATTTAGTGTCCGTCAAAGCACATTTTTTGTTCTGGGTTGAAGTACAATTCCCAATTTAGCAATTTCATAATTTAGTGGTTTCTGCTATATCAGAGCTATTTGAAATCTATCCCAAAAAGGGTATATAATATTGAAGGTGCACATAGGGTCATTCAGAATAACTTCACACACACCCGCTACTGTGTATTTCCAAGTCTAATTCTGTCACTAAACCCATACCTGTCACCCAGCGCCTAAATACTAGGCCTCAAATTTAAATCCCTCTAAATCTCTCGTTACCGTTGTCCTGTTGTAGCTGGGAAAGTTATTTAGTGCCCGTCAAAGCACATTTTTTGTTCTGGGTTGAAGTACAATTCCCAATTTAGCAATTTCATAATTTAGTGGTTCCTGCTATATCAGAGCTATTTGAAATCTATCCCAAAAAGGGTATATAATATTGAAGGTGCACATAGGGTCATTCAGAATAACTTCACACACACCCGCTACTGTGTATTTCCAAGTCTAATTCTGTCACTAAATCCATACCGGTGACCCAGCGCCTAAATACTAGGCCTCAAATTTAATTCCCTCTAAATCTCTCGTTACCCACCGCTGTACTGTTGTTGCTGGGCAAGATATTTAGTGTCCGTCAAAGCACATTTTTTGTTCTGGGTTGAAGTACAATTCCCAATTTAGCAATTTCATAATTTAGTGGTTTCTGCTATATCAGAGCTATTTGAAATCTATCCCTAAAAGGGTATATAATATTGAAGGTGCACATAGGGTCATTCAGAATAACTTCACACACACCCGCTACTGTGTATTTCCAAGTCTAATTCTGTCACTAAACCCATACCTGTCACCCAGCGCCTAAATACTAGGCCTCAAATTTAAATCCCTCTAAATCTCTCGTTACCGTTGTCCTGTTGTAGCTGGGAAAGTTATTTAGTGCCCGTCAAAGCACATTTTTTGTTCTGGGTTGAAGTACAATTCCCAATTTAGCAATTTCATAATTTAGTGGTTCCTGCTATATCAGAGCTATTTGAAATCTATCCCAAAAAGGGTATATAATATTGAAGGTGCACATAGGGTCATTCAGAATAACTTCACACACACCCGCTACTGTGTATTTCCAAGTCTAATTCTGTCACTAAATCCATACCGGTGACCCAGCGCCTAAATACTAGGCCTCAAATTTAATTCCCTCTAAATCTCTCGTTACCCACCGCTGTACTGTTGTTGCTGGGCAAGATATTTAGTGTCCGTCAAAGCACATTTTTTGTTCTGGGTTGAAGTACAATTCCCAATTTAGCAATTTCATAATTTAGTGGTTTCTGCTATATCAGAGCTATTTGAAATCTATCCCTAAAAGGGTATATAATATTGAAGGTGCACATAGGGTCATTCAGAATAACTTCACACACACCCGCTACTGTGTATTTCCAAGTCTAATTCTGTCACTAAATCCATACCGGTGACCCAGCGCCTAAATACTAGGCCTCAAATTTAATTCCCTCTAAATCTCTCGTTACCCACCGTTGTACTGTTGTTGCTGGGCAAGATATTTAGTGTCCGTCAAAGCACATTTTTTGTTCTGGGTTGAAGTACAATTCCCAATTTAGCAATTTCATAATTTAGTGGTTTCTGCTATATCAGAGCTATTTGAAATCTATCCCTAAAAGGGTATATAATATTCAAGGTGCACATTGGGTCATTCAGAATAACTTCACACACACACGCTTCTGTGCATTTCCAAGTCTAATTCTGTCACTAAATCCATACCGGTCACCCAGCGCCTAAATACTAGGCCTCAAATTTATATCCCGCTGAATTTGAATACAATACATTGGGCCAAATAATATATTTGTTGTTGTGGTGAACCATAACAATGAGAAAAACATCTAGTAAGGGACGCGGACGTGGACATGGTCGTGGTGGTGTTAGTGGACCCTCTGGTGCTGGGAGAGGACGTGGCCGTTCTGCCACATCCACACGTCCTAGTGTACCAACTACCTCAGGTCCCAGTAGCCGCCAGAATTTACAGCGATATATGGTGGGGCCCAATGCCGTTCTAAGGATGGTAAGGCCTGAGCAGGTACAGGCATTAGTCAATTGGGTGGCCGACAGTGGATCCAGCACGTTCACATTATCTCCCACCCAGTCTTCTGCAGAAAGCGCACAGATGGCGCCTGAAAACCAACCCCATCAGTCTGTCACATCACCCCCATGCATACCAGGGAAACTGTCTCAGCCTCAAGTTATGCAGCAGTCTCTTATGCTGTTTGAAGACTCCGCTGGCAGGGTTTCCCAAGGGCATCCACCTAGCCCTTCCCCAGCGGTGAAAGACATAGAATGCACTGACGCACAACCACTTATGTTTCCTGATGATGAGGACATGGGAATACCACCTCAGCATGTCTCTGATGATGACGAAACACAGGTGCCAACTGCTGCGTCTTTCTGCAGTGTGCAGACTGAACAGGAGGTCAGGGATCAAGACTGGGTGGAAGACGATGCAGGGGACGATGAGGTCCTAGACCCCACATGGAATGAAGGTCGTGCCACTGACTTTCACAGTTCGGAGGAAGAGGCAGTGGTGAGACCGAGCCAACAGCGTAGCAAAAGAGGGAGCAGTGGGCAAAAGCAGAACACCCGCCGCCAAGAGACTCCGCCTGCTACTGACCGCCGCCATCTGGGACCGAGCACCCCAAAGGCAGCTTCAAGGAGTTCCCTGGCATGGCACTTCTTCAAACAATGTGCTGACGACAAGACCCGAGTGGTTTGCACGCTGTGCCATCAGAGCCTGAAGCGAGGCATTAACGTTCTGAACCTGAGCACAACCTGCATGACCAGGCACCTGCATGCAAAGCATGAACTGCAGTGGAGTAAACACCTTAAAACCAAGGAAGTCACTCAGGCTCCCCCTGCTACCTCTTCTGCTGCTGCCGCCTCGGCCTATTCTGCTGCTGCCGCCTCGGCCTCTTCCTCCGCCTCTGGAGGAACGTTGGCACCTGCCGCCCAGCAAACAGGGGATGTACCACCAACACCACCACCACCACCTCCGTCACCAAGCGTCTCAACCATGTCACACGCCAGCGTTCAGCTCTCCATCTCACAAACATTTGATAGAAAGCGTAAATTCCCACCTAGCCACCCTCGATCCCTGGCCCTGAATGCCAGCATTTCTAAACTACTGGCCTATGAAATGCTGTCATTTAGGCTGGTGGACACAGACAGCTTCAAACAGCTCATGTCGCTTGCTGTCCCACAGTATGTTGTTCCCAGCCGGCACTACTTCTCCAAGAGAGCCGTGCCTTCCCTGCACAACCAAGTATCCGATAAAATCAAGTGTGCACTGCGCAACGCCATCTGTAGCAAGGTCCACCTAACCACAGATACGTGGACCAGTAAGCACGGCCAGGGACGCTATATCTCCCTAACTGCACACTGGGTAAATGTAGTGGCAGCTGGGCCCCAGGCGGAGAGCTGTTTGGCGCACGTCCTTCCGCCGCCAAGGATCGCAGGGCAACATTCTTTGCCTCCTGTTGCCACCTCCTCCTTCTCGGCTTCCTCCTCCTCTTCTTCCACCTGCTCATCCAGTCAGCCACACACCTTCACCACCAACTTCAGCACAGCCCGGGGTAAACGTCAGCAGGCCATTCTGAAACTCATATGTTTGGGGGACAGGCCCCACACCGCACAGGAGTTGTGGCGGGGTATAGAACAACAGACCGACGAGTGGTTGCTGCCGGTGAGCCTCAAGCCCGGCCTGGTGGTGTGTGATAATGGGCGAAATCTCGTTGCAGCTCTGGGACTAGCCAATTTGACGCACATCCCTTGCTTGGCGCATGTGCTGAATTTGGTGGTGCAGAAGTTCATTCACAACTACCCCGACATGTCAGAGCTGCTGCATAAAGTGCGGGCCGTCTGTTCGCGCTTCCGGCGTTCACATCCTGCTGCTGCTCGCCTGTCTGCGCTACAGCGTAACTTCGGCCTTCCCGCTCACCGCCTCATATGCGACGTGCCCACCAGGTGGAACTCCACCTTGCACATGCTGGACAGACTGTGCGAGCAGCAGCAGGCCATAGTGGAGTTTCAGCTGCAGCACGCACGGGTCAGTCGCACTACAGAACAGCACCACTTCACCACCAATGACTGGGCCTCCATGCGAGACCTGTGTGCCCTGTTGCGCTGTTTCGAGTACTCCACCAACATGGCCAGTGGCGATGACACCGTTATCAGCGTTACAATACCACTTCTATGTCTCCTTGAGAAAACACTTAGGGCGATGATGGAAGAGGAGGTGGCCCAGGAGGAGGAGGAGGAGGAGGAGGAAGAGGGGTCATTTTTAGCACTTTCAGGCCAGTCTCTTCGAAGTGACTCAGAGGGAGGTTTTTGGCAACAGCAGAGGCCAGGTACAAATGTGGCCAGCCAGGGCCCACTACTGGAGGACGAGGAGGACGAGGATGAGGAGGAGGTGGAGGAGGATGAGGATGAAGCATGGTCACAGCGGGGTGGCACCCAACGCAGCTCGGGTCCATCACTGGTGCGTGGCTGGGGGGAAAGGCAGGACGATGACGATACGCCTCCCACAGAGGACAGCTTGTCCTTATCCCTGGGCAGCCTGGCACACATGAGCGACTACATGCTGCAGTGCCTGCGCAACGACAGCAGAGTTGCCCACATTTTAACCTGTGCGGACTACTGGGTTGCCACCCTGCTGGATCCACGCTACAAAGACAATGTGCCCACCTTACTTCCTGCACTGGAGCGTGATAGGAAGATGCGCGAGTACAAGCGCACGTTGGTAGACACGCTACTGAGAGCATTCCCAAATGTCACAGGGGAACAAGTGGAAGCCCAAGGCCAAGGCAGAGGAGGAGCAAGAGGTCGCCAAGGCAGCTGTGTCACGGCCAGCTCCTCTGAGGGCAGGGTTAGCATGGCAGAGATGTGGAAAACTTTTGTCAACACGCCACAGCTAACTGCACCACCACCTGATACGCAACGTGTTAGCAGGAGGCAACATTTCACTAACATGGTGGAACAGTACGTGTGCACACCCCTCCACGTACTGACTGATGGTTCGGCCCCATTCAACTTCTGGGTCTCTAAATTGTCCACGTGGCCAGAGCTAGCCTTTTATGCCTTGGAGGTGCTGGCCTGCCCGGCAGCCAGCGTTTTGTCTGAACGTGTATTCAGCACGGCAGGGGGCGTCATTACAGACAAACGCAGCCGCCTGTCTACAGCCAATGTGGACAAGCTGACGTTCATAAAAATGAACCAGGCATGGATCCCACAGGACCTGTCCGTCCCTTGTCCAGATTAGACATTAACTACCTCCCCATAACCATATATTATTGGACTCCAGGGCACTTCCTCATTCAATCCTATTTTTATTTTCATTTTACCATTATATTGCGAGGCTACCCAAAGTTGAATGAACCTCTCCTCTGCCTGTGTGCTAGGCCTAAATATATGCCAATGGACTGTTGCAGTGGTGGGTGACGTGAAGCCTGATTCTCTGCTATGATATGAAGACTGATTCTCTGCTGACATGAAGCCAGATTGTCTGTTACGGGACCTTTCTCCTCTGCCTGGGTTCTGGGCCTAAATTTATGAAAATTGACTCTTACAGTGGTGGGTGACGTGAAGCCTGATTCTCTGCTATGATATGAAGACTGATTCTCTGCTGACATGAAGCCAGATTCTCTGTTACGGGACCTCTCTCCTCTGCCTGGGTGCTGGGCCTAAATTTATGACAATGGACTGTTGCAGTGGTGGCTGACGTGAAGCCTGATTCTCTGCTATGACATGCAGACTGATTCTCTGCTGTCATGAAGCCAGATTGTCTGTTACGGGACCTCTCTGCTCTGCCTGTGTGCTAGGCCTAAATATATGCCAATGGACTGTTGCAGTGGTGGCTGACGTGAAGCCTCATTCTCTGCTATGACATGCAGACTGATTCTCTGCTGTCATGAAGCCAGATTGTCTGTTACGGGACCTCTCTGCTCTGCCTGTGTGCTAGGCCTAAATATATGCCAATGGACTGTTGCAGTGGTGGGTGACGTGAAGCCTCATTCTCTGCTATGACATGCAGACTGATTCTCTGCTGACATGAAGCCAGATTGTCTGTTACGGGACCTCTCTGCTCTGCCTGTGTGCTAGGCCTAAATATATGCCAATGGACTGTTGCAGTGGTGGGTGACGTGAAGCCTCATTCTCTGCTATGACATGCAGACTGATTCTCTGCTGACATGAAGCCAGATTGTCTGTTACGGGACCTCTCTGCTCTGCCTGTGTGCTAGGCCTAAATATATGCCAATGGACTGTTGCAGTGGTGGGTGACGTGAAGCCTCATTCTCTGCTATGACATGCAGACTGATTCTCTGCTGACATGAAGCCAGATTGTCTGTTACGGGACCTCTCTGCTCTGCCTGTGTGCTAGGCCTAAATATATGCCAATGGACTGTTGCAGTGGTGGGTGACGTGAAGCCTCATTCTCTGCTATGACATGCAGACTGATTCTCTGCTGACATGAAGCCAGATTGTCTGTTACGGGACCTCTCTGCTCTGCCTGTGTGCTAGGCCTAAATATATGCCAATGGACTGTTGCAGTGGTGGGTGACGTGAAGCCTCATTCTCTGCTATGACATGCAGACTGATTCTCTGCTGACATGAAGCCAGATCCTCTGTTACGGGAGCTCTCTCCTCTGCCTGGGTGCTGGGCCTAAATTTATGACAATTGACTGTTGCAGTGGTGGGTGACGTGAAGCCTGATTCTCTGCTATGATATGAAGACTGATTCTCTGCTGACATGAAGCCAGATTGTCTGTTACGGGACCTTTCTCCTCTGCCTGGGTTCTGGGCCTAAATTTATGAAAATTGACTCTTACAGTGGTGGGTGACGTGAAGCCTGATTCTCTGCTATGATATGAAGACTGATTCTCTGCTGACATGAAGCCAGATTCTCTGTTACGGGACCTCTCTCCTCTGCCTGGGTGCTGGGTAGTGTTGAGCGCGAATATTCGAAAAGCAAATTTTTTTCGCGAATATCGCAACTTCGCGATTTCGCGAATATTTCGAATATAGTGCTATATATTCGTAAAAACGAATATTCGTTTTTTGTTTCCCCCCCCCCCCCCACAAAATTACAGTACACATATAATTGATTGTTTCCCAAAGGTCCAACAGCTCAGATCTTACTCACATTGCCTAGAAAGTGATTGAGGCGCGAATCTTCGTAAGGCGATTTTATTAGCGCACATGCGAATATCGGCACGTCCCAGAACAGAGGCAAAGGGCTTTGCATTCATACATTAGTGAATTGAGTTGCGAATCTTCGTAAGGCGATTTTATTAGCGCACATGCGAATATCTACACTTGTCCCAGAACAGAGGCAAAGGGCTTTGCATTCATACATTAGTGATTGAATTGAGCTGCGAATCTTCGTAAGGCGATTTTATTAACGCAAATGCAAATATCTACACTTGTCCCCAGAACAGAGAGGCAAAGGCCTGTGCATTCATATAGTATAGCACCATATTCGCGAATACGTAGAACTTCGTAAAAGTCGATTTACGAATATTCGTATTTTTTATTTTACTTTCCACCTTACAGATTACATTGATCTGTACTCTGTCAACTACTGTCATCACCCCCCACTGTATCTCGATTGATTCCCAAAAGTCTCACATTCCCTAGAAAGTGATTGAGGTGCGAATCTTCGTAAGGCGATTTTATTAGCGCACATGCGAATATCTACACTTGTCCCAGAACAGAGGCAAAGGGCATTGCATTCATACATTAGTGATTGAATTGAGTTGCGAATCTTCGTAAGGCGATTTCATTAGCGCACATGTGAATTTTGCATAGCATATGTATTATGCGATAATTCGAATTATCGCATATGCGAAATAATAACGAATTTGAATAATCGCGAATATTTTACGAATATTCTTTCGAATATTCACAAAATTTCGCGAATTCGAATATGGGACATGCCGCTCAACACTAGTGCTGGGCCTAAATTTATGACAATGGACTGTTGCAGTGGTGGGTGACGTGAAGCCTGATTCTCTGCTATGACATGCAGACTGATTCTCTGCTGACATGAAGCCAGATTGTCTGTTACGGGACCTCTCTCCTCTGCCTGGGTGCTGGGCCTAAATATATGCCAATGGACTGTTGCAGTGGTGGCTGACGTGAAGCCTCATTCTCTGCTATGACATGCAGACTAATTCTCTGCTGACATGAAGACAGATTCTCTGTTACGGGACCTCTCTCCTCTGCCTGGGTGCCGGGGCCTAAATATCTGAGAATGGACTGTTCCAGTGGTGGCTGACGTGAAGCCTCATTCTCTGCTATGACATGCAGACTAATTCTCTGCTGACATGAAGACAGATTCTCTGTTACGGGACCTCCCTCCTCTGCCTGGGTGCTGGGCCTAAATATATGCCAATGGACTGTTGCAGTGGTGGCTGACGTGAAGCCTCATTCTCTGCTATGACATGCAGACTAATTCTCTGCTGACATGAAGACAGATTCTCTGTTACGGGACCTCCCTCCTCTGCCTGGGTGCTGGGCCTAAATATATGCCAATGGACTGTTGCAGTGGTGGCTGACGTGAAGCCTCATTCTCTGCTATGACATGCAGACTGATTCTCTGCTGACATGAAGCCAGATTCTCTGTTACGGGACCTCTCTCCTCTGCCTGTGTGTGTGCTGGGCCTAAATATATGCCAATGGACTGTTGCAGTGGTGGCTGACGTGAAGCCTCATTCTCTGCTATGACATGCAGACTGATTCTCTGCTGACATGAAGCCAGATTCTCTGTTACGGGACCTCTCTCCTCTGCCTGTGTGTGTGCTGGGCCTAAATATATGCCAATGGACTGTTGCAGTGGTGGCTGACGTGAAGCCTCATTCTCTGCTATGACATGCAGACTAATTCTCTGCTGACATGAAGACAGATTCTCTGTTACGGGACCTCCCTCCTCTGCCTGGGTGCTGGGCCTAAATATATGCCAATGGACTGTTGCAGTGGTGGCTGACGTGAAGCCTCATTCTCTGCTATGACATGCAGACTGATTCTCTGCTGACATGAAGCCAGATTCTCTGTTACGGGACCTCTCTCCTCTGCCTGTGTGTGTGCTGGGCCTAAATATATGCCAATGGACTGTTGCAGTGGTGGCTGACGTGAAGCCTCATTCTCTGCTATGACATGCAGACTGATTCTCTGCTGACATGAAGCCAGATTCTCTGTTACGGGACCTCTCTCCTCTGCCTGTGTGTGTGCTGGGCCTAAATATATGCCAATGGACTGTTGCAGTGGTGGCTGACGTGAAGCCTCATTCTCTGCTATGACATGCAGACTAATTCTCTGCTGACATGAAGACAGATTCTCTGTTACGGGACCTCCCTCCTCTGCCTGGGTGCTGGGCCTAAATATATGCCAATGGACTGTTGCAGTGGTGGCTGACGTGAAGCCTCATTCTCTGCTATGACATGCAGACTAATTCTCTGCTGACATGAAGACAGATTCTCTGTTACGGGACCTCTCTCCTCTGCCTGGGTGCCGGGGCCTAAATATCTGAGAATGGACTGTTCCAGTGGTGGGTGACGGGAAGCCAGATTCTCTGCTATGGAACCTCTCTCCAATTGATTTTGGTTAATTTTTATTTATTTAATTTTTATTTTAATTCATTTCCCTATCCACATTTGTTTGCAGGGGATTTACCTACATGTTGCTGCCTTTTGCAGCCCTCTAGCTCTTTCCTGGGCTGTTTTACAGCCTTTTTAGTGCCGAAAAGTTCGGGTCCCCATTGACTTCAATGGGGTTCGGGTTCGGGACGAAGTTCGGATCGGGTTCGGATCCCGAACCCGAACATTTCCGGGATGTTCGGCCGAACTTCTCGAACCCGAACATCCAGGTGTTCGCTCAACTCTACTCAAGACCATTCGTATATCACTATTTAGTCTCAAATGTTCAGTTGCCCCCAAGATACAGGTCATGGGATCTTCTGATATTTGGACCTTCAAAATTAAATATACAGTATCTGTTATTTCTGTCCAGTACCTAAACAGTCTTGGGCATCTCCAGAAACAATGTATTAAGTCAGCATTCTCTCCCCCGCATTTCGTACAATTATCCGAAACTCTAACACCCATTCTTTTCAATATCCGTGGTGATCGATGCAGCCTATGAACTACGAAAAATGGGTTTGTTTTTACATGTATTTCTGAAAGCCCCATTTAGATAACTGGGGCAGTAGCAAACAAACAAGTCTGACTTTTTTTTTTTAAACATCAAATTATTCTCAAATTACTTTGACAACCCCACAAGAGGCTTGATCAAGGTGTGATGATTCTCTCATTTCACTTTTCAAACTTAGAACAATATTAATGGCTTGTTTTTATTCCAGAGTATTTATATTCATGAAACTAGGGGAAAAAAATTTTCATTTATAAACACAATAGCATTTTGCAAAAAAGTGACATACGGTATAATCCACTAACAGGAAACTGTACTTTGAATTTTATTGTAGAAAACAAACTCTCAAACAGGTTTTCACAGATGGTTTTCTTTGCTTCTGGGAGAAAACAAAAAAAGAGCTCAATAATATTTGAAAAAGCATCCTTTTACTTTTAAATTCCAGTTTTACAAACAATTATCTAGTGAAACACAATTTTAGAAAAAAAAATTGAGAACTTTTAGCAACCAGGTCTTTCACATAATGATTTTTTTTATCCCTGTATTTCAAAACCCTTAATATTTTAATACAGTGTATTTCTCTCACCATAGCTTCATGACAAATGTATTTTTCAATAGAAACCTTTTTGGGGGTAAATAGAATTTATTGATTAGCTTTTATTAAAAAAAATTGGGAACAAATACAAAAACAAAATGTGTGTATGGGGATTTGGGTTGTTTTTGCTGTGCAGCACAAATAACATGTTATAGGGTTTTTCCAAGATCACTAAAAATTTCAGACATACCCCAAATGCTGCAAAATAAAAACTGATGGTATACTAAAGCTACATTTACACAACAGTGTTAAAAAATTTATGGACTATTTTTAACAGATGCCTTTCTGAGAAAAATACATTAAATATGTTCCCCTTCAATTGTATGGGGGATGTTGGCCTGACATCCGTTATTCATTGACAGAAAAAAAACATGGCCGTGTTAATAACCCCATAGACTACCATTGCTCTCAAAATGGACGAGTGACAGTCGTTAAAAATATCGCTGTCACACATCCGCTGTTCACTGGTGTAGGTGTGTTAATGTAGCCATACCTTTTTTTTTTTGTGGCGTTCTCTGGTCTAGTCCTCCTGTCACTGTTTGCAGGCTGCAGCTGTGAAGTGGTTATACAGCATGTAATCACTGCAGCCCAATACTGCCCATTACGATATACCACAATGTATTCATGTATTTCACTATGCACTTCACCATCAATGTGATGTGAACACTGACATACAGGTATACAGCAAGTGGTGGCCGTGCTTGCACGCTATAGAAATAAGCGCTGGCCTCTCTGGTGGCCAGGACCCTGGGAGCGCTTGTCTCCCATGTTGGCCACCTAATATCATTGCTGCAGTGGTGGCTATAACTCCTGGATATGAGCAGTGTACAATGCAATGGAAAAGTAAATCAAGTCAATCTCTACATAACTTAGACGCATCCACCGCTGGCCTAAATCTACGCCAGCTCCCTTGCTGGCATACATTTAGATAATGTTCTATGCCTAATACATAGTAACATAGTACATAAGGCCGAAAAAAGACATTTGTCCATCCAGTTTGGCCTGTTATCCTGCAAGATGATCCAGAGGAAGGCAAACAAAAAGAAACTGTAAGCTAGAAGCCAATTTTCCCCACTTTATAGGAATAAAAAAATCCTTCCCGACTCCAATCAGGCAATCAGAATAACTCCCTGGATCAATGACCCCTCTCTAGAAGCTATAGCCTGTAATATTATTACGCTCCAGAAATACATCCAGGCCCCTCTTGAATTCCTTTATTGTACTCACCATCACCACCTCCTCAGGCAGAGAGTTCCATAGTCTCACTGCTCTTACCGTAAAGAATCATCTTCTATGTTTTGGGTACAAACCTTCTTTCCTCCAGATGCAGAGGATGTCCTCTCGTCACAGTCACAGTTCTGGGGATAAATAGATGATGGGAGAGATCTCTGTACTGACCCCTGATATATTTATGCATAGTAATTAGATCTCCCCTCAGTCTTATTTTTTTCGAAAGTGAATAACCTTAATTCTAATAATCTTTCAGGGTACTGCAGTTGTTCCATTCCAGTTATTACTTTAGTTGCCTTTGTCTGTACCCTCTCCAGCTCTGCTATGTCTGTCTTGTTCACAGGAGCCCAGAACTGTACACAGTGCAACCCATTATCCTATTGGCCTTGGCAGCAGCTGCCTGACACTGGTTTTTGCAGCTTAGTTTGTTGTTTATTAAAATTCCTAGATCCTTTTCCATGTCAGTGTTACTGAGTGTTTTAACATTTAGTATGTACAGGTGACTTGCATTATTCCTTCCCATGTGCTTAACTTTACATTTGTCAGTGTTAAACCTCATCTGCCACTTATCTGCCCAAACCTCCAATCTATCCAGATCCATCTGTAGTAGTATACTGTCTTCTTCAGTGTTAATTACTTTACATAGTTTAGTGTCATCTGCAAAAATTGATATTTTACTATGCAAGCCTTCTACAAGATCATTAATAAATATATTGAAGAGAATAGGGCCCAATACTAACCCCTAAGGTACCCCACTAGTGACAGTGACCCAATCTGAGTGTGTACAATTAATAACCAACCTCTATTTTCTATCACTCAGCCAGTTACTTACCCACTTACAGACATTTTTTCCCAGTCCGAGCATTCTCATTTTATATACTAACCTTTTATGTGGTACAGTGTCAAATGCTTTGAAGAAGTCCAGATATATGACATCCATTTATACGCCACTGTCAAGTCTAGAAATTCCCTCCTCATAGAAACTGATTAAATGAGTTTGGCATGACCGATCCCTCATGAAGCCATGCTGATATGGTGTTTTTGTTTATTTCCGTTGAGATGCTTTAAGATGGACCCTTTTTGAATATTGGGACCACATTTGCTATGCGCCAATCCTGTGGAACATTCCCTGTCAGTATAGAGTCTGAAATTATCAGAAATAAGGGTCTGGCTATGACATTACTTAATTCCCTTAGGATATGGGGTTGTATGCCATCCGGTTCTGGCGATTTGTCTATTTTAATCTTTTTAAGTTGCTGTTGTACTTCCTGGGTGCCCTCTTTAAAGTTTAGACTTTCGCTGTACATGTATGGCAGAGGTCTGCACAGGGTTAAAGGATGTCCTCCCAAACAAGCATAAGTTAACTTTTCATAGGGCCCCCACACTAAGGAACTTATTGTCCCTGAGCAGGCTGCAGAGTGATAAGATCACGTCCCAAGGTTTTTTGTAATTTATTATTGTAGCCTAAAGATGTGGGGTCAGACAGGACACTTTTAATGGTGAATTTATTTTTAAATTCAGCATTTTATCTGACTGTTTATTTTCCTCAGTGAATACATTGGAGAAAAAAATATTTAACAGCTTTGCTTTCTCCAGGTCGGTCTCTGCGACTCCACCCTCATTACTATTTAAAGGGACAACACCTTCAGATTTAAACTTTTTAACATTTCTATAATTGAAGAACATTTTAGGGTTTGTTTTACTCTCTTTGGCAATTAATCTCTCGGTCTCTAGTTTGGCCGCTTTTATTTGTTTTTTACATGTTCTATTTTTTTCCTTATAGTTTTTCAGTGCTTCCGTGCTACACTCCTGTTTTAGTGATTTATATGCTTTATTTTTGTCATCTAATGCTTTCTCTACAGTTCTATTTATCCACATTGGTTTATTTTTTTCCTTAACCTTTTATTCCCATACGGTATGCATCTCTCACAATGAGATTTTAGGATGATTTTAAAGATATCCCATTTTGTGGCTGTATTTTTATTTTTGAGGACTTTGTCCCAGTTAGTTAGGCCTATGGCCTCTCTTAGTTGGCTAAATTTAGCTTTTTTGAAGTTTGGTATTTTTGTTCCTCCCTGTAGAAAACACTCTTTTGAATGATAATTGGAAGGTTATTACTTTATGGTCACGTCTGTTGTTCTAGTCGGGTCCTGAACCAGTTGGGAGAAGTAATTGTCTTTGGCTATTGCCAAGAACCTGTTTCCTTTATGGGATGTACGTCTTTCAGTTTTATCAAGCACCTCATTTTGATTTTCTGCCTTGTCCATCTCGTTTAGTAGCAGATTTTCTGTGGACTCTGGTATATTAGGTGGTTTATAGTAAACTCCTATTAGTAATTTATTATTGATTTTAGCTCCATGTATCTCTACCCACAGTGACTCCACATGTTCATGTCCCTCACTTATATCTTCCCAGAGTGTGGGCTTTTGACAAGACTTTACATAAAGGCAGACACCTCCCCCTCTCAGGTTTTGATGATCCTTTCTAAACAGACTGTAACCTTGTACATTAACTGCCCAGTCATAGCTATCATCCAGCCATGTTTCCGTTATTCTCACTATGTCATAGTCCTCCTCACACATCACTAATTCCAGTTCCCCAGTTTTATTAGTCAGGCTTCTGGCATTAGTATACATACATTTCAGAGGTTTATGTATATTTTTTACCCTACACCTTTCTTTCTGAACTGTTCTAGTCCCTTCTTCCATTCATCCCCCAGTCCCACTACCTTGCCCCAGTCTCTATCTGCACTATCTTCCCCTCCTATAATGTAGTTTCCCTCCCCCCAAGTCCCTTTCCCTCCCCAATACAGGCGTAGAAAATGATAAATGAGAGGGACCAGCCTGCCTACAATCAGATTTCCCACTGGTGGTAGCCTCAACCTGTTCAATCAATACTTTTTCATAATAAGGTATTCTCCTGGTGGTAACCTCAAACTGTTCAATCAGTGGTTTTTCATTATAAGATTTTTCCCTGATGGTAGCCTCGAATTGTTCAATCAGTACTTTTTCATAAAGAAAAGCTAAATTATATACTTTTGGGTTTCTTTGAACGATGTTCAAATTAACTTTTGTAACTTTTGAACACTAATCCTATCTGATTCCAGTAGAAGATATGCTAATTAGTATTTTTAGTATCAGACTACAATACTTCTTATGTATTCTTGTTAGTCCATAAGGAGAAAGAGTACCCCCAAGACCCCAACAAAGGCCACTCAGCTAATTATGTACATTTTTTATTGTGTTTTCTCGTCATTTTGGAAGGAAAACTAACTTGAATGTCTCCTTTCCAATAAAGCATGTCTCTTCCTTCCTACTTCTCCCCGGAAATAAATCAGTAGACATTCGGGGCAAATTCTGAATTAGTAGAATTGATTCATTCATCTATAATAAGTATATATTTGTTTTATGAGTGGCCTTAGTTGACAGTGAATCTCCTGGCTGAGGCACAATAGATAGCTCCTCTTACAGAACTCCCGTTCTGGCGAATTAAGCTATTTTATTTGAATGTGAGCCATATAACACTACATTATAGCTAAACAAGACTACTGTCTGCAAAAATTAAGGGTGCTTTACATGGTACGATTTCAGCCAGATAATAGCGTTCATAAGAACAATCCTTAGCAATTATTTATCTGGTGGTGTAAATGTGCCATCGATTACCCGATGAATAAGCAAAACGCTCTTTCTTCAGGCAATCACATCTTTTATGTGGACACCTAAATCATACTGCCTAGACAGCCTCTGCTGCCGGCAAACAATGATTATGTATGGAGATAAGAGGTGGCATTAGCAATCACTCTTCCACATACTGTGGAGGAGATTGCTACATGTAAATACAGTGGTCATCTCCACTGATGAGCAGGTACTTGCGCCTGCTGAATTTTCCTGTGTAAGGGAACCCTTAGGAAGGGGTTCCAAGACAGGGCTGCATTCTGACACTTCTAGTAGAGATGAGTGAATTGACTTCGGATGAAACATCCAAAGTCAATTCGCATAAAACTTTGCTCTAATACTGTATGAGCTGAAAAAATCATTTCCCGAACTCGGGTTCAGTTTCAAAGTACAGTCTAAATTAATTTCTGAAGTTATTATGCAAAGTCTTAAGAAACTTCGCAAAGTAATAACTTCAGCTCATCAGAGCCAATACATTCTAATACTGTATGGAGCTCCTGCTCCGTACAGTATTAGAACAAAGTTTTATGGGAATCGAATTGTGTCAAAGAGCAGTGTATTATTTGTAGATTTCCCAATAAAAAAAATAAAAAATAAAAAGAAACTGGAAAACAATATAACAACAGAAATGGTGGGCCACTACATACACATATTAAGAACCTATTTCTCTAATAGCAACCAAAATACCAGCAAAAAATCTATATTATATATAAGAAAAGCTATTTATACCCCATTATGAGCAGAACAACTGTAAATAAGCTGGGCCACACCAGAACTATATTAAATTAGACAGATGAGCCTTTTCTGCCGCCTGGTGAAAATATGTTTTTGGAATTGGAATATTTCCTGTGCATTGATATTCCCCATGGTGTGCACCAGATGTAGGATTTTAGATCAATCACATAACATAATCCTGTGCTAAACACAGAATGTTATATATTTAAACAAAATGGTCTCATTAACAGAAGTGCAGAACGAACCATAACATCCCCCTAGAAGTGGACAGTTTTAGTATTGTGCTCTACGTTTGTGGTTTGGAAACATTAGTTTTTGTGTATTATATTTTTTTTAACTGCTCCCTTTGATCTAGGGATTACCATGAGACATAATAAGAATGTCTGGCTGGCTAATTGTGTCTTTAAAAATGGATACCAATGGTATTTGAGAACATTTCCTAATTTCCTATGTTCCTCATCCTAAATGACCTTCAGATTTTCACATGAGTGAGTCAAACTACACCTGACTACAGGCTTCAGGAAAATTAAAAATTAAAAAAATCTTGTCAGCTGGAATGATGAAGCAAAGTCTGCAACAACTACAAACCAAGTAAGGTTCTCTTCAATGATAGGTCCAGATCTTTGTACACATGTGCTGCTATGAATTAAACATACACATAGAGCATGAAGCTCTATGGACCCTTGGAGAAAGGGGAGCCATTCCATGTTGTCCTCACCCACAATTTTGTAGGTGAGAACCTGCCCATGTGCTTTCCAAAGGTTCTCCAATATCAGCAAACAACAAAGTTGAAAATGTTTTTGAGTCATGAAAATGAGATCGACATACCAGTACATAATGTTTGTTGCTGCACCCCATCCTGTTACTCATATGCTACTATAAGGTTGTTGCCAAGAACTTACTGTTTAATATTAAAGTAACACGCCCAGGACTGTCAGATATTTAGAGGACAGTTAGATAGAGTATTATTGGAAAAGAAAAATGTCTGTGCATAGTTGTATTCATGATATGTGGCAAGATGATAAGAAGACTATGTCCATCAGTTAGTAGTAAGATCATCTAATTCTCTTTCCAAACAAAATATTGTACAAAGAAAAGAACATCCATGAGCCATATTAAGCTATGTCCACACCTTGGTCTTGATTCAGTCCGAGATGTATATGTCAAAAATAGTTCCAATATATGCTGCAGACAGAAGGTTCTAATGTATCGCTATGTAAAGAAAAGCATAACTGACTGACATACTGAAAACTATATGGCAGAGAAAACTGGCTTGAAACATACTAGTCACCCGTACATACTAAATTATAAAACACCCGGTAACACTGACACGGAAAAGGATCTAGGAATTTTAATAAACAGCAAACTAAGCTGCAAAAACCAGTGTCAGGCAGCTGCTGCCTAGGCCAATAAGATAATGGGTTGCATGAAAAGGGGCATAGATGCCCGTGATGAGAACATAGTCCTACCACTTTACAAATCGCTAGTCAGACCACACATGGAGTACTGTGTACAGTTCTGGGCTCCAGTGAACAAGGCAGACATAGCAGAGCTGGAGAAGGTCCAGAGGAGGGCAACTAAAGTAATAACTGGAATGGGGCAACTACAGTACCCTGAAAGATTATCAAAATTAGGGATATTCCCTTTAGAAAAAAGACAACTGAGGGAAGATCTAATTAATATGTATAAATATATCAGGGGTCAGTACAGAGATCTCTCCCATCATCTATTTATCCCCAGGACTGTGATGAGGGGACATCCTCTGCGTCTGGAGGAAAGAAGGTTTGTACACAAACATAGAAGAGGATTCTTTACTGTAAGAGCAGTGAGACTATGGAACTCTCTGCCTGAGGAGGTGGTGATGGTGAGTACAATAAAGGAATTCAAGAGGGGCCTGGATGTATTTCTGGAGCTTAATAATATTACAGGCTATAGCTACTAGAGAGGGGTCGTTGATCCAGGGATTTATTCTGATTGCCTGATTGGAGTCAGGAAGGAATTTTATATTCCCCTAAAGTGAGGAAAATTGGCTTCTACCTCCCAGGTTTTTTTTTTTTTTGCCTTCCTCTGGATCAATTTGCATGTATTATGTTACTTATGTACTATGAAAGATGCCAAAACTTTCCAATTTTGGCATTTGTAGGGTATAATAAGTCTGTATAAAAATATTTATTTAGTGTTTAGGTGCAGAGGCAGTTTTTGTTCTTTTCACAATTTTTCACTATTGTCCTATTAAAATAAGGCAAACATTACGCTTATATCAAATATTTCCAATATTTTAAACAATGTGCATATGTCTACTAATTCCCTTCCGTACAATTAGAATTTCATAACCATAGCGATGATTTTGAAAAATTTACAAGCTTTACAAGTCTAATTACATTTCTATTCAGAATTTAAATCATGTATAGAATCAGTTGTGCATTAGTTTACATCACTTACTGAAATGTCAAGACCAAGGCACTCAACACAAGCACAACAATGTATACACATAATTGCAGTATAGCTACACTGAACAGTGTCAAAACCTGCAAACCATCTGAATAATAGCAATAGATGATGAAAAGAATCCCAGACAAACAGCACAGGCTGAGAATGCTCTATAATGCATTTCTGAGCACATAATGGAGCACATTTTCTGAATGTTGTCACTTTATCTCCTAGTTACTAAGTGAATAATTTACAATACGCATAGTTTACACATTGATGTCCTTCAGCTTCTAGCAACTTGACTACAATAATTGACTTTTTCATAGTATAAAGGGTGCCTTTATAAATTATTCTGTAAGAACAATTAGCCAACAGTAATCAGAACATGATTTGTCTACCCTTGAGATCATTCCAATAAGTCTACTGAACTTAAAGGAACATTAAACCTAGAAATGAGTTATAAAAGTAAATAAGAGATGATCTTGTTCACAATGTTTGTCAGCCTGCATCATTGTCTGCATGTTCCTGAAACAAACAGGATTGTAGAAAATTGGCAGAGAACATAAGGTATAGTCTGCTGCTAATCTCTTACATCTTTGGCTGGTCACCATATGAAGGGTGTGGTTTAGCAAAAGGGTGGGTTTTAACAAACTTTCTGTGCTACTGCTCACAGGGCAAAGGAGTAAGGCTCCTGCTGCAGTCATTTGTTTTACATCCAGATGCAGAACAGAGAGGAGGAGGAAAGGAAAGTCATGGAACTAGTGATGATGACAGTTGTGTGGGAGCACGTGTTGCGAGTGGTCAGGGACATGGCAATCATACTGGTTAGGGTGACATAAGTGACAAACACACATTAGTGTATAATGTAGCCGATCTCACGTGGGAGCCGTGTGAAGAAGGGTCGTCATCATCATCATCATCGGGGTGAGGGTGGCAGCAGGCTAGTAAGACGGCAGAAGGGTGAGATTATGCCGATGAGTCAGCAGGATGGAATCAGTGGGAGATCTGGAGCCCAACACACTCGGAGTAAACTATCTGCTAATCAGGAGCCTACCTGTCAGGAGACAACTAGAGGTGCACAGGTTAATAAAGGCAGCAGGCAGTCAGCACGGAGTGGTTGGGCTAAAATGCCATAATCGGCAGTGTGGGAATTATTTTTTAAGTCGCTGGAGGACATTGTAGTGGCGATATGCATATGGGCAGAAGTTAAAGCGTTGTCAGAGTACTAAGGTTGGCACCACGGCCCTGTATCAGCACATGGAGCTGCACCATAAAGTAACCAGGTTAAACCATGGCACTAATGTAGTTGTATAGACTAACACAGCAACCGCTGCATATCCCCGCGGCCCACACACCTTCTCCAGCAAGTAGGGCTCCTTAA
The DNA here is from genome assembly GCF_014858855.1 of Bufo gargarizans. Lineage (NCBI taxonomy): Eukaryota > Metazoa > Chordata > Amphibia > Anura > Bufonidae > Bufo > Bufo gargarizans. The sequence continues at coordinate 266,857,795 of NC_058082.1, read as the reverse complement.
CCTCAGCAGAAGGAAGCGGTTATTCCTTTCCTTCATCTATTGCTCCAAATGCTCTTCCTCCTACTCCTCGTCACATGTTTCGCTAGCAATCGATCAATGAGACGATTGCAAAAAGACAACAGTATGCGTGCACTCATCCAACGGCGCAGAAGCTGAAAATGCACCTGGCCAGGCTGCTGGTACTACAGTCCCTCCCTTTCCATATAGTGGACTCTGAACATATCAGAGAACTGATGGCTTGTGCCAGGGGCGGATTGGCCATAGACCCTACAGGGGAATTTCCGGGAAGGCCGATGCCCCGGGGGGCCACCCAAGCCCTCCTCTCTGCTGCTGGCTGGGTACCTAATGAGCTCTCAACAGTAATTTATGCTGTAAGAATCAGGTACCCATGGATCTGGCCAGTGATCACACACGCCCTTCTGAATTCAACTACTGTGGTCTGCATCTCACCTTCTAAGCCCGCTGCTCCATAGACAAATGGAGGAGGACAGAAAATAGTAGCTATTGATGGGCAGATTTTGGGGCAGCATATTGTGCTGCACTGTGTTATTTGGTTCTGCTGGGATGGTATTTTGCACCATGATATTGTTTACCCTGCCTACTTGTGTTGCCCCACCTTCTGTTATTTTCGACCTACTAATTAAGGCCACTTTTATTTATTTTTTTACAGGGCCACTTTAAGTTCCCAATCTGCCCATGACTTGTGCCCGCCCAAGGTGGAGAGTCCCAATCAATTATTACTTCTCTAAAAAAGCTGTACCAGCCCTGCACATATATGTTGAGCAGAAGGTGGCCCAGTCCTTAAACCTCTCAGTGTCTGATATAGTTCATGCCTACACTGTGGACATGTGAAGCTGTAACTGTGATCAAGGACAATATATGTTCTTCAAAGCCCAATGGGTACATTTGGTTCCAGCCCAGGCACGTCAGTAACTGGGCTAGAAGCAATGGCAATGCTGCTGCTGCATTGTAATCATGGGATTTATGCACCAATTTCCTCTTCAGATTTCTCATTCTCCACCTTGTTCTCAGCTACTCTAGGCACTGTTCAGAGTGGTCCTCCAGCATATCATCTATGCAAAGCACTGCATTTTAACATGGTTCTGCACCTGGTTAGCCTGGCCTAAAAGAGTCACACTGGGGAGAAACTGCTCTGCGACATCAACCAAGAAATTGAATCCTGGTTGTCTCCTCATCAATGGTCACTGATAACGGGAAGAACATTCTGTCAACCCTGTGTCAGGAAGGCTGACCCATGTGCCCTGCATGGTGCATGTCTTCAATCTGAGTGTCACCCAATTCCTGAAGTCTTTCACCCAACTGCTAGACATCTTGAAAATCTCAAGAAAGTGCATGCACTTCAGCCACTCTTACTGTGCAAAAACACACCCTGCATGAGTTGCAAAGCCAGAATGGTGTGCCCCTGCATTGCCTCATATGTGACCTTTACACATGTTGGAACTACACCCTCCACTTGTTGGGCTGACTAAATGAGCAGAGGAAACCCTTGACCGATTTCTTGATGATACAGGCGTACAGGACTACTCACCGTGTAACTTTGATGCTAGACAGTGGCGGCTCATGCGTGACACCTGCCTTTTGCTCAGGCCCTTTGAGGAGGCCGCTTTAATTGCTCATCACCAGGACTATGGGATGAATGATGCCATTCCAGTCCTTCATGTCCTGGAGCAGATGCCGATAAATCTGACTGGTGAGGTGACAGAACACATGGTCACCTGAGCCTGTGGAGGCTGAACTGGCACAGGAGGAGGACAAGGAGGAAGACATAAATGCCCAGGAAATCTATATAGAACTAAGTAATTAATCTGCCCAAGCTACATGAGATGAGCAGGAGGAGCATGAGGAGCTAGAGGGTGATGAGGAAGACAAAGCAGATGACCTTAACAGACCATGGCAGTACGTAGTGGAGATGAAGGCAGGAATTCCCTCCGAGTCCCATGTGCAAATGACCAGATACATGCTGAGTTGCTTGCGTAGTGACAGCTGCATTATCACCATTCGGCAAAGGGATGACTACTGGCTCTCCACAATGTTAGAGCCTCCCTTTTGGTGCAAAATGGGGGCTTTTTTTTACACCTCCTGAGAGGGATGATGAACTGAACTACTATTGAGATATCTAGAGATGAGCAAATCAAAGTTGATGAATTGGAATTAGATCCGAATTTCAGGAAAAATTAGATTTGTACAGAATATGAATTTACTCACGATTCGTGTTAAGAAATCAATTTTTTTCCTAATATGGCTGCTGCATGTGTTAGGACATGGATCAAGGAATTCTCGGAATGAGGGATCACCAACAATGCTTTGCATGCAGCCAATCAGCAGCCAGCCAGCCCTGTGATGTCACAGCCCTATAAATAGCCTCAGCCATCTTGGATTCAGCCATTTTCCAGTGTACCTAGTGCAGGGAGAGACATCAGCAGGCGCTAGGGACAGTGGTAGAAAAGACTTTAAAACTTTTATTTTGCTGTATAGAAGTTCAGCAAAAGGATAGGGAGGAATCATTCCACAGTATTGAAGCAGAACAGGATTCAGTAGGGGAGTTTACAGCCTGGGCAATAGGAACAATCCTATTACATCTTGCTGCACTTACTGCGGATGCAAATTGCCATTATACCTCTCAGTAATTCCAGCAAACCGTTCTTGTTATTGAGGTGCAAGTGCTATTTGATACAGCCAATAACGGGGTTTATTACAAGGAAATATTTATATGTCTTAATTGCCCTTGTGTGGTGCAGTTATATGTTCTAAAGCATTTTTTTGGCTTTTATTAGTGGGGAAAAAAGGCCTTATTAGCCATTGTGTGGTTAGGTGCAAAAATTGCAGCACTTTTTGTTGTGTATTAGTAGAAAAAGAAAGATATATATTTGCCGTTCAACGGTATAGTTATATGTTCTAAAGCCTTTTTTGGTATGTATTAGTGTCAAAAGAAAAATATATTTGCCGTTCAGCAGTGCAGTTAAATTTTCTAAAGCCTTTAGTGGTGTGTATAAGAGGAAAAAGAAAAATATATTTGTCGTTCAGCGGTGCAGTTATGTTCTAAAGCATTTTTTGGCTTGTATTAGTGGGAAAAAAGGGCTTATAATCCGTTGTGTGGTGAAGTGAGAAAATTACACCCCTTTTTGGCGTGTATTAAGTGGCACAAAAATATATATATTTTTTGTCTTCAACTGTGCAGTTGTATGTTCTAATACCTTTTTTGGCGTGTATTAACAGAAAAAAAAAAACATAACTTGCTGTTCAGTGGTGCAGTTATATTTTCTAAAGCCTTTTATGGCTTGTATAAGTGGAAAAAAATAAGGGCCAATTTGCCATTCAGCGGTGCAATTATATGTTCTAAAGCCCTTTTTGGCATGTATTAGTGGCAAAAAAAAATATATATTATTTGCCGTTCAGCGGTGCAGTTATATGTTCTAAAGCCTTTTGTGGCGTGTATAAGTGGAACAAAAATAAGGGCCATTTGCCGTTCAACTGTGCAGTTGTATGTTCTAAAGCCCTTTTTGGCATGTATTAGTGGCACAAAAATAAGTATTTGTCGTTGTGTGGTGAAAAAATTATAGCCCTTTTTGGCGTATATTAGAGGCAAAAAAAATATATAAATTAAAGGGGTCTGGTGGCTCAGGAATTGGTGCTCTAATCCCAATGCCTCACCCTGACATTCAGAATTAAAAATAGATATTATAAGAGATTGGCACTCTATCTCTCGAATCACCATGAGTCATGGAAATTATTACATACATTTTATTCTATATTATGTCCACCCTTATTATAAAAGATAATAAAATACAACAAACTAAATACAATAGAAATACAACTCTTTCTCCACTCAAGGTGTAAAAAATATATAAATTAATATACTGTATATAAAATATATATAAATATATAAAAAAGGTCTGGTATTAAACTATATAACCATTAGTCCCCAGGTGAATATTCAGTACTTGCTCTTTAGATCGTCCTTTAGTTATAGGGAGTGATTGATTAGTGCAGTATCCTTATATCCTTTTTTTCTTTGTATCTTCAAACACTCAAGTGGGTATAGAACATAGGATATACAGTAAATTGGTAAGTTTCACTATAGGTGGTCTTATATTTATGTAAAGCTTCTTTCAGCCGTATGGATTTATCCTGTTAAATATACAAGACCTTTAAATCAACCCTATTGATGCCGAAGCTGCGGTCTTTCATGTGTGTTTATATATAAATATATAAAAGTTCTCCCTTCTCATGCATGTGGGTTTGATCCTACTACTTACAGCTGGTTGTTGAGGGATCGATATCCCGTGCCGGCTGTGGCGTCTAGTGATGAGTGAGCATGCTCGGCCGAATACCTGTTCGGCTCGAGCATCGCTGTGCTCTGCAGATCCGAGTGCTCGTTCGAATAATTTGGGTGCTTGAATACAATTTGATACAATGAAAGTCTATGGGAGAACCCCAGGCACCCCCTGCAGAGAAGAGGGTGTCTGGTTCATAAACAAAAGGTTAGAAATTGATGGCAACTCCATCAAAATGGTTTGGAAACAGCATTAAGAGGATAGCTGGATGCATCTTAGACTCATATTATGTACGACATACAATAGACAACCACACAAAGACTATATGCCAAAAGCCAGGTATATGCAAGCCATCAACCTATCCAGGAGACAGATAACAGCCAGCATACCTTACAATGGCAGCCTTATGCACCATGAGATATTCCAAACCAGCTCTCATCTGACTGAGAACCAGCAAACCTAAAAGTTATTTCGGATCTGTTGAATGGCTTGGGTGGACCTGCACACCTAGATCAATATCATTAAGGGGACAAAAAGTTTGCCATATTTCACAAATATTTCGTAGAATATTTATCAAATAATCGCAAATTCGAATATTCGTTAGGATTAGTGTTGATTGCAAATTTTCGTAATGAAAATTTTTGTAATGAGAATTTTCATAATGCTAATTTTCATAATGAGAATCAATGAGATTGTGAAAACTCAGATCCGATGGTATATTCTAAACCCCAGGCATTCCCATTGTTACGGGGACGCTTGTCGGAGAGAAGTATGCCAAAGTGGAACAACTGTACAGATTTTTTTTAAAAAGACAAATATTCTAAAAAACTATTATATATATTTTTTTTTTATCAGTACACATTATCCCTCCCTGCTTCTAGTTTGTGGGCCAATGAGAAGACTGCAATATCTTTGACTTTAGAAGTAGTGTTGATTGTCATTTTTCGTAATGCAAATTTCCATAATATTATAATTGAACTTCAGATGAGAAAGAAATTACAACTATTAGAAAAAGAGGTTTATTGCACTATATTAGCTAAATTGCTCTATATTCGTTTTTGTTTAGAATATTTGCTATATTGCTATATATTTGTGTTTTAGAATATTCATAATATTCTAAAACAAGAATATATAGCAATATAGCAAATTATAATATTATGAAAATTAGCATTACGAAAAATCGCAATCAACACTACTCCTAAAGTCAAAGATATTGCAGCCTTCTCATTGGCCCACAAGCTAGAAGCAGGGAGGGATCATGTGTACTGATAAAAAAATAAAAAAATATCTTGAATATTCGCTATATTGCTATATATTCTTGTTTTAGAATATTACAAATATTCAAAAAAAAAAAAGAATATTTAGCACTATATCGAATATATTTGTTTTTTAGAATATTCTTTTTTTTTTTTTTATCTGTACAGTTGTTCCACTTTGGCATACTCCTCCCCGACAAGCGTCCCCGTCACCACGGGAACACCTGGGGGTTAGAATATACCATCGGATCTGATTTTTTACGATCTCTTTGACTCTCATGACAAAATTTAGCATTATGAAAATTTGCATGACAAGAATTTGCAATCAACACTACTCCTAAAGTCAAAGATATTGCAGCCTTCTCATTGGCCCACAAGCTATGTTTACTGATATAAAAAAAATCTTGAATATTCAAAATTACAAATATATATCACTATATTCTAAATATTTGCAAATTCTCGAAGTGCTGATATTCGCAATAAAAATTGGCAATTTAAATATTCGTGATCAACATTACTTTACAGCCCACTGAGTGAATATGGTTCCTGCACAGCCACACCAGCAACTTGGCCAGGTGACGCTGCTTCCGCCTCCACGTTCTCGCGCCGTTGGTCCTGCGTCAATGTCTGCCTCCTAATCCTCCACCGTGTCCTTAGCCTCCACTGCAGGGAAAATTCACAGTGTCCCTCCAGCATACCACATGTGCAGAGCACGGTGGTGTCACGCTGTTCTGCATGTCGTTTGCCTGGGCGAACGGAGTCACACAGGGGAGGAACTGTTCCGTGTCCTTCATCAAGAAATCAAATCCTGTCTTTCTCCAAGACAATTCAAAATTAGAACCATAGTGAACGACTATGGGAAGAACATGGTGTCAGTGCTGCACCAAGGAGGGCTGAGCCATGGGCCCTGCATGGCACACATGTTCAATCTGGTTGTCATGCGGTTCCTGAGTTTTCCACCCATCTGAAAGACATCCTAAAAATGGCCAAGAAACTTTGCATGCATTTTAGCCATTTGTACACCGCAAAGCACACCCTCCTTGAGCTGCAGCGGCAAAACGGCACCCCCCAACATAGGCTTATATGCGACATTTCAACCCTTTGGAATGCCACCCTCCATATGTTGGACCAACTGTACGAACAGAGAAAGGCCATCAACAATTTCCTGATGATGCAAGCGGACAGGAGTACACCCCTGTTTAACTTCAATGTCAGCCAGTGGCAGCTCATGAATGACAACTGCTGTTTTCTCAGGCCCTTTGAGGATGCCACGTTGTTTGTCAGTTGACAGTATTACAGGATGAACATCATCATTCCATTGCTTCATGTCCTGGATCAGATGCTGCTACATATAGCTGGTAAGAGGACAGGAGACATGGTGCCTAGAACTCACGGCCACATGAGCCCTGTGGGGGCTGAACTGGAGGAGAAGGAGGACATTGGGGAACAAGCAATGTGTAGCGAAATGGGTGGTTTTTCTACAAAGATGACAAGAAAGGAGGAGTAGGAGCAGCCAGAGGAGCTGCAGGGCGATGAGGAAGATAAGGCAGAGGACCCAGAGACACCATGGCTGTATGCAGTGGAGATGGAGGCAGGGAGTCCCTCCGAGTCACTTGCTAAAATGACCCGATGCATGCTCACTTGCTTGCGTAGTGACAGACAAATTGTCACCATTCAACAGAGGGATGACTTCTGGCTCTCCCCCTTTTTGGACCCTTGCTACCGGTCTAAAATGGGGGCCTTTTTTACACCTGCTGAAAGGGAGGACAAACTGAACTATTATAGAGACATCCTATGTAGTCAGTTGGCCACTGCCTATCTGCGCCATCATCCATCCTCTCACAGGTCTGACTGGGGGGCCCTCTGTTCTCACGTTCCTCTGCTATGGCTTCTGTTGCGGGGGGGGGGGGGGGGGGTAGGAGCAGTTCCAGCTTCATCAGCAGCATATTGAGTCTAGTGTCTCTGATGAGCAGCTTTCTTCATCCGCCTAGTAAAGAAACAACTCACCAGCAGAAGCAGCAGCAGCTATACATGGAGCAGGACCTGAACCAGCAGGTGGTGGCATACTTGGACAGCACCCTGCCACCCCACATTGACGATGCGCTGAACTACTGGGCAGATAAACTGGATTTGTGGCCGAAACTGGCAGAGTTTGCCCTGGAAAAGCTGTCCTGCCTGGACAGTAGTGTGGCATCAGAGAGGGTGTTTAGTGCTTTGGGGGCCATAGTTACCCCAAGAATTTTTCACTTGTCCATCCTAAATCTGGATAGACTGACCTTTGTCAAGATGAATCAGGCATGGATCAGTCAGGATTTCCACCCACCAATGCCTGATGCATCAGACTAGATCATCCATGGTGCCAAACCAACACTTTGACAAAAGAGACCTGTTTCTTCTGGCTACCTGCCTTAACTACTATTCTTATGCTGCCACATGCCTGATGCCACACATCTGATGCCAAGTGCTCCCTTTTTTTACCCACCATCTTCAGCTAGTACTGGTATTGCCACCCACCTCCCCACTCTGTCACCAGGTCACTCTGTGGTCTCCTAATGATGCTGCCACCTCCACACTATGTCACCTTGCTACTCTGTGGTCTCCTGATGCTGCTACCAACTCCACACTATGTCACCTTGCTACTCTGTGGCCTCCTGAAGCTGCTGCCACCTCCACACTATGTCACCTTGCCACTGTGTGGTCTCTTGATGATGCTGCCACCTCCAAACTATGTCACCTTGCCACTCTGTGGTCTCCTGATGCTGCTGATAACTTAGGACTATGTCACTTTGCCACTCTGTGGCCTCCTGATGCTGCTGCCCCCTCCACACTGTCATTGTGTCACCCTATGGCCTCCTTCCTGATGCTGCTGCTGCCACCTCCACACTTTGTCATTGTGTCACACTGTGGCGTCCTCCTGATGCTACTGCTGCAGCCACCTCCACACTCTGTCATTGTGCCTCTCTGTGGTTTCCTCATACTGCTTCTGCCACCTCCACACTGTCATTGTGCCACCCTGTGGCCTCCTCCTGATCTTGCTGCTGCCGCCACCTTTACACTCTGTCATTGTGCCACTCTGTGGCCTCCTGATGCTGCTGCTGCCTCCTCCACACTGTCATTGTGCCACTCTGTGGCCTCCTGATGCTACCTTTATCTCCACACTCTGTCACTGTGCCACTCTGAGGCCTCCTGATGCTGCTGCCACCTCCACGCTATCATTGTGGCACCCTGTGGCGTCCTCCTGATGCTGCTGCTGCCACCACCTCCATGCTCTGTCAATGTGCCACTCTGTGGCCTCCTAATCCTGCCACCTCCACATTGTTGTGTGCCACCCTGCAGCCTTCTCCTGATGCTGCTACTGCCGCCACCTCCACACTCTGTCATTGTGCCACTCTGTGACCTCCTGATGATGCTGCTAATAGTTACTGCCCCCTTAGTTTATCGATTTTGTTCACTGAGCAGTAATCAGGGAGACACTCCTGTCTTCTCCTGACTGACCTTCTTCTTTTTTCACCCCCACACTCTGCCATTGTGCCACCTTGTGGCCTCCTCCTGATGCTTCTGCTTCTGTCACCTCCACGCTCTGTCATTGGGACACTCTGTGGTCTCCTTGTGCTGCTTCCACCTCACCACTATGTCATAGGGACACTCTGTGGACTTCTTAAGTTGTTCCCACCCTCCCCACTTCATGACTTGGCCTTTATTTTGCCTTTTGGCCTGGCTGACATCATAATTTATTTGACCCATCTTCTGATCTGTCAGAAGGAAGGAAAAATGAGACGCACAACGGATCCTGTCTATGTAGCAGATGTAAGGCATGCATGACCTAGTCCCTATTTTGAATCAGAATTGGCTTATGATTTGGCAGCCAAAAGCAGGAGTGGGTTAAAAACACAGAAGACATGCAAATATTCCATTTACGTGTAATCTCTGCTTTGATTTCACTCCTATTTTTTATTTTTTTTGCATTAGCAATACTGATGGATTACTGATCAAATGCTGACCGAGTGAAGGTGTATGCTCCACAGACAGATCTGTTTTTTTGGGGGTTATTGTTCTGACGGATCAGAGGAAGGGCAAAATAATCAGTGATGTTAACATAAACTTACTGCTGACACCCTCTCTGCTTTGTCAGGGGCTCTACTTCTATAAGTATTTAATAGAAAAGGTTCTGTAGACATCACACCTATTGTTATTTTGTCCGTTTTGGCCCCGTAACTGCCCAAATAAGTGAAGTGTTCAGTGATTCTAAGAGCAACGCCTGTCATCTGCATGTCATACTGACTCACAGTATTGTTTCACTTCCATAGCAGACTCCCTATGCATGTTGCTGCAAAGTACAGTGTTCTACACCACTATAAAAGCTCTATGCAGCCATGAAATAGCAGTTTTTTAATGCAATCTGATCGGACCAAATATTTTTGAAAATTTGGCGAATTGGCCGAATTGAATTTTTGAGAAATTTGCTCATCTGTAGAGATATCCTTTGTAGTCAGTTGGTTGCTCCCTATGTGCACTATCGCCCATCCTCACGAAGGTCTGTCCAAGGAGACCACCTGCGCTCATGTTTCACTGTCATGATGGCTGGACAGGGTTGGAGCAGCACCGGGTCCATCATCAGCAACTTAAGTTTGATTCTCTGATGAGCTCTTTTCAGAATTTGTTCATGATTTGGAAACAAAAAGCACGAGTGGGTCCAAAACACAGAAGACATGCAAATATTTCCATAACATGGTATCTCTGTTTTAGACCCACTCCTGGTTTTTCCTTACTAATACTGATTAAATGCTGACCAAATAATGACGGTGTGAAGGCAAATGCTCAAACTACAGGATCCGCTTTTTTTGGCCTGCTCTTCTGACAGATCAGAAGAACAGAAAAATAAACAGTGATGTGAACACAGCGTTACTGCTAACATCCTCCACACTGTAATGGGACCTCTCCTTGATTTTTAGGCCTCTGCATGGTTAAGTCTGCATCGATAAATTAGACCTGACACTAACATTGACCTGTAAGGCAGAGTTCCCACTTCTGTTATTTGGTCAGTTATTTTCATCACTTATTGTGAGGCAAATTCAGAAGCCAAGCCTACACCCTGATTAGGTATCAAAAATATATTTGCACCTGTTCTGTCGGTTTGACCACACCTGCTTTGGGCTAACAATTACTGACCAAATAAGTGAACTGAACTAAGGCTAGTTTCACCCACCGGAACAGCCTGCCGGAGGTCCGTGCCGCTAGTGTGAAAGTACCCTAAGCCTAAAAGTGACACACGGTCGTTCTAAATGTAACAGAAAGGATTCAAATGTGTGTTTTTTTTTTTTATTTATTGGCACTACCTTCATGTCCTTATTTTGTTCCTTCAAAGAGTCATTGGGACACCTGCAGAGGTGTGTAGCATATATTTTTTTTTGCTTTACTGAAGGATGCTGTATGTATTTTTATTTGTTTAGCTAGGTGTTAGCTCAGACTGTTAGTGGCCTGTACGATGATGTGCATAGCCATATACAGGTGAAACACGAAAAATGTAAATATTGTTAAAGTTCATTTATTTCAGTAATGCAACTTAAAAGGTGAAACTAACATATGAGACTCATTACATGCAAAGCGAGATATTTCAAGCCTTTATTTGTTATAATTTGGATGATTATGGCTTACAGCTTATGAAACCCCAAAGTTACAATTTTGAGGTACCTTTGCTCAAGGGGTATGGGTTAATTAGCTGACTAGAGTGTCACACTTTCAGCCTAGAATATTGAACCTTTTCACAAAAATTCAACTTTTAATCTGCATTAATGCTATTCCTTTTAATTTGCATTACTGAAATAAATGGACTTTTGCACAATATTCAAATTTTTTGCGTTTCACCTGTATGTGACCAGATAGACACCTAGATACATTCTCCCTAAAGTTTAACTGCAGGCTGGGATACACCTGATTTAACATGCTTCATGACGAATAAACTCAGATCAAAGCGAATTTTGGGGAAAAATTTGGCGAAGCGACTGAATCGAATTTTTGAAAACTTTGCTCATCACTACATTGGACAACAGACCAGCAGATTGTTGGGAAGGAAGCTTTCCTACCTGACAATTTGCTGCTCTTTGGTGGAGAAGACTGTTTCATTTACATGCAGTGATCTCCTCAAGAGTATGGGGAGGAGCGATCGCTAATGCCACCATTGCTGTTTGCCCGCAGCTGACCGTGATTACACAGCATTACACAGCTGCCAGCAAACTATGATTTTTGTGTGTGCACCAACGATCGGATTACTTAATGAACAAGTGTTTAGCTTATTCATTAGGTAATCAGTGGTGCATTTGCACTGTCAGATAATCGCTAACTAGTGTTTCTATGAATGCTCATTAGCGATTATCTATAGGATTCTCGGCCAGGGTAAAGGGACCTAAAATAGGATAAATGGAAAAGGGAGATGAAAGCAAAAAGTGCTGGGATTTTTAAGAAATGTTTATTTTTTGTGCATTTTGTGTGTTTTGTGTTCCTTTAAAGAACTGTAATACACTTCTTAGAACATATAGCAGACAGGATATATTTGCTCAAAAGCTTGGACCATTAGCAAGTCTATAATCATTCCAATAACCACTGTCTGATTGCCGTTATTGGTAGCAGGTTGAAATGGTTTGAATGGAAAAAAATGTGGCCAAAAAGATCTGCCAAACTTGTCTGTTTCTTGGCATGGCCATAATCATCATGGTTTCCAGCCATTACTAAACTGACACTTGTTTATGACTAATACAAATGTGTTTTCTACATTTTTGGAATCAAACAACAGTTCTCTATGCTTCTCATATCATAGCTATGATATTGAAATGGCAGGCCCTATGTTTGATCATCATTTTCTACTAATTGCTTAACATGAAGCTCCTGTTAGCAGTACGATCAAAGAATATAATTATTATTCAACAATTCCCTAATATAATATTGTCATTATTAAAAACATTTCTTTGCTAGTGGATGTGATCCAATAATAGCAACCAATGAAGCCCGTTTGTGCAAGTGAACAGTCAGGTCTTAAAGTTAATGTATTACGAGCAGGAACAAGGGGCAAATATTATGATCTGAGTTAATTTGACAAGGGATAGAAGGTGGTAGCTACTGGCAACTGGGTCAGAGTATCTTTAAAACCTCTGTCAGCATGATATGTTCTTTTACAAAAATTGTTTAAGCATGGTTTTAGGAACATAAAGAGTTCAAGTTACTGAAGTGGCCTCTAAATTTCCCAGATGCCAATCGATTGGTCTGAAGTCTAATCTACTAGCGCCACCTCACAATGTAAAGAATTTAAAGGATCTGCTGTTAACATTGTAGTTGACACCACAAGAGCCTTTCAGAGGTCTTGTGGAGTCCATGTCTTAACAGTTCAAAGCTGTTTTATCAGCGAGAGGAAAACCTGCACATTATTTAGGCAGGTGGTTTAATGTTGGGGTTGATTAGTGTAAATGGTGACTTTTAGTAATGACTGAAGTATAAAAAAAATTGATCCGGTTGCTTCGCTGAATTTTACCCAAAAATCCACTTTGTGATAAATTATTTTGTCACGAAGCGCATTACTTTATAAGTAGTGGGTGCAAAAACAGGGAGTGGCGATTTCACCGCTCCCCGTCATTGTACCCTTCAGATGCCGCATTCATAAATAATTGCGGAATCTGATATAAATAAGAGAGTGTAAAAAAATGTCAAAATTAAAAATACTTACATGATCCATTTGCTAGTAACGGGCTGGCGGCCGCCATCTTGCCTGAAGATCTGAAATCACGCACAGCCCGAGATAACATCAGCATGCCTGCCGACGTGGTGATGTCATATGTTCTCGCGCACGAGATTCCGAGGAAGTTCAACTTTCCGGCGAATCAAATTTATCCTGAAATTCAGATCGAGGTCAACTTTGTGGACTTCGATTCTCTCATCACTAGTCACTTTAGCTGCTGACAGTCCCTGAAGGACATCATAGAGCATTCTCAATTTCCCCTCAGTTCTGCCACTTAATAGTGATTTGCTTCAGCTTGCAATGAAAGATTATCAGGTTACAAGTTTATGCAAGGGACTTGCTTGCTATGAAATTAAAATAGCTCCAAACCAAAAGTTTACTACAGATTAGCCTGTAATGAATATATTGGTTTTGTAGGGCATAGGCTTATAAAAATGAGATTCCTTAGTGGTTGATACAGATGTAGTAGAGTTAACACACATGCTTTATGAGACGTGTTATCTAAACTAAATGCGTTAAGCGAAAACCTTAAATTGCTTTTCAATGGCTTTTGTTTCAAGATAACGTGATGAGTTAAGAAATTTGAGTTAAGAGTTTGTGTGTTAACCCTGCTACATCTGTACCTTTTAATGGCTAACTGATAAGATGACAAAAATTGCTAGCTTTCGCTACTATTCAGGTCTCTTCCTCAGGCATGTGATAACCATGAGGAAAAGACCAGAGTAGTCTCGAAAGCCTGCCATTTTGTCATCATCTTTCCAATTAGCCATTATCAACCACTAAGGAATCTCACTTAATTTTTTTTATTTCCTGGCTAACATGGCACACAGATATTTGTACTTCAATGGAAAAAGCTTGAAATGCACAAATGCCACTGAATCTCTGTGCCATGTAGAGAGGGCTAGGTTTACAGTATGCATAGGCACTGTAGGTACATGTCTATAAAAGGCCTTGGAGGAAGAGTGTCTGCTAATGGGCTAATTTATATCATCTATGTATATGAAAATGTGGTTGTTGTTTATTTATACGTTTATGTGGTAAATGTAGCTAATATGAGTCTAATGAGGAACTCTACAAGGTCTGCATTAGTGCTAAGGCTACTTTCACACTCGCATTTGGTGAGGATTTGTCATGGATTTGCACAGACGGACCCGTTCAGCTAATTCAACCGTCTGCATCCGTTCAGAACGGATCCATTTGTATTATTTTTAACATAGCCAAGACGGATCCATCTTGAACACCATTGAAAGTCAATAGAGGATTCTAATGTGCCAGATTGTGTCATAGAAAACTGATCCGTCTCTATTGACTTACATTGTGAGTCAGAACGGATCTGTTTGGCTCAGTTTCATCAGACGCAAGCAGCATTTTGGTGTCCGCCTCCAAAGCGGAATGGAGATGTAACGGAGGCAAACTGATACATTCAGAATGCATTAGGGCAAAACTGATCCGTTTTGGACCGCTTTGTAAGAGCCCTGATCGGATCTCACAAACGGAAAGCCAAAACACCAGTGGGAAAGTAGCCTAAGACAAAAAATGGTTTACAAAAGATTTTCACCACACCCAGTACACACTGCACTGCTCTACAACAGATGCTAATGATGTGATCCTGCCTACGATATGCCATCATGGCTAAGCAGCCCAACAGAAGAACTCACCAATATGTAGTATATGCAAGTGCCACTGCGTAGTGTAGTGAGGTCCAGGCCCCTCTCACCGCTAGGCAGCTCTGCAAGTGGAGGTAACCAGTCCTGCTCTCATTCTAAGAAAGGTTGTTGGCAGCCATTTAAAATCATTCTTGGAGAACCCCTTAAAGGGAGTTCAGTACTTTAATTAAAAGCATTCCTATAGGCAACAATCAGATAAGGGTGTAGATTTGCAATACAAATTTAGTGCAATTTTGGCTTCCAACTGCAAAGCTGGGATGTGTGGGAGGTGCTGATTCAGAAGCATCATCCTTTCTATGATGACACACCCGCTCTGTCTAATAGCATAGGCATTTCCACACACAGTAAAGCACTTCCTAAATATTGTGTCCAAGTTGTGCTGTACACATCGATGACATCCGTGAGCTGTCAGCATTTGTTGTGGCCCCATAGAAATGAATGGGTGCATGTGCGATCATCAAAAAATGCAGATCTATTGTATTTGTTTAAGATTGTTTTATTATGGATTAATTTGCAAAGAATGGTAGAGTATTGGTCTTTTTCATTCATCTAAAGTAGAGCAGAATCAATGTGCCAATCATTACCTTGCCTCCTGTAGAGTTTGTTTATGACAGTTTATTACAAAAGTGTGTTTTCCGCAATTTAGATGGAGATTTTTTTTAAATAATGGGGAGAAAGGGGAAAGAAAAGACCTGGTACTGGTTTTGTTTTGTTTACACACAGCAGGCACTGAAGGGAAAAGTGACATGCATTGTTACACTCATAAAAATTGCTACTAGTCCCCCACGGACCTCCATTATGTCTCCAAGGTCTGTGATTTATAGCGTAAAAGCTTAATCAAAAGAAATGCTGACTGTGCCCAGTCAGGGATGGGTAGACCAGTCAATTTAACTTTATGTTAAAATAAGAAAATAATTGGACAAAATGTATTTGAAATAGAAATCTGAAATGGCTTGTTGGCAATCTATTTCACATAAATACAGCCGTAAATACACTTTTGAAAGCATTTCTCCTGGAAATGAATTATAAGTGTTAGCTGAAAATCAGCGATGGAAGTTCAAAGCAATCTATTTTTTAAAGGTATAGGGGTCCACTCTTAAAATTGTGTTGATTTGAAGATAGTCCCAATTAAACTGCAAATTGGTTGAATTAATGAATCATGACTGACACAATACAACAAAACAAAGAAAGGTGCTTAAATTCCTACAAATTCCTACAAATTCTCAATGCAAATTCAAGGAAATATGGAATACTGTCCCCTGAAGTGGCATAGAGAACCAATTCAAGAACCTCTTGGTCACTCTGCTCTCATTGGCTAGTGACTGCAAGAAAGACTAATGCTAATGTATTTTGTAATATGTGCTGGATCTCCAACATTGTACTCTTCCGTACACTTCTTATATACAAGATATGCAATTGTTATGAGCTCACTGAGCCACATTTCTGTTACAAAATCAGTTTCATACAACAACCTCAAACTGGTTCTAAAGGAAAGGTCCTCTCTAAAAAGGGGCAGTTTAAGATTTGTCGCAGGAAAATTTGGTTCGGATTAAAGATAGTTTAAGAGTGGGTGGATTACCCACTGTATATTTCTTGGCAACTTGAATACAGGCGATGAACAGTAGAACTGATACTTAATTTGTAAATTTTTCAGGGACTGTATTTATGAAGAACCTATGCCAGTGGATAAGGACATGGATACAACTGAGATCAGAGACAATGCTGGAAGATTCTAAGAAGAAATGATGGGGGTTGAATGGAACCAGCCTAATAGTAATGAACTATATGCTATCTCCTCTCCTCATTTAGTGGGTGGGCCGATGGCTGCCACATCAGGATAGGGGACAAGCGAAAGACATCTGCATATGTAAGTCCACATGGCTAGTTGGGGGATTGGATTACGGTACTACTCCTCCTTGATTCTGCAAACCCACAGTGATTTCAACAACTGCTTTGGCAAAACCAGGGGAAACCTGCAACCTACCCATGCATATGACCATCCAAATCAAATCCCTTATATTTCATGATTATGAAAGTGCTATTTATAGTGACTGTTTCCTATATAAAATAATTACTACTTGCTAAGCAACAGAAATGTTCATTGTCAGCAGGGAGGGTTTTCACCCCATCCAGGAGCGAGCAAGGAGTATCCTGATTGAAATGTCTGACAGATTTTTTGGACTAGCGTTTCAAATCATTATTTTTTACTATGGTTGGTAAACTCATTCATTGTAAATAGGCCTATATATATAACGAGATAGAGAAGCCATGAGCGCATCTCCACAGTTCAGTAAACAGAAGACAGGGAGCATTGCTAGGGCACACAAAGTGGGCCAATTTAGAGCTATTTTTCTAATAGAAATGTAAGATTTCAGTGAGTAAAGTATACAAATACTCAGAATCACTGCCCCTACGCATTACCAAAAAAACTAAATAAAATAAAATGACAGTAGCACTTAAAAAAAAAAAAATATAACTGGATAACCTCTTTATCTATTGAATACCTTCATGCACTAGGGATGGTAAGCTGAACAATGATAAATTGACCAAATGAGGGATAAACTGGTTATGGGTATGAGAAATGCATTGCATATCCATATCAGGCTCTCTGAAAATAACTTAGCAACTTTATCACTTCTCCATCTGGTTTAAAATTGGGATATTTCACTAACATTTCTTTTCCTTTCATTTCCTTTGAACGTTATGATTTTTTTTGTACAAATTTTCTTTTGATTTAAAACTTTAGATTTTAGCTGAGCCAAGCCAATAATACACAGCAGGATATAACTGAAATTCCACTTGCAAGAAGGACTTTAATATGATACCACCTCATGCCGTGATTCTGATTTATGTGCTATTTCTCACTTGTGGGCTAGGGATATCTTCTAGCCAAAATATCATCCAGACATTCTGACCCTTTGTGCCTGTTGCCAAATCTTTTAAATAACAGGAATATACTTAGCAACTCCAAAAAAAAGCCAAATCAGAGACACATTGATAATTTGGTAGGAAATTGTAAGGAAACAGAGGCAATTCTCCTATTAAATTCTAATTTCTAGTCGATGTAATTGTTAACACTGGGACACATATAGCAACAGTTTTCTAAAAGTTAATTATTTCTCATGAATTCCAGATGAATCTATGGAAATACTTAGTCATATTAAACAATGGTGTTTTTATTGATACATCTGGTATTGTTTCTGTTCTAGTGTTGCTCAAGGGAATGATTTCCATATATTTGGCCACAATGCTGGCAACAATTGGATTGTACCAAGGTCAATGATTTAACTTGTTTATGTCTTTAATAATTTGTAGTACGGATTATCATCCTTATAAATATTACTGATGGAAAGTCAAAAAAAGTTATTGATATCATTTCATCCTGAATGCTGTGTATTATTTCTGGTGCACATATTCCATACACATCTAAAGTATTTCTGCTGATACCCTAAGTGTCTTGATAATAGTTTATTTAATGTGAACTATTAGTATTTTTTTAGATGATAATTCATGTCCTTGATTGATATACAATTAAACATCATAGAAATAAGTGCCAAAGTTCTTCACATTCTTATATGACAAAACTTACAACTGTGAGGTGGAAAACCGTTGGTCTCTATGACTCTATAGGTAGCGTCTCTGTCTCCATTTCTTTAGCGAGTTAGTTCTCAAGCGCATATTAAAAACCAACATTATAGGGGCTAGTAATCTATTGACTGACATGTAAATAATGTTAAAAAGTGATTTTTTTTTTTCTGTTATATCAATGATATAAACATACAGTACAGAAAGTACCAAAAGTTTGGACACACCTTCTCATTCAAAGAGTTTTCTGTATTTGCATGACTATGAAAATTGTAGATTCACACTGAAGGCATCAAAACTATGAATTAACACATGTGGAATTATATACATAACAAAAAGTGTGAAACAACTGAAAATATGTCATATTCTAGGTTCTTCAAAGCAGCCACCTTTTGCTTTGATTACTGCTTTGCACACTCTTGGCATTCTCTTGATGAGCTTCAAGAGGTAGTCACCTGAAATGGTTTTCACTTCACATGTGTGTCCTGTCAGGTTTAATAAGTGGGATTTCTTGCCTTATAAATGGGGTTGGGACCATCAGTTGCGTTGTGGAGAAGTCAGGTGGATACACAGCTGATAGTCCTACTGAATAGACTGTTAGACTTTGTATTATGGCAAGAAAAAAGCAGCTAAGTAAAGAAAAACGAGTGGCCATCATTACTTTAAGAAATCAAGGTCAGTTAGTCCGAAAAATTGGGAAAACTTTGAAAGTGTCCCCAAGTGCAGTCACAAAAACCATCAAGTGCTACAAAGAAACTGGCTCACATGCGGACTGCCCCAGGAAAGACCAAGAGTCACCTCTGCTGCGGAGGATAAGTTCATCCGAGTCACCAGCCTCAGAAATCGCAGGTTAACAGCAGCTCAGATTAGAGACCAGGTCAATGCCACACAGAGTTCTAGCAGCAGACACATCTCTAGAACAACTGTTAAGAGGAGACTGTGTGAATCAGGCCTTCATGGTAGAATATCTGCTAGAAAACCACTGCTAAGGACAGGCAACAAGCAGAAGAGACTTGTTTGGGCTAAAGAACACAAGGAATGGACATTAGACCAGTGGAAATCTGTGCTTTGGTCTGATGAGTCCAAATTTGAGATCTTTGGTTCCAACCACCGTGTCTTTGTGCGACGCAGAAAAGGTGAACGGATGGACTCTACATGCCTGGTTCCCATCGTGAAGCATGGAGGAGGAGGTGTGATGGTGTGGGGGTGCTTTGCTGGTGACACTGTTGGGGATTTATTCAAACTTGAAGGCATACTGAACCAGCATGGCTACCACAGCATCTTGCAGCGGCATGCTATTCCATCCGGTTTGCGTTTAGTTGGACCATCATTTTTTTTTCAACAGGACAATGACCCCAAACACACCTCCAGGCTGTGTAAGGGCTATTTGACCATGAAGGAGAGTGATGGGGTGCTGTGCCAGATGACCTGGCCTCCACAGTCACCGGACCTGAACCCAATCAAGATGGTTTGGGGTGAGCTGGACCGCAGAGTGAAGGCAAAAGGGCCAACAAGTGCTAAGCATCTCTGGGAACTCCTTCAAGACTGTTGGAAGACCATTTCGGTTGACTTCCTCTTGAAGCTCATCAAGAGAATGCCAAGAGTGTGCAAAGCAGTAATCAAAGCAAAAGGTGGCTACTTTGAAGAACCTAGAATATGACATATTTTCAGTTGTTTCACACTTTTTTGTTATGTATATAATTACACATATGTTAATTCATAGTCTTGATGCCTTCAGTGTGAATCTACAATTTTCATAGTCATGAAAATAAAGAAAACTCTTTGAATGAGAAGGTGTGTCCAAACTTTTGGTCTGTACTGTACGTACAACCATACTAAATAAGCTGTCAAGATACCGTTGGTCTATGCCCTGTCATACATTCCTGTGTTCTGGCTTTATATAATCAACTGTTTGCCAAGTCTGAGTTGGCACTCTTTCTTAGCCATTTCAGATTTTTGATGGCATATGTTATATATAGTTTATTATAATTTATTTTAGTTATGAAATTTGTGGATAATGCCATTAGTGTGATCTGTCATTCAATAACCATTATAAATATGAGGTCTGCACCAGATCTAGTCAATACTGCCCTATATTTACATTGAGTCAACTGACCCAGTTTTTACTGGGTGTATGCACAAAATGTCTTTATGGCATAGGAACTCTATAAACTATTGTTTGGTATTACATTATGTTATAGCGAGCCACCATAATATGGCAGCCATGATCTTTCTATGTCTAATTTTGTCGGAACATTGTTATCTAGGAATTCTTGCATATGTACAGTAAAATTCCATAGTAGATATAAGAGAATGTATTTGTCTACCACAGTTCTACACCTGTGAGGACATGTTTACGAAGCTGAAGATGTTCGCCTACAACTTGATTGACATCTAAGTCAGCCTCAGGGGTGGAATGGGAACTTAAAGCAGCACTGGAAAAAAAACCAAAAACAATCTGGCTCCATGTTGTAGGTAAGTCTAAATTGACAGAATGTGGGCATAATAATAAGGCATGGCCAACAGAAGTAGTCAAGGCCTACAATACCATAGTGCAGCAAAAAATACCACAGTACAACACAATATACAGCCCCAGCAGCACCACCAAATATCACAGTGCCACCAGTTAGGTGCATAAGTACTTGATGCTCTTAACTTAATTAATGTTCAGAGTATCAGATCATTATATGCCATGACCATCAGCCATAAAGAAGGCTTAGGCAGCCCCCTGGGCATCAACCCACCGGCAGTTTTCTCTGTAGGGTCTATGGCTAGTTTGGCCATAGCCAGCTCTGACAATCTGCGCTATTGCTCCAGATATAAGCACAAGTGCAGAAGTTCTGCCAGGTAGTAGTGCATGAAAAGTCTCTGCTCTGGAAGCAGAAGTTTGAGCTGATACTTGGAGCAGCAGTGCAGATGCAGAGTTGTCAGTGCTGGTTGGGGTCTCTGGCCCTGTCAATTAAGTGGCAGGGGGAGAATCTCCAGCTTTGTGGACAGTCCTTTTTTGATAAGATGAGTATATTTGCAGCAATCAATTCTCTAACTACTCCACAGACTTCTATGGCTGCTGTAGTATAGCAAAGAAAAACTCAGACTTTCAATATTGTTGCACTATGGATTTGTATGTAAGACATTATGTGAGTTCTATGAATGTAGTAAATACAACTACAATGGCTGTAACCACAGCTAATTTAACTGAATATAAGGGTTTGGTTACAAAAGTAGCATTAGAGCATCCATCCCACAAAAAATATATTTAAAGTTGAAGAATAAGCGAAATGAGGTATATTTGCAATGTAAATGCATTAAAAAGAATGTTTATTAGCCAAGATAACATACTGGTGTTAGTGGAATCACCCACTACTTTTACTAATGTGGCCAGAATCCTGCCTGCTGGTGAAGGAATGGGATACACAGGTTTTATGAAACATTTGAAAAACTAAGGGGCCCTACCAAATGACTGATGTAATTTATCTCAGCAAATAAACTATTTTTTTAAATGCAATCCTATTGCAATTGTACTTAATTGTATTTGTTATTTTACTTTATAATATTTAAAGTTTAGAGATTCACCTCTAATGAGTGCTCATTCTCATCTTATTATGTAGGTAGATCCATTCTACTAACAAGCATGACTGCTTTGAGTTACATATAAACATGTTTCTCCGTTAAAAGAAAAGGCTATAGTTGGTTATTGTTGTAAAGGTATGGTCATGTGGCTCCAAAGTTTGGCAAAATAATTACATGCAAGAAAGAAAAAGGATTAAAGTTACATTGAATATATTTTTCCATAGTAATCTATTTTGTGAGTAATCTCCTGTTGCAAAAAAAAAGAGCAAAAAGAAATTAAATTATGAAAAAGAAGTCTGGAAACAACTCATTTTCTGCTATGAATTTCCTCTTTTCACCACAAAAGGTTCTGGTTTCTCCTTCATCATCTTTAGCTTCAATGTGTAACATCTGGTTATTCCTTTACTTCAAAATGTCAGAATATTGTTTTATTTAATGTAGCTAAAACCAGGTGCAATACAAATAAATCTTCGCTGGGTAGTAGTCCAACAGCTCTCATGTTATAATTTGTTACAGAGATATGTCCTGGAATGATCTGCACAGTTTGTTTGTACTGCCTTATCTGTTCACTCAGCCAAAACATCTATTATTTTCATGATGTAGCCGCCTTGCAAACATTCATAAATTGGGTAAAAATTAGACACAAATGGAAACAGACTGTGTCTAACCAAATCCAAGCCTGCATACATAAACGTACTAGTGCTTAAATTTATGGACTTAAGCATTTCACAATACTAGACCATACTGAAACATTATCTACAAAAAGATAACCTATATTTCCAAAGTTTATGTCTGCATGAGTGTATGCCCACCTTGAATATTTTACAGTTAGCAAGGAGAATCAATGTAGATAAAAGTTGATTTTAGCAGTAAGCATGATTAGCTATGTTAATTAGTTCCACTCCATATTTATTATTGCAACATTTTAAAAAAAATTACAAAAAGTAGCAAGCTCACTCCAGTAGGGGAAGTGCCCTAGAAAAAGAAAGGCCCTGATTTATATAGACTGGCATATGCTATGCCAGTCTTGATAGGGCCTGCACTGCCAAAGGAGGCATATCATTTATGACAAAGCCTGTGCCGTATCCAGAAGTCCATGTGGCAATCTAAAATCTATGGCAGATGGCCCCACCCATGCCATATTCTCGCCAAGCTCCTTTTTCAAAACCTGGCAAAAGCGGATTAAAAATGCCCATTGCGACTAAAAAAGACTTGGGTTTGTGACTTTTTAATGCCAAAAAAGGTATAGATGGAATCATAAATTCCCCTAAAGTGTTAGTTCTAAAGATGTGCTAAATTTAACAAGCAACATTTGACCTTTCATTAGCCAAAGCAGCCAAGCAATATTGCCATCATGATAAAGTTCCCCCATTGTGTTGCTTATGTTGACCAATTCGTTGTTACAGTTTTTACTAGAGCTCCATTCACTGTTCTACCAGCTTCAGAGCTAAACTCACTATGGTGGTCTTTTATGTACAAATATATGCCACTTTTGTGGCATATATCTGGCACAGGTTCTGTCACACGCCAAATTGTGGCACAATCTGTGACTACTTCCTGCGCATGACAGGTCTAAAAAAGGGGATGTGGCTGGGGTGTCCAAAGCATCTAATTCATCATAATTCTACATCTGGTTTAGGAGTAGAAAATGTTCTAAATGGAAGACAGCAAGGAAGTCTTACATTTAGAATCAGCGGTGGATACGCTGAAATTATGTACAGGCTGGCACCTCTAGATAACTTTGGCGATTCACCCCCAGCACAAGGGTGTTTTAAGACCTATATTCTTGTAGGTTATATGATTGCACAGAGCTGGTCATTCTAGGAAGTGTATTCTCTGGATCCAGTAATGTATCATAATATGCTAGCAAAATTGTCCACCTACACTACAGGATTTAGCAACTGTTAGAGATAGGTCTGATGATGAGAAGCTTTTTGACTGTTGCTAATAACAGCCTGATTAGTAATGCAACATATTTACAATGCCATTCAGTTTTCTATGTATATTGTATCTTTATGTAACCTCTAAAGTTAAAGGTGAATATCACTTTAATCTGTTTTTGTAACAGCGAGATATATCTCTACTCACCCCTAAATTACTAATTCACACATTCGCCTTGTGATAATGAGGACACATTTTGTGTTTTTATACATGCCAAGTGATGATTTTATTAGCATGTTTGTGAACTTAGCTGGGAGGGTAATTTGTACAAGACAGCAATTATTATTCTTAAAAGTATTTTTTTCTGATCTTAAATATTCATGACCTATCAGGATAGGTCATCAATACCTGGTCAGTGGGGGTCTAACTCTCAAAACACTTCCTCTTCCTAGGCCAGTAACACCACGTTCATTGGTCACATGGCCTTGGCGAAGGTCTGTAACATTCAAGTAAATAGGTCTGAGCTGCAATACCAAGCACAGACACTATGCAATAGATGAGGCTGTACTTGGTAAGGCCATGGTGCTCATTAGAGTGCTGCGGCCTCTTCAAACAGTTGATCAGTGAGGGTGACAGTTTTCGAACCCCACAAATTAGGTAGTGATGGACAAACATCGGCCAGGAAGATTTGCAAATGTGATCACGATCAAATGTTCACGAACCGTAAGTTTGCGGCGGGCCCCATTCACTTTAATAGCAGGCGAACCTGAGAAACCTTCAGGTCAAATTTGCAGCCACCAAATACTTACTAGAAGTGCACAAATCGTCTCACAACATGGATAGTGACATACCACAGCTGGATCAACTGGCAAAAATTCCCACAAAAAATATGTATTTTAATCAGGGGCCATTTTTATACATCTCAAAGGGAAATTCTCAAAAATGTGCCCTTCTGGAGCCTAGAAAAAAATATATTTTAGGCCACAAGAGTACAAGCCCCAAACATTAGGCATTCACCAGACAGAAAACATCGAGTGATTATGTGGCTGGAGGTATATTAGAAGGTCTTTGGATATCAATTTTAGAATTGATAATGTGGCTGGAAGTACATTTATACTGTTGGCCAGTTAGATTACAGTTAGATTACAGGCCCCAAAAATTACGTATTCACCGTACAGAAAAGGTCAAGTGATTATGTGGCTGGAGGTACATTAGGCGGTCACATATAATAATTTTACTGTTGGCCAGATACATTACAGGCCCCAAAAATGATGCATTCAACGTACAGAAAAGATCAAGTCATTATGTGGCTGGAAGTAGGCTCCAGCCTGGTGCACCTGCCCGACCCCTACCACCACTGCAGAATGGGCTGCCTCTTTCTTTGCCTGTCATTTTCAAAATGACTCTGTGACAATGACCCTTTGGAAGAACAGTATTGGTGGAAGCCGGTGTATCACAGACCTCAATCAATATTTGGTGGAAGCCGGTATATCAATACCCTGTTTCAGTATTTTGTGTAAACAGGTATATAGAACCCAATAATGAGTATTTGCTGGAAGCTGGTAAATCAAACCCCATAATCAATTTTTGGTGAAAGTTGGTGTATCAAAGGCCTCAATCAATATTTGGTGGAAGCTGGTATATCAATCCCCTTTCTCAGTATTTTGTGGGAACAGGTATATAGGACCCAATAATGAGTATTTGCTGGCAGCTGGTAAATCAAACCCCATAATCAATATTTGGTGAAAGCTGGTGTATCGCAGGCCTCAATAAAAATGTTGTGGAAGTTCGAATATCAATACCCTGTATCAGTATTTTGTGGAAACTGGTATATACAGTGCCTTTTTTTCGTATTTTGTTACATTACAGCCTTAAATTCAATGTTTTGTTAATCTGAGTTTTATGTGATGGATCAGAACAGATTAGTCTAAGTTGGTGAAGTGAAATGAGAAAAATTTATAAATAAAACTATTGTTTAGAAATAGAAAACAGAAAATTGGCATGTGCGTATGTATTCACCCCCTTTGATAGGAAGCCCATAAAAAGCTCTAGTGCAACAAATTACCTTTAGAAGTCAAATAACTAGTTCAATGAGGTCCACCTGTGTGCAATCTAAGTGTCACATGATCTGTCATAACATATACATACCAGAGGATGCAACACCTAAGCAAGAAGCATCACTAAGCAAACACTGCCTTGAAGACCAAGGACCTCTCCAAACAAGAAAGGGACAATGTTGTTGAGAAGTAAAAGTCAGGGTTAGGTTATAAAAAAATCCAAATCTTTGATGATTCCCAGGAGCACCATCAAATCTATCATAACCAAATGGAAAGAACATGGCACAACAGCAAACCTGCCAAGAGACGGCCTCCTACCAAAACTCACGGACCGGGCAAGGAGGGCATTAATCAGAGAGGCAGCACAGAGACCTGGAGTATCTGTACATAGGACGACAGTAAGCCGTACGCGCCATAGAGTTGGGCTTTATGGCAGAGTGGCCAAAAGATTGCCATCACATTCAACTAAAAACAAAAAGGCATGTTGTGAGTTTGTGAAAAGGCATGTGTAAGACTCCCCAAATGTATGGAGGAAGGTGCTCGGGTCTGATGAGACTAAAATTGAACTTTTTGGCCATCAAAGAAAACAGTATGTCTGGCGCAAACCCAACATATCACATCACCTAAAGAACACCATTTTGACAGTGAAACATGGTTGTGGCAGCATCATACTGTGGGGATGCTTTTCAGCAGCTGGGACTGGGAAACTGGTCAGAGTTGAGGAAAAGATGGATGGTGCTAAATACAGGGATATTCTTTAGCAAGGCAAGGCTAGGACGGAGGTTCACCTTCCAGCAGGACAATGACCCCAAATACACTGCTAAAGCAACACTTGTGTGGTTTAAGGGGAAACATGTAAAATTGTTGGAATGGCCTCGTTAAAGCCCAGATCTCAATCCAATAGAAGATCTGTGGTCAGACTTAAAGATTGCTGTTCACAAGAGCAAACCATCCAACTTGAAGGAGCTGGAGCAGTTTTGCAAAGAGGAATGGGCAAAAATCGCAGTGGTAAGATGTGGCAAGATCATCGAGACTTATCCAAAGCGATTTGGAGCTGTGATTGCCGCAAAAGGTGGCTCTACAATGTATTGACTTTAGGGGGATGAATAGTTATGCACTTTGACTTTTTTCTGTTATTTTGTCCTATTTGTTATTTGCTTCACAATAAAAAAATAAATAAATAAAACATCTTACCGTATTTTTCCACCCCATAAGACGCAATTCCCCCCCCCCCCAAAAGTGGGGGAAAAATGCCCCTGCATCTTATTGGGCGAAAGCTGCCATTTTACAGACTGCGATGTATCAGCTGGAGGAGGGAGGGAGGAGTGGCCGGTGTCATGCAAATGCGGTGGGGCCGGTGCGCTCACTGTACTCAGGCCCTGCCGCTCACTCACTTCCTTAATGCCTAAACCTTTTATAATAATAACTTTAATTGAAGTTCCGATCCCCAACCCCATCTGTACTACTTACTAAATGTCCTGTAGCAGGCAGAGCAGGGCGGGCGGCCGCAACTCACTGATGTCACGTGCCTGCGCCGTCTACTTCATTCATAAAGTAGGTGGCACAGGCACGTGACATCAGTGAGTTACGTCCGGCCGCCCGCACTGCTCTGCCTGCTACAGGACATTTAGTAGGTAGTACAGATGGGGCTGGGGATTTGAATTTCAATTAAAGTTATTATTATAAAAGGATTAGGCAATAAAGCAATAAGTGAGCGGCGGGGCCAGAGTACAGTGACCGCACCGGCCCTGCCGCATTTGCATGCCACCGGCACCTCCCACAAGTTTAGCTCCGGTATATTAGGCCATCTGTGGATATCACTATTATGGGGTGGGGGATCTGTGGGTGAAACATATATAGCAGTGCCATCCACAGATCCACCCTCCATAACAGTGCCATTCACAGATCCCCCTCCAT
The DNA here is from genome assembly GCF_014858855.1 of Bufo gargarizans. Lineage (NCBI taxonomy): Eukaryota > Metazoa > Chordata > Amphibia > Anura > Bufonidae > Bufo > Bufo gargarizans. The sequence continues at coordinate 266,829,841 of NC_058082.1, read as the reverse complement.
AACAGTGCCATCCACAGATCACCCCCCATAACAATGCCATCCACAGATCACCCCCCCCCCCATAACAGCGACATCCACAGATCACACCTGTTGCAATTACTTATTCCAATAGCCTTTGTCCCTCTATCTAGCTGCGGTATCTCACCAGAACTGCACACAACTGCTGCACAATATAAATGCACTATAATATATTTTTTTATGTTAGAAAGTATATTATAGGTATATCACACCCCTCTACCAGTTTTCTTTGGGGGCAACAGGTATATCACACCAGTTGCAATTAGTTATTTGAATAGCATTTGTCCCTCTATGTAGCTGTGGTATCTCAGCAGAACCGCACACAACTGCTGCACAATACAAATGCACTATAATATACTTTTTATGTTAGAAGGTATATTATAGGTATAGTGCACCCCTCAATAATTTTTTTATATCACACCTGTTGCAATTACTTATTCCAATAGCCTTTGTCCCTTTATCTAGCGGCGATATCTCAGCAGAACCGCACACAACTGCTGCACAATGCAAATGCACTATATTATACTTTTTATGTTAGAAAGTATATTATAGGTATATCACACCTCTCTACCAGTTTTCTTTGGGGGCAACAGGTGTATCACACCAGTTGCAATTAGTTATTTGAATAGCATTTGTCCCTCTATGTAGCTGTGGTATCTCAGCAGAACCACACACAACTGCTGCACAATACAAATGTAATATAATATACTTTCTATGTTAGAATGCATATTATAGGTATATCACACCCCTCAATCAGATATTTTTTTGGGGGGCAAACAGGTATATCACACCAGTTGCAGTTAGTTATTCGAATAGTGTTTGTCCCTCTATATAGCTGCGGTATCTCAACAGAGCAGCACACAACTGCTGCACAATACAAATGCACTATAATATACTTTCTATGTTAGAATGTATATTGTAGGTATATCACACCCCTCTATCATTTTTTTTTTTTTTTTTTTTGGGGGGGGGGGAGCCAACAGGTATATCACACCTGTTGCAATTACTTATTCCAATAGCGTTTGTCCCTCTATCTAGCTGTGGTATCTCAGCAGAACCGCATACAACTGTTGCACAATACAAATGCACTATAATATACTCTCTATGTTAGAATGTATATCATAGGTATATCACACCCCTCAATCAGATTTTTTTTGGGGGGGGCAAACAAGTATACCACACTAGTTGCAATTAGTTATTTGAATAAAGTTTGTCCCTCTATCTAGCTGCAGTATTTTAGCAGAATCGCACACAACTGCTGCACAATACAAATGCATTATATTATACTTTTTATGTTAGAAGGTATATTATAGGTATATCACACCCCTCTATCAGTTTATTTGGGGGGCAACTGGTATATCACACCTGTTGCAATTAGTTTTTCCAATAGCGTTTGTCCCTCTATCTAGCTGCAGTATCTCAGCAGAACCGCACACAACTGCTGCAAAATACAAATGCATTATAATATGCTTTCTATGTTAGAAAATATATTATTAGTATATCACACCCCTCTATATGTCACACCTATCAATAGAACACCCATACCAGCCCTTAAAAGGACCTTTGTGGCCCTAATAGCTAACGTTTTTGTGTCCCTAACAGTCTGTCCCTGCTCCACACAGCAACCTCCCCCTACACTGGAAAAAAAACTGAATGTTAAATGGCTGCCAGATCGTTTATTTATAAGGTAGGTGGTATGTCCATGTGCTGAAATGTCTCAATTGGCTGTCCTGTCCCACCTGATGGATGTGTCAAGGGTCAAAGCTCTGCACAATGCATAGAATATTGCACCAGCAGACTTGCCATGTTCGCCCGTTCAGCAAACTGTGAACAAACAAAGTTTGCAGCGAAACGACCACCGGGTGAACCGCAAGTCCATCTCTATTCGGGGGTAGGGCTAATATCTTTATATTATATGGATTCTAGTGTATAATACTGTGCCCTGTATTTCCCAGTAGAAGATGATCCTTGGGAAACATAGTCCTCATCCCTGACCACCATGACCAGGTAGCGCAGCGCTCTGTCAGTACATGGCGGCCTCCCCTCTCTGCTCCGCTGCTCAGCTGCTCCGCTGCTCAGCTCTTTTCTGGTGCTTAAGCTGACACTAGGACTGAGTTGACATCCTATTTTTGCCATCCTTTTAATGCATACCAAAAATTTATGAGTTAACAGGCGCCTCAGACTGATGCCCTACAGTGGAGTCTGTTCACCATACAGTTCCATGGTAGAAAAAAAAAATTACGTTAACGTATAAAAAAATTTATACACCCTGCAGGATACAAAAATGTGGAGTTCTGCACATTTGTATATATCAAACTGATAGGAAATAAACATTTTCTAGGCTCTAGCAGGGCACATTTTTGAGTTTCCCTTTAAGATGCATAAAAGTGGCCACTGATTAAAATATATATTTTTGTGGGAATTTTTGCCAATGATCCCCCTCTGGTATATCATTGTCCATGTTGTGGGGCTATTTGTGTACTTCTAGTAAGTGTTTGCTGGCTGCAAATATGACCTGAAGTTTTTTTCAGATTCGCCTGCCATTAAAGTGAATGGGGCCTGCCACAAACTTGCGGTTCGCAAACATTTGATTGCGAACACGCGTTCGCGAATCGTTTCGGCAAATGTTCTTCCATCACTAGTGATCATATGGAGCTGCCAAGTCAGTTTAAGTTATAGCGCCATGTGTTTAGCACTAGAGTGGACAACTTCTTTAACTTCAAAATACTATATTTAATTTTATGAAGTTGAGTTAGTCTCTTTTAACATTATCTGTCTTTAAAAAAAAAATCTTAATCTAACAAATTTCTTAGTGAGCAAGGAAAGAATGTTCTAAAGATTAGACTGAAGTTTAGATCAGATATCATTTTAATTGCAGTTATACATTCCTAGACTTCTTTTAAATCCACTGGCTGGACAGAGGTACTTTTGCTTTCAATTTTGGATTTGTTACATGATCTATTAGATCAAGATAACAAACAGAAAGTACATATTTAATGAAAAAAAAAAGAAAATATAATAAAGGAACATTAAAGGTTCTGTCCCTAGGGATATTTTTAGATAAACGGCAGAATGGGTTAAAATAAAAAGAGAAACGTGACAGCCCAGACATACAGATGCAGAAAACCCACAGATGAATTCAGTGTGCTTTCAACATATATGTCTCCGTTCCGCAAAACATAGAACATGTCCTATACTTGTCTGAAAAATGCAGACTGCAGACCCATCGAAGTCCATGGGTCCACAAAAAAATGTGAATCTGCTGTTTGCAGACCGAAAAATTCTGTTTGATCTGTTCTGCTGTCATTCTGACCATTTACCAGGTCCTTACTGGTCTCGGCTTCCTAGTCCCAGATAAACACACGGGAAATGACAGGAGATGGCCATTCAGCCAATCACTGGCTAAAGAAGGTCATTGTTAAAGTCAGTGAATGGCTGAGAGGGCATCTCCTGTCATTACATGTGTGTTGAGCTTTGGTGTGGAGGTGTCACGGATGGTGTAACAGAAAACAAGAAGTTACAAATAAGGATCCGACTGGCTTGATCCGAAACTAAGGAACAAAAGGGTGACCCCTATTTAATCCCTGAAACTCTCCCTGTCTTCTCAGCCCATGCAAAGATCTCTATGATAGAAAATTGCATGCCCTCGTGCCTCGACTGTATGACACCTGAACACCCTATAATAGTGAGGGGACACGACCACCGGCTCCCTACACTTAATACGGAGGGAGTCAGGGTCACCTAGGATCAAAACAATCTTTTGGGTCCTACTGTACAGATGGCAGTGGTGGGAGGCTTCTGCAGCAGCCAGCTGACTTAGAGCCAGATAGAGCATTGTAAGGAGAAGCTAAAAGGAATTGATGATCTTCTGGGACACCTAGACAAAAAATCGGTATGTTTCTTAGGGCTTGTTCACACGAACGTATGGGTTCCGTTGCCATATTGCTGACCGCATATGCGGATCCACAATAAACGGACACCGCTCCGTGTGCCTCCCGCATCACAGATGCGGGCCCATTCACTTGAATAGGCCCACAAATCCGGAGATGCGGAGCAGTGTGGAATGGAAGCATGGAACCGAGTGCTTCTGTGGGGTTCTGTTCCATACTTCCGTTCTGCACAAAGATAGAACATGTCCTATCTTTTTGCGGAACAGAGGGATGCGGGCCCATTCAAGTTGAATGGGTCTGGATCCCTCTTGGAGGCCTCACGAGCGTTCTCTGTGCATTGCGGACCGCAAATTGCGGCCCCAATGCATGGAAACCATACGTTCGTGTGAACAAGCCCTTAGTTTGAGTTGCATTGGCCGATATAATAGGATCAAAGTGAAAATTAAGCTAGGATAAAACAGTTTTAATATATTTTATTTTTATTAAAGTGTTGGCTAAGCTTAAGTACACCAACTATTTTCACATGCTTTACAAAAGGTTTGGAATTTATATAAAATGCTTTTTGCTATTCCTATAGGTTGATCTTGCTAAACTGGTCCAAATTTTGTTAGCATTGTATAAACTTTTGCTAAACTGGACCGAACTGATTTCTTTGTGTATTTTCCATGTTTAATGTTCCTTTAAAAATGAAAGCATTGTCTAAGCTTGAGAACACCAACTATTTTTACATAAAACAGCATATACTTAAGAAAACGTTTGGAATTTATATAAAATGCTTCTTTCTATTCCCATAGATTGATCTTGCTAAACTGGTCCCATTTTTTTAGCATTGTATAAACTCCTGGTAAACACAACAATAGTACCAAACAATGAAATAGTCACATTATGTATCACAGACATTTAGTCTCAACAATGATGTCATTATAGTCTAGAAAGATCACTAATATACAGCACAGTAAAGTTTAGCTGGACCATTTTAGCAATAGAAATAAAGAAAAACTAGAGCAATTTCAAAGCAACCTCCAGGAATTAGCATGGGACCTGAACCTAGTCTTTGAAGAATCATAATGAATGATTTTTTTTTGAAGTAGGGAAAAATAAAGAGCAGAACATACGCTTTCTATCCGTGCAGCACGGTAGCTGATTAAAAATGCTAACAACCAAGATTGTCCAACAACCAGAAGCTCCCAGGAGACTCATTCACACAGATGGTGATTAGTTTACGATGGCCAGAACAATCACTAGTACCATGTTGCAGTAACACCCACAGACTATCTGTCACATTCCCTAGAGGCCAATAAAAGCTGTTTGCTTCATACATTTAACTTCAACCATAAGCTTTACAAGCATCTCTGATACATTTTTAATCACTTTCTTCATAAAGCTAAACATTCCCTTTAGCCGATCCATGTTTGTGTTTTGAATTTCTGTAGGCCTGTTCTGCAAGCGATTAGTTTTGGTACTGTAGAGTCAGGGAGCTTTATTAATGTTTCACAACAGAAGCCATGCACAGATGGAGACATTTGTGCCACTACGTCTGCTAGGGTTCCATCAAACACTCCTGTGGCTTTAACCTCATGTAATCCATCAGCACTCCCTACGGAAATTAAGGATCAATACTTTCCCGTAGCGAAACCACTGAACACTTGCATTACAAATTGTTTATCTGCAACACACTAATGTTACTAGGCCTTTTTTCATCCACTAAACATTTATAGATAGGTTACCTTTTATGTCTAAATATAATTAGTTTCTTTGTCATTTTTGTTACTAGAGTTTTGTGACTAAGAAACTGCTATGAAGTAATCTAATACAAACACAATGAAGATAGTAATGTATTAGAGAACCTGGTAGCTTTTTTAATGCACACCTTTAATTTCAAATTCCCTTTAATTATCATTGGAGGTGTTTTATAAAGTGTTTGGCTTTAAAGTTTCAGCAGCTGTGCTGATTCCCAGGCTCCAATATTACAAAGAAATAAAAAGAAAACCTGCAATGAAAAGTTGAAGCTCCATTCTAGACCCTCTGTATGACAATAGAAAACCCTTTTTCAATAAATGTGTACAGACAAAAGTGAGACAATCCCAGGAGAATAGAATGTCTATGTTGTCTGAACAGTATAAGCCAAATTGACCTGAATCGTCACAGCAGCTTCTGGGTCCTAATTGCCTGCTATATTGCTATATACGTTTGGTGAGATGCCCTTACTGTTAGATTTTTTTCAGTGACTCTGAAGTATATTAGCTCTATCAACTGGATGCCAAAATATAACATGTTACAAAGGCTACACAACCTGCAACCAGACAACCCTGGTAGTAATCCTATGCAACAACCTTTAAAGTGGTTTTCCAACTCTTTCTAATTGTAGATTAGGGTTGAGCAAATGGGGTTCAGATTGCTGTATCTCAACCTGATTCTTTTAAGAACTATGTTAAGAATGTGGGCTCCATCCTACTGTAAAATGTATGTCCTCAGCGGAGGTCTTACCGAAGTTTCGGCAAACATCATGAGACTTAATTTGTCTCACCTCTATCACGTCTCACTTAGTTCATTCGCATAAATGGCTGCATTAAAATACGCTGAACTCGAGTTTAGTTAATGAGGTACAAAGCCAAGTTCGGCTTAGGCTACTTTAATATTTTCCGGTATTGGGATCCATCATAGCCTCTCAATACCAGAAAAAAAACGCTTCAGTTTTGTCCCCATTCAGTGTCAATACGGACAAAACGTAAATGAACAGAACGGAATGCTCCAAAATGCATTCCGTTGCGTTCTCATACCGGAGATCAAACCGCAGCAAATCTAAAACATAAATGTGCCACTTCTAGCCGCAATGACGATAGTAAATGCTTATCCGTACTGTATGTATTCTTTGATGAATTTACAGTGGATGTTATTTACACAATATTTTTTTGGTGACAAATACCACATAAACAATAATTTCATAAAATTATTATAATTTCATATTATTATTATTACTATTATTCTATTTAATACTAGTTTTAATAATAGTACTAAGTAATAATGGCCAAACTGCTATAACAATTCACAGCTTTTTTTTGTAAAAAAAATGCTAAAAACAAAATGGCTATCGTAATTGGAAAACAAATTGCAATTATGGCTTACATTATGGAGGATCGAACTTGATATATATATTTAAAGACTGTCATAGAAAATCGGAAGCATCACAATGAAACCAATAATGGGCGAGCTACTTAAGGTTTGCTTACACAAACTATTAAGATATAAAGTGATACAGCACCTCAAGGCACTCAGAGAATTGCATTAACCCACACCATTTATTCAGCAGGCACACAGACACTCATCAATCATTCAACTCAAGAAGAAGAAACACAATCTAAACGGCTTAAGGGGATTAATCTAACCATATTGATAACACTTTAAAAATTAATGAGGTGCAATGACTTGGAAGACAAATCAGGAACTTTTCAAAAAGCAGTTCATGTGTCAGAAGAATCCTTCCAATAACCAATAAAAGTATGATTTTTCCCAATATCAGATTGCAAACTTCATGGACAAGGCCATGATTAGTATCCAAAACTGAATATCTTAAGATATAGTTTATAACCCCAATACACATAGCATCACTATTTTATCATGCCAAATCAGTATCTTTTTGATACTTATGTTACTTTATAAGCTACAATGACAGTAATTTATGTATTATGCTGTCTCTTGCACGTATTAATATTACTTTCTTATCCCCTCACATACAGTATATAATAACGTTAAAAAAACAGAGAGAGCTAAAAAAAAAAGATACAGCAACATTTTAATCCATTAATTGGGCATATGAACACATGCTTGGGACCATCATGAGCCAGTGTGTGGAGACGTTAACAAGCATTGGCTTTTACCCTTGTATGGGGGAAGATTCACATGGTTGGCCATTCAACTGAATTGCTGCTTGTAATACTTCATTTATTGTACCTTGTAGTGACAAAATCAGCCAAAGTGGTTCTCATACTAAAGGGGTTCTCTGTGGTTTATTGGTTCTAACATTAGGGGACAACATATTTTTGCAGTATTTTTATAGTATCTTGCGTTACTGTATGGTGATTTCAATGTAAATAGAAGTCTGTTCTGACCACTATTATATACAAAGGAACTCCAGTGTCAGACTGGCCCAACAGAGTACCAAAGAATCCTCCATTGGGTCCAGGCTCTTATACCATAGTGAGCCACAAAGGTCCTGGAGAAAATTAAAAAAAACATTTGGAGCTTCCTTTGGAGACAATAAATTGCCACTAGGGTCTGTATCTTAGACTCAAAACCAATTAAACTTCATTACTGATATGGGGATTGAGCCAGAAAATAATTTTCCCTGGTGAGGCCAAGGAGCCCCAGTCTGACCCTGAAGGAACTCCAGTATGGGTACAGTTAAACCAGTATATAGGTGCAACGGATAATAGAAGTTCAAAAATGTATGAAAAAAATGCAATCAGGGGGCACACCGAATAAATGGTAACCTCAACCATGTGAAATAAGTAAAAGCAAAACCACATACAAAGGCTGCACATCTTAATGTTAAAATCTATCAATTATTTAGCAACGCAAAACAAAAGTTAAAAGCATTGTATACAATTACAACCATGTGTTAGGACAAAGTGATACGTCCAATACGCAACCCTATAATCACCAAGTCCTAAATATGGACAAATGTAGGCTGCCAAAGAGATTACAAAATTCATAAAAATATGACATCAAGATGATGCAGACACTCATCAAAAGTAGATGCAGGCAGGCATGGTGCATAGGTACAGCACCCCACACGTATCAGCTGCGTAAACCAGATTCCTGGTTTGGATATTGATCGGCCAGCCTGTATGGTCAATTACCTTGTGGCTTGCACCCTTTCATCAATCTTCACAGTGCATTTTTTTCCCCTCCTTAAAGATATAATGGATATTCAGAGTACCAGTGGGTCCTCCAATGGGCACAAGCATTGATATAATAATGGGTCTCTTATAATGCAGGGCTTCTGAGGTCTATCAAAAGATAATTTGCAACTGACTTTTGAAACCATATGATATCCTACTAAACTTTATAGATGATAAGCACCGAATGAATATGCAATGACAACAAAAATAATTTAAAAGGGAATGTGTATATAAGAGGATGGACCCTCAGAATCATTTTCTCTGGTGGACCAAAGGAACTTCAGTCCGATGCTGGTAATGATGTTGTCTGGTAATAGTAGTAATGCTTAAACTGCATAAAATGACCTGATAGACTACCGCTAGATCAGCTGTCAATATAAGTCTCTATAAAATAAGACACTATAACATTCTCTAATGTAGCCATATTTTTACATATGAACTACATTTCTTCAGAAGTATTTCATTTTAATGACCTATTGCCACAAAGTCTGTAAGACCAAGTTTACTAAGTAGATTTGCATTCCAACAAACACAGTCAGGTCTGTGGATCTCTACGTACCCTGGAGAGGAGAATATTTGCTGCACAGCGGCAGAGCATATATTGTAATATTTTTATTCTTTTTAGAATTCATTTATTCCGCTGTGTTCTATTCTGTCACAAATTACCCTGCATGACAGAATTTCTACCCAATGAAACACTTCTATAGTTCTTGTCTATCCATAAACAGTCATACCACATTGATTCCCTCTTTGGATTTCACAGTCACCAAATGTAATATACAATTGCTTTTTTCAATATAATGGTAGTGTCTACTCTAACAGCCTTGTTATCAAAGAAAATGTCTTTTCCTCTGCTCTACTTCTTTGCATTTTTTCACCTTCTCTATTACGGTTGCATATGCAAATATATCCTACCAGACAAAGTGACTGCCAAAACTTTGCGGCTAAGCTGTGCCTTTTTCTGTACAATTACAAAATGGGCACCAGTTAATAGTATCCTGTGCCCTTCAGTCTTCAGCTGCATGCTGATAGATTTCATCTAACTTCCACAAACTTATGTCAAGAGACAGTCTAAAAATATATATATGCACATGTACTTTTTTAAAATGAGTTGCAGCCTTCACTAGGCTTGTACTGGGAAAATTGTGTAGTTGCGTAGAATAATAATAAGGTCAAATAGGATATAGTCAGCAATGGGATTTAATTAACTTGGGATCTAATGAGTGTCATGCTGAATTTATTTACATTATTTGAGCAGAGGTTGGAGCTGATCTGGAGAATGATGATTTTCCTTCGATTTAGACTGCATCAACAAGAGGGATGTGAACGCTGTTAGTTGATAATGGTTCTGCAATCCTTTTATAATAGCAATTGCACTTATTAACTCTTTGAAGTTTGTATAATGACCTTGTTCCAGCTGCCTTTCATATTACTGATTTAGATCCGACAATAATTGTCCTTTTATACGGACCGATGATCTTAGAGTTTATCAGGGATGAGCATTTGTATAAGAGCTAGTTCACACGAGCAGATGCCATGCACGTAATCCGCTGTGTGAAAGAGAGCCAAGCCCCGTTCCGGACAGCAGAGACATGTAGCATTAACATGACTGATAATGCTCTGTGCCGCTCTGTGATCTTTTTACTACAAAATCACGGTGACAACTTTATCTCACTGTGATTTTGCAGTAAAAAGATCACAGAGAGGCACGGAGCATTATCAGTCATGTTAATGCTCTATGCCTCTGCTGTCCAGAGCGGGGCTTGGCACTCTTTCACGCAACGGATTACCTGCACGGCATCCGCTCATGTGAAAGAGCCCTAAATGTTTGCTCCAGATACAAACGCTTGATCATCTGTTGATTGTGTTGTTCTGCCGTCGCCGGAAATCATTGTTCCTGTGCAGAAGTTAATTGGGCTGTCTATACAACGATCTGCTGCACTGGAACAATTATTCCAGTGTATTGATTGCTTGTCCCCATACAGTGGAGGTAATTGCTGCATGCAAATTTCCGCTGTTATTGGGAGTCTCTGCTTCGTTCCTGATAATCTGCCATATCATAAATCCTTGTAAAAAGACCCTTAAGCTTGGTTTCCACATATTAATAGTGTACTTCATGGAATGTAGTTTCCTATATACTGTCACAATTTTGCGATGTGGTTGTGTAATTTTTTATATAATTTCTTTATTTAACAATTCAAAAATACAGTTAAAGGGGTGTGTGAAAACAGGAGATACAAGCAAAAACCATGACTGGAGGGTTCCAGCAGTTAATCACATGGTCACAGCATAATATAGGAGAAAAGAAAACTCATGCAAAAAGAATAATCATCAAACTTGTAATCCTATCATCTGATGGGAAATTTGAACTCCATTCATCTTCCAACCAATAGGCCTTAATGGGTAGACTTGAAAAGGAAACAAAATCAATATGAGAAAAGTGAGGGAAGAGAATTATAAAACATTTTTTAAAAGGGGCTGAAAAGGATTTATGAATAAAATCCCATAGTGTGGTTACAGCTTAATCAGCAAAAGCCAATAAGGTCTGGTAGCCAGGGGTACCCTGAAATAGTATCCAAGGGGTCCATGATTTGACAAAGGCCTCATGGGTATGTCTGAAAGAGGCAGCGACCTCCTCTATCCCCCGGATGTCCTGTACTTTGTGAACCCAGTGAGACAGGTGGAAAAGAGGACTTCCATATAGCTGGTATACAAGAACAGACAGCATTCACTAAGTGTCTTAAGATAGATGTAGGAAAGAGAAGGACAAAATGATTGGAGAGATGTAGTAAAAAAGAACTACAGTGTATTGGGCATACAAAAAGGAAAAATCTTAGATGATGTCAGATGTATTTGGTCCCAAAAAGGTCAAAGCTTGCCGCACAGCCAAAAAATATGAAGGACTGTGCCCTCTGCTCAGTCACAATGCCAGCACATTGGGGAAGATGTGGGGAACATCTTTATGTAGTCGCAATGGAACATAATACCACCTAGTCAGTGTATTGAAACCTTCTTCTTGGTATTTATTAGCTATAGAGGATTTATAGGTGATATGAAATAACTGAGAGCATTGATCTGAGAAAATGGTAAGACCTAGGTCAGATGCCCAGTTGTCAATATATGGCAGTCTAAAATCCAAGGGGGGGTGAAATCAATAACAAATAAAAGTCAGATACTGAGTGTCGGAGATTGCCCAAGCCAATGCAAGCTTTTTCAGCTAGAAGTTAGAGATCTATAATAAGCATGCTGCGATGGGAGTAGAAAGGAAATGAGATAACATTGCCCTCCAAGGGTCCAATTGGCAAGGTTCCGAGAGGTTTAGGAGTTCCGAATATGTTAACCAACATCCTGGTTTTCTGAAATGAGAAGCTTAAGTTTTAAATGGGACTGCTAAAGAGCCAGCAGGAAATTTGGGGTTTCCCAAAATTGTCAACAATGGGGAAGGGGATGGTGAACTCTAAACCAAAGTGAAGAGTTTTTGACAGGTCAGTAAAGTGGGGACTCTAGTGGAATGAGATGCCAAAGAAGTTGGAATTGGGGTCCCTACCCATGGGAGAAGAAAAAGCGGTGATGTAGAGAACCAATGTACAATAGCAATCCATTGCTTAAATGAGGCATGGCACCACAAAGCCCCAGTCATGCAGGCTTTGTAGTATCTATGTAAGTCAGAGATCCCAAAGCCCCCTCTCTCCTTGGGTATATGGAGAAGAGAGCGAGCTAACCTAGCTTTCTTACCTGCCTAAATAAACCTTATTAGGTCTTGACTTATAGAAGTAAAGAAACTAAGAGGTAATTTAATAGAGAGTCAGTAAAAATGGCTCCAACAGAATGGAAAGGATGAGGCAAGAGTTGGCTTCAAATTGCCTGGGAGAGATACATCAAGAGTTTATTTTAAAGTTGGCTATGAAGCTAAAATTATGAAATCCCGCCATCATATTGGGAAATGATGGAAAAGGGCAAGAGACAAAGGAAAGAAGGCATCCGCATAGTGTCAATTTTAAAAGGCTTCTGTTGGCCATCCACATTGATGACATCCTCAGGATAGGTCATCAATATCTGATCGGCTGGGGTCCAACACCCGGGACCCCTGCCTATCAGCTGTTTGAAGAGGAGGTAGTGTGCCATGCGAGCACTGCCACCTGTTCATTACACTACCTGTAATCGAATGAAAATCCAGCTTACCAGTTAAGTCGTGCGATGGAAAAGCCAGGTTAGCTCAGCGTAAACTTCATTCAGATAAACAGATTTCCAGCACGAAGGGGATAAAATCTTGCATGTTCTTTATTGAATATTCAAAACGTACACACGGTGCAGTGAAAGAGGTCCTTCCAATCCAAGTCCCTGGTTAGACCGACATGTTTCGAGCCAGCCGGCTCTTAGTCATGATCTGTAAACTGTATGGGTCTGGACACACCCTTCGTTCTGGAAATCTGTTTATCTGAATGAAGACTACCTGTAGTCCCCTCTAGAGCGGTGACATCATGTAACTGTAACAACAGATGTAGTAGAGTTAACACACATGCTTTATGAGACGTGTTATCTAAACTAAGTGCTTTAGGCAAACACCTTCAATTGCTTTTCAAGGCTTTTGTTTCAAGATAACGCGATGAGTTAAGAAATGTGAGTTAAAAGTTGGTGTGTTAACCCTGCTACATCTGTACAAGTACTTGCTCTATTCAAGTGAATGGAGAGAGTGCTTGTCATTACACAGCACCGTCAAAACTTCCGAGACAACGGGAAGTGTAAGGAACAGGAAGCAGCACTTCCATGGAACAACACATCCCCTTGAAACAGCTAATTGGGGAGGGTGTTGGACATCTGCTGATCAGATATTGATGAACTATCCTGGATGGCCTGCACAACTCCTTTAATCACCTGCAAGCTAAACAGAAGACCTCAGATTCTGGGGTTAATTATGTAGGTATGTGTTTTTTACAGGTAAAATGTTTCAAACGTGTTCCACCTATAAAAACATATAGCCAATAATCACATCGCAAATCCATAGCAATTTTCGGAAAAAAAACATGTATAGTTTTTGCTAACTGACTAAAGATAAATTAATCAATTCTAAATGAATCAGCTTCAATCCAAATTTTATTTTAAAAAAATTAGAGGTACGCCAAATTGCTCATATCTATAACTGACCAGGCAACACACTACTGCTATGTGGCAACCCAGCCTAAAAGCTAAAACAGAAAATGTGCTTTTTGTACTTCTTGAACAAATAATAAGCACAATAGCCATTATTTTAATATAATATATCTTTACAAAGTATATATTAAATGGTTTAATACAAATAATGATAGGCAGCTCAATAAAAACTTTGCTTTACAAATTTTTATTTATTTTGGCTTATACAAGCTAAAAAATTTATGCTTTTGGTTTCCTGGTACCAGAGTGCAGCTTGTGGGAGTTAAAAATCTAGACGTAAACTTATTTGACGTTGAATGGAGATAAATCTGGCTGTATAGGAGTTCTCCACATAATACAGATTGGGCACAATGTTAGTACTCACTTACATGGCCAGATATAGTGGTTAATGAACAAGAAAAAAATAAAAAAAATTCCAAGCTGATCATTGCTGATACTGTACATGTATGTGGAGCAATGATTGCTCCTGTAAGTGGAAAGATCATTTGTCTCTAGCTTATATATACTTAAACTGGGCAATGTGCTGCCAACAAATTGTGATCGGAATGCTTAGACACATACATGGGCCATATGATGAACTAGCATTTTACAATTGTTTGTTCCTGAAAATTGAGCAATTGGACTGCCCCTGTAAATGGGCTATTATATAGGAGAGTAAGTTGTATGAGGATTGATTGGGTGTCAATACTTTGGTGTACTGACAACCTGTCCGGTCTAATAGTGTTAAAAAAAAAAGCTAGAAGAATAGCTAAATCCATGCTCATGTCTGCAAATAGTTATTTTAGAACAAAAGCCCTTAATCAGAATAAAGCAGATGAAAACAGCATTTCATGATGCAAGTCCTTAGGGGGAACCTCTAGTGGGTACTATTTATATTATGGAGACCAGTTGATATGTGTGACAACTATTGTAGGCAAGACAACACTCCACTGGATTTCTGTGTAAAATATATGCAAATTGTCTAACACCTGTGGACATCAGATAGGTTTAGGAAAGCTCATTTGAATATTTTTCTCAGAAACCCAGAGGGGCATCACCTGCCCTACAATACTGTTCACACCATGAACGCTTCATAATGACAAAGAGTACCCCTAAGACAACGCATATATACATATTGATAAGAAACACAAGTTTTTTGTGCTAGGCTTTCTCTCTGACTTGCCCTCTCTCTCATATAACAAAAAGTTGGTTCAACTGTATCCTGAACCAGTTTGCTCATCCTTGCTACACATGATCATTCCTGTGTAAGTGTGCTTCTAATCATCCAATGCATGAGCTAAAAGATTATTTTTTTGATGTGGCACACAAATCATTGTGTCTGGCTAGCAGATCATGCTGTGAAAACAGGGATCTACTGTCCAGAAATGATGACTCTGTATGAGGATGAGTGATAGGAGTAGCCATAACTTTCCTTATACAGTACGGTATAGTCCCTTAACAGCAAGAAACAGTTCCTTCCTAATATTTGCCTGCTTACCCAGTGCGTGTAAATGTGTGTTCAGAGAAGACACAAATGTTACATGCGCTATCATCGCCCTTCCTTGTAGATAGCTGTAGGCTACAATGAGTTAATCTGAACTTTATCTGCTGGTTGGACATGACAACCCAATCTGTGAAAAATCTCAGATAGAAAAGAAAATGTTGCAGCAGTGGGTGAGAAGTAGAGATTAGCACATTTTTAAACTGCTATACCTTGCTTGCCAATCTAATTAAAAGGTGTTTTGACACTGTACTTTTGCACACAGAGCTTTCATCCATCACATTGCTCGCGGGACTGAATTAAAATACACCTTTTTTTCTTTCAAATGAAAATACCGATTTTTCCCCCTTCATCTTACAAAAAAAAAAAACACCCTACATCTGGTAGTGTGAACTTGTGTTGCTTGGCTTGGAGCGAACTGTAGCACATATATTACTGTCTGAGTTAAATCTGTGTCCCTGCTCCTAGAATCAGTTACATTCAATCTTCTGAAAGGGCTATTAAAATGCTGATAAAAAATTCATAAAGGAACACACAGTAATGAATCAAGAGAATTCAGTAAAGTGAGGTACCCTGAGAGCAGGGCAAAAATGAAGGTGAACGATCATTTGGGCCTAGCAGGCATGAAATACCCTTTCGCAAGATGAATAATTCTGTTTAGGGCTGATAAGTTGAACTAATTTATAATGCTGTTTTAGGTCCACTGCTGAAATATATTTCAAATCCCTTAACTTTAAAATGCATTGGCTGTCAGAAGCTGGTCTCTTAGCAGTTTCCTCTTAACATTCTTTAAAACGTAACCAAGGCCAATTTGCATTGATTTACTGCTTATTGTATTGCTCAGTGCAAGACTTTATATAAAGGAGGCAATAATAGGAAAGATAAAGTAAAGGCAGTGTGAATGTGATCGAGCATGGCTTCTGCAGGAGAAACAAAGAGTAAGGAGAAATCTTTTCTCTATAAGGAAATACTTGCAATACATTCAGTCTATTCATTTAGAGAAGTAATGCTGGCTTATCACGTCTCACTTTATAAATACCTCTTCAGGAAGGACAGGAAATAATTATTTCTACCACACAGTTGAAATATCTAATGCTCCCTTAACACCATGGTTTAAAGGAAACCAGTCATCAGGATGTACCCCTATAGACAACTCCCAACTTTTACTGTGACACAAAAAGTTTTTTCCAAAATTCTAGCCATTAGTCAATTCCATCGCGGTATACTTTAGAAAACACTGCATGAAAGTAGGGTGTAAAAGTAATTTGAAATACTGCTGTGTTATAGGCAGATAAAGGCTGATATGCTGGGTGTTTCCAGACCATCTGCGTACACCGGACAATATTGGGTATGCCCATCCCAAGCCAAAAACTGGCACATTTCTTAAAATACTATTCAGGTCTAATTCATTCAAATAAATTCAGTCTGGATTGAAAGTGTCATGGTCCCTCCAATGACAGAGGTTAGAAGATCTGGGGGCACGCAAGGTTATCTGACATTCTGTTTTCACTTATTGCAGTGTTGTTGTTAGTAATGACAACACCTCTTATTCCAGGTTCAGCTGGTGGTCATTACTGATCTTTATTTAGTCTGGACTATATTCTCTGTCTGGAGTTGGAAGAGCTGGTGTGTTGTTCTCTTCTGAGTTCCTGCTCGTCCATTTTCTATTGAAGATAAATGTACTTCTCTTGGTATTTTGTTGTTCCAATTTGCTCGTTTTTACTAGGCCTCAGGGAGATGCTAGTTCGTTCATCTGGGAAGGAACCAGTAGTCTCAGTCACTAATCCTAGGATTTTTCAGGGTTTCTAGGGCCTAGGTTTATGGTGTATGAGTACTCCCACCTTCAGGGTCTATTCATACTTACAGTGCTAGGTTTAGAGTTTCCGTAGGTGGTCACCATTTCCATTTCCCAAGCCTTGAGGCTTAGTTCCTGGTCATTTTCCTTCTGTTGTCAGTTTTGTGTTCCTCCCCTCCCCCTACACTATGACAGAAAGTGTCTTGACTGCCTAGAAAAGTATCTTTCTCAAATTAAAAAGAATACAGAGTAATTAGTTTTGGTCTTCACATAAGACAGTCTCAAGTATATGGACCATCAAGACTGTTGTATGGGCAAACAAAAATTGATTACTCTGTTCACATAGGGGCAAACACTCGACAGATATGCCGGTTTTCAGCTGTATCATGCAAGTACTATATTTTATTTCTGTGGTTAAGGTTGTATTGGACCAGGGAGGGGCTTAGTGAAGGCTAACCAGGACACATACAGTGGGATGCGAAAGTTTGGGCAACCTTGTTAATCGTCATGATTTTCCTGTATAAATCATTGGTTGTTACGATAAAAAAAATGTCAGTTGAATATATCATATAGGAGACACACACAGTGATATTTGAGAAGTGAAATGAAGTTTATTGGATTTACAGAAAGTGTGCTATAATTGTTTAAACAAAATTAGGCAGGTGCATAAATTTGGGCACCACAAAAAAGAAATTAAATCAATATTTAGTAGATCCTCCTTTTGCAGAAATTACAGCCTCTAAACGCTTCCTGTAGGTTCCAATGAGAGTCTGGATTCTGATTGAAGGTATTTTGGACCATTCCTCTTTACAAAACATTTTTAGTTGATTCAGGTTTGATGGCTTCCGAGCATGGACTGCTCTCTTTAAGTCACCCCACAGATTTTCAATTATATTCAGGTCTGGGGACTGAGATGGCCATTCCAGAACGTTGTACTTGTTCCTCTGCATAAATGCCTTAGTGGATTTTGAGCAGTGTTTAGGGTTGTTGTCTTGTTGAAAGATCTAGACCCGGCGCAGCTTCAGCTTTGTCACTGATTCCTGGACATTGGTCTCCAGAATCTGCTGATACTGAGTAGAATCCATGCGTCCCTCAACTTTGACAAAATTCCCAGTCCCTGCACTGGCCACACAGCCCCACAGCATGATGGAACAACCACCATATTTTACTGTAGGTAGCAGGTGTTTTTCTTGGAATGCTGTGTTCTTTTTCCTCCATGCATAACACCCCTTGTTATGGTCCAAATAACTCAATTTTAGTTTCATCAGTCCACAGCACCTTATTCCAAAATGAAGCTGGCTTGTCCAAATGTGCTTTAGCCCACCTCAAGCGGCACTTTTTGTGCTGTGGGCGGAGAAAAGGCTTCCTCTGCATCACTCTCGCATACAGCATCTCCTTGTGTAAAGTGCGCTGAATGGTTGAACGATGCACAGTGACTCCATCTGCAGCAAGAGGATGTTGTAGGTCTTTGGTGCTGGTCTGTGGGTTGACTCTGACTGTTCTCACCATTCGTCGCTTCTGTCTATCCGAGATTTTTGGTCTGCCACTTCGAGCCTTAACTTGAACTGAGCCTGTGGTCTTCCATTTCCTCAATATGTTCCTAACTGTGGAAACAGACAGCTTTCTGTATCCTTCCCCTAAACCATGATGGTGAACAATCTTTGTCTTCAGGTCATTTGAGAGTTGTTTTGAGACCCCCATGTTGCTACTCTTCAGAGAAAATTAAAAGAGGAGGTAAACTTACAATTGACCCCCTTAAATACTCTTTCTCATAATTGGATTCACCTGTGTATGTAGGTCAGGGGTCACTGAGCTTACCAAGCCAATTTGAGTTCCAATAATTAGTTCTAAAGGTTTTGGAATCAATAAAATGACAACAGTGCCCAAATTTAAGCACCTGCCTAATTTTGTTTAACCAATTATAGCACACTTTCTGTAAATCCAATAAACTTCATTTCACTTCTCAAATATCACTGTGTGTGTCTCCTATATGATATATTTAACTGACATTTTTTATCGTAACAACCAACGATTTATACAGGAAAATCATGACAATTAACAAGGTTGCCCAAACTTTCGCATCCCACTGTATACAGGTGAAACTCGAAAAATTTGAATATCGTGCAAAGTTCATTTATTTCAGTAATGCAACTTAAAAGTGGGAACTATTATATGAGATAGATTCATTACATGCAAAGCAAGATATTTAAAGCCTTTATTGGTTAAAATTTGCATGATTATGGCTTATAGCTTGTGAAACCCCAAAGTCACAATTTTGAGATACCCTTTGCTCAGGGGGTATGGATTAATTAGCTGACTAGAGTGTGACACTTTGAGCCTAGAATATTGAGCCTTTTCACAAAACTCTAATTTTAAGCTGCATTAATGCAATTCCTTTTAATTTGCATTAATGAAATAAATGGACTTTTGCACGATATTCAAATTTTTCGAGTTTCACCTGTAATCTTGGATAGGCTAAGCATATGTGTGTTCTATATAGAGTGAGGGGTCTAAACCATTCCCAGAGACTTCTGGCAACAGCTTATGTACTATTAGAGCAAAAAGATCAGGCAGATTGAAATCCAATAGGGAGTACACCAGTATATAAATTAGCTGGTCGGCAGGTCCAGACAAAATCATTGTTGTTTGGCTGACATTTATCTAATGCATAGTCCCTAGTATTGGGCTTTGAAGAAAACAAAATCCATACAATGCTAGTTTTGAGCTCCAACAGCAATTAAAATATATGTTTTTAAAGCTGTACATTTTCTGCTTTAAAGGGTATTAATCTATAATCAAGACAATCCCTGTCCATGCCACTACCGGATCAGGACTATAGTGGAAAAAAGCTTATATACTTTGTTGATTTGGCATGTTCTTCTGCTCAGATACTGCATATTGCACCTCAAGAAAATTTTCTTACCATTAGAAAAGTCACCATAGACCATACAAAAGAATAAAAAATGTATACATTTGGTCAGAGGGTATGCAAGTGATCCTATAAGTCAGTGTTCAACTTTATAAACAAGCCTTGAGACATGAGTTGGATAATAATGAACAAATCACCTTATATGTAGACATCTGTTTCAGGGTGATTGCCCCTCAACAGTGCAGAGCAGGGAGTACTGGATAGATTACATTTGGTCATTATGAGGAACTTGGCCTCATATTCTAAACTAGTGCTTGCCACTTTGTTACTTATTCATTACATGTATGAATTGTTGGCACCAGTCACAGCCAAACTATAAACTATGAAAATGCATTTAAAGCTTCTAAATGATCCAAGATGATTCCTGCAATGCTCAGCTGTCTGTCCTGCTGTTGCCTCCTCAGCCACCTGACATGAGTCATAAATGAAAGTGAACAAGATAATCTTAAGTGTGGAGAACTTGTCAGACCTTCTCTTTACCACACATACACTATAAAATGGCAAGGTCCAGCATTAAGCTATTTCATAGTCATATTCAGGAACATCTTGTTTTTCATGCTTCTGGAAAATATTTTTCATGAAATGGCATCTGCTTTTACTACGTTCCTGTACATAAAGCAATTTTATATGCTGACCATGACACTGGCATAGCTATAAATCTTAAATTTCAAGGAACATAAAAGTGAAAAGGTTTAAGAAAGGTTTTGCACATTTACAATGTAATCTGCAATATAAAAATAAAGACCAAACTATATTAATCCTACATATGGGAAAAATAAAATAAATGATATAAACTCAACCATGGCCCAGGACCCACTGGCATATTTTTTGTGTACATCTAAAGTTTGCTTATACTGTACATAAAGACATAATAATGAAATTGAATAACAATATTATAGACATGAGGTTAGTCTGGTGTTACTTTGAATATTATTAAGTGACATGATACCATCTGGAGTTTTTACTCTAGTTGGTTGATATAAGGTAGCGACATGTTTACAGGGGTTTTCCCATCTCACTGTGGCATCAACCTCAGAAGAAACTGCTCATCACATTTAGAACAGCAGGTCATGTCTCTGTATCTAACAGGACATGTGAACCAGTGTTAGACTGGGGTTCCTTGGGCCAACAACAGGAAATTATTCTCGAGCCCAACCCCTATATTATCAATATAGTCTAACAGGTTTAGAATCAAATACAGTTGTGTTCAAAATAATAGCAGTGTGTTTAAAAAAGTTAATAAAGCTCACATTCCTTCTAATAGCTTTTATTTTCATACACACAAATGCATTGGGAACACTACACATTCTTTTCCACATCAAAACATGAAGAAAAATATATCAAATTTATGTTGTTCCTCTAAAAAAAATTCACGGAAAATTACAGTTCAAAAAAATAGCAGTGCTTGTATTTTTCTTTACAAACTCAAACATTCACTATATAAACTGAAAAATGTTTGAAGATTTTGCTTTCCTTTGAATCACTTAACTAATATTTAGTTGTATAACCACTGTTTCTGAGAACTACTGTACATCTGTGTTCCATGGAGTCAACCAACTTCTGGCACCTGTGAACAGGTATCCAGCTCAGGATGACTGGACTACAATCCACAGTTCTTCTCTATTTCTTGGTTTTGCCTCAGAAATTGCATTTTTTATGTCACCCCACAAGTTTTCTATTGGATTAAGATCCGGGGATTGGGCTGGCCACTCCATAACGTCAATCTTGTTGGCCTGGAACCAAGATTTTGCACGTTTACTGGTGTGTTTGGAGTCGTTGCCTTGTTGCAACACCCATTTCAAGGGCATTTCCTCTTCAGCATAAGGCAGCATGACCTCTTCAAGTATTCTGATGTATTCAAACTGATCCTGGATCCCTGGTATGCGATAAATAGGCCCAACACCGTAGTATGAGAAACATCCCAATATCATGACGCTTGCGCTACCATGCTTCACTTTCTTCACTGTGTAATGTGGCTTGAATTCAGTGTTTGGGGGTCGTCTGACAAACTGTCTCCAGCCACTAGACCAAAAAAGAACAATCTTACTTTCATCAGTCCACAAAATGTCTCTTTAGGCCAGCCAATGTGCTCTTTGGCAAATCGTAAGGTCTTTGGCACATGTCATTTTTTCACCAGTGGGACTTTGTGGGGCTTCTTGCAGATAGCTTGGCTTCACATAGGCCTCTTCTAATTGTAACAGTACTGACAGGTAACTTTAGACCTTCTGTGATCTTCCTGGAGCTGAGTGTTGGCTAAGTCCTTGCCATTTTGGCTATTCTTCTATCAATTTGAATGGTAGTTTTTTTTTATTTCTTCCACGTCTTTCAGATTTTGGTTGCCATTTTAAAGCATGTGCGTTCATTTTAGCTAATCGGCCTATCATTCTCTGCACTTCATTATATGTCTTCCCCTCTCCAATCAACTTTTTAATCAAGGTACACTGTTCTTCTGAACAATGTTTGGAACAACCCATTTTCCTCAGAATTTCAGAGAGAAATGCACGGTAACAAGCATGTACAACATTTGCTGCCTTCCTTCCTTAA
Source organism: Bufo gargarizans (assembly GCF_014858855.1). Taxonomy (NCBI): domain Eukaryota; kingdom Metazoa; phylum Chordata; class Amphibia; order Anura; family Bufonidae; genus Bufo; species Bufo gargarizans. The sequence goes on along the minus strand of NC_058082.1, from coordinate 266,807,133 downwards.
ATAAGGGTAATAATTGCCACCTGTTTTTTAAAAAAATGTATGACCTCACTCATTGAACTCCACACTGCTATTATTTTGAACATGGCCCTTTCAATTAGTGATTCAATTACACAGAATTAGCAGCATGCATGTCATGACTGTTAAGTCTGTTGGATTTCTATTACTCTACTACACTTGCTAGTAAATTATTTGCCATGTAGAAATATAATTCCTACCAAAAACAGTGATTGATCAGGTTAGTGATGTCTGAGTGATATTATTTTGAACACAGCTGTAGACCATCGGGGTAAGAGCTTGAAGGCATCTTCCAAAGGCAACTCCAGATGAGATTTTTCTCCTGGGTCTTTAAGGCCCACTATAACGTCAGAGTATGCCCACCAGAGGGACAATCTGACCCTGATGTCAATATGCCATCAAACACAGAGGGTCTGTGAAGGAAAAAGGAATATTGGGTGATTTAAGTTAGGTGGTGTCAAACAGCATAGTCCAATGTACTGGAAGGGTCCTTAGAGAAAGGGCCCTGGCATTTTATAAAATGCAAGATACAGTATCTTATATTGACAAAAAAAAAACTTTTTGGGGTGGATTTTTTTTTATAGGTTCTACAATGCAAAGAGCACCATTTGATCTTATTCCTGATCTGCCTCGATGGAGATGTTACCATAGAGGATAGTAATTGAAGTGACAGTAAAATAATTCATCTTTTTTCAGTCTCCTTCATAAATGATCCCATTTTATAATAAAATAGTTTATCCTGTATTTCTTTTTTACAGCCTGAATAGCTCTGATGTTAAATCTAAAATGTGGAGAACATCTGGAGAATTATTTCCTACCACATGCCTGATGGCTTTACAAGAATATTCTTTTACAACTGCAGTTATTAAACAAGCTCTTAAATCTAGCACTTTGTCTGCTATACCCTAATTTAAAATGTTCCCCTTTATTGTAAAAGTCCCTTTCAAATAAAATAGAAATATTGCAGAAGTGAGCCGTCTACAAATTTTTCCAGGATAACTTGTGACCAAATCAAACTGGTAATTCTAAATTCTTAATAGGTATGATCACTGATTTATTCTATTATGTGAAAGGAAGTATCAAATGCTCACTTAAATTAACTATTCACATACCTTTTTAAAGTATATAGAGATTAAACTTGATTAGTTTAGAATTCATTTGTTCATTGACAAAGCTCAACATTATTGAACATTTTAAAACTAAATTAAAAAGCAAAAAAGAAAATTGTCTTTATTTTCTTTTCAAAATAATCTGTATCATGCATATACTATATGTGTTCAGACCTGATTTTTAGACAACATTTGGTGTATACAACAAGAAATCACCCTACTCACATGCTAAATGTATTCATAGGGCCCTATTTACTTGGTGTATGCCAAAAGAGTGCCCAGCTGGTGAGCTGATCCTGTAAAACATTTTAGGTGTGGGCCTGCTGGTGAGCTGACCCTGTAAAATATTGTAGATGAGAGCCTGCTGGTGAGCTGACCCTATAAAAAAATTATATGCGAGGCCCTGTAGCTGAGCTGACCCTGTAAAACATTATATGTGAAGGGAAGATATCTGTAATCACAAACTGTATCAAAATATCCCATGACCCATGGTGAACATCGTAAAATAATAAAAACGGTGTCAAAAAAGCCATTTATTTTCACCTTACATCACAAAAAGTGTAATACCAAGCAATCAAAAAGTCATACACACTCCAAAATTGTTATATTTGGTATTTTCGCGTCCGTAAAAACCTGCTCTATAAAAATACCACAAGATCTAACCTGTCAGATGAACATTATAATTTAAAAAATAAAAATGGTGCCAAAACAGCTATTTGTTGCTACTTTGCCTCACAAAAAGTGTAATATAGAGCAACCAAAAATCATATCTACCCTAAAATAGTACCAACAAAACTGTTAATTTTTTGGAGTTTCTACTCTAGCGGTGCATCAGGGGGTCTTCAAATGTGACATGGCCCTCCAAAAACCATATGGCATTCCTTTCCTCCTGCACCCTGCCGTGTGCCCGTACAGCAGTTTACGATCACAAATGAGGTGTTTCTATAATGTTTCTATAAATTACAGAATCAGGGTATTAAATATTAAGTTTTTATTTGGCTGTAAACCCTTGCTTTGTTACTGGAATTTATTTTTATTAAAATTGAAAATCTGCCCAAAAAGTTAAATTCTGAAATTTCATCTCAATGTTCTTTTAATTCTTGTGGAACACCTAAAGGGTTAGCAAAGTTTGTAAAAGTCAGTTTTGAATACCTTGAGGGGTGTAGTTTCTAAAATAAGGTCATATTTGCGTGGTTTCTATTTTGTAAACTTCACAAAGTGACTTCAGACCTGAATTGGCCTTAAAAAAGCGGGTTTGGGAAATTTTCTGACGAAATTTAAACATTTGCTTCTAAACTTTTAAGCCTTCTAACATCCCCAAAAAAGAAAATTGCATTCACAAAATGATCCAAACATCAAGTAGAGATATGGGAAATGTAAAGTAATAACTATTGTTGAAGGTATTACTGTCTATTATAAGAGTAGAGAAATTTTGGGTAAATGTGGTATTTTTTTAAAACATTTTTGACTCAATTTTACCACTGTCATGAAGTACAATATGTGACGAGAAAAGAATCTCAGAATAGCCTGAATAAGTAAAAGTGGCAAAAAGGGCCTGGTCCTGAAGGTAAAAACTAGCTTGGTCTTGAAGGGTTTAAAAAGGGTTTAGATGAATTCTTAAAAGTAAACAACATTAATGCTTATGAAAACGTGTAGAAATCTGAGTCTCACTTCCTTCTGGGTTTCGCGTCCCCACCTATCCCTTAGTTAAACTTGATGGACTTATGTCTTTTTTCAAACGTATCAACTATGTAACTATGTAACATGCTCAGTTTCATCTTTCAAATGCCTCCTGAGTAATAATAGGAAGAGAGCTCCAGCAGAATGGACACTCCCCCTTAGCTGCAGCAGAATAGACACTCCCCTTGAGCTGCCAGCTTGATATAAATCTAGCAGAGCAATCTGTATCTGTATCCATGTGAGATATAGGGCTGGTTCTAGGTTTGTTAGAAAGAGATTGCAATATTGTAATATACTATATGATGTCTGATTTTCATTTTTACATTAGTCATGAGATTTAAGGCCCCTTTACACTGTTAGAAATAGCAGATGATTGTTGGGAATGAAGCATTCCTTCCTAGGCAAGCACCTGCTTGTCAATAAAGGAGACTGCTTTACTTACATGCAGCAATCTCCTACATAGCTTGGGGAGGAGCAATAGCTAATGCTATCACTCGTCCCCATACAGAATTATTGTTTACCAGCTGCAGACTGCTGTTTAGATGCCACGTTCTGCTACCGACAAACAATATGATCACTTTACCCAATGAATGAGTGTTTTGCTCATTTATGGGGTAATCGGTGGCACCTTTAGATAATCACTAACAAGAGTTTTGGTTTCATTCTATATGAAGATATTGATTGACAATGGATAATTAGCATCATGTATGTATAAGACTATCAGAAAACTGCATTGCAAGATGGAAACCTGCATCTTTGGCTAAGCAAAATATAAGGAGTGCAATATTTAAAGGGTTATTTGTCTCTCACTGGCTATAGAAAGCAAACACTTTGGCTCACAAATAGACTTAGTTGTTTCCATGCTCCAATAGTTTTTCCCAGAAAAAAATAAACTTGTTTTTAAAAAGTTATTTAAATCCCTTTCCTGACAACCTCACCTATCTAGGCTACCTTGAGCAGACTTGGAGTTCTTCCTCCATAACATGATATCCTCAATGCTCACATAATTATGGTCATTGTCCACCTCAAAATCTAACCAAATATTTATGCCCGATTCATTGCACCTCTTTAGGAATACGCTTCTAATGGCAAACAATAGAGAAAGGTGGATTCTGATACATTTTATCATCAGTTAATGACAAGTAAATATAACAGAGTATACAAATTAGCACTTTATGTTGCAAAGCTCACCAAATGGTTGGATATTGACTTATAGAGTAGCTATCTCCATTAGGTGGCAGTATAGCGGGAGTTTTTATTATCCGGGAGGATAGATGGTTTGCATACCCTTTTCTTAAAGAGCATTGCCATGCCTGTAAGGCTCTTAATGCCAGCTAGTAGTATGCAATGAGAAACAGCATCTATTAAAAGCTGTAAAAACATAATTTATCTAGAGTAGTTTATATAGTGTGTTACTTACAAAGAATTAAAGTTTTATCACCAAATAGTAATGTTCATGGAATGATAAATATATTGATTAAACATTATAAAAAGGCTATAACACAGACATAAAATATAATTAAATACTTTTTCATTTTGCGTGTGGTTTTTCATTTTGCATTGTAAAATGATGCAAAACAACAGTATCAATATCTCAAAAGTTATCATGAGCCCGTAGCAAAATTTGGAATGAGGCCCCATTCCACCAATCTGTTCAGAAAAGCTTATGACTGGTCTCCCTAATGCACAGGGCTATAGCACACATTGATGTTATAGTATAGGGATAATATATGCAGTGAAGTCACAATATAGGGGTGGTGCGCACACTAATGTCGCAATGTTGGCACACAGTGATGTCAACGTACAGGAATAATCATAGTAAACATAAGATAGGGTTGATTTCATTTTTACCTTGTATAGCTTTTATCACTAACCACACTTTATAGCTGAGTGGAGATGGCCCCCTTAGTTGTTAGGCCCCATAGCATGTTATGTCTACCACTCTGGTAGTTATGTCCATGCCAAGGAGGTTCCTAATAGCATCACCTGTAGTTTCATACGGTCCATTGGTCATTTTATACATGTCCAAGCATACATTACAGTATAGAATCAGCTTCTTCTATATTATTCCCCTTGTTTCATTTTTGGCCTTTAATATTTAAACGTAATGCATGCGATTATCATCTATGGTACCAGCAAGAGAATGTGGTTAGGATGGTATATGATATCTAACGCTATAAGACCTATAGACCCTCTCTTCAAAACTGAAATGTTTTAGTTTAGTATTCGATGGGCAAATTGCTAGGGCATTCAAGGGTTAAGGCATCATTAGACATGCAAGCTAAAATATCTGTAGTGGGTGCCTATTTCATGGCATTGTGAGGTAAGATGAACCTTTGAAGATCAACTGATTTGAATAGCTACTTAAATCTAGGTACTTGACAAAGGGTCTTTTCAGTCCAATCTTATCTAGTGTATGCTCTTTGCACTGTTAACAATGCTACTATTACAAGAGGGGCTTCTAAGATAGCCATGATCAAGTTAACGTACAGGTCATATTCAGGAAGATTAACTCTGAAACTGTATCAATTGCTCCCAAAGCTGATTTTGTTGATGACACATTGTAAATTGAGAAGTGCCTAGAGTAATCATGTACTAAAGTTCCTAGCTGTAGGAAATAAAAGACCAGACCAAGCTAGTACACCATGCCAAATCATCAAAGGTAGGAGTAATTGAAGTAGCAATTGAAAAAGGAAAAAGACAGGTTGCACACAAATTTGGGACAATATTAATATTTAATGAGTGGTGTTCTACAGAAAAGCTAAATTTCCATGGTTTATAAAGGCGTTCAGAAACAGATGATAAAATTACCATTTACAATAGAGTGAGGTCACCACTTCATTGAATTGCAACCTGCCATAAAGCAATGGCTATTGTACCATAGAGACATACTGTGCAGCTGCAAAATAGCCCATAGTGGCCTAGGATTCAGCACTAAACTGTTGGCTTCCATCACAGTCATAGCATTTGCCTTCAGCTGCCACTAGTGGGAGCTCACTACATCCATTTGAGTCCAATGCTATCTGTATAAATCCATATACAGTTGGCTCCCTCTAGTGGTGGTTGCATGATGACTGACTGCATTCTTCTATATTTATGGATTTGTAAGCAAGTGAAGGGAGTGTGATGCTCTTTAAAATGAAAACATATATTATGCAACTATAGGTAATTATAATGTTTAGTGGTGCACATTTATTTAAATTCAAATGCCTGCTGATGTATATACACATATACCACCTAATGTTATGTTATCTTTCTTTTTAATCTTTCCTGCCTTCTGATCTGAAAAATATTGAGAAATTAGTTCTGATTGAACCCAATTTTGGGGGGAAAATTCACCCATTTTTTTTTTTTTTATTTAGGTCAAATTTGATTTGTTTAGAATCGATCTGCTCAATTCTATTAACTTTATTTTAAAAAAAAACAATATACATTTGGAGAAGTTCTTAGTGGGGTGGTGGGGTTCTTTGAATTTGTGTATTCCCTTGCATAACAAATGATCTCTATAAAATTTACTCCTATATTCTAACACCTTCTGTGATGCTTTTTATGCTAGAGAACTATTACAAATATGGCTACAATAACATTAATCATTACTATTTTCTAATATAATAATACATATACTGGACCACATTTTAAAAAATCATCATTTATAACGTGTTATTATGCTTAATATGTTTATTTTTACAATGGAATTCAAAATGTTGGACTATGTGATAAAAAAATATTCAAAAGTAGATGATGTCCAATCATAATTTTTTTTTTAATCCTTGTTTTAACTGTGCAGTGATTTGAAAATGGTGGTAGATGTTGACAACCACCCTCTTTTTCATGAAAATAACTATAGGGGCCTTTACACTGCTTGACTGTCCAGAATGCAAGGTTCCTTCATGGCAAGTGCATGCTTGACAGTGGAGGAGACTGCTCTATTTACAAACAGAAATCCCTTCCACAGCATGCGGAGGAGCGATCGCTATTGCGATCGCTCATCCCCATGTGGAATAGTTTTTTTCCAGTATCAGAGTACTCTTTAGAGGGCATGATCTGCTACCCACAAAAGATCATTTAGGTGACCGCGCAATCATAATCCCCAGCGAACAAGAGTTTCACTTGTCCATCGGGGAATCAGCAGCACCTTAAACAGGCTAATGAGCATTCCTACGAATGTTTGTTATCAATCATGAATATTGGTGGGTGTGAAGGGGCCTTAAGAGAAAGTATCTCTGATACTAGCATCATTTGTTGTAATAGCAGTACAAGAATGATGTTAAGGAAGTGACACATTGTTTTATGATTTCCTGAACTTTTTAAGCACTGTCCCCCATTTGAATAGCTTGTTTGGAATAAAGCAAATAATGAGTAGGACTAGGTAACCTAGATTAGGCATGTTGCTTGTATTTTATCATTCATCACTATCCTTTGTCTTTATGAAAATTTTTAAGCAGGAAACAGGTTATTTCAGTTTCTAGTACGCTTCTATCATACAAATGTTCCCGGGATACAAACATTAATTTAGTATGTTACTTTCCCCAATTAATACCTCACGTTCAGCCACGGCACAGATTAACAGACTTGTTCACAATGATTAGAACATTTCTTCAATTAACATACTGTTTAAAACTTGGAAGAAAACCATGGTTAATGAGATCCTGGCAAGGTGACACATAGTGGCTTCTCTGCACGGTGCTGGGGCCTGTCTATGTTCGTTGTTAACTCGTTTTACATAGTTATTCGAGATCTGACAATATGGTTACGTTTAGTGCTGAGAAATAACAGGAGCTATGGGCTGGGAGTCAGATGTAATTGAAAGAATCTGTGTTATATAGACAGCATTATACTTCCACGGTCGTGAACCTGTATCATTAAAGCTGCCAGCTCACAAACATCAACCACGGGCCAGTATTAATGAAGCAGATGTAGTAATTTCCCATTTCAGAGGAGCTGTGCAACTAGCTGGCTAGCTGGATGCCGCGTTCTCTCTTTTTCAATCTGACAGCACTATTAATGATCTTTAATGCCCCACAGGCACTAATGGGTCCCGCTGGGAGTCCAGAAATACTGCAATTTGTATTGAGGATTTAGACATAACAAAAAAGCTCAGTGCTCAGGAGAGAGGGAGCTTGATCAGCAGTCCCCCCTCTGGAATAGCACAAGAGAAAAATAAATGAGAACTCTGCGATTAAATCAAGCATTCTACTTTAAGTGACAGAGAGTATGTGATTGTCACCAGCAATACACTGCTTGTTAACACCAATGCTTTTCGAACAAACAACAGTCAAGACTTATTAAAAAAAACGGAAAAGCACACACCTAATTAGTTACATTGTTTTTACCCAAAAGTTTCAATGTGTATAGATGACTTTGGAGGTCTACCCTGCTATAACATTAAAAAAAATTATGGCATAGTGATATTATATAGGCAGTTTCTCCAATTATAAATACAGCGGTCGGCCGACCTAGGGGTGATGTGTGAGTGTAGTGGTGGCAATGTTCAGAGTAGGTGTAGTAGAACTCCCAGTTCAGTTGTCCCCTGGGGTAGGCGTGCATTGGATGGGAGGAAGACAGCACTAAATCCTCTGGGGCACTCTTGGTTGCAATGAACACCAGCCAGATGTTGGTTGACATGCCCTTGATGGAAGTGGGCATCCTTAGGGTGCTTTGGTGGCTGAGCCCCTGTGTTCGTGACACCAGCACCCTTAAGGTGCAATTAAGAGATGGAGCAGAAGAATGAGGAATGAGGCAGTAGTTAAAACAAACAGGAACTTTACTTGTCAGATGTAGTAAGGCATCTAATATCATCATTTTGTCTTGCATACAGATGGCAAAAAGGGTAAAGCTTCAAATCAAAATTAGCAGGCTCATTGAGGGGAAGTGTAGAGGTTAATTCCAGCTCACTTTAGTAAAGGTGATGTTCTTACTGATCTTGCTCTGATCACTCAATCTTTCAGTAGTAGTTTAGATCCTCTGTAAATAAGTATTCAGACAGATGGCCTTTCTGTCCTTAATTATGGTGGGGCAGCTGGTAGCTTAGAAACTCTCCAGCTAATGCAAATGTGACTAAAACTTGATAAACGTCAGTTATCTTCCTTCCCCAATAATCTATAATTCAGTGATCCGACAATCGAAGGGCGATCTCCCTCACGGCAGGCAAACTCTCTGCTTTATTATTTGAAAAGGTTGTGGTCCTCAAAGTGATAATCCACTTTATACCCCGGAAGGGTAACTTACAGTGTAGGATCAGATAGTCCTAATCTTGGACTCCAAGGTTGAGGTAAATTGGTTACCCTCGGCTAGGCCCAGGAGGACAGAGACAAGACTGTCTCCTCTCCTTCCTCCTAACTCCTAGTCTCTCATTTCCTAATTTCAACTCCGTTTAACTTCCTGTGGCTGCAGTATATAAATGGTGTGATAGAGACCTCTAGTGGTATAAGTATGTAGTGCATGTTACCAGCCTGTAATATGAACTTAGCAGCATAGACAAAGGAACAGTGCAAAATTATATCATTATATATATATATATATATATATATATATATATAACAATTGAAGTGGACCATACATACAAATGTGGTACACTACATAAATTCAAATCAAAACTTGCTTTATGATGACATATGCTACAGTTTTTGACGTGCCCTAAAGCTGTAGTATTCAATGAAATGGTGAGAGAATATATATCTATAGGCAATTCAGAGCCTGGCATTAGCTGCCTACATTTTATATTAGAAAATAAGCTAACAGATATTTCCCTCCTCCAATGAGCAATGCCACTGTTGAAGCGGTTGTCCAGGTTCAGAGCTGAATCCGCACATAAGCTCCATTCACTCATTTACCATGTATATGTTAAGCATCAGAGCATTTCTTGCTCTGATGCATAGCGCAGGGCAAGGGCTTTTTGCTTCCTACCAGTACAAATAGGTGAACTTTAGCGCTGCCCTAGGCTAATTTATTAGTGCCGGAGATGTTACATTATAATACTGTTTATTGTATGGGGATATACTGTATGTGTTTATATTTTAATAGTATGGGCATATTGGGACACGGGGAGAATTGTGCGTTCCTCAATTTGCGGAACAGGTCACCCATAATAGAAATGCCCATTCTTGTCCAGCAAAACGGACAAGAATAGGACATGTTCAATTGTTTTTGTGGCTCCACGGAACAGAGCAAACAGAGTGCTGACCACATCTTTTTCGGATTAGATGCAGAACCAAACAACGTTCGTGTGCATGAGGCCTAAAACAGTACACTCATCTACTGATTCTATTGTAATTTAAAGTAAGATCATGGGCTTAAAGGGATTCTGTCACCAGTTTTTGACCCCCACATTCAAAAATATGGTTATGTGCATGGTGCCCTTGTGATTCCTAATGTGGTCTTATAAGCTAAATCTGTAGGCTCATTTAGTGTAAAAAACGTTTTATCTAACCTGTCATTCATCAGATTAAGGTGCCCAGGAGGACCCTCATGTCTCCAAGATGCCGCCCGCCACCGTTCGTGCCCAGCTCCTCCTTTGCTTTCTGAAGCGATGTGCCCAGCTCCTCCTTTGCTTTCTGAAGCGATGTGCCCAGCTCCTACTTTGCAGTCCTGCTCCAACGGTCTTCAATCTGCCCAAGGGGCGGCGTTTCACCTCTCTTGCGCCCAGCCAGCCTCCCCCAACTGCCGCTTTGAAGCGCCGCCCAGCTGTGCTGAACAGTGCCCTGCGCATGCGCCTGATCTTGTGAAGTCCGGTACAGTAAGCGCCGCCCAGCTCATCAATATTCACTTTGCTGGGCGGCGCTTACTGTCCCCGACTTCACAAGATCCGGCACATGCGCAGGGCACTGTTCAGCGCAGCGCTTCAGAGCGGGGACCGCAGAAGCCGCCCAGCAAACTGAATATTCATGAGCTGGGCGGCGCTTCAAAGCGGCAGTTGGGGGAGGCTGGCTGGGTGCAAGAGAGGTGAAACGCCACCCCTTGGGCAGATTGAAGACCGTTGGAGCAGGACTGCAAAGGAGGAGCTGGGCACATCGCTTCAGAAAGCAAAGGAGGAGCTGGGCACGAACGGCGGCGGCGGCGGGCGGCATCTTGGAGACATGAGCGTCCTCCTGGGCACCTTAATCTGATGAATGACAGGTTAGATAAAACGTTTTTTTACACTAAATGAGCCTACAGATTTAGCTTATAAGACCACATTAGGAATCACAAGGGCACCATGCACATAACCATATTTTTGAATGTGGGGGTCAAAAACTGGTGACAGAATCCCTTAAAACTATTTAGCTCTGAAAACGATTTGAAAAAAACAAGCATTCACAAAAGTGGTCTGCCATTTCCACTGTTTACAAAGTATTTTGTTAAATTTTGGCAATAAAATGTGAACAAAATAATGACTGATACTGATGGCAATTTATTTTAGAAATAAACTCTTTTGGGCTGTAACAAAAATATTTTGCCTGTACAAATCTGATCCAGATTTTCAATCCCCTTAACCTCCATGTTTATTTTTGTATGTCAAGCATCTTTTGCCATTATAAATTGCAATAGAACAAGTTTAAGATGTTGTTTAAGTTCTGAGAATGAGCAGCAGATTTCATTGATGGTTTTGGCTCTGAAATTAAACACGAGAACCCTAGAAAAGCAAAATTACAGTTGAGGAATTTATTTGCAAATCCTAACAGTAAACATTTACACGGCCGATACTCGCGCGATTATCGGTAATGAACATTCCTGTGAAAGCTCATTCCTGATCATTTGCCCATCTTAAGGTTTCACAGATCACCCAATGAATGAATGAAACACTAATTCATTGGGTGAAATGATCTGAGGTGCAGACACCTAAATCAACATTTCTGGGCAGCAGATCATACTTCTAAACAGTACTCTGTTGAGAAACAGTGCAGCCATAGGAGGATGAGTGATAGCAGTAGCCATTGCGCGTCCTCACACTGTGGAGAAGATCACTGCATGTAAATTCAGCGCTTCACCTCCAATAACAAGTAGGCAGTTGCTGGGAAGGAAAGATTTCTTCCCAGCAATTGTCTGCTCATCAGCACATTGTAAGTGTTATTTTAGTGTCAAACTACTAAGCATATCTTAACATGTTACCAATTGCTAAAATAATTTCATTCACAGCTGTAGATGTATATTGGTTGGAGTGCATCCTGAAATATTGTGTGACCTGCTTATCATAGTTTAATTTTTTTCTTCCTTCTGCTGTTCTATGTAAATGTACAGTTATTTATCTGCATGCGTGTTCACTGGGGGGGGATTTAGATGGTTTGATGTAAGAACTGTGGCCCAGATTTACTAATCCTATAGTTGGTGTAAGCTTAGTCCGGCTGTCTAGACCTATAACAGATATGGCTCAGGCTGGATGATAAATGTGGTGCAAAGACAGAGACTTATTTCTCACGCTATACCAACTATTGGTTGGCCTACTTTGAGATAGATTTTTATACCAGAATTTTGGTGCAAAATGGCCTATCTTAAGCTCCACCCCCATTTCCATGAAGCACCACTCACTTCCATCTAACCCCAGCTCCATTTTCGAAAAAGTAAGAAATAGTGTAGAAACTCTAGATACGCCAAATTGCACCAAACTGGCAACATTTTACGACAGATTTTTGGTGCAGACAAATTACTAAATCCGGGCCTGTGTTTGGAGCCACAAAGATATCTCATCACTTCCATTCTCTCTCCCCTCACACAGTCTCAGCATTGCTGCAACTGCCTCCTATTAGCATCTTTTCCTTCTGTATTACTCTAGAAAACTTTGGTGACTATTGAGTTTTAACATTTACTAGAGCATGCAGATATGGTAAATCTCTGGGACAGTCCTGTTTGAACAATGGGGATAGTAATAATAGGTAGATTTATATTCAAATTACAAACAGCTATCTTTACATTTTTGAACCTTAAAGAGATTCCTTAGGCTTTAGATATTGATCGCCTATTCTCCAGATAGCAAACAAAAACAAATGACGGAAGCATCTCCAGAAGTGAATTTTATTCACAGTGGGTCCATAAAAAAATGTGCAAAAAATAAATAAGATTCACTTCTGGAGATGCTGCCGTCATTTATTTTTGCTTGTTGATCAGATGACCAAGGTGGATCTAAGGTCGTGGATGGGCTGATGCATTCCAGTGTCTACACGGTATTGAGTGCTGCTCTTAACATTTTATTTACTATTGGTGTGGGTTCAACACCCGGAATCCCCGCCAATCAGCTGTTTAGGGCTGCCAAGGTGCCGGAGACTATAAGGTATAAGGAGCTGGAGCCAGAAAATTCCATACACTGCCTAGTTGGATACTGCAGCTCAGATCAGAATATGCCATGGCTGGAATCTACATAGAGTTTGGAGCCTTCTTCATCACTATACACTGTTAGTATTCAGTGTTGTAGCAGCTCAAAACAGCTGATTGTTGGGGGTGTTGCATGTTGGACCCCCACCAATCTGATATTGATGGCCTTTCTGGAGGACAGGTCATAAGTATTTGTAGCTCAGAGAACTTCTTTAGTATGAAAAATATAGATATACAAAACTTTAACAAAAATTAAGACCATGTACTTCCTATTCTATATGATATATTTATATATATATATATATATATATATATATATATATATATTATATATATATCAACAATTTATATCCAAAGCAAACAATACTGTATATTTTAAAAGATTTGAAAACTTACAAAGGAAGTTGTCTTTTCTCCGAGCTACATGTGTATGTGCACGGGGAAGCTGGGAGAAAGTCAGGAGAGATAGTTGTCAGCCTAATGATTGTTTGTGTGACAGCTATTGAATGTGTATGGAGGGCCTTAATGCCATGTCGCAGATGAGTGACATTTGTATTTATTATTCTAGGTGTACATAATGGATAGAAAAGCTTTAGAAATGTGAATGAGATGTTTTACTGTATAAACATCTACTTGAAAAAGAGAACATACAAAATCGTCAGAGAACAACGGTTTTCCATTAAGCTTGACTAGTTTGAATTGGTTTCAGTAAATGTCGGGTTTATATGTGAATTCATCTAACCATTGATGTGTTTGTACAGTTGAACTTGTCTGCATAAAGCTTTGTGTTTCCAGCTATTCTTTTTGAGTCTGTTACTCTTATAAAAATGAGTCATCTGCAGTTAGGTGACTGTTGCAGACCTACTCTTAGGGAACGGCCACATGTTGAGGTTTATGCATGCAGTTTTGAAAGCCAAAACCAGAAATAAATTAAAACAAGAGGAGAAGTTGTATTTGTCATTTATATTTTCTCTCATTTTATGCTCCACTCCTGATTTTGGCTTCCAAAACTGCACGCAAAAACCTGATCATGTGGTCGTATTATGAGTTCACTACACATATTGTTTTATCACTACTGTATACAGAGAGATGATGGGATGTCATAGCAGAAATAACGAGATTGGGCACCCATTCTGGTGCCATTCACAGGAGACTCTTTATACATAGTGAATCAATTCCTATCCCCCATTTCCCTTTTTTTGCATTACTGCAGGGAGAGAAAAGAAGGTGTACCTATGCAGTCATGGCCGTAAATGTTGGCACCCCTGAAATTTTTCCCGAAAATTAAGTATTTCTCACAGAAAAGTATTGCAGTAACACATGTTTTGCTATACACATGTTTATCCCTTTTGCGTGTATTGGAACAAAACCAAAAAAGGGAGGGAAAAAAAGCTAATTGGACATAATGTCACACCAAACTATAAAAATGGGGTGGACAAAATTATTGTCGCCCTTTCAAAATGGTGGACAAATAAGATTGTTTCAAGCATGTGATGCTCCTTTAAACTTATCTGGGGCAAGTAACGGGTGTGGGCAATATAAACATCACACAGGAAAGCAGATAAAAAGGAGAGAAGTTCACTTAGTATTTGCATTGTGTGTCTGTGTGTGCCACACTAAGCATGGACAACAGAAAGGGAAGAAGAGAAGTGTCTGAGGACTTGAGAGCCAAAATTGTGGAAAAATATCAACAATTTTAAGGTTACAAGTCCATTTCCATTGTCCACAGTGCGCAACATTATCAAGAAGTTTGCAATCCGTGGCACTGTAGCTAATCTCCCTGGGCGAGGATGGAAGAGAAAAATTGATGAAAGGTGTCAACGCAGGATAGTCCGGATGGTGGATAATCAGCCCCAAACAATTTCCAAAGATATTTAAGTTGTCCTGCAGGCTCAGGGAGCATCAATGTCAGCGCAAACTATCCGTCAACATTTAAATGAAATGAAATGCTATGGCAGGAGACCCAGGAGGACCCCACTGCTGACACAGAGACATAAAAAAGCAAGACTACATTTTGCAAAAATGAACTTGAGTAAGCCTAAATCTTTCTGGGAAAACTTCTTGTGGACAGATGAGACCAAAATAGAGCTATTTGGTAAAGCAAATCATTCTACTGTTTACCGAAAATGGAATGAGGACTACAAAAAAAAGAACACAGCACCTACAGTGAAATATGGTGGAGGTTCATTGATGTTTTGGGGTTGTGTTGCTGCCTCTGCCTTGAATCTGTGCAAAGCTTTATGAAATCTGAGGATTACCAACGGATTTTGGGTCACACTGCCCAGTGTCAGAAAGCTGGGTTTGTGTCCAAGATCTTGGGTCTTCCAGCAGGACAATGACCCCAAACATACGTCAAAAGGCACCCAGAAATGGATGGCAAGAAAGTGCTGGAGAGTTCTGAAGTGGCCAGCAATGAGTCCAGATCTAAATTCCATTGAACACCTGTGGAGAGATCTTAAAATTGCTGTTCCAATAAGAGAGACCTGGAGCAGTTTGTTAAGGAAGAGTGGTCCAAAATTCCGGGTGAGAGGTGTCAGTAGCTTATTGATGGTTATAGGAAGCGACTGATTTCAGTTATTTTTTCCAAAGGGTGTGCAACCAAATATTAAGTTAAGGGTACCAATAATTTTGTCCATCCCATTTTTTTTAGTTTGGTGTGACATTATGTCCAATTTGCTTTTTTTCCTTTCTTTTTTGGTTTTGTTCCAATACACCCAAAGGGAATAAACATGTGTATAGCAAAACATGTGTTACTGCAATACTTTTCTGTGAGAAATACTTCACTTTCTTGAAAAATTTCAGGGGCGCCAACATTTTACAGCCATGACTGTGTAACCAAATTATACACCTATTTTTTTTAAGGAAACAAACAGAGGTATTTTTCTCATAGTTTCATACAATATCCGTGAAAATAAAATGTTTGGCATGTTTAAATGCATGTCATATTATACAGGTATTCTCCCTTACAAGTATTATTGTGTATTAGATATTGCCTCATGGAGGCACAGGGAATGCTTATAGTCTATAAAACAGACCTTGAGTATATAACATGAACCCTTAAGTTTCTGCAGAATGAAGATGCTCAAGGTACTCCCATGGTACATATGACTTGCTACTGATACTTCAGCAGTTCCCCCCAAAAAAGCTTGATTATTATAATATACACCCGAAAATAAAATGAAATTAGATACAAACCAACAATGTTATATCTGCAGCAGTATATTATCAAAATACAGGCAGTAAAGTATTGAGAAAGTCAATTAATGTAGGTAGGAATACAGTCTTGAGATTAATGAGGCGTATGTTTAAATACAAATAGGCTTATAAGCATTATGGTTTTAAGCTTATTCACATAACTATGGTAGTCATAGCACAAAGAAAGACTGCAAAGAGACTTACCATATTCTACACATAGTATGGGCCATATGATAGGTGTATTGAGCCTGTAAGTGTCTTCTCATATAAAAATAATCAGTCTGTATGAAAAGAAAGAATTCCTGCCAAATGACTATACACCATCTATAAAATCAACAGTGCACCATAAATGCAAATCTGTATAGCCCTGTGTATATTGTTATTTTCACTGAATTTCCTCCAAACTGCTTTCTGGACATCATGTAAGGCTATTGCCAACCAGACATCTCTGCCACACCCTGTAGTGGGCTGGAGTTTGTGCTCTGCCTGTGACATACATGCTGCTGCACAGGCACAGTTGCCTGCCTCTCCTTTGTATTTTATGTCTCCTTACACTTATATTCCTTTCACTCCTGCTCACAATTTGAAATCATGTACATACTTATGATGATTTAGATGTCTGTCAAAATATGGATTATACTCTTCTAAAAAGCAATTAGACGTCCCTTGGAGGAAAATACAAATATACGACTATAATGGAGGGTAGGAGGTAATCAGTATGGCTTTGTATGTCTGCTGAAGTGCCTCTTTAAAGGTGTTATTCTTAATCAGAAAAAAATTAATCTTTTTTTTTCCTTCTAGAAACAGCACCACAACTGTCCTTGGGCAATGTCTGGCATTGTCTGGAACTGAAAAGACTGGAACTGAAAAGTAGCTTTGGCACAAAAACCACACACAAACCCTTTCAGCTCACCTACATTATCACAACCAATGGCAACCACAGTGAAACACAAAATACACAATTGAGTCATTATTATTACCACCAACTATTATCTAGAGCAACTGCTATGTAGAGCATAGACAGCAGCTAGATGGGCTGGGAGTGACTAAATAAGGTCAGGGTAGGTTGTCACGGTTATCTGGAGCCATGCTGACTGCAGTGCATCCCACAGCTGTTGGAGGGTGGATCCATAGAGCAAACACAACAATCAAAGTGGTCACTCAGATGCTAAATTTGGTTTAAGTCTGGGGAATTAGGGAGCCAGAGTAGTACTTGTAACTCTTGGTTATGCTTTTCCAACCATTTCTAGCTGTGTGACATGTTGCATTGTCTTGCTGGAAGATCCCATCCACTCAAGGTAATATAAACAGCTTGTGTGGGTGTTAGTAATCTTCAAAGGTGGATTTATACCTAGATCGGTTGATAATGCATTCCACATGGATGAGTGGGCCCAGAAAATGCCACAAAAACATTCTCCAGACCATAATGCTGTCATCACTAGCTTGTATTCTTCTAGCAATGCAAGTATAATAGGGTAGTAGGGTATTTGTTCTATGATGTTTCTCACCTAACACTCCAACACCCATCTGTTCGATGAGCAGAAAAAGTGACTAATCGGGGAAGGGAACCCTTTTGCCAATCAGCTGAGGTACCGGATGGGAGGTGGGCTGGGATGGCACAACTTCTACTGGTTGTTCTTGTTCAATGTCCGACTCTGCATGTCTTTGCCCATGGTGTGCAGCTCACTGGCAGCCTAACTCACCGGGAATCTGCCTGGTAGGGCAGAATATAATTTTACGCCTGATCCCCATTTAAGTGAATGGGGCTTTTTTTTGTTTAAGAAGACCTGATTTATTATTACAAACCTTTTTTTTTGTATACTCTTAGATATACTCTTGGTGAACTACAGAAATAGGAGATAAAGTGAACAAAGATAGTTTTTCTGTATTGCTTATTGAGAGTCCTTGTAGGGCATATTAGTAAAACACTAACAGTTGTAATATGTTTCTTGTCACTTATGCTTCAGCTGTTGTGGCTGGATTACTGATCTGTCATGTCTGCCCACCACTAATACAGGCATGTTAGAGAATATCCCTTAAGGGACTGCATACATTGTAAAACAGCAGGCATATTAATCCTTGCAAATGGTGACATGGTAGATAGGTATCCTGCCACAGCAGCTGAACATACTTGCAAACAGTCAAGAAGAAGTTTGCTATTTGTAGAGATCATAGAATGCAGATAGTGACAGCTATTGGGTGGTCTTTCTGGATTTGTATTCCTGCCCTGAAAAGTTAGGAGACATTTTCTTCATAATAGGCTAAAGCTTTTTACAGTTGTAAGAGAAACAAATGTGTAATTTAACTCTTTGGTATATCATTGGTAATTAAGGTGATTTTCTGTGCTGTTTTTTACTCTTCTTTTAAAGATCTTTTCCAGGATTAAATTATTGATCAATATCTGATCAGTGGGGGTTTGACATCCTGCAATCCCACCAATCATCTGTTGAAATAGTGCTTCAGTGGATAATGCTGCTACCTCACAGCATATTAAGCACAGTACTATACATTGTATAGTGGCCGTGGCTGGTATTGTAGCCCAGGCTTATTCACTTTAAAGGGGATTAGCTGCAAATAGGCCCTGTGACCAATGAATGTGACATCACTGGCCTAGGTAGAGCAATCACGGGAGTGTCGTAGTCTCTTCCAACAGCTAATGAGTGCCTTGAGTCAGACCCACTCCAATCAAATATAGATGACCTACCCTGAAGATAGGTCTTTAATATTTTACTCCCCTTTAATTTAGCCCTCTTCATGAAGAAAAATAGGGCACTGCAATTATTTGTATTAAAAAAAATACTCTCCCTTCATATGATGCCTTCTGACCCGAGTGCCCCTGCATGTAAACTAAGTCAAAGTGCTGATATCATGTCCATAATTATTTTACATACAATAAATTGGAACTGTTTGAAGAGCAATCAAATTTTACTTTATGGCCTGTAAAAATGCTTACTTTCCTAATCCTTATAAGATCATTGTCAAATCCAAAATGTCCTATTGTCTCAAATTTCTTGACTAAGGAGGCTTCTGGATAGGGCCTTTTATTCTGAGCCTGCCTGAAAGTTTATTGGGTAAGAAAAATGCGAACAACTTCATTTCAAATCCAACTATTCATAAGAGAAAAGGCAGCTTTCATGCAGTCGTATTTTTTATTGCCTCCCAGGTGCCCTCAGCAACTGTGATACTTTTGTTACCTGATTCGGCATTGAACCAACGCAAACAGCAGCAATACTTGTGTATTTATATGAAATGCTCTACTCATTTTGCTACCTCCATGTTAGGCCTAAGATCAATGGAGCAATCTGTTAATGTTATACTCTTATGAAATAACGATGGAAAGAAACAACCTTTTAAAATGACTTTTCTTAGTTGTCACCATGGAAACAAGCCAACACAATCTCCAGGCACCTCAGTTAGTGGGAATAAGGAACAACAGTTATCAAGGAAAAATAAACAGAGAGAATTCACATGAACCTAAATTTATATGTTACGAAGACGGAAGTTTCCTTTGCTGCGTCCTGTGTTGCCAACGTATATTTAAATGTTGCCTTTTTTATGTTTCGTTTGAGGAAAATAGGGTGATATTGAAAACTACCCAGGCCAAAACCACTGGTATTCTGCTTTCTAGAGACTCAAAGGGCTACTTTGTGTTTAATCCTATGTTGCAGATTACTAGTCACCCTTGAGAGTTAGATGCAAATAAATTATAAAGTCTGGCCCACAAATAAAGACACAGCCATTTATTTTTTATATCTCTGTGTTGGCTGTTGTATGTATACAGAGTGAGCTTGTTGCATTTTTTGCAAAGGCACATTAATATTAATGTGGCATATTGTTGGACTTAATATCACATCACACACAGGACTAGTGATTATGGCATTTTTTTTAATTCGATTTGGATTTGGGCAGTTCTGAATAAATTTCCTGAAAGTGCTTCAATTGTCCTGAAAAGTTGTGTATGATAATTTGGAGTCTCCTCGGACTGAATGCAACTCATTTCAAGCTCTTTAATGCCAAGCCAGCATTAGAGATCCTAAAGTGACAGCAACATATCTGGCTATGGGTAAACGCATAGCTGGTGTTGGTAACAAACAACTTGTTCCAAAACGCACTCCACTGTAGGATTTTTTTTTTTAAATGGTCCAAAATATTGTCTATTTTTGGCAGCAAATGCCTGCCGGTGTGTATCCTGCCTGGGGTCATATAATTCTCCTTCTTCATCTTTTCAGTCTTGTGATCGGAAAAATAGTTGAAGACGTTTTAAGAATGTGTCTGAATCGGATTGGGATAAATTCAGACTTGATTCAATTTCTTTGTAAAATTAGGGTTACATTTGATTAGTTAAGAATCGATTTGCTCATCTCTACTCAGAAATTTAGGAAACAAATGTTATTGAGGTTGTATTTTCTTCTTGTGCTTGTTTACCTCATTCTTTCTAACCCTCCCAGATAGTTTAGAATACTTAAAAAAAGCAAAGATGTGCAAGGTTCAATGGGTTTCTGGTGCCCCACTAGCCCCCTTCACTCCCTACCCTCCGAGAGATCTCTCAGACCTTCGGAAGGCAAATCACTAACCACATGTTAGGGTGACATTACACATTAGACAAGTATCATTCAGATTTGCTGATTGAACTGTCCAACTATCTAATGTGCATGTGTGTAAAGGTGGCACAACCAGAGTAATATATGATCACAGGAACCAGGCAGGTGGTAGATTTTACACAACTTTACTTCAGTAATGAAATATATATGCCTGGGTTGTATAATGACATAAGATCAGTCAGAACAGATCTCCACAGACCACTGACACTAGTCTTCCTTTAGTCTCCAACTGCCACCTCTCAATGACAACAGTCCCAGCCACTTTAACCCTGGCCTAAGTTGTCTCATCTCTCTCCAGATAACGCTCTCCTTGACAACTCTCCTCTCAGGGGTCTCTCTAATCCTCTCATCCCTCTCCATAATAGTTCCTCACAGCCCTACATCCTGTCAGCACCAAGCTTTGCCCTCTCCTTTCTAACCCTTTCTACAATGGCTGACTCAGGTAGTCTGAGCATGCTCAGTACACTCACATATAATAATATATTCACATTTAATAATATATTCATTATACATAGAGAGATACATAACTTCAAAAAAAAAAAAACAATCTCTGTTACATATCAAACATAATAAATGGTGGAACACAGGGTATACAAAAAATAGGACAGGCTGCAGTATATACCAAAGACATGTCTAACCCTCTTACATGTGGGTTTCTCCAGGGTGGCAAATGTGAGAGGGGGTAAAAAGCATCTGGTTTGTGACTTATTCCCTTACTTTTGAAAACAGGTGCACTCCTGGCCGAGCTGATCATGTATGTTCATGAGAGGGTCGGGAAGAATAACTGAAAGCAATCTATCACTGGCCACTACTGAATGGATTAAAATCAGCATTGGAAGAAGTGATGTCTAGTTGTCCATTTCTTGACTGTTCACAGCTATACAAAATCATTACAGGATCATTGTAAAAAGGGGCAAAAGTTATAGGAGTGCACTGCTTCTGGTGTAGTTCATGGTGGTAATGTTAATGAGGTTATTGCGATAATTTTTTGGGAGGATAGAACTATGACAATATTTATAGGTCACTCATTCATTAGGGACACTCAGAATATCATGATAGGAAAGAGTGAGAATTTGAGGACAAAGCGTGTGGGGGAGATTTATTGAAAATGGTGCAAAAGGAAACTGGTCTAGTTGATTGATCCATTGATTCGCCAAAGGAGCTCTTAAAAATGAAAGGCAAAATCTGAGCAGTTGCTTTGGGCAGCTATTCCAGTTTTCCGTTGCATCTCTTTATTCTTTATCTATTAAATAAAACTCCCCCTGTGAGTTTCAGCATGCCTGATCATTTTTATCCCAGAAGATATGCAATGCCAGAGGTGTCTGTCAGCCACTATATCTACATACATGCATATTTGGCAAGGTATGTATGCACAACTGTACCTTTATATTAAACTGATCTAAGGTACATAAAAATGATATGTGAAACATAAGTTGAATCTGTGTCAAATCAGACATACATATGAGACCTCAGATCAGACCCCCATATCCAACCTCATATCAGATCCCCATATCATACCTCAAAACAGACCACTGTATCAGACCTCGAGTCAGACCAGATATTAGATCTTTATATCAGACCCACATATCAGATCCTCAGATCAGACCAACAACTTAGATCCTCTGATCATACCCCCATTTCAGATCCCCAGATCAGACCTCAATATCATATCCTCAGATTATATCCCCATATCAGACCTTAGATCAGATTCCCACATCAGATCCTTAGATTAGACCCCCATATCAGACCTAAGATTAGATCACTATATCAGATCTCAAATCAGATTTCCATATCAGACCTCAAAAAAGACCCCCATATAAGACTTCAGATCAGGCCCCATGTCAAATCTTTAGATCAGACCCCCCCCCATATCAGACTTCAGATCAGACCCCATATCAGATCTTTAGATCAGACCCCCTATCCGATCCTTAGGTTAGACTCCCATTTCAGATCCTCAGATCAGACCCCCATATGAGATCTTTAGATCAGACTACCATATCAGATCCTCAAATAGGGCCCCACTATCATACCTCCATATCAGATCAGACCCCAATCAGACCTTGTGGCCTGTGTCTGCAATTGTGTTTTGTCAGAAAAAGCCACAAAACATCTTATCACAACTGAGGACAGAATAGTTATGTGCTCTATCTCCCACACTCATCCCCCCTTCTCCCCAGGGTTATGTGCTCTATCTTTTTCCTTCCTGTCATTTTCTCCACCAATTTTCACTGTTAAATAACAATGGTTTCCATATTTGCGCAATTATTCTGGAGCAAATCGCCACAACTTCAGATTTGTTTGACAGAAACATTTAATGAAATTCTGAACAAATACAATTCATTTATATTCTCTTCACTCTTCTCTAGAACCTACTCTTGGACAGGATGTCTAGACATTTACCAGTTTTATCACAGTGCCTCAGGCTGGATGTTAAATGTGGTGTATGAATGGACACTTTTACCAGAATTATGGCACAATTTTGGTGCATGAGGTTACATCTTATGCTATGTTCCCTTCACACTAAAGTACAACCCATTTTTGCTAAACCTCACCCACTTAATGAACCAGAGTGAAGTTGTTAGCGCAATTTGCAACAACATCTAGATGCACTCACGTACTGAAAATAAATGTGGGCCATTAGCTTTTAATAGCATAAAAAGCATTCTGAAATAAGAGGAGCCATGTAAGAACTGTTTTACATGCTGCTTGAACATAGGAACCGCACTTATCAAAAAAAAAATATTCCTGAATAATTTAAACTGCAAGCCGCAACCAGGTACTGTATGCATACTAGCAGTGGCATAGAAACTGCCCCTAGGGCTCAACACAATAGGCATTTATAGTACACCCAGCCGGATGATTTCTTCTTGTAATGGCATATAAATGTAATTATGCTAGATGAAATCACTCTACCTAAATAAATGAATATTTTTTAAGACATATTAAGATTTTCTATAGAATTTTATGCCATGTGTGGTCTTTGATGGTTACAAATAAGAGCCAGGTATAAATTGCACCTTTGCACTTGCATAATCACATAGACCACTACTTATATTAGCTGTCATCTATATAGTGATGATGAGGTCCACAGATATGTAGTGAATACACTTACATCAATCATTGACACAGTGGGGTTCCTAATCTAATTTCCTTATTTCAAGAGTTTAATAAACTATTCTCACATAAAACCATGATTGCACTGTGGGAGGAGGAAAACCCTGCAAACATGCAGAGTTGAGGCCAAATTTGAACCGATGCTCTAGTGATTCATGGCAATATTCTGATCCACCAAACATTCACTAGTTCAAATGATCTGCTGGAGAACTAACAGGAATAGTAGTAAGAAAGTAACCCAAAATCCAGGGACATACAAAGATCTCATAGGGCTCCTTACAAAAATTTAGTATAGGTCTCCCTGTCTATCTAGTTTCCCAGTACACATGCACCAATCACACCCTGGCAATGAAGAGCAGAACGTTCCAGATTTCTGCAGGATTTTTTATTTTTATTTTTAGAATAACTTTTAATAAAACACGTCACCCATGGCCATCTATCTGAATCCTATGTCAGAAAAACGGGAACAGGTGCTTGAAAAATATGAAACCTATTCTCAACACCATATTTCTCAATGTATTTACACCAGACAACTGGCATACATACATTAATAACTCTCCCTATACTTCTCTAAATCTCTTCCTTTCAAAGCGGGCTGCCCGCAGCCACCACTAGGGGGAGCTCAGTGCATAGGAATTTATACAGCTACCACTGACTGCAATGGAAGCTACAATATTCTCTTTTCACTGAGCTCTCCCTAGAAGCAACTGTGTTAAAATGTAGTCAGAAAGAAAAGAAGGAGTTCAGTGCCTGGCCTCCCTCCCCAGGCTCTACAACAGTGGCATATCCTGGCTCCACTGAAGGTATGCCACTCCCAAAGTCCCTAAAGAAGTATTCTGGAAATAGGAAGCGTATATTAAAAGGGGCCAGAATAAAATAAAAATTGAAAAATTAAAAAAATAATTATTACTCACCTCACCAATCCCCTCCGCTGCTGTTCTGATACTGCTCTGGTCACCAATTCTCACCACTTCCATGAGTTGTCCACCTCAGCCAGGCATTGGCTAAGTGGGCATTTCCAATATGTGCCAAACCGGGACCATGAAATGGAGAGCAGAGGGGACCAGAGCAGTATCTGAAAAGCAGCAGCAGGGGATAAGTGAAGAATGCATTTTTTTTTTTTTCAACCCATTCTGGTCCCTTTAAACCAAAGTTTTGCCCCCTGTGAAACTTCTTTAACATTTTGCTCCTTTTGAAGTTGTGTATCGGATACTTATAATCTTATTTGTTCTCTTACGTGTGAGTACCGTTCTTTTTTTTTTCTTCTCATATTTATCATATGATTCAAATGGGTAATTGGAAGTGTCGCTTTAATTGAGATTTCATGGGAATTCACCAGCCACCCTTCCCACAGTTAGTGCATTGTCGTCTCTGGAGGTGTATTTAACCATACAGATTTACGCTAATGGTGATTAAACACTGCTTCCATTTTATTTTTCCATCTTTTTAGTCTCCAAGCCGCCTGGTCTGCTTTGAATGGACGACTTCTAATTACCTTTAGGGTCCAACTACCAGAATAATCACACTGTGAAACTCTTATACGCCACTTGGGAAATCACTATACTTTTGTGATCTGCAAATGAACTCCAATAGCAAAGCATGCAGAGTTCCACATTAGATTACACAATGCCTCCCTTCAGACAATTTCGAATACATTTTTACATATTAACTAAGCAAATGCCATGGTGTACATTCATTTTCTATTTTAATGACTAAAGATATGCACGCAGAAAGCTCCCTAATTACTGCTTTCCTGACAGATGCAGTCATTTCCTTGTGTGCGTGTGTTTTAATTGCCATTAGCTTTCCTTTGTCAGATTTATCCCTAGCTATACTCCCTGTGCGCACCCTGCTTCCCCAGAGTCTTTCACTCCTCCCTTTCAAGGGCTTGTCAGCACGCCTCTGATCCCCAGGAGAGATTGAAGGCCTTGTAAAAACCAACTGCGAAAACAAGCATTCCTGTTCATTTATCACATTTAGCATGCGCACTTGCACGCTCATCAAAACCAGGCCTGTGCTTGCTAACTCATTTCCCTCTTCCAATTACAAATTAGTCCATTAGGCTGTCTGCAGTAGGCCCTCTGTTGCATCTTGGTAATGGCTTCTGAGATTTCCATCATAATCATAATGGCTCCCTGTGCAGCCATGAGGGCAGATGGAGGCCGCTCGTGGGTAATGAGCTATTGCACTACCAAAGGGCACAGCTTTGGGTTCATTATTTAGACTGGCTGTTTTGTGAAAACAGAGAGCAAGGTAGACTGTAAGGAGGGGGGCTGATTTAGCATACAAAATGAATTCTTCAAGTATTTTCCTGTAAACTAGGCATTTTTGTCGGTGTAAAGATGGAGCTTCTGTATGACAAAGCTTTCATGTCTTCCTCCATCACAGGCCCTCCCAGGACTTACATAAATACACTTGTGTGCAATAAAAATGATTTACTTGGGTTTCCTACTGTCAAATGCGCTCTACGCACTGCTCGAAAGTGATGATAACCTTTACCCCCGCCACCCCCTCACTTAAACAGGAAACCCTCATAGACTTTATTGTAGCATTTCCCTTTAGATTTTTGCTACTCGTACCAAGGGACTAATAAGTTTGACAAGTGCTAGTTTCACTTGTCAACAACAAGATTTGAAGCAGGATCTGGCCATGAGCTAACTACTTAGTTTGTAAACTTTCCAGCGTTCGCTTTAATCCTAAAAACGTCACTGCTTCCTTCCAGCCATAAAGGGGTTACAGACTCCAATCAATTTCAATTAAGCTCAGTTTGATTGTTGATGCTCTCTTTGGAGTGGAAGTATTGAATATGTGTTGCTGCAGCTTTTATAGGTTGTCTATTTTGCACGGTTTAAAGAGCCTTGAAGACACGAAGGATCAGTGTCTGTAACTCAATGAGGGATTTTACTGGGAACTGCAGTCTTTCCCCAGTCACTCTTTATTTTATGTTCTGCAGGACAAGCTTGACACATTTATGGGATCGTTTTCAACTTTCACAAAAAAGGTAATTGTCCAACAAAACAAGAACATTTTTGTGGACAGTACTATTGTTTGATTGTAGAACATTTAACCAGGAATTGTTCTGCACTTAGGAATATTTTTTACTTTCATAGGCAAAATCTCTGGAACAGTGGCAGAGTGGTTGCAAAAAATGTGTATAAAATACATTTTTAAGGGCAATACACTAGTTTACTAGTGTATCAGATTACACCAGTAAACTGATCATCTAGAAAACATGGCATAGGTGCTGAATTGGATTGCCCAGGATTTTAAAATATCTATGTGATAAAATATATATATATTTTTTTTAAACCCTCACCTGCTTTACCGCTCTGGCAGTCCCCATCTGTCATTGTTTACTTCAATGCTGTACATACACATGGCCGCTGCACCCAATCACCAGCATAACTGGTCTTGTGTCATACATGCTAGCATCACTGCTGAGGCCACTGATGCAGCAGTCACACACTTGGATGTCTTTGTTGCAGGGGAGGAAAATAAAGTGTTGGGGACCTTCAGCACCTCAGAAAAATGATGAATTGAGCAGATAGTCTTTATTTTAATTTATAATACTTTATTGGAAAATGAAAAAACCTGGAAAATTAAAATGGTCACTAACTTTTCACACAGCTTTGTATAAATCAATAGTACAAGCGACCATAAGAAACTTTGTAATATACATCTCATCAGTGAAAAATATTTTGTTTGTTGGTTAAACTGTTTCCTCCCCACCCGCTCCCTTTTCTATAGTGACTTTATGTTTAAAAATCACGAGACATTCATCTTGGACAGCTCCTGCTCACTGAAAGATGAGATTACATCCCATACAAGTCCATGGATAGGAGAAGGAGAAGAAGTGAGCAGGAAATGAGTGAGACACGCAGCCAAAGAGACTGCACAGCTAAATAGACAGTCTCTTCTCAGCCCGATTGCTTTATTCACATCTATATAGGTCAGTACTTATGTGTTATGTTCTCTATGATGCTGAGTTCGAGAACATTTGTAAGTAGATATTCCTCTACTTCCTGTGTGCAGTGGATGATAGCTAATCTCCACTGACCAGATCTAGGAGAACTACATACTGAAAATCTAGCACACGGAGGAGAAAACTGCTAAGAAATACCAGAAACAAGTCATATAATGGCCCGAAATAGTGTTATTCCTTATGTACAGACATACGGTACAATTGATTATTGCAAAGTTTGTTGAAAGTTTATGGATGCTTTAATGCAATTGAGCTGAGAATAACAAAGTATAAACTACTAGTGGTGCTTGGTCAATGATCATACAACCAAGGTGGGGTACCATTTATTTTGTGTTCTGCTGCAGGATATATGTTGAGGCAGGGTTACATTAATACTAAGTTCCATCATCCCTTGCTGCAATACAGGCTGCCATTCTGGCATGGTAATGATTATTCAGATGCTGATATACTCCTGTTGTATTTAATTCCACGCTCTTTCAACTTAGACCCATAGTTCAGTCAAAGTAGTCGGCTGCTGTATAGTCCCAGAAAATCTCGAAGGGGGAGATTTCTGGCAATCAAGCTATCCAGGGAAGCTGCTGGATACCTTGAAGAGCGCATTGTGTAGTGCTGGCATTGTTTCGGCGGGCATTATCTTGTTGAGACACCACATCTCCAGAGACAAAAAAGGCAGTAGGACTATTTCAACAATGTCCTGGAAATACCATATGCTGGTGAATGTCCCCTCCATGAATACCAGTTGGAAACAGGCATAGTAGCTAATAGCACCCCCCCCCCCCCTCTTGACACCTGTGGCAATCTCTAACACTTCTGCATACTCTAATCCAGCTATCATTAGTACCAAGTCAGAAGCTGATTTCATCACTGAACACTATTGTTCATTATTGATGGCTGCATCATGTTTATTCCTGAACCATTTTTGCTATGTGGCAATATAAATTATTCTGTAGAAAGAGAACTCTGCCTTTTGGAAATACTGTCTATGTCAGCTTAAATCCTTTCACAGTTTCAGCTTATTTCCACCTCTTTCAATGTACCCACACACCCCAGGTAAGCAATGTACCCACACACACAGCCATGCACACATTGCAAAACACATTGATGGTTTTGTTGGCCAAGGTCACCTATTTCCGTTGAGCGCCCTGACAGTTTTTTGGCAGTGCAGCGCCATGTTTAGCAAAGATAATGAATTGTATGGACTAACAACTTTATTTCATAGCCAGGATTAACTTTTTCAGCAATTACAACTAACCATGGCATACTAGGAACACCCTACCAGGCTTTGGAGATGTTCTGACCCAGTCGTTTAGCCATCACAAATTGGCCTTCGTCAAACTCACACTGATCCTTATAATTGCACATTTTTCCTGCTTATGAAACAATTCTGCACATGTAAAACCGCATATGTTGTATATGTGGTGAAATGTGAATACAGAGCATTCTATATAGGAAAGACAATTAAGCCTATGCTGGAGAAGTTCAGTGAGCACCTCAATTCCATCAAAACAAGGAAAGGCTGCCCCCGTCTTATAGACCATGTATGGCAAAACCACGGGGGTAAAAAAAATGCCTGGGTTTTGCTGGAATTGAGGTGGTTCCACATATGACAGAAGGAGGTGACAGGCACCGCCTCTTATTACAAAAAGAAGCGCAATGGATAATTTGCACGGATGCCATGGGACCCCTAGGTCTGAATGATCAAAACGATCTTAGTGTATTTATTTGAAATGTTATCGATTGCTTTGAATGATGTTCAATTGTATACGCACAGGTGTTGCCCATTTTGCGATCGAGAATCACATACCCCTTATGGGGTTAACCTCACGCTCCTCCTTAAGTAGGCTGGCACACCTGTATGCATCACACAGGTAGCCGGAAGAAGCACAAGTGTGCGAAACGGCCGTCGCTGTCGTATTGCGTTTTTTTGTCTTAAGTGAATGGTTGTCTGCCCCAGCCCTACTTTGTGCACGTACCTTTAATCGCAATACAGAAATGGAACATTGATATTCTGCAATTGGTGAGTGCCGCTGATTTTCTTACTCTTTTGTATGTACAACATATCTGATAATGTTCCCTTTTTCAGACTCTGTATTTCATTTTATAAAAATATAATATAAGTTATGTTTAATGCATAATCATCCATGTGTTTTAATACAAACAGATTTTGTGGAGGAGGTGAGAGATAATAAAATAGGGTTTCTTTTGTACTTATTTTAACAAATCCATTGCAGTGTGCAGTGATCTCTACTGTATTTCTCAATCTGGTAGTTTTGTATTTGGCTGAGTTACCACATTCAGCCTTTTTTGTACAGTTTTTGAAGTCAGGAATGGAATCATAAGTAAGGCAAGATTCATTTTTTTCTTTCCTTTTATGTGCTGTATTTATGATCTGTTTCTGTCTTCAAAAACTGCATCAAAACACTTAAAGCAGCCTTATTATTACATGTTCTAATTAACCAATAAGTAACCAATATTCACACTATCCCTAGACATAATGAAAATAGTCATTGATGCCAATAGGATGCAATGTATCAAGTAGATTTATTAATCAATACACTAGTATTTCATACAAAACACACAGAAAACAAAGGAAACTGCTTTCCTATCACTATCTTTCATGTATAGTGAAACAGAAGAATATGGAAGACAGTATAATAAAGTTTTGAACAGTATAGATGTAAAACTAGCAATCCAATCAAGGAAAACCTCTGTTTGTAGTTTGCATGTTCTCCCTGTTTTTGTCCGGGTTTCCATTCACAGTCCAAAGACGCACTGATAGGGAACTTATGATGCATTTTAGATGCTTTGAGGAGCAACCAACTGCCAGGAAGAAAGCATTG
This sequence comes from Bufo gargarizans, assembly GCF_014858855.1. NCBI lineage: Eukaryota > Metazoa > Chordata > Amphibia > Anura > Bufonidae > Bufo > Bufo gargarizans. The sequence continues at coordinate 266,776,313 of NC_058082.1, read as the reverse complement.
TTGGTTGCTCATTAAGTGGAGGTGAAGCACTGCATTTATATGTAGTAGTGTTGATTGAGCACCAAAGTGCTTGTGTGCTCGGGTGCTTTGGCCGAACACATTGGTATGCTCGTGTGCTCTACCGAGTACAATGAAAGTCAATGGGAGAACCCCAGGCACCCCATGCTCGAAATGTAAGAGGGTGTCTGGATCACAAAAAAAAAGGTTAGAAATTGATGTAAACCCCATCAAAATGGTTTGGAAACAGCATTAAGAAGATGACTGGATGCATCTTGGACTCCTATTATCTATGACATACAATAGACAACCACACAAAGGCTATATGCCAAAAGCTAGGTATATGCAAGCCATTAATCTATCCATGAGACAGAAGACAGGCTTAGTCAGCATATTTTACAATGGCAGCCTTGTGCACTATGAGACATTCCAAACCAGCTCTCATCTGACTGAGGACCAGTAAGAGTTAAAGTTACTTCAGATCTGTTGGATGGCTTGGGTGGACCTGTGCACCTAGATCAATATCATTAGGGAGACAAAACTTTTTATGATTGTCCTAACATAATATTCAATAACTTTTCTATACAGTTTTGTCGTGTAAAAAAAATTTGCATAAATATGGGCGTATGAGAAAGACATGCAAATGAGCAGAATCTGCCTTGTTGTTCAGCTGAAAAACCATTTGCATTTAAAATTTGCAATCTATACTACTCATGACCAGCACCATCTATTGGTTTCATAGTCTTATGGCAAGAGTAATAGTCTTGTCAAACTATGAAACCAATAGATGGAGCTGTTCATGTTTCATGAACAGTACCATCTATTGGTTTCATAGTCTTATGACAAGATTACTAGTGTAGCCTTTTGCATAAAAAATTAGCAATAAAAATTTGCGATTAGAATATTCCTGATCTACACTACTCATGAACAGCTCCATCTATTGGTTTCATAGTCTTATGACAAGAGTAATAGTCTTGTCAAACTATAAAACCAATAGATGGCGCTGTTCATGAGTCATGAACAGCGCCATCTATTGGTTTCATAGTCTTGTGACAAGATTATTAGTGTAGCGTTTTGCCGGTAAAATTTGCAATTAGAATATTTGCGATCTACACTACTCATGAACAGCGCCATCTATTGGATTCATAGTCTTGTCATAAGACTATGAATCCAATAGATGGGGCTGTTCATGAGTCATTACAAGCAGGGCAATAGTCCTCAGATACACCCTAGCAAGCTTATATTACCGCAGATAAAGTGCTAGAAGATGTGTGAATGATAGCAGCAATCCGATATATACCTCAGTGTTAGCACAGGCTATTATAGGTTGAGTGCTACACAGTGTGTGGACTCTGTTGAGCAGTGTACCCCACTTACTAGCGCCCCAACAAGATGAACCGTGCCATCTATTGGTTTCATAGTCTTATGACAAGACGATTACTCTTGTCAAAAGACTATGAAACCAATAGATGGCGCTGTTCATCCTGATAAGAGCTGGTTTGGAATATCTCATAGTGCACAAGGCTGCCATTGTGAGGTATGCTGACTAAGCCTGTCATCTGTCTCATGGATAGATTGATGGCTTGCATATACCTGGCTTTTGGAATATAGCCTTTGTGTGGTTGTCTATTGTATGTTGTAGATAATAGGAGTCCAAGACGCATCCAGACATCCTCTTTAAGCTGTTTACAAACCATTTTGACGGGGTTTCCATCAATTTCTAACCTTTTTTTGTGAACCAGACACCCCCTCTTCTTCAGAGCAGGGGGTGCCTGGTTTGATGTTCGGGTCTCCCCTTGACTTTCATTGTATTAAATTGTACTCGAGCACCCACAATATTCGGCCGAGCACTCGGATGTGCCGAGCATAGCGATGCTTGAGCCGAACAGCAGTTCGACCTAACATGCTCACTCAACACTAATATGTAGCAATCAGCTCTACAGTATGGGGTTGAGCGATGGCTGCTGAGGTCGGGTGATCAGCAGCACTTTTAGATAGGCAGATTATTGGGAACAAGCGTTCATAGGAATCTTCATTCATGATAATCGGCCCAAGTATTGGGTAGTGTAAATCTAGCTTTAGATTGTGAGCTCCATTGGGAACAGTGAGTGATGATAATGTTGGTAAATCACTAAGTGCATAAAATAAAACCAGGACCTGTGAGGTAGTGAAACACAGGGAATCTGTCAACAGATGAGACCTGGCAAATTGCCTAATAGGACTATCTGAGTTGATTACATCAACACCTGGCCATAAATGTTCAGACACAGATGGACCAATTTTTCTAGGAACATTCTGAGAATATTCTTTCATGAAAAAAATTGCTGGTAGACAGAGTGAACATGTTAAACGTGTCTTTTTTAGACTAATGGGTATGGCCACCTTTATTTATAAAAAAAAATCTGAGATATGCTCGACATGACAGTCACTGTGATAGTCAGAACTATGGTATATGCACACATATATGAAAACATATATTAGCAATTATTTTCTGATTTTTATTGATCTTTTCAGAATTTAAGATTCAGACGTGTACCTCAGAGCAGATTCTCTTACAATTTGATCTATAATAAACTGCCCTAATGGATTTTTTCTGTTCAGTACTTTCTCCTTCTCCTTCACAATGTCTTTTTTTTTTGCCTATGTTGTAGAGGAGGTGTGTATTAGTCCGCCATTTATTGCTGAGAAGACTTCAGGGAATTAATGAGCAGCTCTTTTAAACAAAAAAACCAAGCACGAGTAGATGGAAAGCAGTGAACTTAGTCAATGTCATAAAAATGAAACATTCATTGTTCTCTAAAGTAAAATTGATAATCTGTGTGAAAGTGTCATTAAGGGATAAGTGACATTGTAGGCTTTGATTTGTAACACAATGGATATTTCTATCCCACATCTTTAAACATTTCCTCCAAGTAATATCCATCTTTATTAACTGCACAAGAAGACCCTTTGACCTTTCAGATTAGAAGATTACTGAACACATTTAAATATATTTCTGATAAATTTCGACTTGAGCATTGAGCATGGCCATGATTAATACTTCGTTGTAGTTTCCTTCTTTTGTGTGTGTATATATATATATATGGCGGCACTGGCTCCCAAATGAGAAGACGGGTGCACGTCCCAAAGGGAATGGACTGACTTCCCTGATGAATATTCTAGGAAAAATGAGCGGCACTCCAAAAGTAAAAGTGGTGAACCCTTTATTCACACCAGTGGTGCAACGTTTCGGCTCAGATTCGTTGCTTGAGGAAGGCTCGCGATCTGAGCCGAAACGTTGCACCACTGGTGTGAATAAAGGGTTCACCACTTTTACTTTTGGAGTGCCGCTCATTTTTCCTAGTATATATATATATATATATATAGATATATATATATATAGATATAGATATATATAGATATAGATATATATAGATATAGATATATATAGATATATGGCTTAGCATAAATAAGTACACCCCAACAGATTTCTCAGAAAACCTTTAGTTTCCTTTCAGAATCAACATTTTCTATGGGATACCATAATGAAAAATACTCCCATACTCCCTGAAATGTGGGCTGTTGATTGCAAACAAGTTTTGTAAATGTGCACACACAAAGAAAGTATTTCTTTCTTACAAACTTATTCAAGACCATGTTGCAAAAATGAATGCAACCCAATAAAAGTCTTAGGGGCAATGCTAAAGTTTAGATCTCAAAATTCTAATTAAGAAGAATGCAACCACAGATGAGTGTAATTATTCATTAAACAAGTCTCCAGCAGACAATTGAATAGAAAAGTGTGTTACTTAACAAAGAAAACCCTTTTCTATTTCATGCTGTCAGCAATGGCACCACATGGAAGAGAAATGTCACAAGACCTTGTATTTTTTATACAATAAAGGTGAAAGGTACAAGAAGATCAGCAACGTTTTACTTATCAGTTTACCAAAGCAAAAGTGATATAAAAATTTCAAAAAGTTGGAACTGCAACTGCAACAAAAAAAACTCATGATGCCCACAATGAAACACAGTGGTAATGGTGTCCTAATGTGGGGATATGTGAATGCTGCTGCTGCCGGGGAGCTGCATTTCATTGATGGTATCATGAATTCACAGATGTACTATTCTATATTGAAGATGTTACCATCACTACGTGCCCTTGGTTGTCATGCACTTTTCCAGCATGACAATATTCCAAAACACAAATTTAAGGCCACTGAAGGCATTTCTGAAGAAGAGGGAGAAAGTGATTTTGAAGAGAAAATTGAGCATTACTCTCCATTAGTGATGATCGAGCATGCTCGGCTGAACAACAGTTGGGATCAAGCATCTCGATGCTTGGCAGATGGCGGTATTCGGCCACTCGAGTCTCAATGCTCGAGTCTCCGCCACACAGGTTTCTTGGCTGCTATGCAGCTAACAAATGTGCAGGTAAGTACTGCCCTCACTGTAATGCCATAGCCATGTTGTCTGCTGGCATTACAATGATTGGCTGGCCGGAACGCTTCATCGGGTGCTATATAGAACCCGATGACGCATGTTCGGCTCATTCTTAGTCAGGGAGAGCTGTGATGAGGAAGGGACAGACAGTGTAGGGAGTGATATAAGAATATTTTTACCACCAAAACTTTTCGGAGACCCAAAAGTTATTTTAAGGACTATTGTTGTGTGTGGCAGCAGCAATTTATATTTTTAGCGCAACCTGTGCTAAATTGCTAAAACTTTACAGACCCAAAAATTCCTTTGAAATATCTATTTGTAGCGCATCCTGCGCTAAATAGTGTACAATAGTTAGACCGCTGCAGACAGCGACATTAGCTGCACCACATCTCTAGTGTAAAGTTTGCGCATCCCAAAAAAAATCGGTGACATCCAGTGTCCTTTTTCCATAGACGGTGTCCGCTGCGGACAGTGACATTAGCTGTGCCACATCTCCAGTGTAAAGTGTGAGCATCCAAAAAATATCTGTGACATACAGTGTACTTTTTCAAAACATGGTGTCCGCTTCTGACAGTGACATTACCAGCGTCACATCTGCAGTGTAACGTGTGCACTGAAAAAATGTATCTGTGACATACAATGTACTTTTTTCGTAGATGTCTGCTGCAGACAGTGACATTACCAGCGCTACATGTGCAGTGCAACGTGTGAACTGCAAAAAATATATCTGTGACATCCAGTGTACTTTTTCAATAGACGGTGTCCGCTTCTGACAGTGACATAACCAGCATAACATCTACAGTGTAACATGTGCGCTGAAAAAATGTATCTGTGACATACAGTGCACTTTTTCAATAGACGGTGTCCGCTTCTGACAGTGACATAACCAGTGCCACATCTGCAGTGTAATATGTGCTCTGAAAAAATGTATATGTGACAGTGTACTTTTTTCATAGACATCTGCTGCGGACAGTGACATTACCAGCGCCACATCTGCAGTGTAACGTGTGCGCTTTAAAAATGTATCTGTGACATACAGTGTACTTTTTTCAATAGATGGTGTCCGCTTCTGATAGTGACATTACCAGGGACAAATCTGCAGTGTAACGTGTGCGCTTCAAAAATGTATCTGTGACATAGAGCGTACTTTTTTGCGTAGATGCTGCAGACAGTGACATTACCAGTGGTACCTCTCCTGTATAACGTTTCCTTATCCTAAATACCTGTGACATTCCCTGTAATTTTTTATTAGCCGCTAGTGATAATTGATGATAGCTGCTGGTGATAATTTACATTATCTGCGGGATATCTCCTATGTGACATTTCCACATCCCAAATACCTTTTTAAATTTGTTTGCGCGTGTACTTCCAAATCCTACGCTATTGTACGTGTGACAGACTTTCAATCATATATAACAGTTACTATAAAGAAGGCGAGCAGTAAGGGACAGTGGCTGTGATGCTGATGGTGGTCCTGGGCACGGTGAAACTGTGCCTGCTGCCAGAGCACAAGAAAAAGAAAAATCATCCACGATACCTAGCTTCATGTCCCAGTTTGCAGGGCGGCGCAGGACACCACACTTGAAGTCAGACCTGTGTGACCAGGTGGTTTGTTGGATTGCAGCAGACAATGCTTCCAATCGCCAAATCTAGTCTCAGTAGCCAAGAGTCTGCTCAACCCAATTGTCACCCTGATCCTCCTTTCTCCCACCATGGAGAGTCTAGGCAAACAAATGATACCACACTTGGATATTCCAAAGAGCTCTTTTCAGCGCCATTCCTTGATTTGTCACTCTCGCCAAGCATGCTTGAAGAGGGACAGATCTTGTGCCCTGATTCCCAATCTCTTTAGCATCCACAATCACAAGAAGATGACGGTGGGGAGAAGCAACTACTGTTAATTGAGTTGGATGATGATGAGACACAGTTGTCAATAACACAATGGCAATTACTGTCTCAAAAGTTTGATAAAGAGGATGAGACACAGTTGTCAATCACTGAGGCAGTGTATAGGTCAACAAGTCAGGAGGATGAGCAGAGTGAGGAAGTGGAAGAGGAGGTGGTGGATGATTAAGTCACTTACCCAACTTGGGAAGGTGGGAAAGCCTAGTGAGGACAGCAGTACAGAGGGGGAGGGATCTGCTACACCGCAACTTGCTGTAAAAGGCAGTGGGGTGGCAAAAGGGAGAAGGTGGGCCACAATAAACAGGCCCACAACTGTTCCCAGGAGCACAACCTTGCGGAAATCTCCCTTGCCAAGGGGTAGGTGTTCCGCAGTCTGGTGCTTTTTTGAGGAAAGTTCGGACGACAAAAGAATTGTAGTTTTCAACCTGTGCCATACAAAAATGAGCAGGGGCGTGAACACTAGCAAACTCAACCTCACCACCAACCGGCATGATCCGCCACATGGCATCAAAGCACCGTAATAGGTGGACTGAACGCCTAGGTCCAGAACATGTGTCTGCGGGTCACACCACTGCCTCCTCTTCCCATGTGTTACATGCTGGCCAATCCCCTGTCGAAGGGGCAGGCCAGGATGCCTCCTGTCCTGCACCTGGACCTTTGCAAGCAACATCAGCGACCACATCCACTTCCTTGTCCCAGCACAGAGTACAAATATCCTTACCCCAGGCATTTCAATACAAGTGCAAATACCCAGCCACCCACCAACAGGCCATAGCACTCAATGCGCAGCTTTCAAAATTAATGGCCCTGGAAATGTTGCCATTTAGACTTATGGCCACTGAGGCCTTCTGCAGCCTGCTGTCGGCAGCCATCCCGCATTATGTAGTACCCAGCCGCCACTATTTTTTAAGGTGTGCCATGCCCGCCTTACACCAACATGTGTCCAGTAACATCACACATGCCCTGACCAACGCAGATTCTGGTAAGGTCCACTTAACTGTGGACACATGAACAAGTTCATTTGGCCAGGGACGCTACATTTCCCTGACAGCACACTGGGTAATTGTTGTGGAGGCCGGGAGCGAGTCGTATCCTGGGATGGCGCAGGTGCCAAGGATTGTGGGCCCTATGTCGAACAGGGTTTCCACCAGCACCTACATTAATGGCTCCAACTTCCACTTCTCCTTCTCCGCCTCCTCCTCCACTTCCACCTCCGAATTATCGACATGCAGAACCAGTCAGTCATCAGTCAGTAGCAGGAAGCAATGTACCACTGCAGTGGGGAAGCGGCAACAGGCCGTGCTGAAGCTGATATGATTAGGGGACAACAGCACACCGCCTCAGAGCTATGGCAGGGGATAAGATACCAGACTGAGCTTTGGCTCTCGCTACTCACCCTAGAAACAGGCATGGTTGTGTTTCATAATGGGCGTAACTTGGTGGCGTCTTTGGAGCTCACACACATCCCATGCCTAGCACACGTCTTAAACTTAGTGGTTCAGCGGTTTCTCGAAACCTACCCCAATTAGCCTGATCAACTGGTGAAGGTGCGCCCCGTGTGTGCACATTTCCACAAGTCATCAACAGCTTCAGCCGATCTGTCAACACTGCAGCAGTGATTCAAATTGCCAACTCACCGTCTTTTTTGCAACGTGAGCACGCAATAGAACTCAACATTCCACATGTTGGCCAGGTTTTGTGAGCAGCAGAGGGCAGTAGTGAAATGCCAGCTGCAACATGGTCATTGCCTTTCCAGCGAGGAGTGGGCATGGATGACTGACCTCTGTGAGGTTTAAGAAACTTTGAGGAATCAACACAGATGGTGAGCAGCTATCATGCTATTATCAGCGTAACCATCCCACTTCTGTGTCTATTCAAATGCTCGCTGCTCACAATTAAGGACAACGCTTTGCATGTGGAAGAGGGGGAAATGGTGGAAGACATTACATAGGGTGATAGCCAGACCACTCTTAGTTCGTCTTCTCAGTGCAAATTGGACGATGAAGAGGAGGAGGATTAGCAGGAGGCCTTTGCCACAACCCGCGCATTAAACGCATTTTATACGAAATACTGGTTGTTCACCCTTCTTGACCACCGCTACAAAGATAACTTCTCATCTCTCAATCCTCTGGTGAAGAGGATGGGCCAAACGGTGCAATACCAGAAGATCCTTGTTGAAAAATTGTTCCAAAAATTTACATCTGACAATGCTGGCGGCAGAGTCCATCGTTCCTTGGCCAACCGAGGAGGGGAGACAAGGGGAACACACAGAAGTTCCAGCAGAGTCAGCGCAACACTCTCCAAAGCATGGGACAAGTTTCATGACACCCCGCCAGCACCCTCAACCTGATGGGCGGCCTAGTGTCAAATTTGTGAAGATGGTGAAGGAGTGCATAGCAGACCGTGTCAGCGTCCTCAATGATCCCTCAGTGCCTTACAACTACTGTGTATCCAAGCTGGACACGTGGCTCGAACTGGCGCTCTACGCCTGGAGGTGCTGACCTGCCCTGCCACTAGCGTTTTGTCTGAGCTGGTATTTAATGCTGATGGTGGCACTATAACAGATAAGCGTATCCTCCTGTCAACTGAAAATGCTGACAGGTTGACTCAGGTTGATTTTAAAAATGAACAAGGCCTGGATTGACCATGACTTCCCGACTCCAGCAAAGGAAAGCTGATGAAAATAAAGGCACTTTTATTGTGCTGAATACACTGTATTCCCATGCACCCCATCTACCACAAACAAAGGTATATGGTTGAATCTTCTTTTCTCATCCTCCTCCTCTTCCATCATATGAACATTCTTATTTATCGCATATAATGCCCTTACATATCCTTCGCATATAATGTTTTACAGGGTCAGCTCAGCTGCAAGCCCTCGCATATAATTTTTTAGAGGGTCAACTCATCAGCTGGCCTTCACCTACACTCTTTTACAGTGTCAGGTCAACTGAAGGCCCTCGCATATAATGTTTTAGAGGTTCAGCTCACCTGCAGGCCCTCACCTACAACCTTTTGGAGGGTAAATTCACCAGCAGACCCACGCCTACAATCTTTTACAGGATCAGCTCACCTGCAGGCCCGCACCTAAAATCTTTTACAGTGTCAGCTCACCAGCAGGCCTGCACCTAAAATCTTTTATAGGGTTAGCTCATCTGCCAGTCTGCACCTAAAATCTTTTACAGGGTCAGCTCTCAAGCAAGCCTTCACATATAATGTTTTACAGGGTCAGTTCACTAGCAGGCCCTCACATATAATTTTTTACAGGGTCAGCTCACCAACAGACCTTCACCTACAATCTTTGCAGAGTCAGCTCATCTGTAGGCCCTTACATATAATGTTTTAGAGGGTTAGCTCACTTGCAGGCCCTCACCTACAACCTTTTAGAGGGTCAGCTCACCTGCAGGCCCACACCTAGTATCTTTTACAGGGTCAGTTATCCTGTGGGCCCACGCATATAATGTTTTATAGGGTCAGCTCACTTGCAGGCCTTGGCATATAATATTTTAGCGGGTGAGCTCAGCAGCAGTCCCTAACCATAATTTGTTTTATGGTCAGCTTAGCAGCTGACCCTCACCCATAATATTTTAGAGGGTTTTCTCAGCAGCAGGCTCTCACCACTAATGTTTTATATGGTCAGATCAGCAGGACCTTGCTCCAAATGTTTTAGAGGGTCACTAGCAGGCCATAAATCATAATTTTTCAAGGGTGTGCATGATGCCCTCCTTTATGTGTAACAAAGGGTGTATTGGTGTGTCGATTCCTTGTAATTTTTGGCAGCCTTTCACTTCGTGCATAGGCTTTATGAGTGTAGGAGTCCCACTACATGAACAATTGTACCACAATGTAAATGAGACCCTCCTTTATGTGATATACAGGTTATATCAGAGTGCCTGTTGCTCGTAATATTTTGCAGAACTTACACTTTATATACAAGTAAATATATAGGAATTAATGTTGCTTAACGATTTTTCCTCTAAAATCGATTTTATCTTTGTTTTTGTGCGTATTATTGTAAGTCTGCAAAAGTGGCATACTACTTGGACAACAACGTTCCCAGCAGTGACCTGGGAGTCCAAGATGCATCCAGACATCCTCCCCATGCTGTTCCAGAACCATTTTGGTGGTGTTTCCATCATTTTCTGACCTTTTCCTATGAACCAGGGACCCTCCCCTCTTCACAGCAAGGGGTGCCTGTTTTAAAGCTCGGGTTCCACCATTGACTCCCATTATACTTGGGTGCTCGGTAGAGCACCTGAGCATCCCAATGTGTTCGGCCAGAGCACCCGAGCACTTTGGTGCTCGATCAACACTACTTTGCATCCAGCATCCAGGCTCTAAAATAAGTTGCTTTAGAACAATGTGAAAAGATATATATTGCAATATGTTGGCAACTTGTTTATTGTATGCCTAGCAAACTTGTTGCTGTCCTTAAAAATCATAGAAGTCATACAAAATACTAGATGTAGTAGTTTTAGTAGTATTGTATTCATTTTTTTATCAACTAAATTGAGTAAAACTGAGTTATACTAAGTTATATTATTGACCTTACTTGAATTTTATGGGTTAAATAAATGTTCTGTGAAACTCAGTCCTGTCAAAATTTGGGAAAATGTTCTTGTGTTCATTGACATATAAATTAAAAGTTTACTCTCAAAAGGGAGTGTACTTATTGATGCTGAGCACTATACATATAATAAATGAATTGGATTTGTCACAAATTTCACATAAATTTGTCTGCCAAGCAAATCTGAAATTTTGGCAGTTCACTTCTGACTAATCACATAAAAATGGCACCCAGTTCCCTTTTCTGTGGAAGTTGGCCGGGAAAAACAGGAGAAAGGATGACGATAAAGGATCACATGACACTGGGAGGGAGGGGGAAGAGGGCTTGCCAGAATTCTGGCAGTTCTTTCTGCTGAGAACACTATTGCACACCATTCTGTTCTGAGCTTGCGCTCTGATAGCATGTGTTGTGGATGTGTCTGCCAAAAAGCTATTTCAGACACAAGCCAATAATCTAGCTGTACTGAGGACACTATTGGGAGACAACAGGGAGATTTTCGATGGATTTTAGGGTTTTATTAGGAAAAGCTTAGTATACAGAGTGTTCACTTTGAGTTATGTGTTTTTTCATAGTTCACATGGCTTGCAGGCATTCCAGTTGGCTAAAGTTACAGCCTATCCACAGGGACCCCTGTTCTTGTGATTGGTGCGTGTCCCTACTGTAGGACCCCCCTAATCTGATAGCTATCCCCTATCCTGTGAATAATGGATAACTTTAACTAACCTGAATACCTCTTTAAGTTTCTACAGTTCATAAACTTATTGCTAGCAGAGCTTTGTCCCTTTTTCTTTATAAAAACCCCAATTTATCATTTTTACAGTACATTAGGAATATTTGCGTACCTTTTGAACTTTTTTCCATTTTGTTATTTTATGGCCTTGTGTTAAACTAAAAAAAAATCAAAATAAAGTGTTTTCCTCATCATTCTGCACTCAATACCCCATAATGAAAAGTGAAAGCAGAATGTTCAAAATATTTGCTAATTTATTGAAAAGACAAAACTTTATAGCATTGAGATAAGTATGCTATGAATTTTGTTGCTGAATTTTCCGCAACTGAAAATCAGTTCCATTCACTTGGAGGAGTCCATGTGCTTGCCGTCCTATGAAAATGAATGAACTGATATACTAAATACACAGTGTGTGGAGGCACCCTTACTTAATGCTTAGTTGCAGCACCTTTGGCAGTGATTACAGCCTCCAGTTTTCTTGCATATGATGACACAAGGTATCCTCACCTGGATTTAAAGATGTTCTGCCATTTGTATCTGCATATCCTCTCAAGCTTTGTCAGATTGGATAGGGACTGTCCGTGGACAGCCATTTTCAGGTCTCTCCAGACATGTTTCATTGGGTTCAGGACTCTGGCTGGGTCATTCACAGAGTTGTCCCTAAGCTACTCCTGTATTGACCCATATTCCCATATTGTCTTAGCTGTGTGTTTAGTAGAGATGGCCTTGCGGTTCGCCCGGCGATCGTTTTGCGGTGAATTTTGCGCATCCTCGATTCGTCGAACATTCGAACATATGTTGATGTACGCCGGCGCCATATTATTTTGCATTGTGCCGAACTTTTACCGATGACACATCTGGTGGGACAGGACAGCCAGTTGAGACATTTCAGCACATGGACACACCCACACCCTTTCAGAGAACCTGATCTGGCAGCCATTTTACATACTGTGTTTTGCCAGTGTAGGGAGAGGTTGCTTTGTGGAGCAGGGAAAGGTTGTTAGAGATTCCAAACTCTAGCTAATAGGGCCACAAAAGTCCTTTTAAGGACTGGTATAGGTGTCATATACTGAGGGCTGTGATATACTTTCTAACATAGAAAGTAAATTATAGTGCATTTGTATTGTGTATTGTGCAGCAGCTATGTGCGGTTCTGCTGCGATACTGCAAGTATATAGAGGGACAAACGCTATTTGAATAACTAATTGTAACGGGTGTGATATAACTGTTGCCCCCCCAAAAAACGATTGAGGAGTGTGATATGCCTATAATGTACTTTCTAAGATAGAAAGTATATAGTGCATTTGTATTGTGCAGCAGTTGTGTGCGGTTCTGCTTCTTACCACAGCTATATAGAGGGACAAGCGCTGTTGGAACAACTATTTGCAACGGGTGTGATAGACCTGTTGCCCCACAAAATACTGATTGAGGGATGTGATATACCTGTCACCCCAAATAAACAGGGTGGTGTGATATAACTGTTGTGGCAAAAAAAATTATTGAGGCGTGTGATATACCTGCTTCCACAAAATACTGATTAAGGGGTTCGATATATCTAATTCCACCAAATATTGATTGAGGGGTGCGATACACCTGGTTCCACAAAATACTGATTAAGGGGTTTGATATATCTGCTTCTATCAAGTAATGATTGAGGCCTGCAATATGCCTGCTTCCACAAAATACTGATTAAGGGTATTGATATACCTGCTTCCACCACATATTGATTGAGGCCTGTGAGATACCTGCTTCCACTAAATACTGATTGAGAGCTGCGATATACCTGCTTCCACAAAATACTGATTAAGGAGTTCGATATAACTGTTTCCACCAAATATTAATTGAGGCCTGCAAGATACCTGCTTCCACAAAATACTGATTAAGGGGATTCATATACCTGTTTCCACCAATTATTGATTGAGGCCTGCGATATACCTGCTTCCACAAAATATTTATTATGGGGTTTGATATACCTGTTTCCACTAAATATTGATTGAGGCCTGCAATATACCTACTCCCACAAAATACTGATTAAGTGGTTTGATATACCTATTTTCACCAAATGTTTATTGAGGCCTACGGTATACCTGCTTCCACAATATAGTGATTAAGGTGTTTGATATACCTATTTCCACCAAATATTGATTGAGGCCTACGATATACCTGCTTCCACAAAATACTGATTAAGTGGTTTGATATACCTGTTTCCACAAAATATTGAATGAGGCCTGCAATATGCCTGCTTCCACAAAATACTGATTAAGGGGATTGATATACCTGCTTCTACAAAATACTGATTGAGGCGTTTGAAATACCTGCTTGTACAAAATACTGATTAAGGGGTTTGATATACCTGCTTCCATAAAATATTGATTGAGGCCTACGATATACCTGAATCCACAAAATACTGATTAAGGGGTTTGATATATGTGTTTCCACTAAATATTGATTGAGGCCTGAAATATACCTTCTTCCACAATATACTGATTAAGGGGATTGATATACCTGCGTCCACCAAATATTGATTGAGGTATGCGAGATTCCTGCTTCCACAAAATACTGATTAAGGGGTTTGATATACCTGCTTCCACAAAATATTGATTGAGGCTTGCAATATACCTGCTTCCACAAAATACTGATTAATCAATATAAATAATAAATAATCAATATAAATTACTGCACAATCCCTTGAAGTTATGCTTCTTTGCAAGTCTAATATAGTGGGGGTTCTGCTCAATTTAAGCTCATGTTGTACTGGTGCTACAGTATGTAATTTAATTTGTTTCATCAGCTTACAACCTGCATAAAATGCTTTATAATCTTACCTACTTTATCTTTCTCTTGACTTATACCAGTTGATGCTCTTTTGGAGCTATATTTAGATTTCTGTTGGGTTCTGATCTCTCTATTATATCTTTCAGCAACTCCTTGCTGATGTATCATCTTCATAGGCATTGCATAATATAGTCTTTGTATGTATGAAAAACCCCACAATTCTTCCAGAATACAAAACTTCACTGCATTATACTTTACTGTCAGGGGTAACACAGTGCTAATTTATGCAAGAAGCTTCAGCATTTTTCAGTGCATCCCTGAATTAGAATGGACTACTATATGAGACATGCAAATAAGGAACACCATAATTGCATGCATAAATTAGATATTTAACCCTTGTTTGCATGGTGTTCCTCCGGGTACTCTGGTTTCCTTCCATACTCCAAGACATACTGATAGGGAACTTAGATTGTGAGCCTCATTGGTGATAGCAAGTAATGATAATGTCTGTAAAGTGCTGTAGAATATAAATAAACATGGCCATAATTGACCCACTCTTTGAAATAGCATTTTTGAATTTTTATTTTTATTTTTTAAGTCAGCATGTTAAATTATATAAGATATATTAATTGGCTTCAGATGTCAGTTGCAACAGAACATGTGGAATTTGTCCACATCAATTAATCAGTTAATCACTTCCATTTTCTAACTTGCAATTCGAAAAATAAGTGAACTTTGTTGGCTGTTTTAGTCTTCAAAAGTGATATGACAAAAAAAATAATTGCCCTTGTTACATTACAAATAGTGTTGAGTGAATTAAAGTATCCAAAGTGGACTTCAATCTGAATTGAACAGGGAAAATTTGATTTGCCGCAAAGCTAAATTTTCTTGTGCTTGGTGGAAATGAATCCATCAACCTGAAAAAAAGTGAGAGTGAAGAGACCGCCACGGCCATCTTGATTGAAGATCCCATGTGAAATCTCATGCGCAGTGACGTATGACGTCAGCACACCAGCCAGCATGATGACATCATCACGTGCTGCATGAGATTTTTCACGGGATCTTCAATCAAGAAGGCCGTGGCGGCCTCTTTGCGCTCAAATGGATAAGGTGAGTATATTTTTTCACCGATTAACCCTTGAAAGCTCAATTTTTTTTATTACAGATGCTACGATCAGCAATGAACACTCCATCTGATGGGTACAATGACGGGGGTAGGGGGAGAAGCACAATTGCTGTTTCCCGTAGTTTCTCCCTCAACTCACAAAGAAATGCACTTACGGATACCATAGGTGGTGGGTTCCCTACTTTGTCTATGAGTCAGGAGTACTATTAGGTAGGGAATGCTTCAATTCTGGCATACCCAGTCCATCCATGCATTACAGGGTCACCTATTTATATGACTGCCCAGTGTATATTGTTACATGTCGCCTGCGCTGATGACTGCATGGTAACTGTATTGGCCATGCACAGTGTTTATTCTTGTAGTTTCTACTAAAATGGGATTGGCTTATGGAACAACTACTCAAAGGGCAATAAGTATACCAGGGTCCCCTGGAGGAAGTTTGCAGGTATACATCTGATAGAGTATATTTTTAGCCTCCATCTAGCTGGTATACATCAGATTCAGCATTCTTCAAAAAAACAACAGGTGATAGAGTAGTAGACTGTGCTATGCCATGCTGCAGTGTTAGGGAGTACCGATATCTTTAAAAAAAAATGGACGCCCTACCCACATCATTATCATTTCTGTCATCTTTATCTGCGGGACTGCACCCCCATACTGTTTGTTCTTGTGATGGCAATTTTGGAGTGGTAACATAACCATATACAACATGCTCTATAAGCAGCATCTGGAGATCAGAGATATAAATCCTTATGATGAGAGGTGGACAGGGAGGAGAGTAGCCTAATATAATGATTGATAAAATAAAAAGATGTCTAATATAGTATCACTGTGACAATAAAGAAAAGACTAAGCTAGAATGTATATGTATTTATTACAACCATACATGCCACACGGGGCAGAGTTATGGCTTACAGACTGTCCCTTTACTGTTGTAAAGGTTAGGACTTTCTTGGAGTCCACAGACATTAACCTCATAAATATTCCCAGCTAAAAGATCTTATTAAAAAGGTGAGTATCCCCTGAGCTTAAAAGCCATCAAGTTGTAAATTTGATTTAATTTCCCAGGAGATCTGGTCTCATACATATAATTAGCGTGCACTATAGAACACATTTTTTGTGTTTTGTCAATAAATCACTGGGGGACAATCAGCATTTAAGAGGACAAGCTTTAATGATTTTTCAGACCCCTAAGCAATCATACTTTCCGTCAAGGCAATCTAGTCTTTAACCTTCTCTAACTAGGACTGTAGGCTGTAAATATTTGGTATGTCTCCAAGTACAAATTATATCATGTATTATGACTAAGTGATCTGGAAAAGTTTGTCCAAGAAGTAAGGGACAATACTAAATGTGCAGGATAAATTATAAGAAGATTTATAGCCTTTGATTTACAGATAAACTAAATGGCCTCATGTGAAATGGTACCATGTGACCTGTAAAGGAATCTAATGGAAATCTATCTACTTATATTGTTGTAAAATGGGATTTGCCAATGTTATGCTAAGTAGACTAAGAGACAGATAAATAGCTAGACAGAAAGACAGATACATAGACAATTAGACAGATAGACATTAAATAGACAGATATATAGATAGGAGTTAGTTAGATAGAAGATATATAGATAGATAGATGGATAGTGTGGTGATGTGTATATTTTAAGTGCTGGGAGGCATGTATATCCCACCCAGATACCTCAGATGGGTGAGATAACTGAAATCCAGGAAGCTGCAGTGGTTTCAGTAAGGTGTAGTTTGCTGAGACAGTTTTGTCTAGATGTTGTTTTGGGCTGGATTTCATGTGGACTGGGGGATAGGTTTGGTAGTGGGATCTGCCAGTTTACACCCTTCCACTAAATATATTGTCTTTCGCCAGAGGTGATCTCAGGTGAGGCCTGCTGCTGTAATCACAGAGGGAAAAAATGACCCTCTGTGTATGACTTGGGGAGAGAATGGCTGAGGAAGCCTGAGAGAGAGGGGAGCCTGAGAGGCTCTGTGTGGTCTCAGCCAGGAGGGCTGAGGGGCAACAAAGTATTGTAAAGCCTGAAGTTTGGGGGGCCCAGCGACGCCTATGGAAAGAGAGTCACACGGTCAAAGTTGGGAGGACTTCTGGACCATATCCCCCCCAAGAGTGCTGGTGTGGTCACAGCCTGGAGGCTGATAGACAGTATATGGCTAAGGAAGCTGGATCTAATCCTGTGTGTGAACAGAGCTCTATAGGTGAGGTAGAGACAACACGTGTATTAGGTAGAGCCCAGCAGGGCATGTGTTTATTTTCGATGTTTATGTGTGTGATGGTGCTGAAGTGCCAAAATAAAGCACCCTTTGGACTTGAACCCCATTGTCAGAGGAGAAGTCTGTGATTTTGACCTCCCCTGAGAAAGAGCGATCCCTTACAATAGATAGATATGAGCTAGACAAATCGATATGAGATAGGTAATAAATACAGATAAGATAGATAGATAGATAGATAGATAGATAGATAGATAGATAGATAAATATCCAAAGACAAAAGATGAGACAGCACTCCAAATTAGGTGATGGGTGTTAGACCCGTTTATCCCCCAGTCACAACGTTTCTGCCCAGCTGAATGAGGCCTTTGTCAAGCAGTAAGATGATGTCAAGTGCAGACTTAAATACCCATAATGTGATTGGAATGCATGATTGCATAATTAATAACCAATAAACATAATTATATGTATATACATTCATAATAATAATTTCATGATTCAAAAAATACTAAATAACAGTGTCTCTTATTGAATATCTCATAAATATAAAAAACAAGTTGGATAAAAAAATATATAATAAGTAAAGTGCCCAGTGCACGAATGGTTAATGACATCACCTGTGTAAGGTGCAATTATTACAAATAAAAGACAGCAACAGCTATATTGTACAAAGTAATCATAGACATTTACTACATCATTGGTTGTTCCAGTGGAAAGGATGGCATCCCCAGCTGTGCAGTGCGCATGTCAAAGCAAAACCGCCGCGTCGGACTGCGCTCACCAAGACATGCATCGCGTGACTTCGGAACGTCCACACTCATCTCATTTGTGCGTTCCAAAAGGTATTGCGGCAACGTCAAGGGAAAGAGGGAGAGACGTGGGTGGTGCCCTGACCGGCAATGTCACATGACTGGGCCACACGTGTAAAAAAAAGTTGATGTAAATACTAGAATGGCCCAAATAGGAAACAACCTTATAAGACATGGTATTCAAGTGAAATATGTTACATATAAAAAAAAAAATCATAGAAAAAACCGAGGCACAAGGATTTTGAATAGAAAAGTGAAAATTCAGTTCCAAGTTAAAAAATCATTACATATTAAGGGTTCAAAGGGAGATGAAGAGGGAGGTGCTGACCACTGTCAATGGCCAAGCTCCGCCCACTTGAATTTTATCAATAAGGTTGTAGGGATTGCGTGGAGTGGCTAGCCAATATTGTTGGCAAAGTCACCCACATCTGTTATGGTCCCATGAGTGGTGGGGGGTGGGGCGGTTCATGTCACCTTACACAGGGCCAAATTCTTCATCCCAACATAACTATGATTGTTTAGGTTTTAGCACCCCTGGTCAGTGTGATGCTATAACAAAGAATCCATCCTCCCTTAAGGAGGAACATTAGTATAAAACAATTAAAGTAGTCTTTCAATGATGTTCCTGAAGGTGTTCCAATTGTGGTCCCTAGAGAGTTGAACTAGTGGATCATAAATGTGATTTTAAAGCTATAACTAAACAATGTAATAATAATAATGTGACCATCAAACCAGACGATAAGGGTGGAACGGTGGTTTTAATTGATAAATCTGGGTATGTGGCAGAGATCAAACAACAGTTGAAAGATGTTAATGTCTACAAAAGATTATCACATGACCCAAAATTTGACATCACTAGACTAATTACACAAACATTAGATACCGCCAAATTGGGGGGGGGGATCATTGATGAGGACCTCTACACTTTTTTTTGTTGGTTTCACACCCTAGAACACCACTCTTATATATTTTACTGGAGATACACAAGTCCCTCACTAACCCACCTGGATGTCCAATCATACCTGGTTGAGACTCTATTTTTTCTAATATTGCCATTTTTTTTAAAATAAACTGCTGCGTGAATATGCCACTAACACAAAATCCTACATAAGAGACACCAGTGATTTTTGGGGATAAAATCGCTAATATTAAATTACCTACTCAGTATATACTGGCATCATTTGATGTGGTAAATTTATATACATCTATAGACCACAATAGGGGCATTGAAGCGGTAAAAAAATGTCTTGTAGATAGATAAATTGATATATATAAAAAAGTTGATGAGCAGCACACAAATCCAAAGCCGTGCAATTCCTTGAAACAGACCACGGACCCGGTCCTATTAGATATATGTAAAAAACGCAAAGGCAGCACTCAAGTATCCGTGAAAAAAGGGTATTTTAATCACCCATGTGAAAAACAGCACTGTTTTTCACATGGGTGATTAAAATACCCTTTTTTCATGGATACTTGAGTGCTGCTTTGGCCTTTTTTACATATAGATAGATTGATAGATATAGGATTTTTAATGTACAGTACATTATTCATTTACATTATTTTAGTAACACCAAAAACAGGACAGCCGCTATGTTTTAAAGTGGATCTGTCATATAAACTGCTATATACGGCATTAGGCCCGTACTACTAGTATCCAGAATGGCACTGAAAAGGTTCTGCTTTTCCGTCTCTACAACTGCTGAAAGAATCCATTGAAAGGGTAGTTTATGAGTCTGTAGTGTATTATTTGGGGACAGTTCTCCACCCGCCCCCTCCCATTTTGGAGGTAATTGTCAGGCTGCTGTGTATATGTGCATCCACAGCAGCTGGTCATTCACTACACTGAAGGTGGGGGGTGGAAAGCAATGTGCTGTCCTCATGAATATATGGTACCAGATTTAAAACTATTGGGGTCATTTATCAAACTGGCGTAAAGCAGAACTGGCTTAGTTGCTCAGAGCAACCAATCAGATTCAGTCTTTCATTTTTGACAGCTCCTTTGGAAAATGAAAGGTGGAATCTTATTGGTTGCTATGGGTAACTAAGCCAGTTCTACTTTACACCAGTTTGATAAATGACTCCATATGTTTCTGAGGTTTTCTTTCAGCAATCTTAGTAGCTATATGCTACAACATTTTTTTGCACTGTTTTGGCTACTAGCAGTACAAAGCTGTAGCTATAATAGGTTGTCCAGGACTAGAAGAAGGTGACTGCTTTTTTTACAGCTCAACACCTGCCCTCAAATGTGTGATGCTACAGCTCAGCCCCATTCACTTCAATGGAGCTAAGCCAAAATACAAGACACAACAGGCACAGACCTGTATTTGGAATAAAGTAGCCATACTTTTCTAGTCCTGGACAACCAGGGCCGTCTTTAATATTGATTGGACCCTGGGCAAAAATGTACTTGGGCCCCCTGGATCCCGCCTTCCCACACCTTAGCAGGCAATCACGCCCTCCACCACAACACACACACAAAAAATCCCCACACCTGGTAGAGTACAGTGATATAAATACTTCCAGTTCTGAAGACTCCAGCGGCTCAGGATCAGTGCTCTGGGCAGCTGGGCTCAGGCTGGAAGTGGGCACCGCTCTGCAGGAAGGAGACCGGGGCTCGGCTCACCCTAGTGTTACAGTGCACCCCAGCACCCCACAGTATGCAGTATAGCACCCTATAGTATACAGCACCGCACAGTATGCAGTATAGCACCCCACACTATACAGCAGAGATCAGCAACCTTCGGCACTCCAGCTGTTGTGAAACTACAATTCCCAGCATGCTCTATTAATTTATATGGGAGTTCTGAGAAGAGAAGAGCAAGTATGTATGCTGGAAGTTGTAGTTTCACACAGTATACAACACCTCACAGTATACAGTAGAGCAGTATAGCACCTCACCGTATACAGCACCCCAAACTATACACCACATTATACAGCCCCCCACACTATACAGTACAGCAGTATAGCACTCCACACTATACAGCACCCACAGTATACAGTATACAGCCCCCACAGTATACAGTACAGCAGTATAGCACTCCAGGCCCCCCCCCCCCCACAGTATACAGGCCCCCACAGTATACAGCCCCACACAGTATACAGCCCCACACAGTATACAGGCCCCCCACAGTATACAGATCCCCACACAGTATACAACCCCCCACAAAGTATGCAGCCCCCCACACAGTATACAGACCCCCCACACAGTATACAGCCCCCCACACTATACAGGCCCCCCACACTATACAGGCCCCCACAGTATACAGGCCCCCCACAGTATACAGGCCCCCCACAGTATACAGGCTCCCCCACAGTTTACAGGCCCCCCACAGTATACAGCCCCCCACAGTATACAGGCCCCCCACAGTATACAGCACCCCACTATACAGTAGTTTACAGTATATTAGCATTAGCATAACAGCCCCTGTCACCTTTTCCTGATGTAATCTTCACAGAAAAACTCCACAGTTAAGGCAACCTTCTCCTGCAACAACACTCCTGGTAGGACCTGTGATGACCTCATAGTCTTGTGACCAGTAATATTGCTAGGTTACTGGTCACATGGTGATGATGTCATTAAGGTCCTAGATCACAGCTCTCACAGACAGTACGCTGGCTGGAGTGCCGGCAGGCATGGCATGGCAGCACCCCCTGTGTAGCTGACAGCCTGACACCCGGGGAGGTGGCTAGCAGGGCTCAAGAGGCAGCTTCCTTGGGCCCCCCAGGAGCAACTGCCCCTTTTGCCCCTTGGTAAAGACGGCCCTGTGGACAACCCCTTTAAGCTGACAGATCTGCTTTAAGCTTCTACTTTACTACTTAATTAAATATGAAAAACCTAGTAGACACAGAAGCACATATATATTAGCTAATATATCCAATGTAGAGAATTATGCTGATTGTCTGTAGTAACAAATCATAACAAAATATAAAAATCTATGCATATTATAGTTGTTAGACTCATAATGTATAACGGTAATTGATGAATATCCTTTGGGCAATGGAAGTGCTTTATTCTATTGATTTATGACATTATTTGAATGATTTTTCAGGGGAGGAAAGAAAGAAGGTGAGCAGCATTGCCATGATGTTAACTGCAATTTGGAAAATGTCCCTATTATTGGTGTCTGTATATTGTTGACAATTGTTCACAGTCAGGCTAGCTAATGTTATCTTGCCCCTGGAATATTGTATTGTATTGTACCTATTTATGTGAGTGTCACACATTCTGGTGCTGAGATTGAACTCCTTTTTTGCCCATGTGTCAGTAGTATACAATTTGAGGCCAGTAAAAGTCAGACTTTTTTGGTTTTCCATTAGGAATTAGCAAAGCGTCCAAAAAGTCTTAATAAATGAATGTATACATGAGGGCTTTGATGTCCAGGTTCCAAAGGTATGTGCGGTGAGTGAAGAGCAATGCACTACAGGCGTATACTCATTTGCCCTGCATTTTGGCTACTGACAAAGGTCAGCTTGTCTGACCTCTGCTGAAACACGTAGACAAATAAACAATTCACATGGGAAGTAAAGTGGAAATTAAATGAAAAGGCCTTTCACCGCAGTGTTTGCAGAAAGTGGAAGTATAGTGTAATTTTCCAAATAGATGGCACAATCACTGTCTTGAGGAGAATCTGACAAGCATACTAGCTCTCCTGTTGGCAGAAAGCGATACTGTTCATAACATCTCTGCAGTGACATTCAACACAGTCATCTATTCCGTACCAATAAATAAAGTCCTGCGGTGCCCCAAACTCTGCTCAGATGAAACTACTGATTGGTGACATTCTCCTGGTAATATAGTCATATTTGCTCTCAGCTTACTCTCTGCAGCAGGTCAGGAAATGTAACCCCCATACTGAAATCTAGATGAAAATCTAAAAAGTTGCATAGACCTGCTACTTGCCAATTTGTCTTAAAGGGGATTTCTGCTGAAAAAAACCTTCGGATAGGCCTCCAGTGTATGATGGGTGTTGCACCCCTAGAGATTACAAATAATATCCTTTCCCATAGACCTAACACAGTTGGCCAAACAACTTATATAATTGATGGTTGTAATTTCAGAATTTGGAGGAAACCTATGTGTATGATGTTGTCTTGAATTCCCCCCAACACTAGATGTTGGGAGAAAAGAAGGATTGGGCTGTTAGGTTTCAACATGCCTGATTCTTTAATTCTCATAGAAGATAAAGCATCATTGGGGTATTTGTCAGCGACTTATTTTCCTCGCCTCCAAAGTTGGACTGGATTCCCTCGGGCCAACCAGAGAAAATTGTTATAAGGGTCCAACCTCCATATCATCAATAAAGTCTAATACATTCTGATTCAAATAAATAGACCCTAGTGGCACTTTATTGTACTCTGGTGGGCCAGTCCATCGGTGCTTGCCCCATTCACAAATCATGCTCGCTGAGCAAAATGTGCATGGTTATGGGGAGGGGGGTAAGGAGGGATTGCTGTTGTCTATATAAATGATCAAGCAACAGGGGCGGACTGAAAATGTAAAGAGGCCCTGGAAAAAAACAAAAAGGGTGCCATATGTTGTAGGTGGGTCCAAATTGACAGAAGGCAAGGCAACATAAGAAGGCAGGCCCAGTAAAATTCTGTCACAGCATAACCAAATACCACAGTGCAACACAAAATACTGTCACTCCGCTAAGTATTCAACTATATCACTGTCCTGAGGATGGCAATACAGTTGAATTCAGGAGGACACCTGTGCAAGTACTTGATGCTCCTATATTAATTAATGCTGAGGGAATCGGATCATTATGTACCTAGCTGGCAGCCAAGAAGAGGGCTCAGGTGGCCCCCTGGTCAATGGCCCACTGGGATCTATGGCCAATCCACCTCTGTTGACTGACACTCAGTAACATATTCCCAGTTTAAAATGTTAGTCAACAGCTTCATAAATGAATGTCACTGGAACTACTACAAGGATGCCCATGATCATGCGAGAAATTTCATTGCTGACCCAAGTGGTTCCACACTACTATTTAATAGTAATGGAGAGGTGCATGGCCTGTGGCCTGTCGGCTGTCTCTGTTCCCAGTATATTAGGTGACTGGTATTCCTTTTCTGGTGCTCCAGAAGGGAGTTAGCAAGGTGGTAGCCTATGCATGTGGGGCTCTGCACTGTACAATGGATAAAGCTACTTTCTAGAGTGCTGACTTGGGAAAAGAACTTCAATTCTTCATGAAGTCATGGAAGTTGGAACTATACCTATCAGACATTTATGGCATATACTTTTGATATGTTCCAAATGTTTCAGATAGGAACACCAACTTAGCGAGACATGTCACCATAAAAATACAGTGCAATCTGCAAGCAGCATGTTACAGAACAGGAGAGGACAAGCAGATTGAATTTTAATCTTTTAAATATCTGCTCATTCTGGACATAAGAGTCATGTGGGTAATCTTATCAGTGATTGATAGCTACTTCTCCATGATCACTGGCAGGACCACCCACATGACTCCTAAGAAAATAAAATTAGTAGAAGGTTAAATAAATTAACTACATGTTATACTGAATCTTTTCTATAAAACTATACATCAATCTGCTCAACTTCCCCTGCCTATAACATGCTGTTTGCAGACTGCAGTTCATTTTCATGCTGACTGGTTGTCTTTTAGTTTTATTGTAGGAGGCTCTGACAATGACCCTCCAACCAGAGAAAGTTGTCCACAAATAAAGTAGATGGCGCTTTGTGCAATTATCACTCATTAGGGTAACTTATTGATTCATCGTCTTATGATACATTGCTGAATAAAGTGAGTGTACAGTACACCTTGAAGCCTTAAATAGTAATATTCTAAATGTAGTAGAAAAGCAATTTTTTGCAAGTTTGCAAGTAACTTTTCATAGATTATTTCTAACTGTGATAAACATAATTATAAGGAAATACTTTTGTGTAATAATATAGTCAAACCGGACACGTGAGCATGTGTGAGTTACCAACATGCTTAAACGAACTGCTAAATAGATTAGTTTGTTTGTTCCACATATTGTGATAAATATGAAGAGCCAAGAACAACTTTTTCTACTTAGCAATTTATCAGAAATTAAACTAGGCAGATGCACAAATCATCAACGTGTGAATGCATTTAATACCTCATGTAACCAAGTATATATAATTGATGAAGCAACCCCATGCTTTTGATGTAAAAGCTCAGACAAAGCTGCCGACAGTGTGTGGCCTAATAAAATACCTATCAGATATATTTTGTTTACTGCAGCACTAAAGCCACATGCACAGTTTCCTAGTAAACAAATCCTTTATGAATAGATGATTAAAACAATATGACCCTCAATATAAATAATGAAGTATTCATACTCAAGCATAAACATAGAGAGGTTCCAGCTTCAGAAATATATATCACACACTAAATGTACCATAAGCATAAATAATAATAAAATGCTTATGTTCAATATTGTCTATATAGAACAGACTAATCTATATCAGGTCCATCACTGAAACATTACACTTACACAATCCTATATCCATGTCTTAATCAAAAGTTGTTTCTCCATGCAAAGTTCTTGGAATTCCTTGTCCAGGCATACAATAAATGCTAATCTAGATTTCTATATGTATATATCAATGAGTAATTTTCAAACCTTTTGCAGACTGAAACTGCTGCTGTCATCAGAAATGAATGGCCAACCAAACAAGTAACCCATGGCCAGCTCAGTTCTGCAAGGTTGAAAGTCAGCATTCATTAGCAGCTCTCCGCAGCTCAGGCTTTAATACCTCCATCACTCTAGACTACCATACAAGCAGGAAATAAGCCTCCCAACACCCAGAACAACCAGAGATTCCAATATTAACCTTTCAATACCCTAGACCACCAGGGAAGTAGGTATGATTCCCTCCACTATATGAAAAACGAGAAAAGCAGGAATTAACCCTATACCTCCTTTTATACCACCCCTAAAAATGACTGCATATTGGTGCTTGATTTAATTATAAGGGAATGGGGGGGGGGGGTAATTTAAAAAAATCCAAATAGCCATTTTGTCCTTGACTTACATTTAACTATGAATAAAGAACCCATATTTGTATTGTTATATGGTGACTAGGTGAACTATAGTCTAATACAATAAAAAACATAATTAATTTTTTATTTTTCAACATTTAGGTGAACTTAGAGACACATTTAATGCACAATTATCCTAGAAATTTGAGGGACAAGCGTTAAAAATAATACATTCATAGTTTATTTAAATCTAGCACATATCTTGGTTGGCTCAATTTTTAAACCCCAATCTGAAATAAATTAAAGCAAAGATCATATCCTCAATATGAGCAAATGAAATATTTTCATAAATCAAGATTTTATCTTTGTTTGTATTTTATTATGTCCTGAAAGAGTCCTAATGCTCTTATCAGATTAGATTTGTGACTTCAACACTAATTATGAAGTACTGCACTATGTATGAAACTGCTGAAAATACACTTTCTAGACTTTAACAAAGTAATAAAAGTCTAGTGCAATAAATTTCATGCCTGAAAATTACTAGAGCCCAAAAGTTGTTCTAGAAGAAGTGATAATAGCGTTAGGGATATATTGCCGTTGAAAGCTTTACAACATACTGTAAACCTTTAAAAAAATTTAAAAGTGGGTCCAAGATACAGGTTTCCATTCTTAGATTTCAGTCTTTATTCATTTTAAGTTTGTCTGCTTGCACCCATACCCAGCCTATCTACACATCAGTCATGTATTAAAAAAGCAGTTGTTTTTAAAGGGATTGTCTTGGAAAAGAAAATACTGATCCTCAGGATAGGTCCCTACCAATTAACTATTTCAGGGAGCCGCTGTGCTCTGGTGAGCGAAGTAGTCTCCTGGCAGCTTTCCACAGACAGCGCAGTACATTATATAGTGGCAGTGCGTAGCAATGCATCTTAGCCCCATTGACTTGAATGGGGCTGAGCTGCAACTAGGCCATATGACTAATGTACAGTAAAGTCACTGGCCTAGGAAGAAGCTGTGGAGCTCAAGTCCTCTTCTAACAGCTTATCGGCGAGGTTCCTGGGTGACGTATCAATGCAGATCTGATAGTGATGACCTATCCTAAGGATAAATCATAAAAATCTTTTCCCATATAATCCCTTTAACCCCTTCTCGACATATGACATAATAGTACGTCATGGCGGCAAGTGACTTGCCGCATTTTGACATACTATTACGTCATGGGGATCAGGTGGACACCAAAACGGTGTGCACCCGATCGCTGCAGGGGCCCAGCGGTCCCTAATAGCCGGGCTCCTGCTATATATGCTGGCAACGCTGTAAAAGCCAATGCTGGCGGATTAACCCCTTTTGTGCCGCGGTCAGAGCTGACCGCAGCATAGAAGGTGGATGCGGCAGGTGAGGGAGCCCGATGGGTGACAAGGCATCTCCATGCCATGCACAGGCTTCCTAATGCCTTTCACTGCATTGGGACCTGCCTTCTATGAGGGCCAAGGAAATACAGCCCCAAGGCTGGGTCTCCTAGGCAACCTGTTAGTGTATTACACAGTGTAATACACTAACAGGCAGTGCATTACAAAACAGACAAATTGTAATGCATTTCAGAGGGGATCAGACCCTCAAAAGTTGAAGTCCCAGAGTGGGACAGAAATAAAGTTAAAAGAAAAAGCAAAAAAAAAAAAGTTTGAAGTAAAAAAGCAAAAAAAAAACACCCCTTTCTCTGATTTTATAATAAAAAATAGAAAAAAATAATAGAAAAAGCACACAAATTTGGTATCACCACGTCCATATCAACAGGCTCTATAAATATATCACATTATCCACTCCGTCCGATAAACACCATAAAAAAATAAATAAAAACTATGCAAAAAAAAGGCACCAAAAGTGTAACACCAAGTGATCAAAATAGCGTATGTCCCACAAAATAATACCAATAAAACCATCACCTTATCCCTTAAAAAAAGAGCCCCTACAACTATAGCTATCAAAACATGAAGACATTAAAACATTTTTTTTTGTTTAAAAAAATGCTATTGTGTTAAAGTGAAATAAATTAAGTATAGATATTAGGTATCACCATGTCTGTAACAAAAATCTCTCTAAAAATATCACATGACCTTAGATGAACCCCATACAAAAATAAAATAAAAACAGTGCCAAAAAAGCTATTTTTTTTACCTTACATCACAAAAATTGCAACACCAAGTGATCAAAAAGGTTTATGCCCCCCAAAAAAGTACCAAGCAAACTGTCATCTCATCCCACAAAAAATGAGAACCTAACTTGGTCAAAAAATAAACAAACTATGACTATCAGACAATGGAGACACTAAAATATGATATTTTTTTGCTTCAAAACTGCTATTATTGAGTTAAAGTCAAATAAATAATTAAAATTATACATATTAGGTATTGCCACATCCGTAACATCCTGCTCAATAAAAATATCTCATGACCTTACCATTCAGGTGAAGACCGTAAAAAAATAATAATATAAATACAGTGCCAAAAAAGCCATTTTTTTTCACCTAACATCACATAAAGTGAAACACCAAGCGATCAAAAAGGCATATGTCCCCAAAATAGTACCAATCAAACAGTCACCTCATCCCCAGAAATTGAGAACCTAACTGAGACAATTGGTCAAAAAACAAAAACAGATATGGCTCTCAGTAATTTTTTTGGGTTTCAAAAATGCTATTATTGTGTAAAAAAAAAAATAGGAAAAAGTATACATATTAGGTATTGCCACGTCCATAATGATCTGCTCTATAAGGGCTCATGCACACAATCATTCCGTTTTTTGGGGGGTTTTTTTCTGCAAAAAACGAATGCCGCCCGTGTGCCTTCAGCAATTTGCGGAATGGAACGGGCGGCCCATTGTAGAAATGCCTATTCTTGTCTGCAAGACGGACAAGAATAGGACATGCTATATTTTTTTTGCGGGGCCACTCCGTGTGCTGTCCGCATCTATTGCGGGCCCATTGAAGTGAATGGGTCCCCACCAGAGCCGCAAAAAATGGGGATTGGATGCGGACCACAACAACGGTTGTGTGGATGAGGCCTAAAAATGTCACATGACCTAACCCCTCAGATGAACGCTGTAAAAATAAAAACCGTGCCAAAACCACAAATTTTTTCGTCACTTTTCCCCATAAAATGTAATATTCAATGATAAAAAATCATATGTACCTAAAAATTGTACCAATAAACATGTCAACTCTTCCTGTAAAAAATGAGCCCCTGCACAAGACGATAGGCAGAAAAAAAATATAGCTTTCATAAAATAGAGACACAAAAATATATATTTTTTTTCAAAAATGCTTTATGTAAAACTGAAACAAACAAACAAAGCAAGTAGATATATTTGATATTATTGTGTCTATAACAACCTGCTCTATAAAAATAGCAAATGATCTACCCTGTTAGATGAATGGTGTAAAACATAAAAAAATAAAAACAGTGCCAAAACAGCCAGTTTTTAGTTACCTTGTCTCGCAAAAAAAAAATATAGAGCAATTAAAAATCCTATGTACCCCAAAATAGTACTAATAAAACTCGCACCTTATCTTGTAGTTTCCAAAATGGGGTCACTTTTTGGGAGTTTCTACTGTAAAGGTGCATCAGGGGGGTTTCAAATGGGACATGGCATCTAAAAACCAGTCCAGCAAAATCTGCCTTCCAAAAACCATATAGCGCTCCTTTTCTTCTGCGATCTGCTGTGTGCCCTTACATCAGTTTATGACCATATGTTGGGTGTTTCTGTAAACTGCAGAATCAGGGTAATAAATATTGAGTTTTGTTCGGCTGTTAACCCTCGATGATAAATAGATTTTAATGGAAAATATGCCAAAAAAGTAAAATATAACATGGTTATAACGGAAAATAATAGCATTATTAAAACAGAATGCTAAAAAAAAGGACATTGATGGATTAAAAATAATAAATAAACTCACCTCATCCACTTGATGGCGAAACCTTGATTGCACATGTCTTCTTTCATCAGGGTCTGCAAAAGGACCTGCGGTGCGCTATGTGGTGAGAGCGGTGAAGTCACCGCAGGTCCTGCTGAATGAAGATGTGCGAGATCAAGGCTGCGCGATCAAGTGGATGAGGTGAGTTTTTTTATTATTTTTTTATTATTTTTAACCCCTCAATGTCCATTTTATTTAGCATTCTGTCTTATGAATGCTATTCTTATCACCATGTTATAATGGAAACTAAATCGCCCAACACCAAACTCAAACCCGAACTTCAGTGGAAAAGTCAGGGTTCGAGTACAGGTACCTGAAGTTCGGGTTTGCTTTACCCTAGTTAAGATAAGAAGCTTGAATACAGCTGGAAGTTGAGCAAA
Organism: Bufo gargarizans; assembly: GCF_014858855.1. NCBI lineage: Eukaryota > Metazoa > Chordata > Amphibia > Anura > Bufonidae > Bufo > Bufo gargarizans. Next base: position 266,745,431 of record NC_058082.1, on the reverse strand, counting down.
GTGGAGTGGGGTGGAGAGCTAAGCTCTCAGTCTTGGAACAAAAGTTTGGATAGTTACCCAATAAGTCTTTTGAAATAGCTGATGTCCTTGCTCCTTTACAGGAGTATTGTCTTTTTGGAGTGCTATGAAATAAATCGAGGAAAGATAAATTATACGAAGACAAACTAGAAGGAAAATTCTATTCCAAGTCATCCTTGAGTACATGATATAGTAAAACAAAAGGTAGACTGCCCTGGATTTAGTGGACTTAGCAAGATCACATAATTATGCTCCAGTTGTTGAATACCTGCCAAAATGACTTTAGTGCTAGAAGAAAATCATCTGAAAATTGTGAAAGAAAACAGACAAAAAGGATTATTTTCAATTCAAGTTGGAGGGAGCTACCTATGTCTTATGAAATGCCAAAAAATTTTACTGTCCTAGTGCAAGTTTTTACAACAAATATAAAAAATAAATGGAAACATTTGGAAATAGATTAACCTGGCAATTATTTATATTCAGCTTTAATATCGATTAAAGCTGCTTTTTAAAAATGTAAGATTTGATGTTTTTTATTCTTCTGTGAAAAAGCTGACCAGTTGTGAGAAAAAATAAGTAGAATTACAATTTATTTGAAAGAGTCTTATATTATGCTATCTTTTAATTTATGGCAACATTTAAAAATGAGTGAATTGACTTCGGATGCTTCATCCAAAGTCGATTTGCATAAAACGTTGTTTTAATACTGTACGGAGCGGGCGCTTCGTACAGTATTAATGTATCGGCTCCGATGAGCCAAGGCTATTACTTCGCGAAGTCTCACGAGACTTTGTGTAATAACTTCGCAAACTAATTTCTACTATAAAAGAAAAACCTTTGTACTGAACTCGGGTTCGGTTTCAAGGTTCCACTTGGAACTGAACCCAAGTTCTGTACAAAGGTTTATTACAGTAGAAATTAATTTCTGAAGTTATAATAAAAAGTATCACAAGACTTCTCAAAGTAATAACATCGGCTCATCGGAGCCAATACATTCTAATACTGTACGGAGTGCCCGCTCTATACAGCATTAAAATTACGTTTTATGCAAATCGACTTTGGATGAAGCATCCAAAGTCAATTCGCTCATCCCTAGTAATATTTATTATCACTAATATCAAGCTGTCCTACAAATGTATAACTTTATTGTCTTGCATATTTAATTTTAATTATTGAAACTTAAAGTCATCAGTATTTGATCATGGGGCCCAACACCTGGGGCCCATGCCAATCAGCTATTTGAGAAGGCACCGGCACTTGCAGGAGTGCTGATGCCTTCTCGCAGCTTTCCCTAGGCCATGTGACAACATGTTCATTGGTCACATGGCCTAGATACAGCTCAGCCCCATTGAAGTGAATGAGGCTGGGTTGCAATAACAAGCACAGACTCTATTAAATGTATAGCACTGTGTTTGGTGAGCAGAAAGAAATCCAAAGAGCTACTGCGAGTGCCAATGCCTTCTCAAACAGCTAATCGTAATGGGTTCTAGGGGTTGAACCTCCACCAATTAGATACTGATGACCTATTCAGAGGATAAGTCATCAGTAAAAAGATCTTGGAAAACCCTTTTAATTAATACTATATACTATATATTTCATTGTAAAAAGCAAGCTTGAGTAAGACATTGCCTTGAACATTTGCAAGAATTACTGTATTTTTACCCTATAAGATGCACATACAATGTAACTATGTTTTAGAGGAGGAGAATAAGAAAAAATATGAATTAGACCTCATATAGGACACCCAATCAGACCCCTAGTGTTCATAAGACCCCCAGTGTTTCTCAGACCTCATATCAGACCCACAATCAGACCCCAAGTGTTGATGAGACCTTTTAAGACCCCTAGTAATCCTCAGACCTTAGATTGGACTTCCAAACAGATCTCCAGTGTGTCTTAGACCTCAGATCAGACCCTCACTGTTGATAAGACCCCTAATCAGCCCCTATTGATTTTCAGACCTCAGATCAGACCCCCCAATCACATCCTAAGTTTGTCTCAGACCTCAGATCAGACAAAAATAAAAAAAAAATCATCTCACCTCTCCTGCACCAGATGGTGCCACCACCCAGGAGATCCTTTTCTTGCTGTACTGTGATCCGTTATCACATAGCGTGAGGTCACAGAGCAAGTAAATATCCTCACTCTGTGCCCAGGTCACAGCACAGCGTGCAGCGCTGGCAGACAAAGACCAGGAGTATTATGTACAAAACCAGCACAGGGAGCTCTGTATTCACCGTTTCCTCGTCCTGCTGTACTAATAATTTAATGCAACAAAAAAAAAAAAATCCAGTAATGATCACTGTCAAATATTTGCAATCATTGATGTAGTACTGTTATTATTCCCCTTCCCTGCTCAGGTCCCTAGTCAGTCTCTTCTTCCTGATCCATTTTGACACTACTAGAAATAACTGCTTGGGTACTTCTTTTACGCATTATTTTCTTTAAAAATAAATACTCTCCTTGGACTACATATAATGCTCCATAAAACCTCTAAGTTGCATGGATATGTTACTGCCCACTGTTTTCTTTGGAACCCTATTGTAACAACTTATACCTGTATTGCTTCTAGGGAAGAATATCTTTGAAATATGGCAGCATACTGAACACTACACTGATCAAGCATAACATTAAAGCCTGTTACTAAAGGGGTTGGCCCCTTTCTGGCTACTGTTAACCACTGTGTTTGTATGTTGAGTATGTGGCACTTTCTAATGTAGCATTTGCTGATATTCTGCACCACTTTCTGCATTTTATAAGGCATGTCCCTTTATTTGCAAAATCTTTTGTGTTGTCCACATGGAAGTCCTGTACATAAAATGGCTGCTGATGGAGGGTCATGTGACCAGACAAATCATTTACATATGATGTCTCCTCCACTCAAATACACTGCACCTGTCATCTGTACATGTAATGAAAGAGTCTGAATAATGCGTATGGTCACATGACCCTTCATCAGCGGCCCTCTTATGGACTGGGCCTCTATGAGACAGATGGCTTATGAAATCTAGAAACGGCAGAGAATGTTGACAAAGGCAATATTAGTAAGTGTTATATAGTTATCTTTTATACCGATTGGTCACATATAGCCAAAAAATGTGTCCAATCTCTTTAAGTCTATACATTAAGACTAATATTGTGTAGTGTAGGACCCTCTTCTTGTTGCCAAAACAACTATTACTTGTCAAGGTATGTCGCCACAAGACCTCTGTAGGTGTTCAGTATTATCTGTGTGATCAATTTATGTTATAGTAACTGTGGGATTGGACCAGACAAACTAGCCTTTGCTCTGGATTGACATGTGCATCAATGAAACTTGGACTACTTTTGGTAGGTATTAGCTACTATATACGCAGAACACTAAACAAGACTTGTCAGTGTTGCATCTGTGACATTTTAAATGAGATCAGTATTTTTTTTTAAAATAGTGAAAGTGGTATTTAACTGGTGTGTGGGTGGGGGTCCATTTTTCCCAACAGATTTATCATCACTTACACAAGTTTTCTTGCTTCAATGATGACTGAAATTCACACAAGCTGCGAGCTGGGGTAGATTTTGCTCTCAGTGCACGGACTCCCAATTTCCCCTATTGCGCCTACAAGCCCATTCAGTCTCTGTGCACTCTCTCTACATAAGGCTTTACTGAATAAAATTAATATAGCTTATATGATTGCAGTAAATTCTAAATTTATCAGTTATCCTCTCTTCCAAGTCTTCTCAGCTTGAGTAGCCATATACTAGACTACTGGAAAATAAAAATAAGAATTGTGGAAAGGAAAAGCACTTAAGAGCATAGACTATTTTAATAGGCAAGCAGTGATTACCCAAACAATATTAATGTCTCACATTATTTTATGTACCACACTCATCATTTTTAATTACTGGCATGGGACACATGAGTTAAACAGGTCCTGATTAAATCAGAATATTTTGTTACTGATGACCGGGTCAGAAACAGCAACTTCTGCTCATAAACACTAAAAAAATTGCTAGGTATGCATGTTTCATGCCAGGCCATTATGGTGTCTTCAAAGCGGGCTGACATCTTCTCTGGTTACATGCTGGAACTCATAAAACTTCTGAAAGTGTTATATTGGTCTAGTAAAACTGGCAGGCATAAGAGGAGTAATTCTTGTAGCTGTTTTGGGGGTGGGGGCGATATTAAGTATTTCACACATGCTATGGAAAATGTTAGAGAGTTTGTTTTGTTCCTTTAGTGCTCAGTGTTATTCAGGGAATAATGAGAAACAGACAATATGATGACTGGATGTTTTAGTACATCATATTGCAAGCAACAGATCCTAGAAGAAAGTTTAAGTGGAAACAAAGAACGGAATCTGGTGAATGTGTTAGTACTTAGTTTTTTTAATGTAGGCCTTTGCTTGATGTGACATGTGTCATATTCTGCAAGGGGTTTTATGAATAATTATTATTTTTTAATCTAATGAAAACATAAAGGCTTTATTAAGGGAAAAACAGGGAGGTAGACATATAATGTGCATGCAATATAATGAAATGGATTACACAGAAAACATTCCGTCAAAGAGTCTGGACACATGGTCAGGTTTCTTGATGCAATTTTGAAAGCCAAAAATCAGAAATGGATCATAAACAGAAAGAATGTAATAAGGACGGATACTACTTTTCTTTCTGAATATACTCCTGGTTTTGGCTTCCAAAACTGCATCATACAACCAGAATGTGTAGCCATAGGGTACGTATTATGCTAGAAAATGTTGACAAAACTGGAGAATCCCTATTAATACTATGTTCTCATTTAGACAAATCTGCCATGGATTTTTTTTAGATAATCTGTGGCAGAAATCAGAGGTGGGATCTTGGCTTTGTGCTACTGATGTTCCAGCAGATAAAAGTCTCATATTAGCTCCATAGGTATACCATGAAGATAATCTGTGTCCAGATCCTCTGGCATATCTGAGTGCCAAAAGAAAGAAATCAGAGATTCAGTACTAAACTTGAGCTTTAATGATGAATCTGCTGTAGATATGAAAATACTAAGCACATTCATCATTCCGTTCTAATTACTTAAGGGTCAAGTTATAGGGTTTAAAATAATCCACTCATTTACATTAGTGGTGGATTGTTAGAAGATTCTGGTAGGATTTAGGTATAGAATCCGTGCTTAAATTCTATGAAAATATGAACATGACCTAACTGGTCTCTTTGCTACTTGTCTTCTGTTTTCTTAGCTGATTGTATATGCAATTGACTTCATATAACTGTAGTTATGCATTTCATGGTTGCTTGTTTGGATGGTCACCATGCAATATTACATTTCCTCTAGGGTGGTCACCATTTCTTTCTAGGTTATTAAGTATAATCTGCTATATAGAGATGTCCTCGAACTATTCGCCGGCGAATAGTTCCCAGCGAACATAGCTTGTTCGCGTTCGCCGCTGCGGGCGAACATATGCAATGTTCGGTCCGCCTCCTATATGTCATCATTGAGCAAACTTTGACCCTGTACCTCACAGTCAGCAGACACATTCCAGCCAATCAGCAGACCCTCCCTCCCAGACCCTCCCACCGCCTATCAAAAAGCAAGGACAGCATCCATCTTAGATTAATTCTGAAGCTGCAGTGTCACAAAGTGGTAATCGCAATGCGATTAATTCAAGTTCTATAAATCGCATTGCGATTACAACTTAGAGCTGGGTTCCTAATGGTTATAGTGATAGAATATAACGAAGATTGAGAATATAGTGCTATATTCGTTGTCAATTCTAGCAATACAACCATTAGGACTCAGATCTAAGTTGTAATCGCAATGCGATTTATAGAACTTGAATTAATCGCATTGCGATTTCAACTTAGAACTTCTGCCGACTTCCGTGCTCATGGAGCGTCCCCATCACCATGGGAACGACTCCATGCTAGAATGTACTGTCGGATTTGAGAAAGTTTAAATCGCAATGCGATTAATTCAAGTTCTATAAATCGCATTGCGATTTCAACTTACCACACTCTGGGTCAACTACGTAATTTTCCATGGCAGTTTTGCCATGGGTCTCCCTCCGGCATGCCACAGTCCAGGTGTTAGTCCTCTTGAAGCAACTTTTCCATCACTATTGTGGCCACAAAGAGTCCCTGTGGGTTTTCAAATTCGCCTTCCTATCGAAGTCTATTGCGGTTTGCCAGGTTCGCACGTTCGCGACCATTTGCGGAAGTTCGCGTTCGCCATTCGCGAACGGAAAATGTTATGTTCGCAACATCTCTACTGCTAAGTTCATTAAAAAAGAAGCCAAATTGCATAGCATAACTAGTCAATGCTCATCACTAGTGTTGAATGACTCAAAGTTAATGAAGTGGAATTCAATTCAAATTTCAGGAAAAATTTGAATCTTATTCTACTGCCAAGAGTCCATATTTCCTGGAGCTCCATGTGAAATAATAAATCTTGATTGAAGAAACTGTGCCAATTCTCACGTACGCTGACGTGTGATATCACATCACCATGTATTTTATTCAATCAAGATGGTCGCAACTGCCTCTCCGCGATCAATTGGATGAGGTATGCATTTTTTTTGTTTTGACTCCTGATTAACCCCTGATAGGTTCAATGTAACTCTCAGATGCCGCAATCAGCATTAAACGTGGAATCTGAGGGGTTAAATGACGGTGTCAGCACGATTGCCATCCCCTATCATTGTGCCCATTCCATACAATGGAATGTGATTTGTTACAAAATAATTTATATCAAATCGAAGTTCTTGTCGAAGTTTAGCAAAGCAACCAAATCAAATTCTTGAAAACTTTGTTCATCACTACTAGTCACAGATCCTTTGCTTCTTCCAATGTGGTAAGTAAACTCAGATCAAAGTTGATCCAGCGTGCATAACACTTTATTATATCACACGTCAAAATGTCTCTTTTGAAGTGTGAGTAATAAGGGCTTGTGTTTCTGCTGAGTGTTTCTGTAGCCAGAACTGTCTTGTCAACTTCATTGGCCCATTTGGGAATCTTTTTCCAGAGAAGGGATTGTCTTGTTGAGACTGAGCTATCTACAAAGGCCATGTCAAGGAGAATAGAGCATAAAGGTTTGGTCTTGCCTTCACGTTGCCATGCATAACACATTGGACATCATTTATAATATGGCATTGAATATGATATTGACCCTTTTTTAGTGTTGAGGCTTATCTCCATAAGTTTTATGAATAATACATGAGCAGTTGCTCTAATTTACCCCTTTCACTATTCTGTTTTATTTATAGGATGGATAATCACATAGAAATAATGTATATCTATCGGTTATTATAGTATCCGGTCCTCAGGGACATTAATGAAAATGGATCTCAATAACATGAAGGTAGAAGCATAAGTCCTTCTTTTATATTTCCCATTCATTTTAAGTTTACTTATACTTCTCAACAACTGCAATAAAACCTGCATGTGTGACTCTACCCTTCACAAACCGCCTAAAAAAACTCACTGCAATTTTTTAAGCAGTTATTTTGGAGCTAGAAGTGAATGCAGTAGGAAGGACGGATCCGGCACTAATACATTCCAATGGGGAAAAATGCCGGATCCGGCATTCAGGCAAGTCTTCAGTTTTTTTCGCCAGAAAAACGACTGAACTGAAGACATCCTGATGCATCCTGAACGGATTACTCTCCACTCAGAATGCATGGGGATATGCCTAATCAGTTCTTTTCCGGTATAGAGCCCCTGTGACAGAAGTCTATGTCAGAAAAGAAAAACGCTAGTGTGAAAGTACCTTAAGCCATTCCTTTACATTTCCTATTCCTTTTGTATCCACTTCAGGGTTTGGTTAAAAAAAAATAAAATAAATTCAAAAGCATAAAAAAAAAATAACCTTTGTGAAACCACTCTTATAGTTGAAGCATATGTCTTTACATCATATCCTAGGACAAGGAGACAGAATTAAGTCAGATGGAGCCGGAGTTAAGTCACATGGACTGAAATGGTATAGCATTGCCTTACATAATGTATGCTGTAATCTTCAGACACTAAGCACCCTTATGAATAATAAACACAATGTCCATACTGTTCTAGCTTGATGAATTTAATGTTTTTGTCCCCTACCACCTCCTTAATGCAGTCTTGCCATTAATCTTGTAGTATGTGTGATTTATGATATCACCACGACCCTGATTGATTGGTCTGACCTTCTAGATGTGAAAAGTCATCGGCTCATCTACCCGGCAGGTCTTCATATTCCTGGCTGTCTCTTATTAGCAGTCCATTTGTGCTAAACTTCAGAATCGTGCAGTTAGCCAAGTTGATTGCACCTTCAATTATATACAATATATATATATATATATATAGAGATGAAAGACGGACAACACTCCAAGTAAAAGCAGTGGTGTTTATTCACCCATGTGGATGGCAACGTGTCAGCTCTTACAAGAGCCTTTTTCAAGCTACATCCCTGGACCTAGCACCCACACTGTTTTTTTTCTGGTGCCGCCATTTGTTTTCTCTTTTCATATATATATATATATATATATATATATATATATATATACCCACACATACTATCCACACTATACATATATATATATATATATATATATATATATAGTTATATATGTTTTTATTTTTCGTAAAATAACTGCATATGTGGCTTTGGCATATCTGTCTTGGAAAGCTCCTTGTATACCAATATATTTTTATTTTAATGCTCAAATTCATATTTCCTTAGGTCATTATTTCAGAGCCACCCAAAATAGCAACCTGCTGCTGCACAATACAGCTGAACTTATTAAAGTTGTTTTATTCAGGAACTTACAGAATAATGAAAATGTAGGAAAAAAAAGTCCAAAATGTATTTATAATAATAGCTTCACACTACAAAAGCTACAGAAAGAGAATTGTGCATCATTAGAAACAGAACAGTGTTTTGATCCCTCGTACAATGGAGTTCCTGGTAGAATGGTTGATTGTTCTCGCATTTTGAGAAGCATGAGTTCTGTCACTGTGCCAGATAGATATGCTATAGGAGTGCAACCTTTAATCATGTTCTTAATCTTAGCATCCTTTACCTTGATGGTGCATTTTCTTTCATTTACATCCTAAACTGCTAAATAAGTGTTAACATTGTTTTACAAGCTAGGCTTAGTAACAAAAAAAAAGGAAAAGGAAAAATAATTGGAAAGCAGCATTTCAATCTCTACAGGCTCTGCTCTCCCCAGTTCTATGTATTATTTACCTTCACTTCTTCTTTGTACACTTCATATTTTTTTTATTTTTTATGAATGAACTTCCATGTCAGGAAGTCTCAGCCTTTGTCTGGTCCCCCACACCTTTGCCAGAACTTGAAGCTAATGGAATCTCCTCACCTTTTACAACAAGCACACCTTTTAACTATGTGTTATGTGTTGAAAGCTCAGTACACGGAAGACTAATTAATGATCTATACTATTGCTGTCATCAACCCTGGTCTCTGGATCCAGTGCCATAGAGTGCATGCTGTGTGCCCATAACCTTGACTGCAGTCAGCAGAGAATCAATGCAGCAGAGATCAGCACATATGACAGTGGAAATCAGTAGAGCTAAGTTTCTCAACTCAAGTACTCAAGGCCCTCCTTCTGGTCATGTTATTGACAATATCCCACAAAATGAATACCTGTGGTAAGCCCTGATGCACTGACACTAATTATATTACCGGCTTAATACTAAGGAAATCCTGAAAACATGACCTGTAGATGGGCCCTGAGGATTGGAGTTGAGGAACACTGCAGTAGTGAATATACTCGTGGATGTGCCCGCTTGACTAATAACCCTTACAAACCTAGTCAACCCTCTTTTGGGCAGCAGCAGCAGCACCCCTTACCTGTGTTGCTATTGTTACATAGATAACTGGTGTCTGCTGATTTCAATTCAAGATGACTAGGTTACACAAGTTCTAAAAAAAACGGTATCATATATAGCTGGGCTCAGCAACCTTTGGCACTCCAGCGGTTGTGAAACTACAATTCCCAGCATTCTCTATTCATTCCTAGTTATGAGAACAGCAGAGCAAGTATGCATGCTGGGAGTTGTTTCACAACAGCTGGAATACCGGAGGTTGCCTACCCCTGATATATATAGTAATTATCCAGTTTTGAAGTAAAAGTAAGAAATCCCCACTGTGGACTCTAATGATGATTTTTTTTAACAACGTGGCTTGAAAAAATAAGTCCAGATTTAAAGCCAAGCAGTAAGTGAAACCTAACAAAGTTACCTAACAGTGATATTACCAGGGGCACATCTCCAGTGTAACGTGTGCGGTTAAAAAATGATCTGCAACATACAGTGTACTTTTTCCGTAGACGGTGTGTTCTGCGGACAGTGACATTAAAAGGGCCACATCTGCAGTGTAATGTGTGCGCTTCTAAAATGTATCTGTGACAAACAGTGTACTTTTTCTGTAGACAATGTCTGCTGCGGACAGTGACATTAAAAGGGCCACATCTGCAGTGTAAAGTGTACGCTTCAAAAATGTATCTGTGACATACAGTGTACTTTGTCAATAGATGGTGTCAGCTTCTGACAGTGACATTACCAGTGCCACATCTCCAGTGTAACGTGTGCGCTGAAAAAATGTATCTGTGACACACAGTGTACTTTGTCAATAGATGGTGTCTGCTTCTGACAGTGACATTACCAGCGCCACATCTGCAGTGTAACGTGTGCGCTTACAAAATGTATCTGTGACATACAGTGTACTTTTTTGCATAGACGCTGCAGACAGTGATATTGCCAGTGGTACCGCTCCTGTATAACGTTTCCTCATCCCAAATACCTGTGACATTTCCTGTAATTTTTCATTAGACACTGATGATAGCATTGACATTACCTGCGGGATATCTCCTGTGTGATGTTTCCACATCCCAAATACATTTTTAAATTTGTTTGCGCTACTGTAAGCGTGACAGACTTTCAGTTATATATAGCATTTAATATGAAGAAGGCGAGGAGTAATGGACGGGGCAGTGGCCGTGATGCTGATGTTGCACGCAGAGGCCATGGCCCTGGGTGCGGTGAAACTGTGCCTGCTGCCAGAGCACAAGAAAAACAATTATCCACGATACCTAGCTTCATGTCCTAGTTTGCAGGGTGGCGCAGGACACCACTCTTGAACTCAGACCAGTGCAACCAGGTGGTCGGTTGGATTGCAGCAGATAATACTTCCAGTCGCTTAAGCACCACCCTGTCTTCCACCAAATCCAGTCTCAGTAGCCAAGAGTCTGCTCGGCACAATCCTCACCCTAGTCCTCCTTCCTCCCACCATGGAAAGTCTGGGCAAACAAGTGATCCCACACTCGGATATTCAGAAGAGCTCTTTTCAGCACCATTCCTTGATTTGGCCCTCTCGCCAAGCACGCTTGAAGAGGGACAGATCTTGTGCCCTGATTCCCAAACTCTTGCGCATCCACGATCACAAGAAGATGACGGTGGGGAATGGCAACTACTGTTTAATGAGGTGGATGATGATGAGACACAGTTGCCAATAACTCAAATGCAATTACTGTCTTAAGAGGTTGATGAAAAGGATGAGACACAGTTGTCAATCACTGAGGGAGTGGATAGGTCAACAAGTCAGGAGGATAATCAGAATAATGAAGTGGAAGAGGAGGTGGTGGACAGTGAGGGGGAGGGATCTGCTGCACGACAACAGGCTGAAAGAGGCAGTGGGGTGGAAAAAGGGAGAAGGCGGTGCACATTAAACAGACACGCAACTTTTCCCCGGAGCACACCCTTGCGGAAATATCCCTTGCCAAAGGGTAGGTGTTTCGCAGTCTGGCGCTTTTTTGAGGAAAGTGCGGACGACAAAAGAATTGTAATTTGCAACCTGTGCCATACTAAATTAAGCAGGGAAGTGAACACTAGCAACCTCACCACCACGAGCAAGATCCACCACATGGCATCAAAGCACCGTAATAGGTGGGCCGAATGCCTGGGTCCACAATCTGTATCTTGCGGTCACACCACTGCCTCACTTCCCCTGTGTAATGTGCTGGCCAATCCCCTGTCGAAGGCGCAGGCCCGGATGCCTCCCGCCCTGCACCTGGACCTTCGCAAGCACCATCAGTGATCATATCCACTTCCTTTCTCCCAGCGCAGCTTCCAAATGTCCTCACCCCATGCATTTGAACGCAAGTGCAAATATCCAGGCACCCACATATAGGCCATAGCACTAAATGCGCAGCTTTCCAAATTACTGGCCCTGGAAATGTCCTTCCACAGCCTGTTGGCGGCCATCCCGCATTAAATAGTACCCAGCCATCACTAATTTCCAAGGTGTGCTGTGCCCAACTTAAACCAACATGTGTCCCATAACATCACACGTGCCCTGGGAAGGTCCACTTAACCACGGACACATGGCAAAGTGCATTCGGCCAGGGACGCTATATTTCCCTGGTGGCACACTGTATGAATGTTGTGGAGGCCGGGAGCGAGTCGTACCCTGGGATGGCACAGTTACCTCACTTAAAACTAATCTTTATCATAAATATACTAAAAGAATGACCCCTAAAACCATTTAAAACAAATAAAACATGTAAAATATTAGATGAACTTTTATCCAACCAATATCACATATTAATTTTGCCTGTCTGTCGAAACAGACTTTTATGCCTGAGAAGAGCCTCTCTCCTGCTGCTACACACACACTTCCTTCTCTTGGGCGCGGTTCACACTGGCAGAACAAATAGTCATATCAAACTCCAACAAAGATGTTTTTTTTAAAAAGAGCTACTTACTAGGTTTCATATAGTAATTTGTTTTAACCCTTTAGACAAGTCTTGATGTCAAATTTTACATTAAACCCCTCAGGCTGTAAAGTCCTCATATGGTAAATCCATTCCTCCTCTTTTTTGTTTATCTGCATAATCGGATCTTCCCCTCTCCACTAGTGGATTTTTATTATGTGTCTTCTTGAAGTGTGCTGATACGCTGTGTGTCTCTACATCTTTTTTAATGTTGCGTATATGTTCCTGCACACGTTTAAAGTTTTTCTAAAAGTGACAATAGGCTTGTTTGGAATCAGTCCCTAAAGTATCGGGTCATTTTGCAAAACTGACCAATTTTTGCTAATAGCATGTTTTATCATACCCGCGTTATTACTATAATGTGTGATAAAGTAAAATTTCATTTCTTTAACATTTTTCTTCTCCATAGGGACCAATTTATTTCCCCCACATTTTTTGTTTATTTTTCCTTTGCTTTCTTTCAAAACCTTGTCATTGCACTCCTTCAGAAAACCTTTTTTATAGCCTCTTTCTAGAAACCTTTCTTGAATCAATGAACCCTGTTCATGATAATCCTGCAAATCAGTACAGTTACAGTGTATTCTATTTAGTTGACCTTTGGGAATGTTTGTCAACCACGGTTTATGATGGCAGCTAGAGGTCTCTATATAGGTATTTGTGTCTGTCAGTCTAAAATAAGATTTGGTCTTGAAAACTCCCCCTTCCATAAAATTCACAAGATCTAAGATATTAACAGAAATTGCACTAATAGTCCCTGTAAAATAGAGGTTACAATCATTTTCATTAATATATATATAAAAAAAAATATTCAGATCATCTGCATTCCCCCTCCAGATAAGGAGACAGTCATCTATATATATTTTTCAAGATAATAGACCTACTTCATTCTTATTTTTGCATAATTTTGAGCCAATGTAAGTCTCCTCCCACACTGCCAATTGGTCCCTATTGAGAAGAAAAATCTAAAAGAAATGCAATTTTCCTTTATCACACAGTTTAGTAATAACACGGGTAGGATAAAAAAATTAGTAAAGATTGGTCAGTTTTAAAAAATGACCCGAAACTTGGGGGACTGATTCCAAACAAACCTTTTGTCACTTTTAGAAAAGCTCCAAACATTAAAGATAAACTGGTACATAGCCACTTACCTGTACAACAACAAAAAAAGACAACCCTGAATCGAGGAAGGGGACTTGCTTTAGTATAGAAGGGGAGGTAACGTGTGATTGCATAGGAGTGGTCTATATGCTGGAGTGCCTGTGTGGCCTCCAGTACATTGGAAGAACTTTGAGAAAACCTAAAACAAGTGTGCAGGAACATATATACAACATTAAAAAAGGTGTAGAGACACACAAAGTATTAGCACACTTCAAGAAGACATTTAATAAAAATCCAAAAAGGTCTGAAATTTGTCGGTTTGGAGAAAGGGAGAAAAAAATGGAGAGGGGAAGATCCGATTATGCAGATAAACAAAATGGATTTACCGTATAGGGACTTTACAGCCTGAGGGGTTTAATGTAGAATTTGACATCAAGACTTGTCTAAAGGGTTAAAACAAATTACTATATGAAACCTAGTAAGTAGCGCTTTTTTCAAAAACATCTTTGTTGGAGTTTGATATGACTATTTGTTCTGTAGTGTGAACACCGCCCAAGAGAAGGAAGTGTGCGTGTAGCAGCAGGAGGAAGGTTCTTCTCAGGCATCAAGATCTGTTTAGACAGAGGCAGAATTAATCTGTGATATTGGTTGGTTGAAAGTTTATCTAATGTTTTACATGTTTTAATTGTTTTAAATGGTTTTAGGGGTCATTCTTTTAGTATATTTATGATAAAGATTAGTTTTAAGCTAGATAGGTTAAGAACATTTTTAGGTTATGCCCATTTGATTACTTAAGGGTGGGTTGTGAATTTAGTATAAAGTTGCCCCTGACGAAGCAAGCGAAAGCGAAACCTGGGTCGGACAGGTGATACAATCAGTGAACTTATGTGATTTTATACACAATTTGTGATTTCTATTTTGTAAGTAAATTAAAACAAGCGTGAATTATACCAGTCTGGCGGTGCTTCACTATGTCAAGTTTTCTTAAATAACATCTAGGAAAAAAGAGAACCCTTGACTGTGGGAAAAGCCCCTGCCTTGGATCCAGTGATCGACCATATTAAAGGAACTTTCTCTGCATACCTTTTTCATCACCATCTTTCCTATGGATGGTTAGGAGCTGCACGATCTCTTCTATGAAATTCAGGACTAAGTATGAATATGACCCTACCTCACCATAGACCTGCTGCGCTCCAAACAAGATTGTTGTTTGAGACTTTTTTATTTTGATTTTTTAAATCAATTTATTTGTGCATAATCACTGGCTTCTGCAGAGATTGGTATAATCCATTGATTTGTTGAAAAATCATATTTTTATGTCAAGAACAAGAAAACGGACATTGACAGGGAACCAACGTGTGTCAACACAGGAGTGTAGGGGAACTATGAGCTGATTATAACTTAATTTTTTTCTGTTATTTTGATCCTTTTTCAATGAAAGTTACTGATTGGAATTTTTTATTTCCTGGTGTGCAGTTTGTCATGCAGTAATAATGTTTGTGCTTCTACAAAAATTAGGGAGTGCACGAGCTAAGATCAGTATCAGTGGTGCCAAAGCAGTGATTTATCATAAAAAATGTATTCTAAAAGTTTTTAATGTGTTTCAGTATTGGCCTAAACTCTTTAAACTTTGCTGTTCAGAAACCCTATAAGAGACCATGACCTTAGCCATTAGATTGGACAGACGTGTCAGGGAGAGACAGCGAGAACATCTTTTCTTTCCCCAGGGACCCTCCAGACCTGAACCCGCATCCATGGGACCTAGCCAGTAGTCTCACTTGGACGATCCTATGCAGCTGGGTATGACTCAAAGAAAACGACGCCAACTACAGGGTGCTTGTTTCTACTGTGGCGACTCGGAACATTGGGTTCATTAATGTCCAAAGATCCCTTCCTCAGGAAGACTACCCAAGTTTGAGGGATCCAAAAGCAAGGTACTCCCGGAGGTGGTAAGAAAGAAGTTGTTATTACTATTTCTGTCACCTTTGGTACTGTCAGGGGATCAGGTAGAGCTTTTATTGATTCCGGTTCTGCCTTTAGTTTTATTGATCTCAGGTTTGCGGGTCAGGTAGGAATTCCGGTCTTGAATCTGCCCACTCCCATCCGTATTATGGCCATTGACTTCATTCCCTTGTTGGGAGGAACCGTCAAATTATCTCGGGGTATGTCGTGTTTGCCTGTGGAGATGGTGTTCTTGAAAATTTCAAAAATGGGTTCTAAAATTCTAAGCCTTTTTATGTCTAAGAAGACATAAGAAGACATATTGTGAATGTTGATTAACTATTTTGTGAAGTATCCCTATCTGTCTTAATTTTGCAAAATTACTGTAAATTCTGTATTGTTTTAAAATAAATAAAGGTAAAACAGATTGACCCAAATTTAACGCTATCAGTAAGTATGAAGGCTTAGTTAGGAAGGTGAAACCTTTTTATGTCTGGAAGTGATTAAGCCCAAATGTGCATATAAAAAATTATCTTGTTCTGATTCTTGTGGCTATAATATGGGCATTGATATGTGTATATATGGCTCCCATCTGGAGCAGACCTCTCCTTTATTATTTCATCTGCAATCTCAAAATTCTTTATTTCTATTTTGAATGTGTATAATTTACCAAAGGATTCATTTTCTACATTTTGTTTTGTGTTAATTATGTATATGGTTACTGATAATACATTTAAATCACTTTAAGCATAAATAGTGCACATATTAAAATTTGTCAGCCAATGAAAATTTATTTGGAAGAAAAACTAAATGTGTATTTCAGAACAATATTTATGCGTTGCCTAAGGTGTACTCTTTTCTATTATGGAGACCCCATAGTACGCCAAGTACGCATACACAGTATTGTAGACCAGGCAATGCCCCAACTATGCCAAGTAGCCAAGTATATGTGTGCAGTACACTACGTGCAGAATTATTAGGCAAATGAGTATTTTGACCACATCATACTCTTTATGCATGTTGTCTTACTCCAAGCTGTATAGGCTCGAAAGCCTACTACCAATTAAGCATATTAGGTGATGTGCATCTCTGTAATGAGAAGAGGTGTGGTCTAATGACATCAACACCCTATATCAGGTGTGCATAATTATTAGGCAACTTCCTTTCCTTTGGCAAAATGGGTCAAAAGAAGGACTTGACAGGCTCAGAAAAGTCAAAAATAGTGAGATATTTTGCAGAGGGATGCAGCACTCTTAAAATTGCAAAGCTTCTGAAGCGTGATCATCGAACAATCAAGCGTTTCATTCAAAATAGTCAACAGGGTCGCAAGAAGCGTGTGGAAAAACCAAGGCGCAAAATAACTGCCCATGAACTGAGAAAAGTCAAGCGTGCAGCTGCCAAGATGCCACTTGCCACCAGTTTGGCCATATTTCAGAGCTGCAACATCACTGGAGTGCCCAAAAGCACAAGGTGTGCAATACTCAGAGACATGGCCAAGGTAAGAAAGGCTGAAAGACGACCACCACTGAACAAGACACACAAGCTGAAACGTCAAGACTGGGCCAAGAAATATCTCAAGACTGATTTTTCTAAGGTTTTATGGACTGATGAAATGAGAGTGAGTCTTGATGGGCCAGATGGCTGGATTGGTAAAGGGCAGAGAGCTCCAGTCCGACTCAGACGCCAACAAGGTGGAGGTGGAGTACTAGTTTGGGCTGGTATCATCAAAGATGAGCTTGTGGGGCCTTTTTGGGTTGAGGATGGAGTCAAGCTCAACTCCCAGTCCTACTGCCAGTTTCTGGAAGACACCTTCTTCAAGAAGTGGTACAGGAAGAAGTCTGCAAGGTAAGAAAAACATGATTTTCATGCAGGACAATGCTCCATCACACGCGTCCAAGTACTCCACAACGTGGCTGGCAAGAAAGGGTATAAAAGAAGAAAATCTAATGACATGGCCTCCTTGTTCACCTGATCTGAACCCCATTGAGAACCTGTGGTTCATCATCAAATGTGAGATTTACAAGGAGGGAAAACAGTACACCTCTCTGAACAGTGACTGGGAGGCTGTGGTTGCTGCTGCACGCAATGTTGATGGTGAACAGATCAAAACACTGACAGAATCCATGGATGGCAGGCTTTTGAGTGTCCTTGCAAAGAAAGGTGGCTATATTGGTCACTGATTTGTTTTTGTTTTGTTTTTGAATGTCAGAAGTGTATATTTGTGAATGTTGAGATGTTATATTGGTTTCACTGGTAAAAATAAATAATTGAAATGGGTATATATTTGTTTTTTGTTAAGTTGCCTAATAATTATGTACAGTAATAGTCACCTGCACACACAGATATCCCCCTAAAATAGCTAAAACTAAAAACAAACTAAAAACTACTTCCAAAAATATTCAGCTTTGATATTAATGAGTTTTTTGGGTTCATTGAGAACATGGTTGTTGTTCAATAATAAAATTAATCCTCAAAAATACAACTTGCCTAATAATTCTGCACTCCCTGTATTGTAGTCCAGGTGATGTGTCTGGTACAACAGGTACATGTGTCCAGTGCCCCTTTGAGTTACTGGGAAAAATATTCAAATTATCTTAACTAAACCTATCTGATACTAGCAGATGTTAGACATGATTGTCATGAACCGTGCCCATAGCCAAGCTAAGCCCGGCACAGCCACCTCCAGTTGCTACTGGTAATACAGGCTCCTGCCGGAAAGAGCCTGTCCGCGTAACACGGGCGTGACAATATATGGGTGTAAAGAATAAATCAAAGCCTTAACTCCCCACACTCTATATTTGCTGCCACCAGGTTCATAAAGATAACCACACTAAACATGAGGATCAGGGATTTTGATACTGTAATTGCCAATCTACTGTCAATTAAGCATCAACTTGCTCCCTGCTGATCAATATCTTGCCCATTGCACTGTAACACTTGGGTGCTATACCAAAAGATCTATTTGTCACTTTCCTGGACACAATAATCTTCTCTCAGATGACCCACATCTGATTGGACAGTCCCCATACATTTACAATCGTCATACAATTAAATCTTAACCATAACACTGGAATAAACAAATTCGCCCCTGAAGGAAGTTGGATTCTCAAGATGTTAATATTTCAGAGCGAAAGTAAACAGACAATTAAAAAGAAATAGTTAATTTTAGTATAGTCATAACATAGTCATAACAAGATGTGTTTTCAAAGATTTACTGAAAAAAATTGTAGAAAAAACATGAAATCAAAACAAAAGGGGTTTAACATTATAAAAATACCTTTCATAAATAAGTATTATCTAAGTTCTTAGATTATATCCAGAGTCCTGCACACATTTGTTATCCTGTCAGAGCTGTTACCACACAGCTCTCTCTTCTGCTGCTGCTTTCTCAACTGAACTCCAAAATGGCTTCCTGCATCCAGCTAACACAGACTCTGACAGGTTGCCTAGGTAACAAAACTCTAACTGAAATGGCTGCCAGTCTGGTGCCATTTCAGTTATTTCTAACATAAAATTAGCAGATTAGAAACAGATTAAAACTCCCAAAGGGCAAGTGTTCATAACTATCCTTGAAATGCATCTGGATTTAGATGGCTGTGTGTGTGTGTGCTCATGGCGCTCTGCTATTGTTTACTATATTAATACACCACCATCATCACAATGATAATTTGCATTTATTTTACACAGAAATCTCGAGGAGCATTGTCTAGCCTACAACAGTTGTCATGTGTATCAACTGGTCTCCATAATAGAAATAAGGCCTTGCAGCTTGCAATTTTGCTTTCATCTGATTTTCTCTGACAAAGAGATTTTGTCCTGAAAGAACTAATTGAAAATGTGAGGCGGACCTAGCTCTTTTTCTTGTCTTGCTAGAAAACAGTTCACTTATTCTTAATCTGTATCATCATCTAATACATGCAAACACATAATTTCTGCCCAGCAGGGATTTCAATGCAGGTGGGAAAGAGTTTGGAGTATAACCCAGGTGTGAGTTTGGCTGATGCAAAAGAAATCTGTAATACTTAGAGGCAGAGTTCGACTGGCCCACCAGATAATCTTCTGGTGGATACCAAAGATCCAGGAAAAAAAAATATTTTGGGGAAATTCTTTAATTAAAATATCTTAGACATTATTGATGATATCAGGGTTGGACTCCGAGTAACCCCAGTTTGATACTGCTTTGAGGACCTAAAAGCATCAAGCTACACCTCTAGCTAGTACAATCACTGTCTCATCCTTTATCCTCGGAATGTGTGTAGTTCAACCAACATGGCTTCAGCTTTGAGCAACTATAACTCTATCTCTTTAGAGGGAATTGACACCTATGGATGTGTTAATATCTGCAGTTGTTTAAATTTCCTCTTCATTATGAAAGTGTGGCTTACATTAGCAGTATAGTACACCAATACTAGAAAGTACCAAAATGAACACTTCATTGAGTTGCTACAATAGAAAACAGATAAACATAAAAACACTCAGTCGCTGAGCATTTCCTAATTTTGCGATATTTATTCACATTCAAGCTACAAAGCTGTTGAGCATTTTGTTTTGATTAAAAATTAATAGCTGCTTTTGACCCAGGTGGATTAATTTCACTTTCAGTGAGTATCAAGTTAATTATCATAAACTATAGCTAGGTGAAAGAACCAATTAACAGACAGAGCAAATAACTCCTTTCCCTCCTTCGTGCTGAATGTTGTTTTGACTGAACACTTTAATGGACAATTTTCATATCACTGCAATGAGATTAATTACACAACAACAGCTCTGAAAGGGGAAAAAAATTGAAAATTGTTAGAAATTCATAGATGTTCTCTAGCCAGAAATCACGTAAGTCTAGGTGCTCCTGAAAAAAACAAAACAAAAAAAGGTTTTATATTGCAAAAAATGCACTAATACGGAGGGTACACAAAATAAGAACGTTTCTCACCATCACTCAGCCACTGCTTATTATTGTAATAGACTTATTTTCAGAACTAGCATGAACATTAAAATTCTTGATAGCTGTTCACACCTTGTCTAATCTGTCCGGCCAAGCTGCCTGCCATGCATCAAATGCTCTTATCATAACACATGCCTTGTGTTAATCTTCCCCTACGAAGATCTTTGAAGTCTGCTAATGTCACTAATAAGAGGAGATTAGCATTCTCATTAATTTAGTCTATTTTATATTGTGATAAAATATCTGCTCAATATAATAACCAGAAAAATAAGACCGTTATCAGAAAAATTGAGTTAAAAATATGATCCCTAATTAATTTGTCATGGTTTGATTAGTCAATAATTCAGTTTGTAGTGGTATACCATGAACTATTGCGCACATTAAAATGGTTTCCAATGTTATTTTTGTTTCTTTCACATAGGTGATGTGTGGTATTGCAGCTCAACTCCATTCACTTTAATGAAATTGAGCTCCAATACAAGATGCAACCCTAGGATAGGTATGACAATGGACGATCTATTTAAGGATAAATTCACATGGCCAACATTATCATCTAGCACCTGGACTAAAAAAGGACCAATTAATTTGAATGGGTACAATATACATATTGCCATTTTCTGCATGGGTCATGAGGATAAAATCACAGTATGTTTTAATTTTGTCCATTTTTCCTGCAAGTCTCATTCATTTAAATTCATACACTTATTTGTAGAACAGTCAGGAGCTTCCCATACACATTAGGCTACTTTCACACCTGCGTTAGGTGCGGATCCGTCTGGTATCTGCACAGACAGATCCACACCTATAATGCAAACGCTTGTATCCATTCTGAACGGATCCGTTTGCATTACCATGATCCGTTTTTTTTTTTGTTCATGATAATGCAAATGGTTCAGTTTTGACTTACACTGAAAGTCAATGGAGGCGGATCCGTTTTCAATTGCACTATATTGTGTCAGTGAAAACGGATCCGTCCCCATTGACTTACATTGTAAGTCAGGACGGATCCGTTTGGCTCCGCTGCAAGCAGCGTTTTGGTGTCCGCCTCCAGAGTGGAATGGAGGCTGAACGGAGTCAAACTGATGCATTCTGAACGGATCCTTATACATTCAGAATGCATTTGTCACAACCAGACAGCTGAGAAGCTCTGACAGAGGCCTTTCAGAACCTCCTCCTTGAATTTCTGTGTTGTGGTATTCAGCTCCTCCTCTCGTCAGCCTCTCTCAGCTGTCATGTCTTAATTGCTTCCCTTTAAATGCCTCCCCAGAATGCTTTTCTGGGCGGCTTATATTTCTTCCTGGAGTGTGTGTGCACGCTGATCTGTCCTCCTATTTGCTTCAAAGCTAAGTGTACTTTTATATGTTAATATCTGTTTGCTGGATTCCAGATGACCCTGACTCCCTCCGTGTCTTGTGTAGGGAGCCGGTGGTCGTGTCCCCTCACTATAGTAGGGTGCTCAGGGCTTTATAGTCAAGGTTCGTGGATATGCAAACCTCCACCATTAGGATCTTTGCATAGGCTGAGCAGCCAGGGAAAGTGCCAGGTCTTCTGCAGGGGTCTCCCTTGGTTCCTTAGTTTTTGGATCCAGCGAGTCGTTTATACATGTTGCTTTGCCTTGTTACCTGTACACATTCCGTGACATTATAAGCCGCCAAAACCGTCTTAAGCATGGATCCGGTTTCACTTTTGGCTGAACGCTTCCAGGGTCTTTCATTGGAGGTAGCTGACCTCCGTAAGACTTTGTCTCAGCTTCAAGTGACCGGTTCAGCTTGCGTTCATGGAGCTTGTTCTGAGCCTAAGATCTCGCTCCCGGATACGTTCTCCGGGGGTAGTGAGAATTTTGTGCGTTTTAGAGAGGCTTGCAAACTCCATTTTCGCCTTCTTCCCCATTCTTCTGGTGATGAGGAACGGAGGGTGGGGATCATTATATCGCTGCTCAGGGGTAACGCTCAGTCCTGGGCCTTTTCGCTGCCGGAGGGGGCACGGCCCCTCCGTTCAGTGGATGAATTCTTTTTAGCCCTGGGTCAGATATATGATGATCCGGATCGTATTGCTCTGGCGGAGTCTAGACTACGTCTCCTATGCCAGGGTAAACAATCCGCAGAAATATACTGCTCAGAATTTCGGAGTTGGGCAGCTGATACTGGTTGGAATGATGCTGCACTCCGAAGTCAATTTTGCCATGGTCTTTCAGAGGGATTGAAAGATGCATTCGCCTTTCATGAAAGGCCTATTTCTTTGGACTCTGCTATGTCTCAGGCCGTTCGTATTGACAGGCGTCTTAGAGAGAGAGGAGAGATCTCTCCTTCCTGTCATACTTGGTCCCAGGACTGTGCAGCGGTCCCATTCTCTGCGCAGGGGTCTCAGTCGCTGTCAGCCCCTTCTGAGCAGGAGCCCATGCAGCTGGGGTTGATTGCTTCTGACAATAGAAGATTCAGCCCGCATGAGAGGGTTTGTTTTTGTTGTGGAGGTATTAATCATTTGGCAAATATTTGTCCCTCTAGGAGATTCAGGCAGTTCTCTGGGTATAATAAAGAAACAAAGAGGAAAAAATCTTTGAAAAATGTTCCGTCTGTTACTATTGGCAGGATTGAGGCGGAAATTGAAGATTTTCCGTTTGCTTGTAGTTCCCGTTTTGTCCTGCCGGCTAGGGTGGCGCTAGAGAGCAAGAACATTTTTTGTGAGATTTTTGTGGATAGTGGAGCAGCGGTTAATCTCATTGATAATCACTTTGCGATAACTCATGGTTTCCAGGTGTGCGCTTTGAGAAAGGATATTCCTGTGTTTTCTATCGATTCCGCTCCACTTTCTCAGAAGTCATTAAAGGGCATAGTTCACAATATCCGTTTAATTGTGAGTGATGCTCATGTTGAGGATGTGTCATGTTTCGTCCTTAGCGGTTTGCCGACTCCTCTAGTGTTGGGGCTACCCTGGCTCACTAAACATAACCCCACCATTGATTGGCAAGCAAGGCAAATAAATGGTTGGAGTGACTTTTGCAGAGAGAATTGCCTCACGACATCTGTTTCTGAGGTTGCTACTAAGACTGTACCATCTTTTCTCTCTGAATTTTCGGATGTCTTCTCTGAGAGTGGAGTTCAGGATTTGCCCCCGCACAGGGAGTACGATTGCCCTATTAATCTCATCCCAGACGCCAAGCTGCCTAAATCTCGTTTATACAATCTTTCCCAACCTGAGAGGATCGCTATGCGTACTTATATCTCTGAGAGTCTGAGAAAGGGACACATACGACCCTCAAAGTCACCTGTTGCCGCTGGTTTTTTCTTTGTTAAGAAAAAAGATGGTTCTTTAAGACCTTGTCTGGATTTCAGGGAGCTGAACAATATCACAATTCGTGACCCTTATCCGCTTCCTCTGATCCCGGACCTGTTTAACCAGGTTGTTGGGGCTAAAGTCTTTTCCAAATTAGATTTAAGAGGGGCATACAACCTGGTCAGGGTCAGAGAAGGGGACGAATGGAAGACGGCCTTCAATACCCCTGAGGGCCATTTTGAGAATTTGGTTATGCCTTTTGGGTTGATGAATGCCCCAGCCGTTTTTCAGCATTTCGTGAACAGCATTTTTTATCATTTGATGGGAAAATTTGTATTGGTGTATTTGGATGACATTTTGATTTTTTCTCCCGATTTCAAAACTCATAAGGAACATTTACGTCAGGTCTTGCTCATCCTGCGGGAGAATAAATTATATGCGAAACTGGAAAAATGTGTGTTTGCGGTTCCAGAAATTCAATTTCTGGGGTTTCTTCTCTCCGCTTCTGGTTTTCGCATGGACCCCGAGAAGGTCCGCGCTGTGCTTGAGTGGGAGCTTCCTGAGAATCAAAAGGCGCTGATGCGTTTTTTGGGCTTTGCCAATTATTACAGGAAGTTCATTTTGAATTATTCTTCTATTGTTAAACCACTCACTGATATGACCAGAAAGGGGGTAGATTTTTCTTCTTGGTCAGTAGAGGCGCGTAAGGCCTTTTCTGATATCAAGGAGAGTTTTGCTTCCGCTCCCATCTTGGTGCAACCTGATGTTTCATTACCCTTCATAGTTGAGGTTGATGCTTCTGAGGTGGGTGTGGGGGCGGTCTTGTCTCAGGGTTCCTCTCCTGCCAATTGGCGACCGTGTGCCTTTTTCTCAAGAAAACTCTCCTCCGCAGAGAGAAATTACGATGTGGGAGATAGGGAATTGTTGGCCATCAAGTTGGCTTTTGAGGAATGGCGCCATTGGCTAGAGGGGGCCAGACACCCTATTACCGTATTTACTGACCATAAAAATCTGGCCTACTTGGAGTCAGCCAAGCGTCTGAACCCGAGACAGGCCAGATGGTCGTTGTTCTTTTCTAGGTTTAATTTTGTTGTCACGTTCCGCCCTGGAGTTAAGAATGTGAAGGCAGATGCCCTGTCACGTTGTTTTCCGGGAGGCGGGAATTTTGAAGACCCGGGTCCCATTTTGGC
Organism: Bufo gargarizans; assembly: GCF_014858855.1. Classification (NCBI taxonomy): domain Eukaryota; kingdom Metazoa; phylum Chordata; class Amphibia; order Anura; family Bufonidae; genus Bufo; species Bufo gargarizans. The sequence continues at coordinate 266,720,235 of NC_058082.1, read as the reverse complement.
TGAAGGTGTGGTGGTCTCTGCTCTTTTTCCTGAATTGGAGGCAGAGGTGCAGGCAGCCCAGTCAGAGGCTCCTGATCTTTGTCCTCCTGGGAGGTTGTTTGTGCCTCTCGCTTTAAGACACAAGATTTTTAAAGAACACCACGATACGGTCCTTGCTGGGCACCCGGGGGTAAGAGCCACACTGGATCTCATCGCTCGGAGATTCTGGTGGCCTGCGCTTCGTAAGTCGGTTGAGGGTTTTGTGGCAGCCTGCGAGACTTGCGCTCGTGCCAAGGTCCCTCATTCACGGCCATCAGGTCCTCTCCTTCCCTTACCCATTCCTTCCCGTCCTTGGACACATCTGTCCATGGACTTTATCACGGACCTGCCTCGTTCCTCGGGGAAGACTGTGATTCTGGTGGTGGTGGACCGTTTTAGCAAAATGGTGCATTTCATCCCTTTTCCTGGTTTGCCCAATGCTAAGACGCTGGCGCAGGCATTTGTTGATCACATTGTCAAGTTGCACGGTATTCCTTCAGACATAGTCTCTGATAGGGGCACGCAGTTTGTTTCCAGATTCTGGAAGGCTTTCTGTTCTCGCTTGGGGGTTCGGTTGTCGTTCTCTTCTGCTTTCCACCCGCAGTCGAATGGCCAGACAGAGCGCGTCAATCAGAATCTGGAGACATATCTGCGTTGTTTTGTGGCGGAGAATCAAGAGGATTGGTGTTCTTTTTTGTCCCTTGCTGAGTTTGCTTTAAATAACCGTCGTCAGGAGTCCTCTGATAAGTCACCATTTTTTGGTGCATATGGGTTTCATCCACAGTTTGGGACTTTCTCGGGAGAGGGGTCTTCTGGTTTACCTGATGAGGACAGATTCTCCTCGTCTTTGTCATCTATTTGGCAAAAGATTCAAGATAATCTAAAGAGCATGAGTGAGAGATATAAGCGTGTGGCTGATAAGAGACATGTGCTTGGTCCGGACCTGAATGTTGGTGATCTGGTGTGGTTGTCTACCAAGAATATCAAATTGAAGGTTCCCTCCTGGAAGTTGGGTCCTAGGTTTATTGGGCCTTACAAAATCCTGTCTGTCATCAATCCTGTTGCATACCGTCTTGATCTTCCTCAGACTTGGAAGATCCATAATGTTTTTCATAAGTCCTTATTGAAACCTTATGTTCAACCCATTGTACCCTCGCCTTTGCCTCCTCCTCCGATTATGGTTGATGGGAATCTTGAATTTCAGGTCTCTAGGATTGTGGATTCTCGTCTTGTCCGCGGTTCTCTTCAGTACCTTGTTCAGTGGGAGGGGTATGGTCCTGAGGAGAGGATGTGGGTCCCAGTGACGGACATTAAGGCCTCTCGTCTCATCAGGGCATTCCATAGGTCCCATCCTGAGAAGGTGGGCTCTGAGTGTCCGGAGTCCACTCGTAGAGGGAGGGGTACTGTCACAACCAGACAGCTGAGAAGCTCTGACAGAGGCCTTTCAGAACCTCCTCCTTGAATTTCTGTGTTGTGGTATTCAGCTCCTCCTCTCGTCAGCCTCTCTCAGCTGTCATGTCTTAATTGCTTCCCTTTAAATGCCTCCCCAGAATGCTTTTCTGGGCGGCTTATATTTCTTCCTGGAGTGTGTGTGCACGCTGATCTGTCCTCCTGTTTGCTTCAAAGCTAAGTGTACTTTTATATGTTAATATCTGTTTGCTGGATTCCAGATGACCCTGACTCCCTCCGTGTCTTGTGTAGGGAGCCGGTGGTCGTGTCCCCTCACTATAGTAGGGTGCTCAGGGCTTTATAGTCAAGGTTCGTGGATATGCAAACCTCCACCATTAGGATCTTTGCATAGGCTGAGCAGCCAGGGAAAGTGCCAGGTCTTCTGCAGGGGTCTCCCTTGGTTCCTTAGTTTTTGGATCCAGCGAGTCGTTTATACATGTTGCTTTGCCTTGTTACCTGTACACATTCCGTGACAGCATTGGGCTAAACTGATCCGTTTTGGGCCGCTTGTGAGAGCCCTGAAACGGATCTCACAAGCGGACCCAGAAACGCCAGTGTGAAAGTAGCCTTAGATTGTTGGCCAATGACGCTGAAAATGGCAGATTCACAAAGATTTATGGGGGCTATTATAAATAATTAAAATCTAACCATTACCTCAAAGTCTGAGTAAGCCTTGTTGTTGCAATTCGCAGAATAGATACTGTGCCAGTATATAGGGCCTTCATAGTGCCCCCCATAATGTGCCAGTATATAGGGCCCCCATAGTGCTTCCCCTCTTCTCCATAGTGCCCCCCATATTGTGTCAATATATAGGTCCACAATAGTGGTTCCCCTCTTCTCCATAGTGGCCCCTATAGTGCTTCCCCTCTTCTCCATAGTACCAATCCATATTGTGCCAGTATATAATAGGGCCCCCACCCCCCTTCTTGCCACAGTATACTATATATACAATAAACACATATACGTACCTTATGCTGCTGTCAGTGATGTGATGCAGGCCTCTTCCGGCCTGTGTTCCGCTCTGTACGGCTCAGGCGGCATGATGACATCATCGCCCCACCTGCACCAGCCTCTGATAGTCTACAGGCACTAGGCCTGTAGCCTATCTGAGGAATGAGCAAGGGAGACACCTCTCCCCTACTCCTCCGCACCATTCATCTGTCCTGAGGACAGCGATACAGATGAATATGGAGATGAGTGCTTCTACAGTGGAAGCGCTCATCTCCACTCCTGCTGCCTCCGGACAGCTCTGCGGGCCAGATAAAAGGGTCTGCCGGGCCGTAGTTTTCCTATCACTGGTCTATACTATGCTGTACATGTAGGCCATCTTAGGCTCGTTTCAGTTTTTTGACATTTTGCTCTACCTTGGTAGACTACTTTTTTTTTTCATTTGTATTCTGCTAAAACCTTGTTTTTTTTACTAGATATTCAAGCCTTAATTTATTTTTCTTGCTATAAAAGAGTGTGATGCTGAAAGTAGAGTGTATATACAGTATATTCTCCTACTGAGAAAAATAAATACATTTTAGACAAGAGCTGCGTCATTAAAGAGGTTATTTGACACCTATATTCTGAATAGTTCATTTGCATCTAATCGGAAGGGGTCTAATACCCAGGATGATCCAAATAATAGGTCATCAGTTATAAAAAATTAGATATCCCTTTGAAGTTTGGACCAAAAACATATTCCATGAACTAATGAATTATGGTTAAAAAATGTAATATATGGATAAGCTGGGTCTGCCCAAATAAGAGCATCTCTCATTTAGATCCAACCCTGTTATCATTATCATGGTGCTTTCACATGTGCCACTTTGATGCACTATTCAAGCAAAACTAGGAGTGGATAAAAAAGTTAGATAGAAGTATAATCTTTCCTGTATAAATTCCCTCCTTTTACTATCCACGTCTTGCTTTGGCTTTAAAGACTAGACCAAAACATGGCATCATAAAGCACCTTTATATAAGAAAACCCTTAATAATCATATGTGTGTGACTATGATCAATTAATATACAACTATAAAAAAGCATTCCCAAAAAATTATTAGATTTTCTCATGGGACTCCTGCTCTGTCTTTCGAATTATGTGTATTATTGGAAAAAGTATAAAATTACATTTTAACTTTTAAGTAAATACAAAGCCAATATCAAGCACACAGGCAATTCATTAAAGTGGTATAATAAAAAAGTTCCAATGTCTTTCTGATTATTCTGTATAAACGAGAAAGAGCTAGCCAAAAAGCTATAAATGTGGATTCAAAACCTACTAGCAATAAAGCTGTCGACAGAACAAAGAACGAAACACAAAAAAGTACAATAAAATGTTTCTCGCACATCTTAAAAACTAGAGTGGGTTCTTTTTTTACTGAGTTTTATAGAGTTCAAACAATATTTTTAATATGCAGTATTAAAGCACTCCAACTTTTTTCATATTTCACATTATCTCTCATTTTCATTGGCAAATCACTGCTAACTAACATATTAAGTGGAAACTTGGCTCATTGTGAGACATTCTTCTATCACCTGTCAATGCTGTCATGAATAGCATATGAATAGGCATCAGATTCACCAGACATCCTGGTCAAGCTCTTTGTAATAAATTATAAAAATCCTTAGACTGATTAACACTCTGTCAGATACAAAATGCTTCTGTCATCATCAATATTCACACTTCAAACTTGAGATGTGCAAATCGATTCTATTGAACTTTTTCTAAAAATTCATATTCTAACAAATGTGAATTTCTTCAGAGCTAATGCATAACTTTCCCTTGGGTAAGAGATGTCCAAATCAGTCTTTTTCCAAATGGAAAGGAAAACTAAATGTCTCTAAACACTAGGTGTGACATAGCTATCCAAAATCAATGCTCAGCCCTTTATACAGGCTTTAAAGCATAACATGGATAATAACCAAGCCAGCATCCCATCTGCACACAGCTCTTTCCAAGTGATTAAATAAATGTAGATTGAAAAAAAAAAAGGCTTAACTAGCGGAGAGGCCTTTGTTAGAGGTCTGGGGTACTCTCTCTCATGATAGAGTGCCTAGTATGCGTGAGATAAAACAAGAGAGAAAAAACAGGAGGCAGCGCCTCGTGTGTAAAACCGTATGGTATTTTTATAAAAAACCACCAAAGCACTGATTGCGCTTACCGTGTTTGGTTGTGAGAAGGCACAACTCCTCTGGATCACTTTAGCTGGTAGTAAGGCCCGTCCAGCTTGCGGGGGTGACTGCTGCTGCTGCCTGGGTTCTTGCCGGTAGCCGTGGAGTACGGTGTCCGGAATTGGATAGTGGTGGATGGTGATAAAAAAAAAATATATATATATATAGAACCTTAACGGCGCTGCTGCAGAAGACAGGACTCAGATGGATAAAATAAAGTTGGTTCTTTATTAATAAAAGTCTACGCGTTTCTGGGGCGGACTGCCCCCTTCATCAGGACAATGGGTCTGTTCAATGAGCTTGAACAGACCCATTGTCCTGATGAAGGGGGCAGTCTGCCCCAGAAACGCGTAGACTTTTATTAATAAAGAACCAATTTTATTTTATCCATCTGAGTCCTGTCTTCTGCAGCAGCGCCGTTAAGGTTCTATATATATATATATATATATATATATATTTTTTATCACCATCCACCACCTAGTATGCGTGAGAAGTATTGCAGACTATGAAACACTTCACTGTGTTTCTGGGAAAAATATATACAAACTAGCATATCTTTTGTCTGGTGGGATCAGAAAGGCTTACTTTTCTCTTGCTTTTGGAAGGAACATTATTTGGCATATCTTTGGGTTTCTGTGAAAGATATGCAAAAAGAAAAAAAAGCTAAGCCTCTTTGATGCCAGCAGATGTTTTTCCAGAAAACCAGAGCAGTGCTGTCTGGCCTCAAATACTCCTTATACATACTAGGTGCTCTCCATATTAAGAAAGAATAGCCCCCAGACACCCAACAAAAGATTAGGAACACTGAGCATTCTATAAAACCAAATGTAACATGGCTATCCAAAGTCAACACACTGCCTTTTAAACAGGCCTTAACACAGTATTTGGACAATAGCTAAGCCAGCATCTCATCTGCACACAACTCTTTTTAGGTGATTACTAGGGATGAGCGAACTCGAACTGTATAGTTCGGGTTCGTACCGAATTTTGGGGTGTCCGTGACACGGACCCGAACCCGGACATTTTCGTAAAAGTCCGGGTTCGGGTTCGGTGTTCGTCGCTTTCTTCGCGCTTTTGTGACGCTTTCTTGGCGCTTTTTGAAAGGCTGCAAAGCAGCCAATCAACAAGCGTCATACTACTTGCCCCAAGAGGCCATCACAGCCATGCCTACTATTGGCATGGCTGTGATTGGCCAGAGCACCATGTGACCCAGCCTCTATTTAAGCTGGAGTCACATAGCGCCGCCCGTCACTCTGCTCTGATTAGCGTAGGGAGAGGTTGCGGCTGCGACAGTAGGGCGAGATTAGGCAGATTAACTCCTCCAAAGGACTTGATTAACTGATCGATCTGCAGCTGTGGATCATTGAGCTGCTGATCCTCAATTGCTCACTGTTTTTAGGCTGCCCAGACCGTTTGTCAGTCACATTTTTCTGGGGTGATCGGCGGCCATTTTGTGTCTTGTGGTGCGCCAGCACAAGCTGCGACCAAGTGCATTTAACCCTCAATGGTGTGGTTGTTTTTTGGCTAAAGCCTACATCAGGGTGAAGCTGTCACACCAAGTGCATTTAACCAGCAATAGTCTGTTTATTTTTTGGCCATATACTACATCAGGGGCAAGCTGCGCCTGTCACCAAGTGCATTTAACCCTCAATGGTGCGTTTGTTTTTTGGCTAAAGCCTACATCAGGGTGAAGCTGTCACACCAAGTGCATTTAACCAGCAATAGTCTGTTTATTTTTTGGCCATATACTACATCAGGGGCAAGCTGCGCCCGTCACCAAGTGCATTTAACCCTCAGTAGTGTGGTTGGTCAAGCTATCACACCAAGTGCATTTAACCAGCAATAGTCTGTTCATTTTTTGGCCATATACTACATCAGGGGCAAGCTGCGCCCGTCACCAAGTGCATTTAACCCTCAATGGTGCGTTTGTTTTTTGGCTAAAGCCTACATCAGGGTGAAGCTGTCACACCAAGTGCATTTAACCAGCAATAGTCTGTTTATTTTTTGGCCATATACTACATCAGGGGCAAGCTGCGCCCGTCACCAAGTGCATTTAACCCTCAGTAGTGTGGTTGGTCAAGCTATCACACCAAGTGCATTTAACCAGCAATAGTCTGTTCATTTTTTGGCCATATACTACATCAGGGGCAAGCTGCGCCCGTCACCAAGTGCATTTAACCAGCAATAGTCTGTTCATTTTTTGGCCATATACTACATCAGGGGCAAGCTGCGCCCGTCACCAAGTGCATTTAACCCTCAGTAGTGTGGTTGGTCAAGCTATCACACCAAGTGCATTTAACCAGCAATAGTCTATTCATTTTTTGGCCATATACTAAATCAGGGGCAAGCTGCGCCCGTCACCAAGTGCATTTAACCAGCAATAGTCTGTTCATTTTTTGGCCATATACTACATCAGGGGCAAGCTGCGCCCGTCACCAAGTGCATTTAACCCTCAGTAGTGTGGTTGGTCAAGCTGTGACACCAAGTGCATTTAACCAGCAATAGTCTGTTCATTTTTTGGCCATATACTACATCAGGGGCAAGCTGCGCCCGTCACCAAGTGCATTTAACCAGCAATAGTGTGGTTATTTTTTGGCCATATCCCAGTCTAATTCTGTCACTAAATCCATACCGGTCACCCAGCGCCTAAATACTAGGCCTCAAATTTATATCCCGCTAAATCTCTCGTTACCGCTGTCCTGTTGTAGCTGGGAAAGTTATTTAGTGTCCGTCAAAGCACATTTTTTGTTCTGGGTTGAAGTACAATTCCCAATTTAGCAATTTCATAATTTAGTGGTTTCTGCTATATCAGAGCTATTTGAAATCTATCCCTAAAAGGGTATATAATATTCAAGGTGCACATTGGGTCATTCAGAATAACTTCACACACACCCGCTACTGTGTATTTTCAAGTCTAATTCTGTCACTAAACCCATACCTGTCACCCAGCGCCTAAATACTAGGCCTCAAATTTATATCCTGCTAAATCTCTCGTTACCGCTGTCCTGTTGTAGCTGGGAAAGTTATTTAGTGTCCGTCAAAGCACATTTTTTGTTCTGGGTTGAAGTACAATTCCCAATTTAGCAATTTCATAATTTAGTGGTTTCTGCTATATCAGAGCTATTTGAAATCTATCCCTAAAAGGGTATATAATATTCAAGGTGCACATTGGGTCATTCAGAATAACTTCACACACACCCGCTACTGTGTATTTTCAAGTCTAATTCTGTCACTAAACCCATACCTGTCACCCAGCGCCTAAATACTAGGCCTCAAATTTATATCCTGCTAAATCTCTCGTTACCGCTGTCCTGTTGTAGCTGGGAAAGTTATTTAGTGTCTGTCAAAGCACATTTTTTGTTCTGGGTTGAAATACAATTCCCAATTTAGCAATTTCATAATTTAGTGGTTTCTGCTATATCAGAGCTATTTGAAATCTATCCCTAAAAGGGTAGATCATATTGAAGGTGCACATAGGGTCATTCAGAATAACTTCACACACACCCGCTACTGTGTATTTCCAAGTCTAATTCTGTCACTAAACCCATACCTGTCACCCAGCGCCTAAATACTAGGCCTCAAATTTATATCCCGCTAAATCTCTCGTTACCGCTGTCCTGTTGTAGCTGGGAAAGTTATTTAGTGTCCGTCAAAGCACATTTTTTGTTCTGGGTTGAAGTACAATTCCCAATTTAGCAATTTCATAATTTAGTGGTTTCTGCTATATCAGAGCTATTTGAAATCTATCCCTAAAAGGGTATATAATATTCAAGGTGCACATTGGGTCATTCAGAATAACTTCACACACACCCGCTACTGTGTATTTCCAAGTCTAATTCTGTCACTAAACCCATACCTGTCACCCAGCGCCTAAATACTAGGCCTCAAATTTATATCCTGCTAAATCTCTCGTTACCGCTGTACTGTTGTTGCTTGGAAAGATATTTAGTGTCCGTCAAAGCACATTTTTTGTTCTGGGTTGAAGTACAATTCCCAATTTAGCAATTTCATAATTTAGTGGTTTCTGCTATATCAGAGCTATTTGAAATCTATCCCTAAAAGGGTATATAATATTCAAGGTGCACATTGGGTCATTCAGAATAACTTCACACACACCCGCTACTGTGTATTTCCAAGTCTAATTCTGGCACTAAACCCATACCTGTCACCCAGCGCCTAAATACTAGGTCTCAAATTTATATCCCGCTAAATCTGTCCTTAGTGCTGTAGCTGGGCGAGTTATTTAGTGTCCGTTCAAGCACATTTCTTGTTCTGGGTTGAAATACAATTCCCAATTTAGCAATTTCATAATTTAGTGGTTTCTGCTATATCAGAGCTATTTGAAATCTATCTCTAAAAGGGTATATAATATTCAAGGTGCACATTGGGTCATTCAGAATAACTTCACACACACCCGCTACTGTGTATTTCCAAGTCTAATTCTGTCACTAAACCCATACCTGTCACCCAGCGCCTAAATACTAGGCCTCAAATTTATATCCTGCTAAATCTCTCGTTACCGCTGTACTGTTGTTGCTGGGCAAGATATTTAGTGTCCGTCAAAGCACATATTTTGTTCTGGGTTGAAATACAATTCCCAATTTAGCAATTTCATAATTTAGTGGTTTCTGCTATATCAGAGCTATTTGAAATCTATCCCTAAAAGGGTATATAATATTCAAGGTGCACATTGGGTCATTCAGAATAACTTCACACACACCCGCTACTGTGTATTTCCAAGTCTAATTCTGGCACTAAACCCATACCTGTCACCCAGCGCCTAAATACTAGGCCTCAAATTTATATCCCGCTAAATCTGTCCTTAGTGCTGTAGCTGGGCGAGTTATTTAGTGTCCGTTCAAGCACATTTCTTGTTCTGGGTTGAAATACAATTCCCAATTTAGCAATTTCATAATTTAGTGGTTTCTGCTATATCAGAGCTATTTGAAATCTATCCCTAAAAGGGTATATAATATTCAAGGTGCACATTGGGTCATTCAGAATAACTTCACACACACCCGCTACTGTGTATTTCCAAGTCTAATTCTGGCACTAAACCCATACCTGTCACCCAGCGCCTAAATACTAGGCCTCAAATTTATATCCCGCTGAATTTGAATACAATACATTGGGCCAAATAATATATTTGTTGTTGTGGTGAACCATAACAATGAGAAAAACATCTAGTAAGGGACGCGGACATGGTCGTGGTGGTGTTAGTGGACCCTCTGGTGCTGGGAGAGGACGTGGCCGTTCTGCCACATCCACACGTCCTAGTGTACCAACTACCTCAGGTCCCAGTAGCCGCCAGAATTTACAGCGATATATGGTGGGGCCCAATGCCGTTCTAAGGATGGTAAGGCCTGAGCAGGTACAGGCATTAGTCAATTGGGTGGCCGACAGTGGATCCAGCACGTTCACATTATCTCCCACCCAGTCTTCTGCAGAAAGCGCACAGATGGCGCCTGAAAACCAACCCCATCAGTCTGTCACATCACCCCCATGCATACCAGGGAAACTGTCTCAGCCTCAAGTTATGCAGCAGTCTCTTATGCTGTTTGAAGACTCCGCTGGCAGGGTTTCCCAAGGGCATCCACCTAGCCCTTCCCCAGCGGTGAAAGACATAGAATGCACTGACGCACAACCACTTATGTTTCCTGATGATGAGGACATGGGAATACCACCTCAGCATGTCTCTGATGATGACGAAACACAGGTGCCAACTGCTGCGTCTTTCTGCAGTGTGCAGACTGAACAGGAGGTCAGGGATCAAGACTGGGTGGAAGACGATGCAGGGGACGATGAGGTCCTAGACCCCACATGGAATGAAGGTCGTGCCACTGACTTTCACAGTTCGGAGGAAGAGGCAGTGGTGAGACCGAGCCAACAGCGTAGCAAAAGAGGGAGCAGTGGGCAAAAGCAGAACACCCGCCGCCAAGAGACTCCGCCTGCTACTGACCGCCGCCATCTGGGACCGAGCACCCCAAAGGCAGCTTCAAGGAGTTCCCTGGCATGGCACTTCTTCAAACAATGTGCTGACGACAAGACCCGAGTGGTTTGCACGCTGTGCCATCAGAGCCTGAAGCGAGGCATTAACGTTCTGAACCTGAGCACAACCTGCATGACCAGGCACCTGCATGCAAAGCATGAACTGCAGTGGAGTAAACACCTTAAAACCAAGGAAGTCACTCAGGCTCCCCCTGCTACCTCTTCTGCTGCTGCCGCCTCGGCCTATTCTGCTGCTGCCGCCTCGGCCTCTTCCTCCGCCTCTGGAGGAACGTTGGCACCTGCCGCCCAGCAAACAGGGGATGTACCACCAACACCACCACCACCACCTCCGTCACCAAGCGTCTCAACCATGTCACACGCCAGCGTTCAGCTCTCCATCTCACAAACATTTGATAGAAAGCGTAAATTCCCACCTAGCCACCCTCGATCCCTGGCCCTGAATGCCAGCATTTCTAAACTACTGGCCTATGAAATGCTGTCATTTAGGCTGGTGGACACAGACAGCTTCAAACAGCTCATGTCGCTTGCTGTCCCACAGTATGTTGTTCCCAGCCGGCACTACTTCTCCAAGAGAGCCGTGCCTTCCCTGCACAACCAAGTATCCGATAAAATCAAGTGTGCACTGCGCAACGCCATCTGTGGCAAGGTCCACCTAACCACAGATACGTGGACCAGTAAGCACGGCCAGGGACGCTATATCTCCCTAACTGCACACTGGGTAAATGTAGTGGCAGCTGGGCCCCAGGCGGAGAGCTGTTTGGCGCACGTCCTTCCGCCGCCAAGGATCGCAGGGCAACATTCTTTGCCTCCTGTTGCCACCTCCTCCTTCTCGGCTTCCTCCTCCTCTTCTTCCACCTGCTCATCCAGTCAGCCACACACCTTCACCACCAACTTCAGCACAGCCCGGGGTAAACGTCAGCAGGCCATTCTGAAACTCATATGTTTGGGGGACAGGCCCCACACCGCACAGGAGTTGTGGCGGGGTATAGAACAACAGACCGACGAGTGGTTGCTGCCGGTGAGCCTCAAGCCCGGCCTGGTGGTGTGTGATAATGGGCGAAATCTCGTTGCAGCTCTGGGACTAGCCAATTTGACGCACATCCCTTGCTTGGCGCATGTGCTGAATTTGGTGGTGCAGAAGTTCATTCACAACTACCCCGACATGTCAGAGCTGCTGCATAAAGTGCGGGCCGTCTGTTCGCGCTTCCGGCGTTCACATCCTGCTGCTGCTCGCCTGTCTGCGCTACAGCGTAACTTCGGCCTTCCCGCTCACCGCCTCATATGCGACGTGCCCACCAGGTGGAACTCCACCTTGCACATGCTGGACAGACTGTGCGAGCAGCAGCAGGCCATAGTGGAGTTTCAGCTGCAGCACGCACGGGTCAGTCGCACTACAGAACAGCACCACTTCACCACCAATGACTGGGCCTCCATGCGAGACCTGTGTGCCCTGTTGCGCTGTTTCGAGTACTCCACCAACATGGCCAGTGGCGATGACACCGTTATCAGCGTTACAATACCACTTCTATGTCTCCTTGAGAAAACACTTAGGGCGATGATGGAAGAGGAGGTGGCCCAGGAGGAGGAGGAGGAGGAGGAGGAAGAGGGGTCATTTTTAGCACTTTCAGGCCAGTCTCTTCGAAGTGACTCAGAGGGAGGTTTTTGGCAACAGCAGAGGCCAGGTACAAATGTGGCCAGCCAGGGCCCACTACTGGAGGACGAGGAGGACGAGGATGAGGAGGAGGTGGAGGAGGATGAGGATGAAGCATGGTCACAGCGGGGTGGCACCCAACGCAGCTCGGGTCCATCACTGGTGCGTGGCTGGGGGGAAAGGCAGGACGATGACGATACGCCTCCCACAGAGGACAGCTTGTCCTTATCCCTGGGCAGCCTGGCACACATGAGCGACTACATGCTGCAGTGCCTGCGCAACGACAGCAGAGTTGCCCACATTTTAACCTGTGCGGACTACTGGGTTGCCACCCTGCTGGATCCACGCTACAAAGACAATGTGCCCACCTTACTTCCTGCACTGGAGCGTGATAGGAAGATGCGCGAGTACAAGCGCACGTTGGTAGACGCGCTACTGAGAGCATTCCCAAATGTCACAGGGGAACAAGTGGAAGCCCAAGGCCAAGGCAGAGGAGGAGCAAGAGGTCGCCAAGGCAGCTGTGTCACGGCCAGCTCCTCTGAGGGCAGGGTTAGCATGGCAGAGATGTGGAAAACTTTTGTCAACACGCCACAGCTAACTGCACCACCACCTGATACGCAACGTGTTAGCAGGAGGCAACATTTCACTAACATGGTGGAACAGTACGTGTGCACACCCCTCCACGTACTGACTGATGGTTCGGCCCCATTCAACTTCTGGGTCTCTAAATTGTCCACGTGGCCAGAGCTAGCCTTTTATGCCTTGGAGGTGCTGGCCTGCCCGGCAGCCAGCGTTTTGTCTGAACGTGTATTCAGCACGGCAGGGGGCGTCATTACAGACAAACGCAGCCGCCTGTCTACAGCCAATGTGGACAAGCTGACGTTCATAAAAATGAACCAGGCATGGATCCCACAGGACCTGTCCGTCCCTTGTCCAGATTAGACATTAACTACCTCCCCATAACCATATATTATTGGACTCCAGGGCACTTCCTCATTCAATCCTATTTTTATTTTCATTTTACCATTATATTGCGATGCTACCCAAAGTTGAATGAACCTCTCCTCTGCCTGTGTGCTAGGCCTAAATATATGCCAATGGACTGTTGCAGTGGTGGCTGACATGAAGCCTGATTCTCTGCTATGACATGCAGACTAATTCTCTGCTGACATGAAGCCAGATTGTCTGTTACGGGACCTCTCTCCTCTGCCTGGGTGCTGGGCCTAAATTTATGACAATGGACTGTTGCAGTGGTGGCTGACGTGAAGCCTCATTCTCTGCTATGACATGCAGACTGATTCTCTGCTGACATGAAGCCAGATTGTCTGTTACGGGACCTCTCTCCTCTGCCTGTGTGCTAGGCCTAAATATATGCCAATGGACTGTTGCAGTGGTGGCTGACGTGAAGCCTGATTCTCTGCTATGACATGCAGACTGATTCTCTGCTGTCATGAAGCCAGATTGTCTGTTACGGGACCTCTCTGCTCTGCCTGTGTGCTAGGCCTAAATATATGCCAATGGACTGTTGCAGTGGTGGGTGACGTGAAGCCTGATTCTCTGCTATGATATGAAGACTGATTCTCTGCTGACATGAAGCCAGATTGTCTGTTACGGGACCTTTCTCCTCTGCCTGGGTTCTGGGCCTAAATTTATGAAAATTGACTCTTACAGTGGTGGGTGACGTGAAGCCTGATTCTCTGCTATGATATGAAGACTGATTCTCTGCTGACATGAAGCCAGATTGTCTGTTACGGGACCTTTCTCCTCTGCCTGGGTTCTGGGCCTAAATTTATGAAAATTGACTCTTACAGTGGTGGGTGACGTGAAGCCTGATTCTCTGCTATGATATGAAGACTGATTCTCTGCTGACATGAAGCCAGATTCTCTGTTACGGGACCTCTCTCCTCTGCCTGGGTGCTGGGCCTAAATTTATGACAATGGACTGTTGCAGTGGTGGCTGACGTGAAGCCTGATTCTCTGCTATGACATGCAGACTGATTCTCTGCTGACATGAAGCCAGATCCTCTGTTACGGGACCTCTCTCCTCTGCCTGTGTGTGTGCTGGGCCTAAATATATGCCAATGGACTGTTGCAGTGGTGGCTGACGTGAAGCCTCATTCTCTGCTATGACATGCAGACTAATTCTCTGCTGACATGAAGACAGATTCTCTGTTACGGGACCTCCCTCCTCTGCCTGGGTGCTGGGCCTAAATATATGCCAATGGACTGTTGCAGTGGTGGCTGACGTGAAGCCTCATTCTCTGCTATGACATGCAGACTAATTCTCTGCTGACATGAAGACAGATTCTCTGTTACGGGACCTCCCTCCTCTGCCTGGGTGCTGGGCCTAAATTTATGCCAATGGACTGTTGCAGTGGTGGCTGACGTGAAGCCTGATTCTCTGCTATGACATGCAGACTGATTCTCTGCTGACATGAAGCCAGATCGTCTGTTACGGGACCTCTCTGCTCTGCCTGTGTGCTAGGCCTAAATATATGCCAATGGACTGTTGCAGTGGTGGGTGACGTGAAGCCTCATTCTCTGCTATGACATGCAGACTGATTCTCTGCTGTCATGAAGCCAGATTGTCTGTTACGGGACCTCTCTGCTCTGCCTGTGTGCTAGGCCTAAATATATGCCAATGGACTGTTGCAGTGGTGGGTGACGTGAAGCCTCATTCTCTGCTATGACATGCAGACTGATTCTCTGCTGACATGAAGCCAGATTGTCTGTTACGGGACCTCTCTCCTCTGCCTGTGTGCTAGGCCTAAATATATGCCAATGGACTGTTGCAGTGGTGGCTGACGTGAAGCCTCATTCTCTGCTATGACATGCAGACTAATTCTCTGCTGACATGAAGCCAGATTGTCTGTTACGGGACCTCTCTCCTCTGCCTGGGTGCTGGGCCTAAATTTATGACAATGGACTGTTGCAGTGGTGGCTGACGTGAAGCCTGATTCTCTGCTATGACATGCAGACTGATTCTCTGCTGACATGAAGCCAGATCCTCTGTTACGGGACCTCTCTCCTCTGCCTGTGTGTGTGCTGGGCCTAAATATATGCCAATGGACTGTTGCAGTGGTGGCTGACGTGAAGCCTCATTCTCTGCTATGACATGCAGACTGATTCTCTGCTGACATGAAGCCAGATTCTCTGTTACGGGACCTCTCTCCTCTGCCTGTGTGTGTGCTGGGCCTAAATATATGCCAATGGACTGTTGCAGTGGTGGCTGACGTGAAGCCTCATTCTCTGCTATGACATGCAGACTAATTCTCTGCTGACATGAAGACAGATTCTCTGTTACGGGACCTCCCTCCTCTGCCTGGGTGCTGGGCCTAAATATATGCCAATGGACTGTTGCAGTGGTGGCTGACGTGAAGCCTCATTCTCTGCTATGACATGCAGACTAATTCTCTGCTGACATGAAGACAGATTCTCTGTTACGGGACCTCTCTCCTCTGCCTGGGTGCCGGGGCCTAAATATCTGAGAATGGACTGTTCCAGTGGTGGGTGACGGGAAGCCAGATTCTCTGCTATGGAACCTCTCTCCAATTGATTTTGGTTAATTTTTATTTATTTAATTTTTATTTTAATTCATTTCCCTATCCACATTTGTTTGCAGGGGATTTACCTACATGTTGCTGCCTTTTGCAGCCCTCTAGCTCTTTCCTGGGCTGTTTTACAGCCTTTTTAGTGCCGAAAAGTTCGGGTCCCCATTGACTTCAATGGGGTTCGGGTTCGGGACGAAGTTCGGATCGGGTTCGGATCCCGAACCCGAACATTTCCGGGATGTTCGGCCGAACTTCTCGAACCCGAACATCCAGGTGTTCGCTCAACTCTAGTGATTACCCTTTACCAGAGTAGATACATGAAAATTAACTTAGTTAGCTTAGTGGCCTTTGTCAGGATCTAAGGGCTAATATTTCTTATTATGGAGAGCACCTAGTATGCGTAATATAGGCCAGGCAACACTTCTCTGGGTTTTTGAGAAAACTGTAAGAAAATTAGCACATCTTATTTCTGCTAGCATCAGAGAGGTTTAGCTTTCATCTCCTTTTGGTAGGAAACCTAATTTGAATATCTTTTGCAGAAACCCAAAGATATTTTGCCTCTCGTTTGTATGGAATTGACTCATGTCCAAATATTTTTTATTTTATTTTAGCAACTCAGACATGAAACAAATTTAAAGAAATTCACTCATATTAATAACTATAGATGAAGCAAATATTTAAGTAACCAGATTGGTGTGTTATGCAATTGGCATACCATGCCCTTCTTTCGCTTTGTATTAATGTATCGCACTATGTAAATATTGTACAATTGTTTGGCAGCTGCTACTTCTGTATCTATAATCAAATGGATGGCGATAAGCAAAGGATCTATTCACTTTGTGCTAGGGGAATATTATTACATAGATTTAAAAGTCTGTGGCTATATTTTTCAACATCCTAAAACTTTGTGCTACTTTAGCAAAGAGTGAAGTTGTGAGAAATATGGAATATTATTTACTGTCAGCCATGTACCCACACCAACCATATGCTGAAAGATAGCAGAGGTAGTTAGCTCTAGAGATGGCCTTGTGGTTCGCCTGGCGGTCATTTCGCGGCAAACTTTGCGCATTCGCGATTCGCCGAACATGCGAACATATGGAGATATTCACGCCCGCCATATTCTTTTACATTGTGAAGAACTTTGACCTATTACACATCCATCAGGTGGTACAGGACAGCCAATTGAGATGTTTCAGCACATGGACATACCACCTACCTTCTAAATAAACCTGATCTGGCCGCCATTTTACATGTTTTGCCAGTGTAGGGAGAGGTTGCTGTGTGGAGCAGGGACAGGCTGTTAGGGACACCAAACCCTAGCTAATATGGCCACAAAAGTCCTTTTAAGAACTGGTATAGGTGTGCTATCAATGTGTGATACACAGAGGGGTGTGATATACTTATACTTTTATAATGAGTCAAAAACACATAGATCTACAGGGTGGGCCATTTATATGGATACACCTTAATAAAATGGGAATGGTTGGTGATATTAACTTCCTGTTTGTGGCACATTAGTATATGTGAGGGGGGAAATTTTTCAAGATGGGTGGTGACCATGGCAGCCATTTTGAAGTCAGACATTTTGAATCCAACTTTTGTTTTTTTCAATAGCAAGAGGGTCATGTGACACATCAAACAAATTGGGAATTTCATAAGAAAAACAATGGTGTGCTTGGCTTTAACTTAACTTTAACTTTATTCTTTCATGATTTATTTACAAGTTTCTGACCACTTATAAAATGTGTTCAATGTGCTGCCCATTGTGTTAGATTGTCAATGCAACCCTCTTCTCCCACTCTTCACACACTGATAGCAACACCGCAGGAGAAATGCTAGCACAGGCTTCCAGTATCCGTAGTTTCAGGTGCTGCACATCTCGTATCTTCACAGACCACTGTATATATCTTTGGATGTATAGTGTATTGTCTAGTGAGCCATTAAGGCAATTAAATATATAATTAAATCTTGTCCTGTCTGGTATCTCTATCACAAATCCCCACGTCCGTGTTTCGGCCTAGTAATACGCTACCGTGGGTTGGTTTCTTACCCTTTATAATCCTGTTAGCGGACCAGTCTTATTTCAAACAAGGAACTGGTGGCAGTCTTTCCAGGCTGAGAATGCGCTGTTTCACTGGGACAGTGAAAAGGCTCTCTCAGCTTGTTGCCTCTCTGTGCCCATGTGGACAGGAGGAATCTGTGAAAACTGTATCAAGACTGACCTTACCCGCTCCTCCAGGAGGGTGTAACGTCATGCCTTGGTAACCAGTGAATCTCTGCTGTGGACCAATATATAATCTGTATAGTGAAATATATGCATTGTGATTGTTCACTTGATGGTTAGGAAATGTTTTAAAGAATTAAATTCAGTAGTCATTTATAATGCAAAAATACGTCTAAATTATGCATATTTCAGGCGTAGATGGCCATTGCACTGCTATCTGAGACTTCTCCTCTCTCACGCAAGGACTAAAATTGTGGGTGCGGCGTGGACGGGCCAGCCAGTCTCATTCATCATTTTCTACACCTGTTTTAGGCGTAGAAAATTGTCTAAATGTAAGAGAGCAAGGAAGCTCTCTTACATTTAGAATTGGTGCTGGATGCACCGAAGTTATGTAGAGGCCTATCCCTATATAACTTTGGCAGATCCACCACAAGGTATAGAGGTTTTTAAGACCGGCATCTAAAACGCCGGTCTTAATAAATGTGCCCCATAGTTCATATAATCTCAGTGTGCAAATACTGTATTTACATTTGTAATCTGTTTATCAGGGCAATGTCTTTATAAAGTTCTTTCACTATCACTAACACAGTATTGTATTTATTAGGGCCTTAATAAAACACAAAGCCAAGAAATTTGTAATATATGTAAACATAAAATAAATGTCTACAATTTCCCAATCTATAGAATTTTCTACGAGTTCTGTAAAATATTTCCCCCTGCTCTCTTCCATTTTTATCTGGCAGCTGGCTAAGGAGCAGAACTGCCGAGTAGTGGGGGAGACTCCTTCTGCAGACAGTTGCCTTCCAGCCAGATACATGAATGGAGGGATCTCCTATAACACATACAGAAGACCTCTTTGCATATTCCTTAGTGTTATTGAATAGTAAAACAAACTAGAATTAAATTTGTATATTTCTATAAAAGTAGTTGTCCCATTAGGACAACTTCTGTTCATGTAACTGATAAGGACATAGCAGGGAGTACCCTGCTAAAAATGTCCTTCTATTAGCTATAATAGAGATCTATTGCAAACAGAATTCTGAAGGACTCTGCATAAACATGTATAACATGGTCACAACTCAATAGATATCCCGTGATATCAAATTTCTCCAGATGGGGAAATCCATTTAATTAACTTACAGTGATTTGAATAAGAGTAAAATGTGGGCTGTGAGTGGCATTCTGTAACTAGAAATTTATTCTGCTGTAAAGACTCAGGTATACTGAAAACCAAAACCGAGGAGCTGTCTATAAGTGATTCATTGTGTGATATGTTTTCTTATCATGGCTTTTACTGTACAAAATGTGTAATCTCTCTCTTGAAGCTGAATATGTAAATACTAAAATATCGGATGTAATACTGAGGTTTTAGCAATAGGAAATATAAATGTTGATTTACCCACGTTAAATAACATTATGGGGTTTAAGAGGCTTAATTTGTCTCAGGTACAAAGTCACTGTGAGGTGTGTATATTTAACAGAACCCCACTGTAAAGAACATAAACACATCAATGTCTAGGCAACCGGCACATGGTACCAATTACATATGATGAAATTCCAACCTATTAAGAAATTATTCTGCTCCAAGGAATCTTTGTCTACTTGGCTGTACTAATAAAAGCTAGGCCTCACAGAGTCCTAGTACTTTCACTTCAATATATATTTTTTAATTTCATGTTTCAAATATTATATGGCTAAGCGATAATTTTCATGAAATTATTTAAATTAAAGCAAACACGTGTTACACAAATGAACAACAAGATCTATTAACCTCAATCTAGAGTTACATACATTATATGCTAAATAATTAGGCCACCCTTCTAATTACACCCATTGCTAGCAGGTGCGTAAAATCAAATAAATGTCAACTTTGATAGACAATCCTTATCCGCAACATTTTACTGTCATGTGGTACCATGTAGAGCTATGTCTTGTGATTATCATGTGGAAATTTCAAGCATTAATAGCTTATTTGAGAAAAATAGGTTTATGATCAGTTAGAGGTGAGCAAAGTTATAAAAATTTGATTGGGCTGCTTTGCCGAAGTTCACCAAAAAATTTGATTCGTTACAAATGACTTTGTCGTAAATCACATTCCATTGTATGTAGTAGGCGAAATGACAAGGAAGGGTGATCTCACAATCCCGCGTCATTGAACCCCTCAGATGCCGCGTTCAACGCTGATAGCAGCATCTGACAGTCACATTGAGGCCTTTCAGGGGTAAATCAGGGGTTATAAACAAAAAATATATGCTCACCTCATCCATTTGCTCACTTAGAGACCGTCGCGGCCATCTTGATTGAAGAAAAAGCACCAAATCTTGCACGCGCTGACATCATGATATCACCGCATCATTAGTCTGGCCGGGCGAGGTGAGTTAGTTTCTTGCCTCCATTTCAGGAAAATTTTATTCATTACCACGAAGCACAAGGAAATTCGACTTTGTGAGGAATCAAATTTTTCCTGAAATTCGCATCAAAGTCCACTTTGTCAACTTCAATTTGCTCAACACTATGCTCAGTGATCAGGTTATAAGCTATCTATAGAAGTCTATGGAAAGGGGAGGAAGTAAAAGAAGGAGTCAAATCCTGGATGGAGGGAAACCCACAGACATGCTGCGGCAGCATCTACTTAGTTCTCTGTCCCACCTCAGTGCTGGATTCACAGCTACACTGCTCATTACTGCTGTATAACGTACTCAGTACTGCTGCTACTTTTGAGAGGATGATAGAGAGAGATAGGGAAGCAGGATCTCCACTGTATGCAGTGTATAGGGGATATCATAGCAGCTAGTTTCCACCCACTAGTGCACACACAATAGCTTATTGTAAAAAGTCCTCTGAAATGGTATATCATTTCTACCCCATTTTTTTTAAATACATTACTGTACAGTCCACAGAACCTAATTTAATTTAGAATGTGACCAGACTCAAGAACAATCCTATCACTAAATAAACTAAGTAATAGTGGGATATCTTTTGTTAGCGTACTATGATTGTTATTATTATTAGTAGTAGTAGTTGTAGTAGTATTAGTAGTAGTGAAATTTGTCAGACTTACGGTAATATGTTAGCTAGTCATCTAAAATGCTTTTGATGAAAATGCTTCATACAATCCTTTTAAACGTAAACAGGAAACACAACCCTAATGCATATTGTGCTCATACATTCTCAGGGAGTTTGATGTCAGACATGGATTGTTCTAAGAATGCATACCTGCTAGCTCAATTGCCCAGGGATAGATAAAATACAAGAGCCAGTGTGGGTAAAAATAAAATCTATCTGTGCCATCGACATTGAGTATCCTTGGTGCAGGAAGTCAGGTCCACTGAGTGTTCCATTATTATGCCTGCCCTGAGCACAGACTGGAGCCGAGGAACTTGCCTGAAAAGCTAGTAAAATTGTAATGCACTCTGTAGTGCAGTCTTGTCATATTCGGTTATAGCAAATAATCCCAGATGCCTGCAGAGCTAAAATGGAGCTGTAATGTGCTTGCCTCCTAACCCGAGCTGACAGCAATGATGTACGACTACCATTAGTGGAAAATATCACTTCAACTAACCCATGATCCGGCTCCGCTAGGGGTCATATTATCCATGAGGAACAAATTACACTTTGAAAGTAAATACAAATTTCTTATATAGAATTGGGTGCAAAGTAGGTAGATTGTGCCGTTACCTGTGCAGACTCCCAGCTTAGTGACAGGTGATAAAATACATGATAGAGTAATGGAGGACAAAGTGGTGAGGCCTTATGCAAGCTCCCACTTCACGAGCATATACTCAGGCCTATACACTGCTACTCTGTCAAGTGAAAAAAATATAGTTTATAACACGGACTTGCTCAACTTCAAATTTCATATAATAGTCACTAGATTCATATTCCATACACTTTAACATCATAGTCCTTTAAAAGTATTGCACTGCTTTTGAACACTATACTATTATATTTTGTTATAAAACAGTATTTTTGACATCTTTTCTTGCCAATCTCATAACTGACAATTACCTTTGTGATAAACTGTATACTGAAGACCTGACACCTACACACATTTGCAAACAAGAGAGATATTTGAAAAGACAGCAAAGAATAAACACTATTGCATCAAAAACACTCTTCAAGCATGCAAATGATGTCTACATTTCCTGAACTAACGTGCATGTTAATAATAAGAAGTTGAGAACCACACAAATTCTAAACACTTTTTTCTGCATTTAAATGAATAACTAAGACAATGGAATTAGAATTGAATGGACAGTACTCAAGTAACTGCCTAAAAAGCCAATAAAGTAATTGCCAAACATAGTACTTCTACATGATTTAAAGATATGACCGTCAGATAAGAGTATTATATATTATTACACAAAGTCAAAAATATTATTATTTGCTACTTTATATCTTGTCCTGCAAAAATAAGACCATACAAGTACATTGATTAAAAAAACTAAGGCCTCTTTCGCACTTGCGTTGTCCGGATCCGGCGTGTACTCCACTTGCCGGAATTACACGCCGGATCCGGAAAAACGCAAGTGAACTAAAAGCATTTGAAGACGGATCCGTCTTCAAAATGCGTTCAGTGTTACTATGGCACCCAGGACGCTATTAAAGTCCTGGTTGCCATAGTAGTAGTGGGGAGCGGGGGAGCAGTATACTTACAGTCCGTGCGCCTCCCGGGGCGCTCCAGAATGACGTCAGAGCGCCCCATGCGCATGGATGACGTGCCATGCGATCACGTCATCCATGCGCGTGGGGCGCCCTGACGTCACTCTGAAGCGCCTCGGGAGCCGCACGGACAGTAAGTATACTGCTCCCCCGCTCCCCACTACACTTTACCATGGCTGCCAGGACTTTAGCGTCCCGGCAGCCATGGTAACCACTCTAAAAAAGCTAAACGTCGGATCCGGCAATGCACCGAAACGACGTTTAGCTTAAGGCCGGATCCGGATCAATGCCTTTCAATGGGCATTCATTCCGGATCCGGCCTTGCGGCAAGTCTTCAGGATTTTTGGCCGGAGTAAAAAGCGCAGCATGCTGCGGTATTTTCTCCGCCCAAAAAACGTTCCGGAACTGAAGACATCCTGATGCATCCTGAACGGATTTCACTCCATTCAGAATGCATTAGGATAAAACTGATCAGGATTCTTCCGGCATAGAGCCCCGACGACGGAACTCTATGCCGGAAGAAAAGAACGCATGTGTGAAAGAGCCCTAAAATGTTAAAGCTCTTGGAGTGTGTTTTAAAAAAAATGTGTGTGGTCACTAAGAGATTAAACACTATATACTAAGTACAGTTGAAAAAAATGTAAGTGATATGAAGCCTTTGGAATTACTAATGACTAGAGATTTTGACCGTGCTATCTGAGGCTACAATTTAGGCCTTTCAGGGGTTAATAAATAAATAAATAAATACTCACATTATCCATTTGCTTACGCAGAGGCCATTGCAGCCATCTTGATTAGAAACACCATGCAAAATGTCGGACAGTGACATGATGATGTCATCACATTGGGCGGATATGGTGACGTCATTACTGATGAAGTAAACACTTTTGGGCAGCATGCCTCCATGTGGACATCATAGATCACCCCGCACAAGATTTTGCACAGTTTATGCAATGAAGATGGCAGCGACGGCCTCTTTAAGTGCAAATAGATGAGGTGAGTATGTATTTTATTTTTATTTTTTTACTGCCATTTCAGGAAAAAATTGATTCAGAAATTAATCTTTACAACAAATTAAATTGTTCCTGAAATTCTGATCAAAGTCAATTTGTTTGGCTTCGATTCCCTCAACACTACAAAAAAAATGTCATCTGATTGTTATCTGTAGGTTGTCACAATCTAAAGTAATCACACAAACATTGTGCAATTCATGTCCATTATTCTGCACATTGATTAACCATTCACAGACCAGGGATCAAAAGTAAGTGAATCCTTGAATTTAATAACCTATTTATCTCCTTTTTAAGACATGCACAATGTTGAGCTTGAACTTGGGGCCATTCCTCCCTGCAACTGTGTTTTAGTTCTTATTCAGGTCAGTATTTTTTAGATGCATGGCGTGCATAGCTCATGCCAACCCTAGGGTTAGGGTCAGAACTCTAACGTGACCATTCCAAAACAAAAATCTTCTTTTTCAACCATTTAGTTGCTTTACTTTTCTTATCTTGCACCTTTACACTATGTCCCTTTAGTTTGAAGTAATGGTCTGCTGCCCTTACATTCTTCAGGAGAATGTTTTAATGCACCTTATAATTTACTTTTCTCTCAATGATCACAAGGCACTTGGACCCTGAGGAAGCAAAGAAGTCCCAACCAAGGTGCTCCCTTCCCCACTTTGTTGTTATACTGTATGTGTAAGTTGATGTGCTGTGTCCCTTTTCCAATACAATCATATTTGCAGTTTATATATATATATATATATATATATATATATATTTTTTTTTTTTTTTTTATATTATCACAGCTTGCCTGGATATAATGCAATTTTAGGGTTGTTTCACATGTGTATTTATGCAAATCTGGCAGGCTGTTCTGTCTAGGAACAGCCTGCCAGATCCATCATATCCGGAATTCTGTCCTTCCCCATTCACTAACATGGCGACTGGCAGAAATCTGGACAGAACTAGGCAAATACTTCATCCAGCCGCTTCTCTGCATATTTGATGGGTTGCACCCAGATCTCCAGCGGACCCCATTATAGTGAATAGGGCTGCAAGGAATTCTGGCAGCACCCAGCAATGACAGATCTGGTAGGCTGTTCCCGTCCGGAATATCCTGCCAGAGCTGCATAAATGCAGATGTGAAACAAGCCTTATACTCTCTCATGCATGGTCAATATACAGTAAAGTGCTAAGGAAGTAGTCCATCTGTGCTGTTTAGAAATTATGCACATGCAGGCTGTATCCAGGTCCAATGACTGAGATACCTTCATGACCAGAGTAGGATATGTGATGAAATTACAGCACATGCTGGAAGTAAGTCAGCATTCTAAGGTGTTCACAGTGATTAGATATACTATATCTACTAAAGCAAAGCATCTGTAAAAAAGTTGTGGAACAGAATCAGAATATTGTAGGGAACATGAAGTCCCTTAGGCCTGGGACTAAAGTTGTGTAGCAATTGAAACTTTTTTGGGAACATATATTTACCAGAAGCAAAGATATGTCAACTTTATTTTTCCTTCACATTTTTATTGACTGACAAGATTACAGTCACAAGCATTCAAGACAGCTTCCTTAGGCACACAAAATCTACTCAGTCAATAAGGAAGGTATGATACAACTACAATATACAGATATAGCCAAGCTAAATTGACTCTGATAACTCATGGCACAGTGGTTATCTCATGACAAAAGGCATTGAAGTCCATTGAAAAGTTATCTTTCTCTTACTATCCATTACTTAGCGCGTTAACCATCAAGTTTAGCTTGGCTGCATCTGTAGCTGTCCCCCTCACCTCCCTAGGCAGCTCTAGAAGTGTTTGAATCCAGTCCTGCTCACATACTAGGACAGGTTGCTGATGGCCATTTTAAATCATTCCTGGAGAACCCCATTAAGTGCTCATGTACATGAACATTTTTCTTTTTCTGTGTCTGCTCCATTTTTTTGCAGCCCATATGTGGAGCCGTTCACTACAATGGAGCCACTGAAAAAACGGAAATGCATTCTGTGTCTGTATGTCAGCATGGCAGTTTTCAAAAAAATAGAACATGTCCTATTATTGTCCGCATTATGGACAAGAATAGGACTCTTCTGTTAGGGGCTGGCCACAAGGCTGGTATCCGTGTTTTGCGGATCCAAAATTTGTGAACCAAAAAACACCCAACGGTAATGTGCATGAGCCCTAAGAGAAAGGGAGCCATTTATTATACTGAAATATGAGTAAATTAGGCATATTTCAGGCACAGATAGTGGCACAATGGTTAGTTGTGTCGCTATCTGCTACTTTGCCCCACTCACGCCAGATCTAAAATTGTGGGTGTGGCGTGGGAGGGGAAGGGGATGAGCCGATAGGTCTATCTGATTTACTATTTTTCATGTCTGTTTCATGTGCAGAAAAGGTCTAAATGTAGGGTAGCAAGGCAGCTGTCTTACATTTACAATTGGCGCAGGATCCACCGGCGCCTCTACATAACTTTGGTGGAACAACCACCAGCTTAGGGCTTTATTAAGATCGACATCTAAAACACCAGTCTCAATAAATTTTTCCCATAGTATTTTCATTAAGACTAATTTCACATTACAGTTTGACTGACGGAGATAAAGCTGTCTTTACAAGCAACATGAATTTTAATATGAGCAGAATATTTGTCCCTGTGCTTTTTGAAATGCCAAACGTCTATTCTTAAATGCATATAGCCTAAAAAATATGAGTATAAGGAAGTATAAAGTATGCACTGTGTGTGCAAATGTGACATTTAAAACCACTTCAATTCACAGTGACCTATGCTTTGCATATCAGGATTATACATGTGCTACAACTATGATTCATATTAATAATTACTGCATGTGTTTTATTGCATAAGAAATTGTGTCCAAACTTATTTAAAGATAAATTCTAACTGTACTGACTTTTGAAGAACGTGTTCACAATTGCAGTGGCCAAGTGCGAGTGGATAATATTCAGTATTTGCTGAGACGCCAATTTCAGCTTGTGCAGGGTACTATCCCAGGGCCCTTCCAAGGTGTTATAACGTCCCGGTTAGGAATGCCAGAGTGGGGAAATGACCTATAATGTCTTTGTAGTTTGGTGGTAGTTGTGTCACAGTGTCTCCTACTTGGGTACGGCCGGACTTCTTGCTCCTGACTCACTTGCAATAAATTTGAGTGTAGTGATAGTAGGAGTAATAGAGGAACCTTGCAGAATAAATGATGTCCAGACCTTTAGATGAAGTTCAAACGTTGCTTTACTTGAAATAACTTGCATCTAAACAGTATACAGCTTTGGTCTCTTGGTCCCAGAAGGTTTTGGCAATGATTGGCAGGAATGAATACTTCCGCTTTAAATGTGGAGCTTGCAGGATAAACGTCTGCTTGGTAGCTCTGTAACTGTGGCGGGGTTAGCTTCTGCACTTATCTGTAACTTCTGCTGTGGAAGGACAGACTAGCTGAGGAGGAATAGGCTTCTCCTAGGACTCTGGACTTATCTCACAGATGGATTCTCAGGGGATGCTTTCCTCCTGGAACTCTGGAGTTTGGCTGTAGTTTCTGCTATGACTGGGTATATATATGGACATGTCTCAGCCGAGACTATGTTATTGTTGTCTTCCCTAAGAAGGGGTTCTCCTGAACACTATCACACAGCCTTCCTCTAGCAGGGGGTGGCTGGCACTCTGACTTAAACCCATACTGAAGGATGTGGGTCCAGCCCACTTATCCACAGAGGGGGAGTTAAACTGGAATAAACCATTCCAGCTTAGATACACTAAACTGTAACTTGTCCCTGCCAATGAGTTGCTGCAACCTGCTGGTAACCAAGCCAATTACATGAACAATTGCATTTAAAATAGCTTTATATGCACATTTGTGGAGGACATGAGCAAAATCATATCTGATGGCAGTATAAAGGCTCTTAGAAGATAGTAGCGGGGTAGAGGCATGCAGTAACACAACTCTGGGGTGTTACACAATCTGATATCTTAAGGGGAACAATAAAATAAAGACCTTCCAGTGCCATTTTTTGCCTTGTTAATTCATCCCTGGAAGCACTAGTCTTTCAATTATTTACAATCTGCACTGCTCACTATCTCTGTCACTCTCCTATGCCATACTTCATCCTCTAATTCTCAATGGATGGGAAGTAAACAGTAATCAAATCATTTTTGGTCCTATATTCCCACTTGTAAAATTCAGCAAAATTTGACTTTGCCTCAATGGTCAGTAGACTCTGGATGGAAGACTTAATACAATGCTAAAACCAAATTCAATCCACAGCTAGTCAATAATCTGGACTAGTGTTCAGCAAAGGGATCTGAATTTCAAGGAAAGTTCAATTCGCCGCAAAGGCGAATTTCCTTGTGCTTCATGATAGCAAAAAAAATAAAATAAAATATTTTCCCTGAAATGGTGTAAAAAAAACAAAAAACATATTTACACATTTGCTTGTGACGGGCCGACCGCCGCTACCTTGATTGAAGAGCTCGCATAAAATCCTGTACATCACCATGCCGGCCAATGTGATGAAGTAGTTCTTGTTGCCATTTTAGTAGCCAACTTGTAATGATTAATGCAAAGAGTCCAAGGTCACAGGGAAGCTGATGCTGAATGCGGTGCAGTTTAAAGTAAACAATATCCATAAAATGATATTAGTTTTCTGGCATAATGGCAATTAAAAGAAAGATACATTTATCAAGGCCTTCACTACTTTTAGTGACTATACAAATTTTCTGTAAGTGTTGTAAAGCAGGAATTGGCCTATAAGAAATGTCCTTATACCTGGCGTAACTTGTTAGCTACACCATATTGGCATCAACAATATTAATTTGCCATTAATATTTAAAGCAAAAGTTAATGATGTAAACTGTAAGATAGTTCAACATAGCATTCATTAGATTGAGGCTGTAGAAAGAGGACGGACACCAATATAAAGTTTGTAATGGGACTTTATATTTCAAACTACCCCCAAGAGGACACCTAAGCCCTCCTCTCTGCCACTGGGCAGGTACATAATGAGCTCTCAACAGTAATTAACGCTGTGAGATTTAGGTACTAATGGATCTGGCCAGTGACCACACATGCCCTCAAGAATTCAACTGCTTTGGCCTGCATCTCACCTTTGACTGGAACTGGAGGAGGACAGAAACTGGTAGCTATTGATGGCCAGCTTTTGGGGTAGAATATTGTGCTGCACTGTGCTGCAATTTGGTTCTGCTGGGATGGTATTTTGCCGCCTTCTGTTAATTTGAACCTTCCTACAAATTGGGGCCACTTTAAGTTGCCAGTCCGCACCTGGACAGA
Source organism: Bufo gargarizans (assembly GCF_014858855.1). NCBI lineage: Eukaryota > Metazoa > Chordata > Amphibia > Anura > Bufonidae > Bufo > Bufo gargarizans. The sequence continues at coordinate 266,691,215 of NC_058082.1, read as the reverse complement.
CATATACTTTTTTTTTACCCCCTCTATTTACAGTCCATGATCCTTCAGCCAATTCCCAAACTCTTCTTTACTAAAATGTCAATTCCTTTAGAGAGGAGAATGCTGCAAAGCTTCAAAGGGGAAAGGGATGGGAAAAGGCAAGAGTGGAGCCACTCTCTCCAATATCCTTATAGAAACTGCATGGACTGCCTCTATACAGTAGTATGTACACTGTAGATTTGGAAAGTTAGAGTTAGAAAAGGATATATAGCTAGGGAGTGAAAGGGAAATACATACAAAGTACATGAATAACAGCACCATAAACACCAGTTATAGAAAAAAAATGACTCTCAAGAAGAATAATCTTAGATGTTACTAGATAGAATAAATGTTATATTCTTTGTTCAGCTACAAAAGCATGTTTTTTCTAAGGCTTTTGCTTTGGAATTAGTAGCACCATCTACACAGAATGCAGGATAATATTCTTAATTTATTATTGCCATTATTAGTAATGTATGACTGTAATGTAATTTCAGTACTATTTAATTTGGCCATTTGTAAAGTGCTATTTAAAAGTGCTTTTTTATATTCTTTTTTATTAGATGCAGTGATATTTGTTTTACAGCTTTCTTAATCTTCCTCCAGAATAATAATAGCTCTCAGAAATGTTTACTGCACATCTAAAAGTAACATAATACTAGAACAGAAATCATTAAAGCACAGCTAGTTGCTAGTATTTAACCTCACTGTTCATTGTGTGCCCGCTAGACACCCTGTGTTCTTGTGTATATTTTATGGCCTGTAACCCAAAATAACTGCTGAGCTAGTGTAGTCTATGCATTTTATTAGCATTTATAAAACCCTATTTTTTCTGCCTTGCCTAATGACATAATCACTGTTACATTAAAAAATATATTTAATAATTCTCAAGAAATTTAAAACACAATTCTGGCTATGGATTCAAACCTTTACCCTCAATCCAGCTGTTCCCCAACAAAATTTGCTTCACATTATACAGATTGTAATATGTGGAGTCAAGAAGGATTTTTTCCTCCTAATATGAGGCAATTGGCAATAATTTAAAGGGTCTTTCCGAGATACTAAAACATGTACCTAAAGGCAAGGAATGTTATGAAGTAAGAACCATCACTCCTGGCAGTCTTTGTTTTCAATGCTAAAGCGATGATGTTCCTGACTACCACATGTAACTACTGCAGCCGATCACTGTTTTTAGATATCACTTGGTGTAGTCAAGCATTTCATCTATGCAGTGCTGGTCTCACTTCAGCATCAAATATCCAACTACCACACCATAGAAATAGAGACCGTCAAGAGCACTGGAGTGGTTTTGCTGGTCTGTCAGCCTGAATGAAGCTGTCGTAATGTGCTAGATGGCCAAATGGAATTGAAAAAAAATGTGGAGGCACAGTATTGCCATAGGCAAGGATGGCCAACCTGAGCCTCTCCAGCTGTTGAAAAACGACAACTCCCAGCATGCCCAGACTGCCTACAGCTATCAGCCTACAGCAGGGTATGGTGGGATTTGTAGTTTTTCAAAAGCTGGAGAGATGCAGGTTGGTCATCCCTGCCAAAAAGAAATTGTGAAAAAGAAGGCTGGACATAGAAGTACTTTGATGAATAACTTTGGATGCTGAACTCTGACTCCTAATTCATTATTCCCCTTCTTTGGGCTATATTTAATGTATATAAAAAACAAAAAACAAGGAAAAGGTGCCTCAACCAACTAGATTATAGGGGTTCAAGGATAAATTATAAAAGTTACTCACTCTCTGAGTACATTGAAGGTTAAGTTTGCCTCCCCAAATATTTCTAAAGCTGCTGCAGATATTAGACACTCTGGAGTGGGCAAAATGGATACATTTTTTCTTCACCACAAGCTGCTTCTCAGAAAACAGCTGATGCTGTTGGGAAGTTTTTTGCCAAAAATATAAGCAAGAAATTCCCTGAGGAGAACAACAAGGAGGACATGCTGGAGGCGGAGTGTGTTGAAGGGACAGATTATTACAGTCAAAATGATTTAGATCTGTCTTACGGTACAGTATGCCTCTGGAGGAGATGAAAGCACAATAGACTCTAAACCATCTTTGAGGGAAAGTTTGTTGGAGATAATGAAAGCATCATGTATCAAATCTATAAATGAACAGAACAGTTCAATTAAAATAGATGTGCGGACTTGCAAAAAAAGGATATATTGGAAGAGGTGTAAGAATAGATGGGGCTGATGGAGGATAAAATTGAACCCTTACAAAAAATAAAAAAACTATCTAAAAACAGTTATAAATAGGGAGAGCAGATCCAGATGTCAAATTGTCTGGTTTCAGACAGGGAAGTGAAGATATGAATATTATAGAGTTTATTACAAGATGGATTGTTGAGTTCTTTGGTTGTGAGTCATTCTCTTTTTTTTTTTTTTAAAGGAAAGGACTCATTGGGCATGGCAAGTAGGTGGCAACCTGCACCATTTTCTTGTGAAATTTTTGCTGTCTGGGGATGATAAACTGCTCAAATTAGCCAGTATTGCAAAACAGCTGCTGTTTTTGGGGTCCAGAATTAATGTTTATCCAAACTATGCATTGTTTATCTGCGATTTTTTTTTTTAGAGAGGCAGAAATTCAGTACTCAATTTTATTCTGTTCAACATTTTTGATTTTCCCCAAGATATGCTACAGCAGCCTGAAATTATATGTTTAGTTAATTGTATGATATTGATTCCTTGAGAATATATAATGTATTGGGGTGACTGCTTTACTGAAAATTTTGGGGGGTTGGTAGGAAAGGTCGAGGTTGAATGGTAGGCTAAGAATTCCATTACTAATGGCATTATGTGATGTAAGAGGTGGAGGAAAAAATAAAGAGAAAAAATATAGACAACATAGGGTCACACAATTCTCAGTAGATGATGGTCACAGCTTATCTACTCTCTCTCTCTCTCAGGCAAGATGGCTGCCCCCGTAATAATGTACAGAAAAAAAGAATAAAATTGTCTACAGTAAAACAGATTAGAAAAAAATTATATTTATTATCTGTTTTTATTTACTAAAATTATTCAGGTGATATTCTTTAAAATGGTGACTTGATTTGTCCTATACCAGTGGATCAGCACTGCTGAATATTAGGTTGAACTGGGGGGGAATGATGTATTTTTTCAATCTTAGTACCCGCATTGTATCAATCATTTTTGAGATTAGAGTACACTACCTCTACCATTCAATTTCAGAGATAAAGGAGTCAAAGTGGGTAAGTCTGAAAGGTTGCCTGTCCAATTAAAATGTAACCTTTCATAGCCCTTTAGCTACTGAAGAACTGTACTCCATCCTACATAGTGAAAATGGTAGAATAAAGACTTGCTTCAACGTACTGTATTTCTGGAAAGGGAGATAACATCTCCAGCCCAATTAAGTATATTTCATTGCCATTACCTAGGAAGTTTGATCCATTCTAGTTCTAATTGGTTTTGCCTCTTTATAGCTGACTTTACTGATTGATATTTTACTGAACTGTTATATTACAAACATAAGTTTACAGTCTAAGGAGGAGATTTATCAAAACTGGTGTAAAGTAGAACTGGCTTAGTTGCCTATAGCAATCAATCAGATTCCACCTTTCATTGTCAGAGCTCCTTTGAAATATGAAAGGTGAAATCTGATTGGTTGGTATAGGCAGTTAAGCCAGTTTTCCTTCACATCAGTTTTAATAAATCTCTGCCTGTTTTTTTTTTTTTTTTATAAAGTTTTTATAACATTTTAAATTACTCATTTGATCAGCCTCAAATGACTATTACAAGAGTTCCAGTTCACTTTTTTTTCCTACCATTAAGCAATTGGCCCTTTATCAAGAAATTCCTAGCTTGAATACATTTGGAAGTAATAGTTCTTTGATATACCAAAAGCAAAACTATATTTGTTTCAATTGCATTTCAAGTTATTTTAGAGTGGGACTCAAGTCTCGGTGTAGTAATATCAGTGGCATATGAAGATTTCAAGCTACTGGGCTCCAAAACACAATCTGTAACAGGACCCCCATATATCAAGTGCCATTTATAGTACTGGTGTCTTATTTATAGTACTCATGTGGCAGAGCAACCATTAGACCCAACCAGAAACCAGAGACTAAGTAAAATTGTTCACTGTCATATAGCTGGCAGCAGGAGATAGCGTATCATGGAAATGGCAAGTTAAAAGTGCTCTTGGTTGTCTATTCTACAATATTGCAGTATACTAAAGAATTGTGCTGCACCATATAAGTTGACAGGATACTTGAGATGCAGTCTTACCATGCCTAGTTGAATCTCATTGTTACATTAAATCTGCAAAGGAAGAAAGCATAAACCAGTGGCATAGGTTGAATCCAGCAAACAATAATAAAGTATAATCGAGCACCTCCATTAAAATCTCTGTTGTGCTTTATTTAGTTTCATACTAAAATAACCTACAAAGACATAATCCTCCACCAAAGCATACTTGACACGTTTCGAACACAGGTGTGGTCTTAATCGTAACTGAGTGAGACTAGCTCCGTTGGGCAATTCTCTATCTAGTCTCACTCAGTTACGATTAAGACCACACCCGTCTTCGAAATGTGTCAACAGATGATTTGGTGAAGGATTATGTCTTTGTAAGTTATTTACTATGAAACTAAATAAAGCACAACAGAGATTTTAACAGAGGTGCTGGATTCTACTTTATTACTGTTTGCTGGATTCAACCTGATCCTTTCCGTGCACCAGGCTAACTTATTGGAAGTGAGCTGGAGTGCATTTACACACTGCATAGCGTAGGTTGACATCATCCAGGGCAAGCCAAGTATTGTGCCTAGGCTTGTGCAAATTGAGCTTCGGATCATAGATCTGAAGTTGACTCGTTAAAAACTTGTTTGTAATGCTGTTTCCGTACAGTATTAAAATGTATGTGCTCCGTTTAGCAAGTTTTTGAATATGCAGATAGGAATACCGAAGTCATTCACTGAAGTCTTGCGCAACTTTGGTCCAGATGAAGTTTTGCTACACGGAGCCCATACATTTTAATGCTGTATGGAAACAGCATTACAAACTTTAAACAAAGATTTTAAACAAATTGACTTCAGCTCTATGATCCGAAGCTCGATTCGCTAAAGCCTAATTGTGCCTTCTAACGTTTGGACGTGCCATTTTTTACACAGACAGAGATGATCAGGGTCTGCTATGATCTAGCATCTCTGTCCCTGAGACATCTGCCGATCGTGTGATTGCCGGGTCCGCTAAAAGAAACAGCATTTCCATTTGTTCTATTCATTTAACAGCGCTCATTGAGTGAGCGCTGTTAAATAACCCTTTATAACCCTTTCTGCCTTCTTCTTTGCTTACTGCATAGTGCCCAGTCCTCCTTATTAACACCATAAATACTAGGCGTATGGAGTTTTCATTTTGCACCATGTTTAACGCTTGGAATTAAAGTTTAGCACCAAGCACAATACATATATGGTGCTTGGTTGTTATAGAGTTAATATAGAGGATTATTAATGTGGGGGCCTACATGTAGTCTGCACAACAGGCTTATGAGAATTTTACTAGTACTACTCTGAGCCTGCTGCGCAAACAACTTAAGCCAAACATTAATAAACCTCTATTAGCCTCTATTATGAAACCAGTCCCAATTCTAATGGCTAGACACTGGGTATACCCCCACAGCCTCCAGTACACTCAAATTTTCCCTTAAACAACAATAAAAAACATATTGGTGGACTGTGTTCTGCATTTAGTTGCTTCACACTGGAGTGACTCCTGGTTTTGGATTTGAGGCCTAGAGTCAAGTGCAGGTGCTCTGATCTCATCAGTGCACATGCAACTGGAGTTTCAAGGCTGAGGCAGCCTGCACGTAGTGCGCAGAATACTAGTGAGTGAACGTCATTCACTCTGTAGCAAACAGGCGCTGCGCACATGCCACCATCACCATTTAGTGTATGATTCAATGAATGGCAATGACGAGATGTGCGCAGTGTGCTTCCTGCAGCAAAGTGAATGGCGTTGTCTGTACCAGTGCCCAGGTGGCCTGGAAAACTGTCCCTCTGCCCCCACACCTTATGCTACTGATATAAACACATGATAAAAGAAAAAGACACAGCTATTGATATGCTTAAAGGGGATGGTCAAAGTTTGCAAGCTATACACTATCCACAGGATAACTAACTGATTGCTGGAGGTCCAGCTGCTCGCACCTCCACTAATCCTGAGAACGTGGGTTCTTTTCCCCTGATCTGATGAAGTGGCAGGTCGAGCATGAACCCTGCCAACTCCATGCATTTTCTATAAGACAGTCATAAATACCTGAGTACTGTACTTTGCTATCTCTAGCAGACCCATAGAGAACCTATGGAGCAGCAAGGCTCTTGCTCAACTTGTGGCTTCATCAGATCAGAGAAATGGGATCGCCCCATTCTTGGGATTGGTAGGGGTCCCAGTAGTCAGACTACTAGAAATGAGTTAGTTATACCCTATCCTGTGGATAGGAAAGAACTTGCAAACTTGGCAGATCCCCTTTAAGTAAGTAATAAATAAATAAATAAATACAAATATTATATAGAAATACTAAAAATAAACCATTTGTTCATAACACAAAATATCTGACCTTCATGACATCATTATCCCATATACAAGAATAAGAATGTGATACATTGATGACATTCTTAATTGTGGAAGATAATGAAGAGGACTTTAATACCAGTGATTGAATATTCATCTGAGTTAAACTAATTGGCCATCAAGTAGTTTTGTAGGTGCAATTCCTAACCCTATTTTGGCCTCTGATGTCATCGTCCAGTGTCTCACAAAATACATTCTCTAGTATTTCTCCCATTGGTACCAGTATGATACCTGTTAGGAGAGGTGTTCAAATAAATACAAGAGTATCTCAGCTCAAATTCATTCTGAGAATGATTATATATATATAACAAGAGATGAATAAAGTTCTTAAAAATTATATTTGGCTGCTTTGACGAATTTTACAAAGAAAATCGCTTTGCGATTAATTACTTTGTCAAGAAGTGCATTTCTTTGTAAGTAGCGGGTGCAATGATGGGATAGCACCACCCTCTGTCAGATGCCGCATTCATCGCTGATATGAATATTAAAGCCCTTCAGGGGGTGAAAAAAATGTATTGTACTTATTGAACACGAAGAGGCCATCATGGCCATCTTGCTTAAAGATCCAGAGCAATATCTCGTCTCACGTGGGGCTTGATGTCGTCATCTTGCTGGCCGGCGTGGTGACATCATATATCACTGTGCACGAGATTTCATGCGGGATCTTCAAGCAAGATGCTGCAACAGACTGAGGTGAGTATATATATTTTATTTTTGTTATCATGAAACATGAGCAAATTTGGCTTTGCGGCAAAAGAGAATTTCTGTGAAATTAGGATTAAAGTCCACTTTGGATACTTCAATTCGCTCAGCACCATATATAACCCACGTTAAAAGTATATACTTGTTAAAAGAGAAAAAGTGCCTAAATAAACAGCAGGTGGACTAACTTCTAAGCTGTGTGTTTTAGAATTGCATGTAGGAAAAGTCACTCAATAATGTTGTGAAAGTATTTATTTCTTCAATATATGATCATATTATGTTGTAATTTATTTTGTGTCAAGGGTGCATTACATACTTCATGTGCATAAACATAATAAGCCTTTTCTCAAAAACCGATGACCCCATACAAAGTATTCTCTGTTGGGCGTCAGAGATTTTATGATGCTTTATATTGTTGATTAAATTTGCCTACAAGGATTGTCTTGTGTAATGCGAGTTATTTGCTAAACTATCTTATGAATTCATAGGCAGATAGAAATGCAAACATTGAGGTTCTATAACTGATTTCTATGTTTTCAGTTTACAGTATTTGTAATGACTATCAACGTACCTACCAACTATAGAAAAAGGTATAACCTATCTATGAGGTTTGTGGTGGAGAGGATCTCAGTTCCAATATAAATATAAACTGGGGATTCTGAGCGGTTCTCAAATACCCAGAGTTAGTTGCAATACCCACACAGAGGTGCTGATGATGGATCTAGTAAGTTTTCTACCTAATCCCAGTGCTTTATTCACAGCTATATTGTTTAGAACTGCTGTCCTCCAGGCTGCTGTTATCTTTGAAGTTGTGCTACAGAATCAATTCTTCCATATGTAGGAGATATCATAGTAGCAAGTCTCCTGTTCTTCCCCTTTCCACTCTCAAAAGACATCTATGGTTGGGATGATCTCTCAAAGAAGCTGAAAATATATCTCCTCTTAAAGACAGATTTGATCAGTGAAAATATGATATGCATTAAATCTCTAATACATACAATTGTGCCTCCCCAAAACGTTTGCAAAGTTGTGTCCTAAAGGCAAGCCTCAACCTTCGCCTACCCCTCTGCCAAATCCTGGCAATATGGCATAAAATACTCCTCCACACTCCATTGACTTCTATGTTAATGAAGCTGAAGAGTTGTCTCCTCTTTGTAGACAGATTCTATCAGTGAACTGAGAGTAGGTGAACAGTTTAGAAGGCAGGAAAGAAGACCATGGGAGCCTCATATGTGGAGAAAGAAGCATTTTTCCGCTACTACGCTACAAAGCCTTTTAACATTTCTTGAGCTTGATTTATTCAAAGATGTTTATAATCAGTACACTTTAATGCATCTAAATGACAGTTTTATAAAGAAATAACTTCATTAAATATTGTAGTTCATTTACATTGTTTTCCTTTCTTATTTTTTTATATCTAATAATGTATTTTTCTAAAATTCATCTTTGGCCTTTCTTAAAGGTAAAGTATAAAAGATTATGCATTCCTAAGGCCATTTAGTGTTTCTTCTAACAAAAAGTTGCAGTGTTTTAATTAGCATTATAAATATTTAGCACTATTTCCTATGCTCTATGTATTAGTGTCTAATTAAGTCGGCACCCTGGAAATTCTGATGAGTTGCAGCTGATTTTAACATGATGTTCACAGGCAAATTTATAACACGAGCAATAAAGTAACTAGCAGCTGAAACTGCAGCAATATAGCAGAAGATGACAGAGATTGCAGCCATGAGCTTATTCACAAAGTAGAGATGTTATTTTCCACACCTGAATGAGCATACAGGTTTCAAAACACATGTAAGGTGATGTTGTGCACAATTAGGAACAATGAAAGCGTTAGACGGTGCCTTTATGTGCCTGACAGTCTTTCATCAGTCTATTTTGTAGGTAAAGGTTTTGTAGAACCATATTAATATTTTGTCAACCACTTTGAGAGAGATGATATGATAATGAGGATGATGATGATGAGGAAGATCTGAAAACAATAGCAGCTTATGCAATGCAAGAATACTAGGAGTCCTCCAGAGTTAGGCTACATGCACATGACCGTATGTGTTTTGTGGTCCAGAAATTGCGGATCCACAAAAAAAAACGGATGTCATCCGTATACCATCCCTTTTTTTTTTTGCGGACCCATTGTAACAATGCCTAAAACGGGCAAGAATAGGACATGTTCTCTTTCTTTTGCGGTGCTACGGAACGGACATACTGATGCAGAAAGCAAACGGAACGGACAAGGAAACAAACAACGTTTGTGTGCATGTAGCCTTAAGCTGGCATTTGAGATAATGAATGGCCGAATCGCAGACGATCAGTCGTCCATTGGATCGTTCATATGAATGATCCCACCAACTAACCTGGCAGAACAGGGAGTTAGTTTCTTTATAACTGATACCCTGGTGCTTAAGCACAATGGCAAGTAATCAGCTGAATTCAGTTTATCATGCCATCAACTTTCGATGAATGGCCAAAGTTCTCCAATATGGTGGATTACATTTTCAGCAGACAAGAGACTGACATTGGCCATCACAAATAATAATTCATACTAGTTTTTCAAATGATAGTTGGCCGGAATTACTGAAATCTGCCATTGCTGCCGACTTTAATCTTATGTGTATGGCCACCTTAACAGCTAGTCTTTGAATTGACAGTGTGCTTTGGATAATAAAGGGGAGTCCCAACTGAAGTAAACAACATATTTTAACATTATGACACAGTTGTAAGGTAAATATACATTTTATTGCCTAGAATTATATTTTTATATCCTAACAACACATTTTAGTTTTAGGAAATGTGTTCAACATATTGCCTTATGCACAAGCCAGAGACATGTACAATGTGCCTATAGGGTTGCATATAGGGTATTTGTGGCCATGTAGTGCAGAACCATAGTGAGCCACTATATACATGTAGAACATTACAGCAGAGCTATTTTTTCAGAGAGAATATCTCTGTAATATGTCAACTAATTAGCACACTTAAATTGGAGGAATACAGGTACAATAATGCCGGTATAGTATAATGCCGGTATAGTTTTATGCATGGGTCCAATTGGGAGGATATGTACAAATATTTTTTAGTATAACCTAATATCACTTCTGAAATATAAAGTATCACTAGTACAACAAGAGAAAATACAACTGGCCAAATATTTTTGGCTGGCATTTAACAACGCTATTCCCCAACTAAAATGCATACAATGCTTGACCAGATATGCATTATTCAACCATTGAAGAAAATACAGAGCTATGCGGTCACAGTTTTTGTGCCATAAAAATCAAACGCAGTTGCTCCCAGACATTACATGCCTACTGTAGATTATTGATGGACTCTAACAAAAATGTTGGGATCTCCTTATGGGAATCTAAAAGTGTATACATCTCTCTACATGGTCACAAAGATGTCAAGATCAACAACATCTTTAAGTGGATTCTCTGGGGTAGATAGGCCATTTAAAATACTCTTTTCGGTAATGGTAGCTATACATATGAAATAATGATTAGCCATGGCAAGTAGCTTCACAGCACCTCATACAAGCCGGTCTCTATCTACAAGTGAATGAAGCCTACAGAACAGTAATTATGGTGCCAAGCCAACATCTCAATGTGCATTCACTAGCCTGCTTTAGAAGAAAGTGAGCTGCCCTTGTGAGGACAGGCGTGCTGGAGCATGGCACAAAAGGTGCAGAATGTAACACTAGCACTTATGGCAAGCGATAAGCCAAATTTGGCTGATCATGTCATCATCATGCAGTTTACCAGCATAATGGATCACATTTTCATCAGACAAGAGCCTTCCGTTGGCCATCGCGAATGATCGTTCATGCTCGTTTTCCAAACGACGGTAGGCAGAAATGGCTGAAAATGGCCATTCCGGCCAACTTTTATCTTGTGCATGGTCAGCTTAAATCTAAGTTAACAGATGGGGCTTTGCTTTTTAAAGCCCACATCTTTGTAGCTAAGTAACTGTAACTCTGAAAGATCATTCCTGTCAGTAGATTACATGGATAGTGTAGGATTTCAATAGAAGCTGTGTAATACTCGTCACCTCCAAGAGTACTACAGGAGAATTAAAGTGGTTGTGCCATTATGTACTAATGACATATCCTCAAGACAGGTCATCAATATTAGATTGAAGGGGGTCCGACTCCCAGCACCTCTACTTATGAGCTGTTTGAAGAAGTGGTGGTACTCTTGCAAGCACTGTATCCCCTTCAATACTTACCTGCATGCTGTCTAGATTGTATCAGCAGTGCAGGGTAATTACAACTTAATTACAACTCAAAGCTGGCACCACAACCAATGCCTAGGCAGATGACTAAAAGGATTGTGTAGAAGTAGAAAACATGGCTGTTTTTTTCTTCTTCCAAAAACAGTCTATATCTCTGCCCACAGATTGTGTGTGGTAATTGCATCTCATCCTGATTCAATTCATTGCAGTACCAGGCACAACCCACAAACAGGTGTTGCATTTGAAAAAGTAGTCATGTTTTACCTAATGCTGTACATCCCCTTTAATTATTTTGCCTTTTGCATATTTTTTGTATACAATTTTTCTTCTGCATTGTGCTGAATAGTCTGAAATCTTTACTATGCACTTTCGCTAGCTAAGGATTAAAATACTATGAACTTGTGCTGCCCAACTCATGAGAGTCACCATAGCATACCAGACAACATGAAAACTCAATGTGTCTCATAATTATATATATATATATATATATATATATATATATATTTTATTATTATTTTTATTTTTTTAATCCATGTACAATAGAAATTGATATGGAACTAAATGTTCAGAGGCTAAGGTTAGGTGACTTCTGTCCCGTAATTTACATAGTACAAGTACATTCTTTTATTTCTGACCCTCTCTGAAACAAATCTGTGCATAATACATTCTGAAACACTCATAAATACATTCATTGAGTTTCTAGATTTGATAAGTCAACTAGGGTCGTTCCACTAAGATCTGACAATCCCTTCATCCACAGGAAGGAAGTACCTAGTTGTCACTTAAACAAAAGAATAATACACAGCCTCCTTTTATAAGTGTATATTTTACCTGTCATCCAACATCCCATTATCATGTCACAGCAGAGTGCACTTTTCCACAGGTCACTTTGTTTAAAATGACACAGATAATGCACATGTCAGCGAGATGACAGTCCTGACCGTCCTTCAGAGATAAAAACGCAAGACGAGCGCCTGTTCTTATCTCTGCTACATGCCTCGGTCTATCATTTAAGTGAGGCAGAACATGATTTCTCCAGAGAGCACTTTTTTCATTTCCTGATTTTAAGGAAATCAAATAAGCACCATTTGTCTTCATCTGAATATGCTTGACCTGTTCAAATGATGATGTCTTCTATTTTATAGCAGGCTGCATATGCTGAATACAAATGAAATGCGTCAAATGCGCTTTACATTTCTTGTCTGTTGACAATGGAGAATTTAAGGTAACAAAATTACAAGACTTAAAGGTACAAAAAATAGAACATTTTACAGCAACTTGTTTTCACTCTTGGCCAGACACACTCAACTCTCTTTTAGCCACATTTACAAGCTCTATAAAGGGTATAGAATATATATACAGTGTGTATATATATATATATATATATATATATATAAAATAATAGCAGGGGCAGCACCACATAAAATCTCAAAAGATAAAAAAATATGTAAGGAGTGCCAGCAGATATGGATATCGACAAAATGACCAAGCTGAGTGTATGTGTATGTATGTATGTCCGCTAAAGGAATCCGCACCATCGCATTTACAATCACAAAATTTGCCACACAGGTACATCAGGTGTCTGGGAAGATTTTAGACCAGGTCTCAGCTCTCTAGGATGGTAAGTTCCTGAGATATTCCCAAAGAATGCATTAGCCAATAGAAGCTTGGCCACATGACCCTTATCAGCCAATAGAATCTCTAAGGCCATTAGCCTCCACATACAGAGTTTTACTCCAGGTTTCCATAACAACCCAGCCATTTTTCCTCACTGCTGTAGGAGAACTTTAAAGGAAATCTGTCACCAGGATAATCGCTATTGAAGTAAAGCCATGCCTTAATAGCTGTGGATGACACTGTTAAGGGAGCGGAGTGCTGTGAAGGTCACAGTTCAGGGGGTAGGTAGAGTGGACATTCAGGCCACCTGAAAAGAAAGACTTAAAACCCCATCCCCAGGTCCCACTAAACCACGCCTCCAATCTGTTTAGGCCACACTCCACCCACTCCTCATCCGACAAGGATTGAATGAATGAAGTTAAATATCAACTGATGTCAGCTGCAGAGGTAGGAGGGACGGTGACTTTCTCCCTGCAGCTCACAGTCAGACAGCACAGTGAGCTGTTCAAAAGGACACGCCCCCTCCCACTCCATATCCGACAGGGATTGAAAAATGAAGTTAAAAATCAACTTCTAGGTCCCACTAAGCCACGCCCCGATCCAGTTAGGCCACATCTCTTCCCACTCCTCAGCTGACAGGGATTGAAAAAATGAAGTTAAAAATCAACTTCTGTCAGCTGCAGGGGTGGGAGGGAAGGTGACTTTCTCCCTGCAGCTCACACTCAGACAGCACAGTGCTGCTGTCTGAGAGTGAGCTGTTCAAAAGGACATCTCTGTGTCTGTCCAGGCCCTGTGCCAGACGAGGACAGTCAGTCTAAAAGCTGGACTGTCAGGCCTAAAACTGGACCTCTGGCCACACTAGGGGCAGGCTGCTGTGGAGGTCACAGTTAAGGGGATGGTCCGCTATGGAGGTCAGTGTAAAGGGGCAGATTGCTGTGAAGTCCACTGTTAAGGGGGTGGGCCCCTGTGAAAGTCATTGTCAAGGGGGTGGTGTGCTGTGAAACTCACTGTTAAAGAGGCAGGCTGCTATGAAGATCAAAGTCTAGGGGGTGGGCTGCTGTGGAGGTCACTGTTAAGGCGAGGGGATACTGTAGATATCACTGTTATGGGGGATACTGTCGATATCTTTTGACAACACACACACAAACATTAAATGAAGTAGATGAAATTTACCCGAGCAATGCCGCGTCCTTCAGCTAGTATATATATATATATATATATATATATATATATAGTTGCGGTAAAATCCACGTACAATATCGATATAAAGTTTATGCATATGACATTTAGTGACCCACTCCCTATAACCATATGTTCCATCAATCACATAATGACTTGAAACATCACATGGTCTATGAGAATAGGGGACCCACAAAACATGGAAAAAGATATATGAAAAACACTACATAAAAAACACATACAGATTGATAGATAGTATTATCAATATTGTAAAATCAAATCATATTTCTTATTCAGGCTTGTGGGAGAGCAGCTATCTAATTCAAACATCCAATATGCTTCTCAGTCTAAAAGCTTTTGTTTATGGTCTCCACCCCTGATTGAGCAGGTAACCCTCTCCACTCCCTGGACTGCAAACACTTTCACATTGCCTTTGTGAACGTTGGCAAAATATAGACTCACAGCAAAGACATTTTGGGTCTTATATAAGGGAATGTCTGATAGGTGTTTACACACCCTGGCTTTGATCTGCTTTATGGTGCATCCTACATATTATACAGAGCTCTCCTTACAAGTGATCAGATATACTACTGATAACACACCTACAGGCTGTGTAAGGGCTATTTGACCATGAAGGGGAGTGATGGGGTGCTGCGCCAGATGACCTGGCCTCCACAGTCACCGGACCTGAACCCAATCGAGATGGTTTGGGGTGAGCTGGACCGCAGAGTGAAGGCAAAAGGGCCAACAAGTGCTAAGCATCTCTGGGAACTCCTTCAAGACTGTTGGAAGACCATTTCAGGTGACTACCTCTTGAAGCTCATCAAGAGAATGCCAAGAGTGTGCAAAGCAGTAATCAAAGCAAAAGGTGGCTACGTTGAAGAACCTAGAATATGACATATTTTCAGTTGTTTCACACTTTTTTGTTATGTATATAATTCCACATGTGTTAATTCATAGTTTTGATGCCTTCAGTGTGAATCTACAATTTTCATAGTCTTTGAAGGTGTGTCCAAACTTTTGGTCTGTACTGTATATATATATATATATATATATATATATATATATGTAATCCAATAAGAAGAACTATCACATAAAAATGAGTCGGAGAATGAGTTTGCCAGCGACTATGATCCAGATTGAAAATCCAATTTAGCCATAAAAAAACTATATCCACAGCACTCTAAGCTGCTAGTAAAAGTGTAAAAAGTGATTTATTGACCCATGTCAAAAAAATAGTGGTAATGTTTTTGTTCTACCACAGGACCTTTTTCAAGTATTTCAAGCTGAGCTATGATTGAACTCTTCTTGTCTTCCAAAATACCAGATAGCTTGACAGAAACCCTGAGCGACTCTATTAATGCAAGTATAAACAGGGTCCTAACTTAATGATATTAGCAATATTTTTCAGAAAACCTGCTGTTACTTAATACATGACACTTCCACCACATTTTTTTCCCATCACTAATTGTTTATTTCATATCAAACTAAAAAAACTAAGAAATATTAACACTGTATTAATGTTCATATTCATTTGGAGGTCCAGGTTGCTTTCATGAAAAAAGCACAGCAACAGGGAGGCTAAATTCAGATGAATGTTGTCTCACTCACTTTGAATATCAGCAAATTGTCCGGTTTCTTTATGTTACAGTGTCCAATAAAATACCTTGGGGCTGGGAAATATTAGATCACTGGATAACTCCTATTCATTGTCTGGACACTTTGTTACCAGTTGGTGTGGACACTTTGGGTTATTTTCCATTTGACCATCATTGACCTAAATAAGGCAGGATATTCTCCACTAGGATCCTCTTCTATTATTGCCGCTTCCATATTGCTACCAACTAGCATCCGAGGGCTGGCATCAGATATAGGCTAGCAGCCATATACCAAAATACAGCTCAATTCATCATTGGTGAAATGGTAAGAAGGTTAGATCTTTGATGCTAAAGACATTGCATATTCACTCTGCCATAGATGTCTTCATCATAAATTGAATCCACTCAAGCAAAGCAGGACTTTACCTGGACTGCCCATTCAGTTTATGCTTTTTAGACGTCTTCATCATAAATTGGATCCACTCAAGCAAAGCAGGACTTTACCTGGACTGCCCATTCAATTTATGCTTTTGAAAATGCAATTCTTTCATTATAAACCTACTTGATATAATTGCTTCATTGTTAGTTTTTGCTTAATTGTCAGTTTTTGCTTAATTGTCAGTTTGGTTGCTGATTTTGAAACAAGTAAACCAGCCAAGGTGAATTATTTGCTGACAAGCAAATACTAAAGATATTCATATAGCCAAGTACCATATATTACTGGCTCCTTATATTTCCAGTTGTCAAGAACAGTGAAAAGTGAAAACACAATTGTTCTATATGCAACATTTAATGACATATGAAATATTGTGTGTTTAAAGAAATATGTAATGGTAAATGTACTTTTAGTGGTTTATAAGCTTAGGAAACAAATTCAGATATGCCAAGTATGTGTTGAAATAAAAAATATATATACATGGGTTTTAAATCCAAAGCTGCTAGTGGCTCCGTGGTCCAATACCATTCTTTTCTTCCAGAGCTACAGTAATGGCATGTAGCTCCAACATGTGATTGTGGCAGCCAATCAGAGGCCACAGAGGTTGTGTCCACCTCACTGACAGTACCATTTAGGTCCAGTGATAGACTTACCATGGTCATGAGTAGGATTAGTTCCAAAAAGTGTAAAAAAAAAAATGGAAAAAAACCTGAGATCCCTTAACTCAGCAGCTTCAGAAAATTATATAATATTTTACCACACAACCACACATACAACATACATTTTTCCATGGAAAACCCTGTTCATATGAACAAACAAAATATAAGCATTTTACATTGTTAAAAATTATATTTTATAATTAAAGATAACTAATGATATGGTAGTATTACTACTGGCAATATAGTAATAAATATTCTCACCTACTCTTTTAGCACAAAAATGTTTTGCATGCCCACTCACGAGCTGAGAGGAGACAAACTACATTTTTCTTTGGAAAATAATATGGGATTTCAAAACATGAAGTTGCTATATAATACATGGACTTGGTTTTCCTTTAAGCTAATTTTGCAAGGTTGATGTTTAGAATGGACAGCATCCAAATTGAACACTGACCCATTTAATTAGATGAGTCAGTTAAATTGGTGATTTTCTATATGGACCATTGGTTTGTCCTGAGAAATGTGCAGCATGTTCTACTGTATTTTTGTAAGTTTTTTTCCCTACAAGAATCATTGAATGGGGGTGCAATAAGTGCATACCACACACAGACTCTATCCATCTGTTATCCATGTTCACTATCAAGTACACAGATAAGTTTGTTAATGGCCACCTGAAAGAGGCCTTAGAGTTTCATTAGTCTTCATTAGGCTAGTTCAAATATGTTTTTATTAAATATCTTTTCCATCTGTCAACATAAAAAAGTGTAGGTGGAAAACTGATGACAAAATTGGTCCCGTAATTAAGCCACATTAGTTGCCGATACATGTAGGGTTCTGCTTGGACCCTTCCTCCGGCTCTCCCTGGGCCTCTGCACATGATGATATCATTAATAGCATTTGTAACTTATGATAGTTTTATGCTATTGATCTTTTAATTGCTTATGTATTGATGTTATCTGTGACATTACTATCTTGTATGTGTGCATTTACTTTTTATATTTGTATATTGGAATACTCACTGGTAAACGTCCTCTATCTGTATCCTTTTTGCAGATTTTTTCCTTTGGTGTGTTAGTTTGAATATCTAATATATTCTTATTATTTTCTGGTAGGGCCTACCATCTAGCCTTTTTTAAATTTACAACTTATCCACATAGTTTTGTATTCGATCAGTTTTGTGTCCAACAGCATCATTTGTGATGCCACATATCTGCCCAAGCCAGGTAGACAAACAGTGCACCTGTCTGTCATCTAGGTGAAGGTGCACAATTTTTTCATCTGTTTTGTCTGACTCAAGAAAAAAAATCTATAGGGAGATTTCACTTATTTATTTAGTCAGTAGTTTAAGTACATTTACAATATGAAGTACATGAAAAGATACTGTAAAATCAAATTTTAAGGTAATTTTAAAGTGTTCTGCCATAAAATGAAATAATAAAGGTCAATATTAATTTCAGCAAATGAAGTCAAAGTTTTAGTTAATATATATATATATATATATATATATATATATATATATATATATATAATGGCAGTAGAGAAAAGAGTAGCAATAAATGCAAATACCAAAAAAGATGAGGTCTTACCTTTTCTTCTTGATCACTATCACTGTCACACTAGAAAAGAAAAGAACATTTTTAGAAGGAAATGTCAGGAAAAATTACAATTTAGAAAATGACTGTATATAGAATAAGAAAGCAATTACTGTACTTTTTTTGTTGAATTATGTTGTGCTGTAAAGTAAAAGACTGTGTTTGGATAGGATCTCAATGTACCATGGAAACGTCATTAGATGCTACCTCTGTTGACAATGAGTAATTTTACAAATGTTTTATGGATTGCAGTACACAAGTGGCAGGTAGACTCAACATAAGACCATACATTTTCCTGTGGGTTTATAGGAAATGGTCAAAGAAGGCCCAATTCACACAACATCTTTTAAATAAAAAAATTAATAATAAAATTAATAAATACACTGCATGTGTATGGCTTATACATGATTATACGCTGTCAAGGCTGTTAAATTGACCCTCGAGTTCAAGAAGAAAAAAAACTGAAAAAGAGATTAATTTCATTGAGGAACTCGGGGATCAGCAAGCTCTGCTGGTACCTATTGCAGTGGTTTCAGAAGGTACCCAACTTGGTACCTGTAGTTCTTATTTCTAAAACTGTGTCCCTTCCCTCAGTGATGCCCACCCTTGAAAGAACCGACTCGTGAAATGTGAGTGCTTATGGTATTTGTGCCATTTTCTGTCAGATGTATTTTAGCCCTGTCATACCCTATGATGGCTTGCGTCTATTGTGTCATTGGCTTTGCAAACCACAACAGTTTTTTTGTTATTTCACATACTACAAATATTAACTTCATAACTTTTATAACTTATTTTAGTAAACTATATTTTATAAATTAGGTGCTAATATACCATTTTATGTTTTACAACATGGGGATATACACAAGACCCAGAATGGTACAGAACTGAGTTTGAAATCTGTTTCATCACTATACAACACCATTACTGCTTTATTAGTCCTCTTTCACATATGCGTTAAGAGCTTTCCAGCAGGCAATTGTGGCAGAGGAACAGCCTTATGGAGTTCTCTGTATCTGGCATAGCCAGATATTTCCACATGCCTGCTGGCCCCATTGACTATAATGGGACCCGGCAGAGATCTGGCCGCTACCTGTCAAATATGCTGGGATTCCGTCAGACAAAAACTGTTGCATACAGCTGTTTTCACACGACTGAATACCGGTATGCAGCTATGTTGGATCCAGGAAGCCCCGGCAGGCTGTTCTCAGGCAAAGCCTGCCAGAGAGCTCTTTACACTAGCACAAAACTAGCATAGAAATGATCCCTTAGAAGAGTTGTCCAGCCCCATATCAATATTTAACTCCCCCATTTTGTGGGAACTGTCAGGTATAGCATACTTGCATGCTCCGACAAGCTTGATTCTGGCTCCTAGTGTCCACCACCATCTTCTCTGGACATCCAGCATCATAGATAAACATCCAGCACAATGGGGTCATGTGTGCTCCTGTAGCCAATGAATGGCCACAGCAGTGATGTGTCTCCCAAGTGGCACGTTGCTTGGTTATGTGCCGCTTGGGGGTCAAATCACTGCTGCAGCCAGTCAAAAACTGCAGCAGCACCTATCTGCAGTGCTCGAAGCCCAGGCAAGACAACGAAGACAGTGCCAGGACTAAAGCAGGTAAGTATGCTTTACCTGAAAGATCCTGCAGCACCCAGCGGGGTGTTGGGGCTTTGAAAAATGTATATGGGACTGGACCACCTGTTTAAAGAATGTAGGGTTATCATACAGCCTACATATTGTAATAACAATATATAAGAAAGAAAAAAAAACTCTAGATTTTTAAAACCATGCTGTGCTGCAAAATTTAATAAAATAAAATATTTTTCCTTCTTTGCTTTTAAGCCAAATATATAGAACATCCTGTTAAACATCTTGTGTGGATGACTATACACTTCCATCAAAGTGTTAAGCTTCCTGTCTCTGACAGTCCAGTTTTAATTTCAAGGTCCACTTAATTCTGCATCAGGTAATAACAACTATACCCAGAAGCCTCTTGTCTCCAGAGTTAAGCATATGGCGAAGGACTGAGACCTACTGGTGTCCATTATGTAAGCAGCACAGCTGCCAAGACAATTATAAATGCACAGGCTTCTTTCCCAACACACACAATGATTGACAGAATCACGATTTGGCCAGTCACTGTGTCTGCCAAAGAATCTCCTGTGCTGGGGCCACATGGCACAGAGAGGAAACACTTCCATCTCTAGCATTAAATTCTCTTGCAGACCTGAAGACTGTGCCATGGGCTCAGCAGGAGCATGGCTTCTAATTTACAGCTCCATCCAATAGATCCCTTAGTGCCAGCCTCTGGCAGAGATTGATGATGTCAGTCTCTTCAACTTATAAATGATGCAAAAGCAATAAATGCACTGAAGAAATAGCACAGACAGGTTTTGCTATGGATTCAGATATATTTTTATAAAAATAAAGCAAGTATACTGTAAACCAGAAGACACACATACATTAGAGTGTAGTATCATCATTATTGTTGTGCTAAGGTTTATTGTTGTCTTGAGACTTTCTATGTGTGGCTTAAAAATAAAATAATATTATTCTTTATTTACTGTATATTGCACCAACATATTCAGAAGCACAAACGAGCTACAAACGATTACACACGGAATAGCAACTTACATAGTAAAAAGCTAGTCAACAATTAAAATAAAAGGGGTGAGGGTCCTGCTTATGAGAGCTTACAGTCTATAAGGAATTAGGGATGGTACAAAAAAAGGTTTGTTTTGTGCAATGGTCCTGTCATCATAACAAAATATGGAAGTACATATAAAGCTACATGAAACAGTCACCAGTTGGTATATGTAGTGCTTTTGAGTGCCTTGGGTATGCTGGATAATGTTGGATGACAGATCAGGTTTTGAAGAAAAAAAAATTGAAGTGGGAGGGGGTGAAAGGACAAGAGTTACATTAGGGGATATGATAGGCTGCCCTAAAAAGATGTGCTGTTAGTGAGCGCTTAAATCTGTAAAAGTTACTAATTAACCTAATTGTCTGGGGTAGTGCACTCACCCTCATCAAGCCCCACTGCTGCTATTTTGAGGCTGCTCCACTTCAGTCTGATCTCCATTTCCTGCTGCTGGCTCAGTACAAACTAATAGCCTGGAAATACTTTTTTATTCAATCACTAGCCTCAGTCAGTGATTGGCTGACCAGGTCTTTCCTGTCATTTCATCAAGCCAGGACCAGTATGTGAGGAACAGCTGTGCGAATCTGTGATGCTGAATTTGGCTTCTTTTATTCAATTTAAAATCCCTTGTGAACCATACTATATACCCATAGGAACTTTGGTGTATTTTAAATAGATACAGCACAGTGTATAACCATAGCCTTGGCACTAGTGTTGATAGAGCACCAAAATGCTTGTGTAGAACACTTTGCAATGCTCAGGTGTTATACTGAGCACCCGAGCACAATGGAAGTCATTGGGAGAACCCCAGGCACCCTCTGCTCTGAAGAGGGGAGGGTGTTGGGACTCTAGTTCGGCTTAGGAGTCCCTGCTCTGACTACATATATAGCTATATCCATATATGGAGTCAGTGCTTGGGGAAACCCCAGTGAATTTAAATCTAATATAGCCTGTATTACAGAAAAGTTTATGCCAGGATTCAAACTCACAACCTTCTGTATTAGAGGCAAGGCACTTAACCACTCAGCTATAATAGCTATATGGCCAGTCACTTTAATACAAAATAAAAAAAATTAAAAGTATGAGACTTCTACTGTACTGTACTTCTACTGAGACCTATACAGTAGAAGTTTCATATATATATATATTTTTTTTTTAGTGACTGGCTATGCAGCTATATCGTGTAGTGGAGTTCAAATCCTGTCACAAACTTTTTCAGAAATGGAGCCTAAACTTAATTTAAATATATATATATATATATATATATATATATATATATATATGTTTTTAGCCATAATATATTTATACATATTATTCTATATTTAGAATTTACAATTACTGAAGAAAAAATATATATATATATAAATCTAATTTAACCTCTGTTTCTGAAAAAGTTTGTGATGGGATTTGAACTCACAGCTTCTGCATCACAGTCCTGAAATTTAACCATTACACGATATAGCTGCATAGCCAGTCACAAAAAAAAAAATAGGTCTCAGTAGAAGCACAGTACAGTAGAAGTCAGCATATTTCTGTACACTCATCCTATATATAACACTTTTGTGTACCCAGCTAGCACTAGGCACCTTATAGCAACTAAAAAAAACATCAATCACGCAGAATTCCAACATTTAAAGAGGATCCTCCACCTTTGTTTTTAACCTCAATTTTTTTACACCAATTGTATATTTTAAATAACATATCCGATAAGATTTTTTAATATTTAACAAATAAAAACACATTTTATTACAATGGTTCTCTACTCATTCCGTGCAGCAATAAGTGAGAGTATGCCTTTCATACTTAACTATAAGAACATTTTTGAATAATGGCTTTCCTCAGTTTTGTTTTGGACTCTCTAGGCATTAGGAACAGTGGAAGATAATTCATTCAAACAATGGCGTATGTACATGAACATGAGGCCTCATGCACACGACCGTTCTGTTTTTTGCGGTCCACAAACCGTGGATCCGCAAAAAACGGAAGCCGCCCGTGTGCCTTCTGCAATTTGCGGAACGGAACGGGCGGCCGTCAATATAAATGCCTATTCTTGTCCGCAAAGCGCGGACAAGAATAGGACATGTTATATTTTTTTTGCGGGGCTGCGGAACGGAGCAACGGATGGGGACAGCACATGGAGTAGTCTTTCTCATTATGGAAAGCACATAATATTTGTGAGAAGTATTGTAGGCCAGCTAATGTAGCATAGACATCCAAAATTCAATCTTGACCCTTTCAGCAAGCCTTCAAGCATAACTAGGATATCCCTTTATCAGAGCATAGCAGATGGCATTGTCATTTTTTTTTTTTTTTTTACCTGAGATGCTTTGGTTCGGCAAATCATCTCTCCAGCAGAAGTAAGATATGCTAATTTGAATGTATTGTTCCCAGAAAACAAGAGCATCATTGCCTGGCCTACTATACTCCACATGCATACTAGAAGCTCTCCATAATAAGAGAGAATATCCACCCTGTCTCTCTAATCACATTTTTCTTTTCAAATTTGTGATGAATTCTAAATTGTTTTGCTAATGTCTACTATGTTGGGGGCTTTATCAGGTGCAGGAACATTTTTGTGAGGAATAGCAATATGGTGGTGTTTAGCCATTGTGTGGGTTTTCTGATATATGGTGCTATATACATATTTAAATTATTGGTACTTATGCTGCTGTTAAATTTTTTTATACCAGATGGAGGAGGCCCCATGTTATGTTGCTTTGAAGCCCTATTAGTTATGTTTACACTTTTGTCCATGAGAGGTGAATACTAAGAGAGTAGCAAATGTGTCTATTGTAGTGACTTGTAAATTTATGACACATTGATAAGTCTCCTCTGTAGTTTTACAAGATCTATAGTATTGTTAAGCATGTAGAAAAAAAAAGTTTCTGAGTTACAGAGCCATGTTTGTGTTAAAGACCACAGAAATGTTCGGTTGTAAGTAGAGTTGAGCGAACACCTGGATGTTCGGGTTCGAGAAGTTCGGCCGAACATCCCGGAAATGTTCGGGTTCGGGATCCGAACCCGATCCGAACTTCGTCCCGAACCCGAACCCCATTGAAGTCAATGGGGACCCGAACTTTTCGGCACTAAAAAGGCTGTAAAACAGCCCAGGAAAGAGCTAGAGGGCTGCAAAAGGCAGCAACATGTAGGTAAATCCCCTGCAAACAAATGTGGATAGGGAAATTAATTAAAATAAAAATTAAATAAATAAAAATTAACCAAAATCAATTGGAGAGAGGTTCCATAGCAGAGAATCTGGCTTCCCGTCACCCACCACTGGAACAGTCCATTCTCAGATATTTAGGCCCCGGCACCCAGGCAGAGGAGAGAGGTCCCGTAACAGAGAATCTGTCTTCATGTCAGCAGAGAATTAGTCTGCATGTCATAGCAGAGAATGAGGCTTCACGTCAGCCACCACTGCAACAGTCCATTGGCATATATTTAGGCCCAGCACCCAGGCAGAGGAGGGAGGTCCCGTAACAGAGAATCTGTCTTCATGTCAGCAGAGAATTAGTCTGCATGTCATAGCAGAGAATGAGGCTTCACGTCAGCCACCACTGCAACAGTCCATTGGCATATATTTAGGCCCAGCACACACACAGGCAGAGGAGAGAGGTCCCGTAACAGACAATCTGGCTTCATGTCAGCAGAGAATTAGTCTGCATGTCATAGCAGAGAATGAGGCTTCACGTCAGCCACCACTGCAACAGTCCATTGGCATATATTTAGGCCCAGCACACACACAGGCAGAGGAGAGAGGTCCCGTAACAGAGAATCTGTCTTCATGTCAGCAGAGAATTAGTCTGCATGTCATAGCAGAGAATGAGGCTTCACGTCAGCCACCACTGCAACAGTCCATTGGCATATATTTAGGCCCAGCACACACACAGGCAGAGGAGAGAGGTCCCGTAACAGAGAATCTGTCTTCATGTCAGCAGAGAATCAGTCTTCATATCATAGCAGAGAATCAGGCTTCACGTCACCCACCACTGTAAGAGTCAATTTTCATAAATTTAGGCCCAGAACCCAGGCAGAGGAGAAAGGTCCCGTAACAGACAATCTGGCTTCATGTCAGCAGAGAATCAGTCTTCATATCATAGCAGAGAATCAGGCTTCACGTCACCCACCACTGTAAGAGTCAATTTTCATAAATTTAGGCCCAGAACCCAGGCAGAGGAGAAAGGTCCCGTAACAGACAATCTGGCTTCATGTCAGCAGAGAATCAGTCTTCATATCATAGCAGAGAATCAGGCTTCACGTCACCCACCACTGTAAGAGTCAATTTTCATAAATTTAGGCCCAGAACCCAGGCAGAGGAGAAAGGTCCCGTAACAGACAATCTGGCTTCATGTCAGCAGAGAATCAGTCTTCATATCATAGCAGAGAATCAGGCTTCACGTCACCCACCACTGTAAGAGTCAATTTTCATAAATTTAGGCCCAGAACCCAGGCAGAGGAGAAAGGTCCCGTAACAGACAATCTGGCTTCATGTCAGCAGAGAATCAGTCTTCATATCATAGCAGAGAATCAGGCTTCACGTCACCCACCACTGTAAGAGTCAATTTTCATAAATTTAGGCCCAGAACCCAGGCAGAGGAGAAAGGTCCCGTAACAGACAATCTGGCTTCATGTCAGCAGAGAATCAGTCTTCATATCATAGCAGAGAATCAGGCTTCACGTCACCCACCACTGTAAGAGTCAATTTTCATAAATTTAGGCCCAGAACCCAGGCAGAGGAGAAAGGTCCCGTAACAGACAATCTGGCTTCATGTCAGCAGAGAATCAGTCTTCATATCATAGCAGAGAATCAGGCTTCACGTCACCCACCACTGTAAGAGTCAATTTTCATAAATTTAGGCCCAGAACCCAGGTAGAGGAGAAAGGTCCCGTAACAGACAATCTGGCTTCATGACAGCAGAGAATCAGTCTGCATGTCATAGCAGAGAATCAGGCTTCACGTCAGCCACCACTGCAACAGTCCATTGTCATAAATTTAGGCCCAGCACCCAGGCAGAGGAGAGAGGTCCCGTAACAGAGGATCTGGCTTCATGTCAGCAGAGAATCAGTCTGCATGTCATAGCAGAGAATGAGGCTTCACGTCAGCCACCACTGCAACAGTCCATTGGCATATATTTAGGCCCAGCACACACACAGGCAGAGGAGAGAGGTCCCGTAACAGACAATCTGGCTTCATGTCAGCAGAGAATTAGTCTGCATGTCATAGCAGAGAATGAGGCTTCACGTCACCCACCACTGCAACAGTCCATTGGCATATATTCAGGCCCAGCACCCAGGCAGAGGAGAGAGGTCCCGTAACAGAGGATCTGGCTTCATGTCAGCAGAGAATCAGTCTGCATGTCATAGCAGAGAATCAGGCTTCACGTCAGCCACCACTGCAACAGTCCATTGTCATAAATTTAGGCCCAGCACCCAGGCAGAGGAGAGAGGTCCCGTAACAGAGGATCTGGCTTCATGTCAGCAGAGAATCAGTCTGCATGTCATAGCAGAGAATCAGGCTTCACGTCAGCCACCACTGCAACAGTCCATTGTCATAAATTTAGGCCCAGCACCCAGGCAGAGGAGAGAGGTCCCGTAACAGACAATCTGGCTTCATGTCAGCAGAGAATTAGTCTGCATGTCATAGCAGAGAATCAGGCTTCATGTCAGCCACCACTGCAACAGTCCATTGGCATATATTTAGGCCTAGCACACAGGCAGAGGAGAGGTTCATTCAACTTTGGGTAGCATCGCAATATAATGGTAAAATGAAAATAAAAATAGGATTGAATGAGGAAGTGCCCTGGAGTCCAATAATATATGGTTATGGGGAGGTAGTTAATGTCTAATCTGGACAAGGGACGGACAGGTCCTGTGGGATCCATGCCTGGTTCATTTTTATGAACGTCAGCTTGTCCACATTGGCTGTAGACAGGCGGCTGCGTTTGTCTGTAATGACGCCCCCTGCCGTGCTGAATACACGTTCAGACAAAACGCTGGCTGCCGGGCAGGCCAGCACCTCCAAGGCATAAAAGGCTAGCTCTGGCCACGTGGACAATTTAGAGACCCAGAAGTTGAATGGGGCCGAACCATCAGTCAGTACGTGGAGGGGTGTGCACACGTACTGTTCCACCATGTTAGTGAAATGTTGCCTCCTGCTAACACGTTGCATATCAGGTGGTGGTGCAGTTAGCTGTGGCGTGTTGACAAAAGTTTTCCACATCTCTGCCATGCTAACCCTGCCCTCAGAGGAGCTGGCCGTGACACAGCTGCCTTGGCGACCTCTTGCTCCTCCTCTGCCTTGGCCTTGGGCTTCCACTTGTTCCCCTGTGACATTTGGGAATGCTCTCAGTAGCGCGTCTACCAACGTGCGCTTGTACTCGCGCATCTTCCTATCACGCTCCAGTGCAGGAAGTAAGGTGGGCACATTGTCTTTGTAGCGTGGATCCAGCAGGGTGGCAACCCAGTAGTCCGCACAGGTTAAAATGTGGGCAACTCTGCTGTCGTTGCGCAGGCACTGCAGCATGTAGTCGCTCATGTGTGCCAGGCTGCCCAGGGGTAAGGACAAGCTGTCCTCTGTGGGAGGCGTATCGTCATCGTCCTGCCTTTCCCCCCAGCCACGCACCAGTGATGGACCCGAGCTGCGTTGGGTGCCACCCCGCTGTGACCATGCTTCATCCTCATCCTCCTCCACCTCCTCCTCATCCTCGTCCTCCTCGTCCTCCAGTAGTGGGCCCTGGCTGGCCACATTTGTACCTGGCCTCTGCTGTTGCAAAAAACCTCCCTCTGAGTCACTTCGAAGAGACTGGCCTGAAAGTGCTAAAAATGACCCCTCTTCCTCATCCTCCTCCTCCTCCTGGGCCACCTCCTGTTCCATCATCGCCCTAAGTGTTTTCTCAAGGAGACATAGAAGTGGTATTGTAACGCTGATAACGGTGTCATCGCCACTGGCCATGTTGGTGGAGTACTCGAAACAGCGCAACAGGGCACACAGGTCTCGCATGGAGGCCCAGTCATTGGTGGTGAAGTGGTGCTGTTCTGTAGTGCGACTGACCCGTGCGTGCTGCAGCTGAAACTCCACTATGGCCTGCTGCTGCTCGCACAGTCTGTCCAGCATGTGCAAGGTGGAGTTCCACCTGGTGGGCACGTCGCATATGAGGCGGTGAGCGGGAAGGCCGAAGTTACGCTGTAGCGCAGACAGGCGAGCAGCGGCAGGATGTGAACGCCGGAAGCGCGAACAGACGGCCCGCACTTTATGCAGCAGCTCTGACATGTCGGGGTAGTTGTGAATGAACTTCTGCACCACCAAATTCAGCACATGCGCCAAGCAAGGGATGTGCGTCAAATTGGCTAGTCCCAGAGCTGCAACGAGATTTCGCCCATTATCACACACCACCAGGCCGGGCTTGAGGCTCACCGGCAGCAACCACTCGTCGGTCTGTTGTTCAATACCCCGCCACAACTCCTGTGCGGTGTGGGGCCTGTCCCCCAAACATATGAGTTTCAGAATGGCCTGCTGACGTTTACCCCGGGCTGTGCTGAAGTTGGTGGTGAAGGTGTGTGGCTGACTGGATGAGCAGGTGGAAGAAGAGGAGGAGGAAGCCGAGAAGGAGGAGGTGGCAACAGGAGGCAAAGAATGTTGCCCTGCGATCCTTGGCGGCGGCAGGACGTGCGCCAAACAGCTCTCCGCCTGGGGCCCAGCTGCCACTACATTTACCCAGTGTGCAGTTAGGGAGATATAGCGTCCCTGGCCGTGCTTACTGGTCCACGTATCTGTGGTTAGGTGGACCTTGCTACAGATGGCGTTGCGCAGTGCACACTTGATTTTATCGGATACTTGGTTGTGCAGGGAAGGCACGGCTCTCTTGGAGAAGTAGTGCCGGCTGGGAACAACATACTGTGGGACAGCAAGCGACATGAGCTGTTTGAAGCTGTCTGTGTCCACCAGCCTAAATGACAGCATTTCATAGGCCAGTAGTTTAGAAATGCTGGCATTCAGGGCCAGGGATCGAGGGTGGCTAGGTGGGAATTTACGCTTTCTATCAAATGTTTGTGAGATGGAGAGCTGAACGCTGGCGTGTGACATGGTTGAGACGCTTGGTGACGGAGGTGGTGGTGGTGGTGTTGGTGGTACATCCCCTGTTTGCTGGGCGGCAGGTGCCAACGTTCCTCCAGAGGCGGAGGAAGAGGCCGAGGCGGCAGCAGCAGAATAGGCCGAGGCGGCAGCAGCAGAAGAGGTAGCAGGGGGAGCCTGAGTGACTTCCTTGGTTTTAAGGTGTTTACTCCACTGCAGTTCATGCTTTGCATGCAGGTGCCTGGTCATGCAGGTTGTGCTCAGGTTCAGAACGTTAATGCCTCGCTTCAGGCTCTGATGGCACAGCGTGCAAACCACTCGGGTCTTGTCGTCAGCACATTGTTTGAAGAAGTGCCATGCCAGGGAACTCCTTGAAGCTGCCTTTGGGGTGCTCGGTCCCAGATGGCGGCGGTCAGTAGCAGGCGGAGTCTCTTGGCGGCGGGTGTTCTGCTTTTGCCCACTGCTCCCTCTTTTGCTACGCTGTTGGCTCGGTCTCACCACTGCCTCTTCCTCCGAACTGTGAAAGTCAGTGGCACGACCTTCATTCCATGTGGGGTCTAGGACCTCATCGTCCCCTGCATCGTCTTCCACCCAGTCTTGATCCCTGACCTCCTGTTCAGTCTGCACACTGCAGAAAGACGCAGCAGTTGGCACCTGTGTTTCGTCATCATCAGAGACATGCTGAGGTGGTATTCCCATGTCCTCATCATCAGGAAACATAAGTGGTTGTGCGTCAGTGCATTCTATGTCTTTCACCGCTGGGGAAGGGCTAGGTGGATGCCCTTGGGAAACCCTGCCAGCGGAGTCTTCAAACAGCATAAGAGACTGCTGCATAACTTGAGGCTGAGACAGTTTCCCTGGTATGCATGGGGGTGATGTGACAGACTGATGGGGTTGGTTTTCAGGCGCCATCTGTGCGCTTTCTGCAGAAGACTGGGTGGGAGATAATGTGAACGTGCTGGATCCACTGTCGGCCACCCAATTGACTAATGCCTGTACCTGCTCAGGCCTTACCATCCTTAGAACGGCATTGGGCCCCACCATATATCGCTGTAAATTCTGGCGGCTACTGGGACCTGAGGTAGTTGGTACACTAGGACGTGTGGATGTGGCAGAACGGCCACGTCCTCTCCCAGCACCAGAGGGTCCACTAACACCACCACGACCATGTCCACGTCCGCGTCCCTTACTAGATGTTTTTCTCATTGTTATGGTTCACCACAACAACAAATATATTATTTGGCCCAATGTATTGTATTCAAATTCAGCGGGATATAAATTTGAGGCCTAGTATTTAGGCGCTGGGTGACCGGTATGGATTTAGTGACAGAATTAGACTTGGAAATGCACAGAAGCGTGTGTGTGAAGTTATTCTGAATGACCCAATGTGCACCTTGAATATTATATACCCTTTTTGGGATAGATTTCAAATAGCTCTGATATAGCAGGAACCACTAAATTATGAAATTGCTAAATTGGGAATTGTACTTCAACCCAGAACAAAAAATGTGCTTTGACGGGCACTAAATAACTTTCCCAGCTACAACAGGACAGCGGTAACGAGAGATTTAGAGGGATTTAAATTTGAGGCCTAGTATTTAGGCGCTGGGTGACAGGTATGGGTTTAGTGACAGAATTAGACTTGGAAATACACAGTAGCGGGTGTGTGTGAAGTTATTCTGAATGACCCAATGTGCACCTTCAATATTATATACCCTTTTTGGGATAGATTTCAAATAGCTCTGATATAGCAGGAACCACTAAATTATGAAATTGCTAAATTGGGAATTGTACTTCAACCCAGAACAAAAAATGTGCTTTGACGGACACTAAATATCTTGCCCAGCAACAACAGTACAGCGGTGGGTAACGAGAGATTTAGAGGGATTTAAATTTGAGGCCTAGTATTTAGGCGCTGGGTCACCGGTATGGATTTAGTGACAGAATTAGACTTGGAAATGCACAGAAGCGTGTGTGTGAAGTTATTCTGAATGACCCTATGTGCACCTTCAATATTATATACCCTTTTAGGGATAGATTTCAAATAGCTCTGATATAGCAGAAACCACTAAATTATGAAATTGCTAAATTGGGAATTGTACTTCAACCCAGAACAAAAAATGTGCTTTGACGGACACTAAATATCTTGCCCAGCAACAACAGTACAGCGGTGGGTAACGAGAGATTTAGAGGGATTTAAATTTGAGGCCTAGTATTTAGGCGCTGGGTCACCGGTATGGATTTAGTGACAGAATTAGACTTGGAAATGCACAGAAGCGTGTGTGTGAAGTTATTCTGAATGACCCTATGTGCACCTTCAATATTATATACCCTTTTAGGGATAGATTTCAAATAGCTCTGATATAGCAGAAACCACTAAATTATAAAATTGCTAAATTGGGAATTGTACTTCAACCCAGAACAAAAAATGTGCTTTGACGGACACTAAATATCTTGCCCAGCAACAACAGTACAGCGGTGGGTAACGAGAGATTTAGAGGGATTTAAATTTGAGGCCTAGTATTTAGGCGCTGGGTCACCGGTATGGATTTAGTGACAGAATTAGACTTGGAAATGCACAGAAGCGTGTGTGTGAAGTTATTCTGAATGACCCTATGTGCACCTTCAATATTATATACCGTTTTAGGGATAGATTTCAAATAGCTCTGATATAGCAGAAACCACTAAATTATGAAATTGCTAAATTGGGAATTGTACTTCAACCCAGAACAAAAAATGTGCTTTGACGGACACTAAATATCTTGCCCAGCAACAACAGTACAGCGGTGGGTAACGAGAGATTTAGAGGGATTTAAATTTGAGGCCTAGTATTTAGGCGCTGGGTCACCGGTATGGATTTAGTGACAGAATTAGACTTGGAAATGCACAGAAGCGTGTGTGTGAAGTTATTCTGAATGACCCTATGTGCACCTTCAATATTATATACCCTTTTAGGGATAGATTTCAAATAGCTCTGATATAGCAGGAACCACTAAATTATGAAATTGCTAAATTGGGAATTGTACTTCAACCCAGAACAAAAAATGTGCTTTGACGGACACTAAATATCTTGCCCAGCAACAACAGTACAGCGGTGGGTAACGAGAGATTTAGAGGGATTTAAATTTGAGGCCTAGTATTTAGGCGCTGGGTCACCGGTATGGATTTAGTGACAGAATTAGACTTGGAAATGCACAGAAGCGTGTGTGTGAAGTTATTCTGAATGACCCTATGTGCACCTTCAATATTATATACCCTTTTAGGGATAGATTTCAAATAGCTCTGATATAGCAGAAACCACTAAATTATGAAATTGCTAAATTGGGAATTGTACTTCAACCCAGAACAAAAAATGTGCTTTGACGGACACTAAATATCTTGCCCAGCAACAACAGTACAGCGGTGGGTAACGAGAGATTTAGAGGGATTTAAATTTGAGGCCTAGTATTTAGGCGCTGGGTGACAGGTATGGGTTTAGTGACAGAATTAGACTTGGAAATACACAGTAGCGGGTGTGTGTGAAGTTATTCTGAATGACCCAATGTGCACCTTCAATATTATATACCCTTTTTGGGATAGATTTCAAATAGCTCTGATATAGCAGGAACCACTAAATTATGAAATTGCTAAATTGGGAATTGTATTTCAACCCAGAACAAGAAATGTGCTTGAACGGACACTAAATAACTCGCCCAGCTACAGCACTAGGGACAGATTTAGCTGGATATAAATTTGAGGCCTAGTATTTAGGCGCTGGGTGACCGGTATGGATTTAGTGACAGAATTAGACTGGGATATGGCCAAAAAATAAACAGACTATTGCTGGTTAAATGCACTTGGTGTGACAGCTTCACCCTGATGTAGGCTTTAGCCAAAAAACAACCACACCATTGAGGGTTAAATGCACTTGGTGACAGGCGCAGCTTGCCCCTGATTTTGTATATGGCCAAAAAATGAACAGACTATTGCTGGTTAAATGCACTTGGTGTGACAGCTTCACCCTGATGTAGGCTTTAGCCAAAAAACAACCACACCATTGAGGGTTAAATGCACTTGGTGACAGGCGCAGCTTGCCCCTGATTTTGTATATGGCCAAAAAATGAACAGACTATTGCTGGTTAAATGCACTTGGTGTCACAGCTTCACCCTGATGTAGGCTTTAGCCAAAAAACAACCACACCATTGAGGGTTAAATGCACTTGGTGACAGGCGCAGCTTGCCCCTGATTTTGTATATGGCCAAAAAATGAACAGACTATTGCTGGATAAATGCACTTGGTGTGACAGCTTCACCCTGATGTAGGCTTTAGCCAAAAAACAACCACACCATTGAGGGTTAAATGCACTTGGTCGCAGCTTGTGCTGGCGCACCACAAGACACAAAATGGCCGCCGATCACCCCAGAAAAATGAGACTGACAAACGGTCTGTGCAGCCTAAAAACAGTGAGCAATTGAGGATCAGCAGCTCAATTATCCACAGCTGCAGATCGATCAGTTAATCAAGTCCTTTGGAGGAGTTAATCTGCCTAATCTCGCCCTACTGTCGCAGCCGCAACCTCTCCCTACGCTAATCAGAGCAGAGTGACGGGCGGCGCTATGTGACTCCAGCTTAAATAGAGGCTGGGTCACATGGTGCTCTGGCCAATCACAGCCATGCCAATAGTAGGCATGGCTGTGATGGCCTCTTGGGGCAAGTAGTATGACGCTTGTTGATTGGCTGCTTTGCAGCCTTTCAAAAAGCGCCAAGAAAGCGTCACAAAAGCGCGAAGAAAGCGACGAACACCGAACCCGAACCCGGACTTTTACGAAAATGTCCGGGTTCGGGTCCGTGTCACGGACACCCCAAAATTCGGTACGAACCCGAACTATACAGTTCGAGTTCGCTCATCCCTAGTTGTAAGTAAAAAAAAAATTATATAATACTCTATACACTGACTGGCTGGGCATAAAGTCCTATTTATAAAAGGTGTACAGCCATTACAATACATAAGTATCTACCGAACAACAGGATCATTATGTAAAGAAAGTCAAGAAAAACAAACCCACCTACACAAGTCTTAATAAAATATTTAATCAGTTTGAAAATATAATGTTTTTGTGATAAATAGTTGCTTCATATAAACATGCTGTTTTTATGTAAGTACTATACAGGCCCACATTATAAAAAGTATGTGAGAACTTCATTATACCGGGCTTACATGACCCACAGATCCCTGACTGTGGCAAACAGGTCATTTATTTCAGTGTAGAATTCATAAAAACAATTATACTATATAAAATAGTCAGAGTTTTGATTACTGTAGATTCGGTTGGGCGATAAAATACCAAGGTTAGCTGTTTTCTCTTCCACCATTTAAAACCTATGTGGTTAGACTGGAATTTGATTATTTAACTAAAATGAAACGTGTTACTGTAACTGGTTTTATTAAATTGTAAGCCCTCAAATGGTGCATTCAAATTGCTTATGCCAATCCTTCTGGAAAATGTATACATTACATTCGCACACTGCCTTATACTTTTATACGTTGCCAAAGCTCCAGCAGGCTCAAACTTTGTAGTTAGTCCTTTTTGTATATTATGAGTATTGACAGTTTATATAGTGATATGTAGCAGCGATGTAAGGTTAGGTTCACAAACAACACCTCCATATACCTCCTGTGCATAACTATAGAGCCATCCATTGGCATATGTTGGCCACTAGTGATAAACAAACATTGGCTGGGACAAATTGCGAACGTGATCGTGCGAACACGATCAAATGCTTACGAACCGCAAGTTCGCTGCGGGCCCCATTCACTTTAATGGCAGGCGAATCTGAAAAACATTCAGGTCATATTTGCAGCCACCAAATACTTACTTGAAGTGCACAAATAGTCCCACAACATGGACAGTCACATACTAGAGGGGGATCAATGACAAAAATTGCCACAAAAAATATGTACTTTAATCATGGGCCATTTATATGCGTCTTAAAGGGAAATTCTCAAAAATGTGCCCTGCTGGAGCCTAGAACATTTTTATTTTAGGCCACAGGAGTACGGGCCCTAAAAATTAGGCATTCACCTGACATAAAATAAATTGTGATTATGTGGCTCGAGATACATTATGCGGTCACTTAATAACAATTTTACTGTAGCCCACTGGAGTACAGGCCTTCACCGGACAGAAAATATCAAGTGATTATGTGGCTGGAGGTATATTAGACGGTCATTGAATATCAATTTTACTGCAGGCCAGTACAAATACATGTCAAATACATATATTTAAAAAAAATTAAAAATATAAAATTGGATTAAAAACATGACTAACGAAATCCCCCCTCTTGAATAAACCCCAAATAATAATAGGTGAAATTCGATAGCACATAGTCGTCGCAGGTGTTGAATTCCTCTGAGGCCCCAACAATTAGGCATTCACCGTACAGAAAAGATCAAGTGATTATGTGGCTGGAGGTATATCAGACGGTCATTGGATATCAATTTTATTGCAGGCCAGTGGAGTGTAGGCCCCAAACATTAGGCATTTACCGGACAGAAAAGATCAAGTGATTATGTGGCTGGAGGTATATCAGCTGGTCATTGGATATCAATGTTACTGCAGACCAGTACAAATACATGTCAAATACATTTGTTTCAAAGAACTAAAAATAAATTGGATTAAAATAAAATTGGATTAAAAAACATGGCTAACAAAATCTCCCCTCTTAAATAAACCACAAATGATAATAGGTGAAATTCGATAACACGTGGTGGTCACATTATTTTGTGGAAACAGGTATATAGAACCCCTTAATGAGTATTTGCTGGAAGCCGGTATATCAAACCCCTTAATCAATATTTGGTGGAAGCCGGTATATCACAGGCCTCAATCAATATTTGGTGGAAGCTGGATTATCAATCCTCTCTATCAGTATTTTGTGGACGTAGGTATATAGAACCCCATAATGAGTATTTGATAGAAGCTGGTAAATCAATCCCCTTAATTAATATTTGGTGGAATCCGGTGTATCGCAGGGCTCAATCAATATTTGGTGGAAGCTGGTATATCAATCCCCTCTATCAGTATTTTGTGGAAACAGGTATATAGAACCCCTTAATGAGTATTTGCTGGAAGCCGATATATCAAACCCCTTAATCAATATTTGGTGGAAGCCGGTGTATCGCAGGCCACAAATAATATTTGGTGGAAGCCGGTATATCGATCCCCTCTATCAGTATTTTGTGGAAACAGGTATATAGAATTTCTTAATGAGTATTTGCTGGAAGCTGGTATATCAAACCCCTTAATCAATATTTGGTGGAAGCTGGTGTATCGCAGTCCTCAATCAATATTTGGTGGAAGCCGGTATATCAATTCCCTCTATCAGTATTTTGTGGAAACAGGTATATAGAACTTCTTAATGAGTATTTGCTGGAAGCTGGCATATCAAACCTCTTAATCAATATTTGGTGGAAGCTGGTGTATCGTAGGCCTCAATCAATATTTGGTGGAAGCCGGTATATCAATCTACTCTAACAGTATTTTGTGGAAACAGGTATAAAGAACCCCTTAATGAGTATTTTCTGGAAGCCGATATATCAAACCCCTTAATCAATATTTTGTGGAAGCTAGTGTATCATACCCCTTAATCAGTATTTTGTGGAAGCTGGTATATCAAACATCTTAATCAGTATTTTGTGGAAGCAGGTATATCACAACCCTTAATCAGTTTTTTGGGGGGACAATAGGAATATCACACCAGTTGCAATTTGTTATTCCAATAGCATTTGTCCCTCTATCTAGCTGTGGTATCTGAGCAGAACAGCACACAACTGCTGCCCAATACAAATGCACTATAATATACTTTCTATGTTAGAAGGTATATTATAGGTATACCACACCCCTCATTCAGTTTATTTTTTGGGGGGCCAATAGGTATATCACACCAGTTGCAATTAGTTATTCTAATAGCGTTTGTCCCTCTATCTAGCTGCGTAATCTCAGCAGAACCGCACACGTCTGCTGCATAATACAAATGCACTATTATATACTTTTTTATGTTAGAAGGTATATTATAGGCAAATCATACCCCTCAATCATTATTTTATTTTTTTTGGGGGGGGGGGGGGCAACAGGTATATCACACCAGTTGCAATTAGTCATTCCAATAGCGTTTGCCCCTCTATCTAGCTGCGGTATCTCAGCAGAACCGTACATAACTGCTGCACATTACAAATGCACTATCATATACTTTCTATGTTAGAAGGTATATTATAGGCATATCACACCCCTCAATTCGTTTTTTTTTTTTTTTTTAGCCGGGCAACAGGTATATCACACCAGTTGCAATTTGTACTTCAAATAGAGTTTGATCCTCTGTCTATCTACGGTATCTCAGCAGAACCGCACACAACTGCTGCACAATACAAATGGACTATAATATACTTTCTATGTTAGAAAGTATATTATAAGTACATCAGACCCCTCAGTATGTCACACCTGTCGATAGCACACCTATACCAGTCCTTAAAAGGACTTTTGTGACCCTATTAGCTAGCGTTTGGTGTCCCTAACAGTCTGTCCCTGCTCCACAAAGAAACCTCTCCCTACACTGGCAAAAAACAGAATGTTAAATGGCTGCCAGATCGGGTTTATTTATAGGGTAGGGGGTGTGTCCATGTGCTGAAACGTCTCAATTGGCTGTCCTGTCCCACCTGATGGATGTGTCATGGGTCAAAGTTCGGCAGAATGCAAAAGAATATTGCGCTGGTGGACATCGCCATATGTTTGCTTGTTCGGTGAACCACAAACGAGCAAATTTCCCTGCAAAACGACCGTCAGGCGAACCGCAAAGCCATCTCTATTGGCCACTGTACACTATGGTGGCCCATTGTATAGCAAATAACAGTCTATTGTTCTTTCCTATTCAGTAAAACTCTCTTGGCAGCCATTAGGTGAATCACTACAGATATTTTACTGGCATATATGTTATATGTGCTCGCCAAATACAAAATTTTATTTTTGAAAAATAAGAGAAACCTATCACCATGAGAATGCTGTACAATTTGCAGGCATTATGTTATAGAGCAGAAGGAGCTGGGTAGGTGGATATAATCTGGGGTCTTATTAACTGATTGACAGCTATTTCCGAATGCTTAGGCCTGCATTACACCAACAGATTATCTGACAGATTTCCTTACCAATCATTGGTCAGATGGCCGTTTACACACACAGATGTTTTGTTAAACACACCAACTAATGGTCTGATTGGACAGATATTGGTTAGATAATCTGTTGGTTTAATACAAGCCTTAGTCACAGATATAGAGTTAGCTACTGATCGGTTAGCTGACTTCTAAGAAAGGGTAGCAATTTACATGTAGAAATTACAAGTTTTAATAAATCTTTTTCCATGTCTGCATATATCAATCTTCTCAGCTCCTCCTACTCTATAATATGCTGCCTGCATACTGTACTGCATTATTATAGTGACAGCTTCCCTTAAAATTCTTCACAGATCTATTCATTTAAGGGGTTGTGCAATTTAGAAACTCAATTTTCAAATACCCTATTAGGGACTTATGGCTTAAAGAAACTTTCAATGTAATTATGTAATTTTTATTTTTATTTTTTACAGAAAAATGGGTGCATGTTTTTTTGAATATAAATTACTGAAGCCACTACTTCCTGTCCTGGCTTTTTACCTTCCTCTTTGTTTGGACTTTTAGCTGGCAAACAACCTTGTTTGACTTTCTCAGTCACATCATTCACTCTGACCAGAGAGAGAAGGGGATGAGAGCATCACACATCACACTCCACAAAGTGTAATGTTCTTCTGTGGACATCTTTATCTACTAAAAACGTCTATCAAGAGTACAACACAGCTGTCATATTATTATCCCAATTATGGTAATCTACTATAATACTAGCCGATAACTTCCCTTCACAGTAGCAGTGAAATAATAATGAGTTAACGATCTATATAGGAGTTTTATCTCCCTGTGCTGACTACTGCAGAAGGAAAATATTTTGTATTTATTTTTTAATAGCATAGTACTGCCAAAATGGGAAAGAAAAACTGCCATTCTTTAAAAATTTGTTTTCTATGAAGTGTCCATTTAATAGAGGAGGATTTCTATTCAGGATTCTCATTTCTTGGTCAAAGTGGAGAATGGTTACAAAGAGCCTCCTTATCTCTGGAGGGTGTATTCTGTTCTGCATTACAGAGAACATGATCTGAATAGGAACTGTGTTATCCTTAATTTCCCCTTTAACGGCACTGAAGGAAGATGGAAAATCTACTGCCATGTTTCCCAACTCCAGCAGGATAGCATTGTAGAGAGTCTAAGTAGAGAGTGTCCCAAGCAGAGAAACCCGTTAACTTGCTCATCCAGGTCCATCAAATAACCCAAACTTCAAAAACTTATGACAGCTTATATGGCACCTCAAAATACAACAGAAGAGAGACATTTTCTGCTCCAGTCTTTATATCCTCTGTGCTGCCAGAAGATGTGCCTAATATATGAAGAGGCTTAGTCCTCATAAAAAAAAAAAAAATTAGGTGCATTCTCAGGTAGTCCAAGCGCCTAAACAGAAATCTACAAAAGCTCAAAGCTACCTAAGATTCCTGGCTTCATTTGTGTCAGAAAACTGGCATAAATGAATATAAACTTGTTGGGGCAACAGACCACACCCACTTCCCACCCTTCATGCAACATTTTTTTAAAAAGCCACAAATACACAGTTTACACAATTTTAAAACCACTTTTCAGGCACAATTGAGATGATAAATCTCCCCCAACTATTTTATTATAATTTTTTTGTCAGGGTAGCTGTATATGGGATTTTTGAAATGTTTCATGGAACCATTTTGGGCTACATATTATGTATTGCATAACATGGTATTTTTTATTATTTTTTTCTGTATTGACTAGGGTTGAGCGAACACCTGGAAGTTCGGGTTCGCCGGGTTAGACCGAACTTCGCCGCAAAGTTCGGGCTCGGCACCCAAACTTGACTAGAACTTGACCCTGAACCCCATTGAAATTGATGGGGACCCAAACTTTGGGGCACTAAAATGGCTCTAAAAAAGTCATAAAAAGTGCTAGAGGGCTGGAAAAGGAAGCAAAATAGGGGTAGGAGCAGGACAATTGCCCTGCAAACAAATGTGGATAGAGAAATTAATTAAAATAACATATAATTAAAAAAAAAAGTTATAAATTATTATCTTGAACTAGGAGGCGGAGGTCAAAATGGAGTAAGAGGTTAAGGAGGCAGTGGACATGGTGGCGTAGGTGGAAGCAGTGGTGGAGGAGGAGGAGGTAGCCAACACTATTTGTGTCGTTTTTTTTTTAAAATTAATTAATTAATTTTTATAAATTTAGAAAGACCCCAAAACATTGGGAAATATAAAAAAGAAAACAAAAAGAAAGTGCGCTGGAGTATAACAATGGCTGGGTGCGGCCGCTATACTTGTCTATTCTGCACAAAGTACAGACAAGTGCTGTGGGATCCACGCCTCTTTCATTTTAATGATTGTGAGCTCGTCCACATTGGCTGTGGACAGGCAGCTGCGCTTGTCTGTGATCACCCCCTCTGCCGTGCTGAACACACGTTCAGACAATACACTGGCCACAGGGCAGTCCAGCACCTCCAAGGCGTAAAGGGCAAGCTCAGGCCATGTGCCCAATTTGGAAAACCAGAAGTTGAATGGGGCAGACCCATCAGTCAGTAAGTGTAGGCGTGTGCACACGTACTATTCCACCATGTTGCTGAAATGCTGCTTTCTGCTAAGACGTTCCATATCAGCTGGTGGTGCCGGTTGTTTTGAAGTGCTAAAAAATCTTTTCCACATTTCGGCCATGCTAACCCTGCCTTCTGAGGTGCTGGCGGTGCTCCTCCTCTGCCATCGCCTTGTGCTTCCACTGAGCCCCTAGTGTCCAGTGGTAATGCCATCAGCAGCATGTCTACCAGGTGCGCTTGTCCTTGTGCATCTTCCGATCACGCTTCAGTGACGGAATTAAGGACGGCATGTTGTCCTTGTAGCGGGGATCCAGCAGGATGGCCACCCAGTAATCAACACTGGTTAGAATGTGGGCAACTCGGCATGTAATCGCTCATGTGTGCCAGGCTGCCCAAAGGCAATGACAAGCTGTCCTCTGTGGGAGGTTATCGTCTGTGTCCTCTGTATCCCCCCAGCCACGCTCCAGTGATGACAATGAGCTGCTTTGGGTGCCACCTTGCTGTGAACATGGTTCCTCCTCCTCCTCATGTTTCTGCTCCAGAACTGTGCCGTGGCTGGACAAGTGTGCATCTGGCCTCTGTTGGTGCAGGAACCTACCCTCCGAGCCACTTGTGAATGACTGGCCTGATAACAGTGCAAATGATCCCTCCTCCTTTTCCTCTTGTGCCAAATCCTCTTCCACCATCGCCCAAAGCGTTTTTTTTTAAGTAGACATAGAAGTGGGATAGTAACGCTTAGGACTGCGTCATCGGGACTGGCCATGTTGGTGGAGTACTCGGAACAACGCAACACGTCCCACACGTCCCACATGGAGGCCCACTCGGTGGTGAAGTGGTGCTCTTCTGCAGAGCGACTCACCCGTGTGTGCTGCAGCTGAAACTCTACTATCGCCTGCTGCTGCTTGCACAGTCTATCCAGCATGTGCAAGGTGGCGTTTCACCTTGTGGGCACGCTGCATATCAGGCTGTGAGCGAGAAGGCCGAAGTTGCGCTGTAGCGCAGACCGGCGAGCAGCAGCAGGGTAAGAATGCCGAAAATGTTCACAGACGGACCACACTTTCTAGGTTATTTTTCAGGAACCTCTGCATCATCAAATTCAGCAAATGTGCCAGGCAAGGGATGTGAGTCAAACTGGCTGGGCCCAAAGCTGCTACGAGCATTCGCCCATTATTGCACACCACCAAGCCGGGCTTGAGGCTCAGTGGCACCAACCACTCATCGGTCTGTTGTTCCATGCCCGTCCACAGCTCCTGCGCAGTTTG
Source organism: Bufo gargarizans (assembly GCF_014858855.1). Classification (NCBI taxonomy): domain Eukaryota; kingdom Metazoa; phylum Chordata; class Amphibia; order Anura; family Bufonidae; genus Bufo; species Bufo gargarizans. The sequence continues at coordinate 266,648,890 of NC_058082.1, read as the reverse complement.
GGATTTTTCCCCCAAACAGATGAATTTCAAAACAGCCTGCTCTTTTTTCCCCCTGGCTGTGCTGAAGTTGGTGGTGAAGGTGTTACGCTGACCTGATGAGGAGGCAGTAGAGGAGAAAGTGGAGTAGGAGAAGGAGGCAACAGGAGGCAAAGAGAAATTCCCTGCAATCCTTGGTGGTGGAAGGACATGAGCCAAACTGCTATCTGACTTAGGCTCAGCCACTACTGCATTTACACAGTGTGCAGTTAGGGATCTATAACTTCCCTGCCCGTGCTTACTGGTCCACATATTGGTGGTTATGTGAACCTTGCCACAGATGGCATTGCGCAGTGCACACCTAATTTTGTCCACCGCTTGGTTGTGCAGGGAGGGAATGGCTCACCTGGAAAAGAAGTGGAGACTGGGAACCATGTAAAGTGGGACACCCACCACCATAAGTTTTTTAAAACTATCCGTCTTCACCAGACGGAATTACAGCTTTTTTAAAGGCAAAAGATTTTGAAATGCTGGCATTCAGGGCCAGGGATCACGGATAGGTAGGGGGCACTTCCTCTTTCTCTCCAGTGTTTGGACAGCTGAACGCTTTCATGGGACATTGTGGAGATGCTTGGTGACGGTGATGGGCATGGTGGCATTGCTGCCACATCCTCTGTTTGCAGGTACCACTGTCACTCGAGAGGGGGAGGCCAAGACTGCAGCGTAAGAGACACCAGGAGGAGAAATCCGCAGCAGTTGGCACCCCTGTTTCGTCATCATCAGAGATGTGCTGCGGTGGTCCTCCCATGTCAACATCCTGAAACATAAATGGTTAGGCATCAGTGTACTTAATCTCTTCTACTTCTGGAGCTGTTCTATGTGGATGGCCCTCAGAAACCCTGGCAGCAGAGCAATAAAAAAAAAAAAAACATAATAGACTGAACTGCTGCATGACTTGGGGCTCAGACTGCTTGGCTGATTTTCAGGAGAAAGGCAGATGCCCATGGGCTGCAGGTGCCAATTCTGTGCATTCAGCGGGGGACCGGGAGAGGGACAATGTGAAGGAACTGGAGGCACCCAATCTACTACTGCCTCTACTTGTTCTGGCCTCACCATTTGTAACACCGGTATTCGGGCCTACAAAATAACGCTGAACGTTCTGTCGCCTATGTGCACCCGAGGAAGGTGTTTCATTTGGGCGTGTAGCTGGCACAGATCGACCACGTCCTCTCCCTGCAACAGGAGCTGCCCCAACCCCAGCAGCACCACGACCAGGGCCACATCCCTTATTTGATGCTCTCCTCATTCTTTGAGGTCAGCCACTGAACTAACAGACAAATTAACTATATTATTTCCCCTGTCACTTATGCAGTGCAGGTGTACTTTTCTCAATAAATGGGTATATGACATGCACCTAACTAACAGATGGATTAACTATATCAATTTCCCTGTCACGCATTCAGAGCAGGTGTACTTCACGCAATAAATGGGTATATGACGTGCACCTAACTAACAGACGGATTAACTATTATATTTGTGTGTCAGGGGTACAAAGGACAATGTTGCATTGCACTCAAAATCGCTGTAGGTCACCCACAGAATTAACAGCCAGATTTATGATTATCTTTCTGTGTCAGGGGTGCAAAGATGGTGTATTGCACACACCAAAAATCACACTAACACTGTCCCTCACTTCAGCTGCCTGCTTTCTGTCCCTTCACTACTGGGAGCTGATGGGCGGTGCTACACGTGATCCAGCTTATATAGAGGCTGGGTCACATGATGCACCGGCCAATCATAGCCATGCCATTAATAGGCATGGCTGTGATGACTACTAAGGGCACACAGCTTAAAAGCTTGTTGATTGGTTGCCCTGCAGCCTTTCAACATGCTTTATTAAATGCCATAACACCAAACTCAAACCCAAACTTTTCCAGCAAACTTTTACAATTCGGATTCGCTCAACACTAGTATTGACTAATTCCAATATCAATAATATTTTTATTTTTTCATTGACAGAGTAGTTTTTTTTCTTTTTTTTTTTTTTTTTTTTTTTTTTTTATAGAAAGAGCTGTGGCTATAGTTCAGTACCATTAAATGTTGTTGAACTTGTGAAAATATCAATTCAAGGTTATTATTTTACTTTTTTTTTTTCTACTTGGACACCTGACCATGAGATTGCTGATACAATACAGAGCATTACTTCAGTATTGTAGTTTTGTGTTGGTGATATTTATTAGGCTCTGGCTAACATGGAATCTCACTAGCACCCTAAGATTGTGTTGTTGGATTGTGGATGGGGGTGACTGCTTTGATGCCATGGTCACTATTGCATGCGGCATCTTAAGGGTTAAGCAGTCATGATGTAGATCTGAAGCTTCAGTTACATTACATGTTAATAGCAATATCTGTAAATCTATGTACTGCACATAAGAATTCAAGCAATTACAGATATACATCTTATAGCTAAGTCGTCAAATAAAAAACAAAAACAAATTCCAGCAAAAATAACAACCCTTATAATTAAATACACTAAAAAATCCTCAAGATATAATTCAAGTGATGGTTAATAGTCCATTTATATTATAATATGACATATAAACTAATAATCTAACAGATACATATATACTCCACATAATAAACATAGGATAGGGAATTCTTTCCTTAAGATTTCCCTATAATCTAACTAAGCCCAGAGACGATCCCTAATGGTGGGGACTCCCTGTCCTCGTGCCTGGGCTATCACACCCTAGATGGCCCTAACGGGTTCTCGTACCCCAACACACCCTCACTAACCCTAACCTGGTCCTCATACCCCAACGTGTTTCCCCCAAGCAATGGGTTCCTCAGGGGGTCAATATAGTGGGTGGATAGCATATAGACAAAAATAAACAAAAGATTGTAGATATAGATACATAGACGTATAGATATAAATATAAGGTCAGACAGAGATGAAGAAGAATAATCCAAATGTAACAAGAGCGGTCAATTCAAATCAGAGAGACAAATCAGTGTACAATCATATCTAGCATGGCTCATATATGCCTAAGAAAACCAGATACCAGTCTCATACAGAAGGTCCAGAAAACAGGCAGGAATATAGGCGATAGCCAGTTGTGTAATTGTGAGTCAAGTCCATGAAACATATACAGACATGGAAAATGGAACAATTAAACCAGATGCTGCCAGAACAGTGGAGCAAGGATCATTGCATATTCAAGCCAGGATAAAACATCCACACTCCATTATCATTGAGTATTATCTGGAGTATATACGTATCTGTTAGACGATTTATATGTCATATTATAGAATAAATGGAATATTGACCATCACTTGAATTATATCTTGGGGATTTTTTAGCAAGGTAAAATAAAGTGCATTTAATTTTAAGGGTAATGTACTGTACGTACATTGCTAAGCAATTTCACTCAACAAGACAACTACTTTCTATATACACTGCCTGTCCCCAGTCGCTACCTGGATTTAACTAAGCAAATAGTTATGAGCCTCCTATTGGATAATTACTGCATGGGCGATTATCTTTCAGCTGGCAACAAGTTATTTAACCACAACTGGTGCAATGAGTTTCTTCTCATTTCTTAAACAACCATGTCGAAAGACACATCTCGTGGTCGTGGAAAAAATGTTAGTCTGTTTGAGAAGGGTCAAATCATTGCATGCATCAAGCAGAGAAAACATCTAAGGAGATTGCAGAAACTACTAAAATTGGGTTAAGAACTGTCCAACGCATTATTAAAAACTGGAAGCATAGTGGGGACCCATCGTATTAGAGGAAGAAATGTGGCGGGAAAAAAATCCTGAATGATCGTGATCGGTGATTACTTAAACGTTTAGTGAAATCAAATCGAAGAAAAACAACAGTAGAACTCAGGGCTATGTTTAATAGTGAAAGTAAGAGCATTTCCAGACGCACAATGCGAAGGGAACTTAAGGGATTGGGTCTGAACAGCTGTATAGCCATAAGAAAACAACTAATTAGTGAGGAAAACCAGAAAAAAAGGCTTCAATTTGCTAGGGAGCATAAAGATTGGACTCTAGAGCAATGGAAGAAGGTCATGTGGTCTGATGAGTCCAGATTTACCCTGTTCCAGACTGATGGGTGCATCAGGGTAAGAAGAGAGGCAGATGAAGTGATGGACCCATCATGCCAAGTGCCTACTGTACAAGCCTGTGGGGGAAGTGCTATGATCTGCGGTTGCTGCAGTTGGCCAGGTCTAGGTTCAGCAACTGTATGTGCTCCAAGAATGAGGTCAGCTGACTACCTGAACATACTGAATGACCGGGTTATTCCATCACTGGATTTTTTCTTCCCTGATGGCATGGGCATATTCCAAGATGACAATGCCAGGATTTATCGGGCTCAAATTGTGAAAGAGTGGTTCAGGGAGCATGAGACATCATTTACACTCATGGATTGGCCACCACAGAGTCCATACCTTAACCCCATTGAGAATCTTTGGGATGTGCTGGAGAAGGCTTTGCGTATTAGTCAGACTCTACCATCATCAATGCAAGATCTTGATGAAAAATGAATGCAACACTGGATGAAAATAAATCTTGTGACATTGCAGAAGCTTATCGAAACTATGCCACAGCGAATGCGTGCCATAATCAAAGCTAAAGGCGGTCCAATGAAATATTTTGGATGGCAACTTTTTTTTGGTACAGGCAGTGTATTTACTACTAAATAATTGCAATTAAAATTGTGCATTCAAGTTAATTCCATCTTAACTCATATAATAAAACTATGGCAAATTAATGTATGGCCATTTAAGCTTCAGTTACTGTCACTGGTAGAGGCACCAACTGTGTTTTATAAATTAAAACAATACATCTTCTATGGTTCTATGCTAAGACACCGTTGAGGACTAAGCTTATTATAAATGAAAAGAATTCCTACTTTAGGCATTAGTGTAATGTAATCTAATAGGCCTTTATGTTTTGCATCACTAGTAATACCGTTCTTGGATATAGAAACAAATTCCTATGCATTGATTGCATTATGGCTGGATAAGTCATGCATAGTTAAAATATTTTTTTGCCTATATTATGTTTATGCTCAAGTACCTAGTTGCTTTGTGTAAATTTTAAACTCCTATTTTAATGTAAGCTCTGGTGGGATTTAATACCAGTTGTCTAAAATCTGCATAAAACTGTTTTATTCTAGCTGTATCATGCATTTACAATGTAAATCAGCTCATTTTTTTAAAAATGATCCTACTATTTTATGTACTAAATTTCTATTACCTAGATTCACATCTTTCAATTCCCTCACTCTATTACACACACAGTATGCAGCTGAAAATTTTAATGGATTTCTCCCCTCAATATTTACCAGTTTCCTGAATGAATATTAAAATGACTTAGGAGGAGGTTAAATGTTCTATATATATATATATATATATATATATATATATATATATATATATATCTGTTAGAAGATAAAACCCCTAAAACATTGCTCTTGACCAACTAATGGACTGTAGCATTGTCAGTAAATTGGTATTGTTCATACTTAAAGGCAATATCATTTACATTTAGATGTGATGCTACGTTCTGTAAATTATGACATTATGAATTGTCATTATTGAAAATGGAAATATAATTTATAACAGTTAACGTGCAGGATAAAAAAAAAAAACATGTTATTGTTATAACTAGTGTTGACAGAAGTTATGAAAAATTCGATCCAGCTGCTTCGCTGAATTTCACAAAGAAATTTGACTCGTGACAAATTACTTCATCATGAAGTGCATTCCTTTGTATGTAGAGGAAATAATGACGGGGAACGGAAATAGCACCCCTCCCCCGACATTGAACCCCTCAGATGCCGCATTCATTGCTGATCACAGCATCTGATGCTACAATTAAGGCCTTTCAGGGGTTAAAAAAAATACCTTATCCATTTGCTCACTTAGAGGCTGTCACGGCCATCTTGATTGAGGACACTGCACGAAATCTTGCGCAGTCACAATGATGACATCACCGCACCTGGCCAGCGTGCTGGCGTGTTATGTCACATGGCACCCTGCGTGAGATTTCTCGCGGTATCTTCAATAAAGATGGCTGCGATTGTCTCTCCACGAGAAAATTGATGAGGTGATTATGTTTTTATTTTTTAACCGCCATTTCAGGAAAAATGTATTTATTACCATGAAGCACGAGGAAATTTGGCTTTCTGGCTAATCAAATTTTTCCTGAAGTTTGAATCAAAGTAAATTTTTGGCTTTGATTCATTCAGCACTAGTTATAACACATATATTGCACCTTAGTAATGAATGAAAAAGGACTGTCCCAAGAAGAAAACCCCTATTTGCATAGAAGCATGTAGCATACCAACTCATAGGGGCTTGGCCCTTATCTGTTAATCAGTCTCAACCTATATGAGCTAAACCTAATGTATAAAAACAAGTAACACATCAGAGTCAGTTGTCAGGGTCAGGTGACAAGGTCAAATATTCTACTCAATTGTCAGAGCAAGGTGTCGGAGTCAGAACCTAGTGGCAGCAGTCAGAATCAGGTGTAAGAGTTAGGTTTCGCTTTTCGAAGTCAGGTATCACAGGCTCGGTTGTTAGATGTCAGATCGTTTTGCTGCTCTGTAGCATGTGTAGCAAATCTACCAGATTGTTTTAGCATTACAAACATATTTTTTCCAAGGTTCTTCTTGAGACTGGGAGACTTTCTGTTCCCTTTTTTATTGCATGTTGCAGATTTTTTTCTACCTTTATTTATAAACATTTATAAAAGGGGACCTGAGTATAGTACTGTAAAGCTGACCATATATTTAAGACAATTATTGGTCGCATTGCAGCCGATCAGTGACTTACAAACTATACCACCAGCAACATGCCAGACTAAACCGGCTGAAAGGGTAGTCAGCTTTTAAACAATGGCAAATTAACTGCCTAACATTGCCATGTGTGGTCAATTACATTTTTGCGGCCAGACAAAAGTCTGACGTCGGATAGTTTCTCAAATGACAGTCATGCAAAATGGCCATTCTGTCCAACTTTTATCTTATGTGTATGCCCGGCATAAAGCTATGTTCACACATTGTCCTAATCACACAGAAGAACAAGTTACTTCAGAACAGAGGTAAAGAGCTGCCTCATCCCCCTCTCTGCTCTGCTTGTCAGGGATTATGATCCTGAATACAGCTAATAGAATCTCCAGCTGACTCTCTGTAGGAAGGGAGTCCATAAGGAGACATGAAGTACAGATGGGAGGGTGGGAATGTGGTTAATGAGCAGCAGCACTTGTATAAAGTCTCCATTACCACAGTCCCACATTGCCACAGTCTGTCCTGTTTGTCCTCTCTGTGCTTCATGTTTCCTCACGAACTCCATTCCTACAGAGATTCAGCTGAAGATCATACCATGTGTATTCATAATCCCTGACAAGCAAAACATAGAGGAGGATGAGGCAGATATTTAGCTCAGTGAAGCAACTTGTCCTCCTGTGTGGTTAGGGCAGGTTTTTTTGTGCACTAATAGGACGGCGGTCATTTTATTTCTCCTAATAAATGCGCCCCAGACAAAATGACTTATTATAGCTAACGAAAGGTATTTGGGAATATAGTTATAATAAAGCAACATTTAAGTATTTTCTTAATTCTTGGAGCAGCCTTTTAACAGAATCTACTGACATCAGCAATGCCTGCATGCTAGGCCAAAACTTTTCAGTGGATTTCTAAAAAATGCATGTCTGTTATGCCTATGACAAATCTGTTTTATGGGAACATAGGCTTAGTTTCATCATATACTTGTATATGTATGTATGTTGACTTTGCTTTACAGTGCAGTAAAAAAATAAGTCATCCTCATTGAAGGGCACTTTTTAAGCTTCTTAACACTTTTCTAAATGGCAATTTTGTCCAGTTGACAGACTTTGAGAGGGGGTGGGGTGCTATGAGGTGTTTGGAGCAGTGGTTATACACACATAACAAACATGCTCCAGATGGCCCAGATAGACTACCAGTAGAGATGATTGTTTAATCTGCCGACGAGCATAAGCAGCTCCCACAGTTTTGTTGTCCACCCTCTAGAAATAAGTGGCACCTTTATTATACACTCCTGTCTCTGCCCGGGCCATTTCAAGGGTGCTAGCACAGTTTCCATTGACAGCCAACCACAATCGCCTTTGATTTTAGTGATGTCATGAACGAGAAACCTGGACTGCTAGGGGCTGGAATGTGATGAATCTAGGTTCTTTTTGGTTTGGAATCTGACCTGATTTGAGGATGGAGGTGGTGAAATAATCTAGGGAACCATTGCATATGACAGTCAGTCACCCCTACTAGTGATATGAGGGAAACTAACAGCTTAGTGATCTGTGCAGGACATCCTGCGGCCACATGTGTTGCCTAGAACGGCAGGGCTTCCAACTGGCATTTTTCATCAGGATAATGCTTGCATACACATAGCAAGGGTTCCTAAGAATGTTTCCCCCAGATTGTAACATTTACTTTTCCTGACCAGTCGCCATCGTTATTGCACATAGAACATTTATGGGACGAGCTTGGATGTCAGCTTCAGCAAACTATGAGTGTGCAGGGTCTGCAGGCCCAGCTGCTTTATATGTGGGCAAATTTTTCACAAGGTACCATACAGAACCTGTATTCCTCCATGTCCAACTATATCTAATCTTGTATCCAGGCTAGATGTGGCCTAACAGGGTACTAGAGCCTCCTTTCAGTTGTGTAGTTTTTTTCCCAATAAAAGTATTCTTTCATTCTAATGTTGTAATTTTTTACATATATGATCATTACATTCACAGATAGAAAGTTTAATTTGATTCCAACAACTCCATCTTGGTTTGTTATTTTTTTTTCGTCAATGGGTGTATATGGTTATGGTAACTAATGGCAGTAGGTGGTAGCAGATGGTTTGAAAACACATGCATTAGTTTTTTTTAACTAAAATAACAAATTATTCCTTTTTGGTAGAAGATGCCATCTTCTCTTGTCTTCTGAACTATAAAACAGCGGTCACCATTTTGTATGATTTGTGTGGGACTAACCCCCAAAAATTCAGCTTAGCAAGCCCTACAAGTTATTGTGGCTGGTTTACCAGTGAATTTCCTGTTGATGGACTGTCTTTAATTAAAAGCAACATGTAAAAGATGCCGAAGATTGGTAAAGGTTACAATATAGAATATAATTGTAAAACAATTCTCTAATGAATTCAAAGCGAATAGATAAAAAAATAAATAGTTGCCATAGTAACAGAACATTATAGTTTTTATAGAACCAAGCTAACCAACCCTGGCATGGAGCCAAATGAGTCACTATCTTCATCTACTGTTGGTAAAATGAGCCATAGATACACATTTTTGGAGAATTAAAATACTGGATCAGTGTAGACAGTAAAATTGCTACAACTGAACAGTTGCATATTGAACACATAAGAAATCATAGTTATTGTGTTACAAATATTTATTCCTAATAATCTGCCTGTCCAATGGTGCAGCCGATCACCTGATGAATAAGTGTTTCACTCGCGTGAAATTATTGTTCATGCAGGCAAGTTAATTATCATTTCTCAGAATGAACACCTCCTTCCTGATAATTGGCTGCTCCTTTGAGCGTGTAAACCCACCTTAAGATACACAAATTATAAATAGAAGAGATCAGCAAATGGCAAAAATGAGCAACCCCTTACACTAAAACAACAAACTGTTGCAAGGTTTATTCAAGATTTATTCTATGATTACAGATTACAAACAAACCCTGTGCAGTGTGATCCTTCATCGTTTCAGTCTCATCATGCTAAGAAGAGGGAGAAGAGTAGGGCGTAAAGACACACTTACATATGTAGCTTTTCATTTGAGAAGTATAAGAGATGCTGTACACAGAAACCTAAAATAGCATATTTGGACCCTATTGCATGACCCTTGTTCAATATAGTATCAGGCCAGCCCATTCACAACTGGATAGTTCATGTCCGGTGACTGTGGAGGCCAGGTCATCTGGCGCAGCACCCCATCACTCTCCTTCATGGTCAAAAAGGCCTTACACAGCCTGGAGGTGTGTTTGAGGTCATTGTCCTGTTAAAAAATAAATGATGGCCCAACTAAACGCAAACCGGATGGAATAGCATGCCGCTGCAAGATGCTGTGGTAGCCATGCTGGTTCGGTATGCCTTCAATTTTGAATAAATCCCCAACAGTGTCACCAGCAAAGCATCACACCTCCTCCATGCTTCACAGTGGGAACCAGGCATGTAGAGTCCATCCGTTCACCTTTTCTGCGTCGCATAAAGACATGGTGGTTGGAACCAAAGATCTCAAATTTGGACCAAAGCACAGATTTCCACTGGTCTAATGTCCATTCCTTGTGTTCTTTAGCCCAAACAAGTCTCTTCTGCTTGTTGCCTGTCCTTAGCAGTGGTTTCCTAGCAGATATTCTACCATGAAGGCCTGATTCACACAGTCTCCTCTTAACAGTTGTTCTAGAGATGTGTCAACATACAATAAAGGTGATTGCTGTATGTAAATGCTGTTCTTTACCTCCGCTGATGAGCAGGTAATTATTGGGAAGGAACTGTTCCTTTCTGATAATTGCCTGCTCAGTTGGCACATGTAAATGCTAGTGTTATTCGAGCACCAAAGTGCTTGGGTGCTCTGGTGCTCTGGCCGAACACATCGGGATGCTCGTGTGCTCTACCAAGCACCTGACTATAATGGAAGTCAATAGGATAGCTAGAGCATTAAACCAGACACCCCCTGCTCTGAAGAGGGGAGGGTGCCTGGCTCATAGGAAAAGGTCAGAAAATTATGGAAACACCTCTTAAATGGCTTGGGAACAGCAGGGGGATGATGTCTGGATGTATCTTGGGCTCCCAGGTCGCTGCTGGTAATGATGTTGTCTGAGTAGTACAGAGGTGGAAGTGGAGGCGGAGGAGGAGAAGTGGGGGTTGGAGCCACTAACGTAGGTGCTGGCGGAAACCCTGATCAATGTAGGGCCCTCAATCCTTGGCATCGGTAGCACCTGTGCCACCCCAGGGTACGACTAGCTCCTGGCCTCCACAACATTCACCCACTGTGCCGTCAGGGAAATGTATCATCCCTGGCCAAATGCACTTGTCTATGTGTCTGTGGTTAAGTGGACCTTCCTAGTAACCGTGTTGGTCAGGGCACATGTGATGTTACAGGACACATGTTGGTGTAAGGCGGGCATGACACACCTTAAAACATTGTGGGGGCTCGGGACTGCGTAATGTGGGACGGCTGCCGACTTCAGGCTGCGGAAGGCCTCAGTGTCCACAAGCCTAAATGGCAACATTTCCAGGGCCAGTAATTTGGAAAGCTGCACATTTAGTGCTATGGCCTGTGGGTGAGTGGCTGGGTATTTTCGGTTGCATTCAAAAGCCTGGGGTGAGGACATTTGGATGCTGCGCTGGGACACGGAAGTGGATGTGGTCGCTGATGGTGCTTGCAAAGGTCCAGGTGCAGGGCAGGAGGCATCTGGGCGTGCGCCTTCGACAGGGTATTAGCCAGCACGTAACATAGGGGAAGAGGAGGCAGTGGTGTGACCCGCAGACACAGATTGTGGACCCAGGCGTTAGTCCAACTTATTATGGTGTTTGGATGCCATGTGGCGGATCATGCTGGTGGTGGTGAGGTTGCTAGTGTTCACGCACCAGCTCATTTTCATATGGCACAGGTTGCAAAGTATTATTCTTTTGTAGTCCGCACTTTCCTCAAAAAAGCGCCATAGAACATCTACCCCTTGGCAAGGGAGATTTCTGCAAAAGGGTTCTCCGTGGAACAGTTGCAGGCCTGTTTGATGTGGCCCGCCTTCTCCCTTTTGGCACCCCACTGCCTCTTCCGGGCCCCATTCACTTTAATGGCATGCGAACCTGAAAAACCTTCAGGTCATATTTGCAGCCACCAAATACTTACTATAAGTGCACAAATCATCCCACAACATGGACAGTGACATACCAGAGGGGGATCACAGGCACAAATTACCACAAAAAATTATGTATTTTAATCAGGGGCCATTTTTATGCATCTTAAAGGGAAACTCTCACAAATGTGGCCTGCTGGAGACTAGAAAAAAAATATTTTAGGCCACAGGAGTACAGGCCCCAAACATTAGGCATTGATTGGACAGAAAACTTCAAGTGATTATGTGCCTGGAAGTATGATTAGACGCTCATTGGATATCAATTTTATTGCAGGACAGTGGAGTACAGGCCCCAAACATTAGGCATTTACCAGACAGAAAATATCAAGTGATTATGTGGCTGGAGGTACATTAGGCTGTCACCGTATAACAATTTTGCTGTTGGCCAGTTAGATTATAGGCCCCAAAAATGATGCATTCACTGTACATAAAAGATCAAGTGATTATGTGGCTGGAGGTATATTAGGCGGTCAATGGATATCAATTTTACTGCAGGCCAGTGTACTATAGGCACAGGAAATTCATTATTTGCCGGACAGAAAATATCAAGTAATTATGTAGCTGGATGTATATTAGACGGTCATTGGATATCAATTTTACTGCAGGCCAGTACAAATATATGTCAAATACATATGTTTAAAAGAGCTAAGAATATAAAATTGGATTAATAACATGACTAACGAAATCCCCCCTCTTTAATAAACCCCAAAGGATAATAGGTAAAATTCGATAACACGTGGTTGTCATAGGTGTTGAATTCCTCCGAGGCCTCAACAATTAGGCATTCACTGTAGAGAAAATATCAAGTGATTATGTGGCTGGAGGTATATTAGTTGGTCAATGGAAATAAATTTTACTGCAGGCCAGGGGACTACAGGCCCCAAAAATTATTAATTCACCGGACAGAAAACATCAAGTGATTATGTGGATGGAGGTATATTAGACCGATATTGGATATTACTTTCACTGTAGGCCAGTGGACTACAGGCCCCAAAAATTATTCATTAACCGTACAGAAAAGAACAATTGATAATGTGTCTGGAGGTACATTAGGCGGTCACCGTATAACAATTTTACTGTTGGTCCGTAAGACTAAAGGCCCAAAAAATTCTACATTCACCGTACAGAAAAGAACAAGTGATTATGTGGCTGGAGGCAAGTTAGGCATTCACCGTATAACAATTTTACTTTTGGCTGGTAAGATTACAGGCCCCAAAAATTACGCATTCACCGTACAGAAAAGATCAAGTGATTATGTGGCTGGAGATTCATTAGGCGGTCACCAGATTACAATTTTACTGTTGGCCAGTTAGATTACAGGCCCCCAAAATTATTAATTCACCAGACAGAAAACATCAAGTGATTATGTGGCTGGAGGTATATTAGACAGTCATTGGATATCAATTTTACTGCAGGCCAGTGGAATACAGGCCCGAAACATTAGGCATTCACTGGATAGAAAACATCACCTGATTATGTGGCTGGAGGTACATTAGGCAGTCACCGTATGACTTTACTATTGGCCAGTTACATTAAAGGCCCCAAAATGTATGCTTTCAACATACAGAAAAGATTAAGTCATTATGTGGCTGGAGGTACATTAGGCAGTCACCATATAACAATTTTACTGTTGGCCAGCTACATTAAAGACCCCAAAAATGATGCATTTACCGTACAGAGAAGATCAAGTCATTATGTGGCTGGAGGTATATTAGACGGTCATTGTATATACATTTTACTGCAAGACAGTAGAGTACAGGCCCCAAACATTAGGCATCCACCATACAGAAAACATCAAGTGATTATGTGGCTGCTTAAAAGAACTAAATATATAAAATTGGATTAAAAACATGGCTAATGAAATCCCCCCTCTTGAAAAAAAAACAATGGTAATAGGTAAACTTCAATTAAATGTGATCGTCACAGGTGTTGAATTTCTTTGAGATCCATGCCTCATTTACTTTGAAAAATGTAAGGTAGTCCACAGTGTCGTGAGCTAAACGAGTGCGCTTATCGGTCACGATCCCCCCTGCTGCGCTGAACATCTTTTCGGACAGGACACTCGACAAGTGGCAAGCCAAGAGTTCCAAGGCAAATTTTGCCAGTTCTGGCCACAGGTCAAGCCTGCACACTCAGTAGTCAAGGGGTTCCTCACTTCTCAGAGCATCCACATTGGCCGTTAACCCAATGTAGTCAGACACCTGTTGGTCTAGGCGTTACATGAGGCTTGATCCGGAGGACGGCTGTTGATGGGTTGGATGCAAGAATGATCTCATATCCAAAGTGACCAACACATCTTTAAACCGCCCTCTTCTTGCATACACGATAGGAATGGTACCCGCAGTGGGTGGACATTCCTCTGCCAGCGCCCGCAATTGCAGAATGCAGCATCTCTCAAAGCAAGGCCGGGAAATGCTGCATTCTGACAGCCCTCTGTGATCCTGGAAACATGTCTAGAGGAAAAAAAAAGAGACAATGCAGCAGCACCTTGCAAATCAGATAAAGTACAATATTGCCAAAAATTATAGTGCTAATGCTAAGCTTATTTATAAAGTGAGATGCTTGGCCAAGCATCTCACTTTATAAATAAGCGTAGCATTAGCACTATAATTTTTGGCATTATTGTACTTTATCTGATTTGCAGGGTGCTGCTGCATTGTCCCTTTTTTTCCTCTAGGTCTTTGCCATGGCGGCATGCACCTGCGCACTGGGAGGTGCTGACAAACCCCGTTTTTTTCCTGGTAACATGTTTGCCATTTTGAGTTTGTACCAGGAGTCTAAGTACGTTTTCACACCAGCACTGGTCCTTGCATTTTATGCTTTTTATACGTGGGTCCCTCTTCAAACACTGGAGCATTTGCACTAAATTGGAAGCGGTGGAGCACCCTGACTCCTGCTCATCGCCCAGGAGAATGTCGTCCTTGGTCTCTTCCGCCCATCCACAGACACCAGGGATCCCAGAAAAGTTTAAAGCCTGCTTTTTTTGCTCCTCCTCCTCCCCCCAGGTACCATCCTCCTCTGACTTCTCTTTAGACTTCTGCTGACTTGTCTCAGATGTAGTAGCCCCCCTAGGCATTCATTTAGCATTGCAACTTCCTCATCTTCCAGCTCCTTTTCCTTGATGGCTTGATTAATTACACAACGCAATGAACGCTCCAGAAAGAAGGTGTCACTTATAGCGCCCTGGCTGACCAGTTTTTTTTATATCATCAAATGGCCTTAGAAGTCTGCATGTGTTAGCATGAGCAGCCATTGGCGTGGTGAAAAAAAAACAAGCTCCCAGAACCTGTCCTGCCACAGAGTTTATACAGGGAGTCGTTATTGGCACATTTATGCTGGAGCAAACTATCAAGCATATACAAGGTGGAGTTCCAGCACATTGGGCAGTCACAAACCAGACGTCTGACGGGAAAGTGGTTTCGCCACTAAACATCAGAAAGGCGAGCCATGGCCGTGCAAGATCTTCTAAAATGGCTAGAGATTTTCCTGGCCTGCCTCAAGACGTCATGGACCCCAGGGTATTTGGCAACGAATCGATGCACGACTAAGTTCAGGACGTGTGCCATGCACGGCACATGTGTCATTTTGCCCTGTTTCAGCGTGCTCAGCAGATTGGCACCGTTGTCGCACACTACTGTACCAACTGTCAAATTGAGCGATGTTAGCCACTGATCGGCCTGTGACTGCAGAGCTGAAAGGAGTGCAGGACCGGTGTGGCTCTTGGCTTCCAGGCACAACAGCCACAGCACAGCATGGCAACGTCTCACCTGGCACGTTGAATAGTTTCTGGGGAGCTGGGGGGGTGCAAGGGAAGAGGCGGTAGCAGTGGAAAAAAAGGAGTCAGCTGAGGAAGGGGACGGAGAATGGAGTAGGAGGGGTTCTGATGGTGTTGCTCCCATTGGGTTCGGTGATGGGAGGCCAGGTGCCTTCTTAAGGCGGTTGTCCCTGCAGATGGCAACACTATTGTCAGCAGTGGAAACGTTAAAAAAAGCCCACACTGCGGAGCCATGTGCCGGCATCCTGGGAGCGCCAGATGTGACCGTTCATGGTGGATGGCTTGCTCCAGATACATTTTCAGTCTGCTTTTTGCCTCCTGTGCACTGCCAGTTCTGTCAGCTTCTCCTACTTCTATCCCCTATCTGCTGCTTTGTCTCTCCCTCTGAACTCCCCTCCTCTTCCTCTCTTGTGGGCACCCAAGTCATCCATCAACTCATCATCATCGCCACCTTAACCACCACTGACATTAGAGATCTCGGAGTAGGCAGCAACAGTGGGGACCTTCGTCCTTGGGCTGATCTGGGTACTGTCGTCAGACCGATGGGTGTTAGCCGTTGCTACATCCTCTTCCTCATCCGATGCCAAGAATGGCTGTGCATTGGTAAGGTCTGGGAATGGATGGGAAAATAATTCCTGTGACTCGAGTGGAGGGGCTATGGTGGTGGTGTTAGTGTATTTGGGGTGCACACAGCAGATATTGAGGAGGGTGCAGAAGCGGAAGGCTGAGTGAGCCACTCAACCAACTCTGGTGCGTCCTTTGACATAATCGCATGCACCTTCTCCAATTTCCCACTTAGGTTCCAGCCTGGTGCACCTTCCCGACCTCTACCACTCCTGTGGAATGGCCTTCCTCTTCCTCTGCCTGTCATTTTAAAAATGACCCTGTGACAAAATCCCTATAGAAGAGCAGTATTTGTGGAAGCAGATATATAGAACCCTTTAATGATTATTTGCTGGAAACAGGTATATCAAACCCCTTAAACATTTTTTTGAGGGCAACAGGTATATTACACTAGTTGCAATTAGTTGTTCCAATAGAGTTTGTCCCTCTGCATAGCTGTGATATCATAGCAGAACCGCACATATCTGCTGCACAATGCAAATGCACTATATAGAAAGTATATTATAGGTACATCACACCACTGCCTCAATCAGTTGTTTTTTTGTGAGTAACTGGTATATCACACCAGTTGTAATTAGTTGTTCCAATAGCGTTTGTCCCTCTGTATAGCTTTGGTATCTCAGCAGAAGCAGCATATGTTCGCCGAACCGCGAACGAGCAAAATTCACCGCAAAAACGACCGCAAAGGCCATCTCTACTCCTGTCCCTCTTCAATCGTGCTTAGCAAGAGGGCTAAATAAAGTAATGGCGATAAAAAGAGGTTCTCGGAATATCCAAGTGTGGGATCATTTGATTGTCCAGACTCTACACGGGAGGAAGGAGGATCAGGGTGAGAATTGTACTGACCAGACTTCTGGCTACTAAGACTGGACTTGGTGGAAGACAGGGTGGTGCTTAACCGACTCGAAGCATTATCTGCTTCAATCCAACCAACCACCTTCTCGCACTGGGCTGACTTTGCAAGCATTTTCCTGCACCGCCCTGCAAACTGGGACATAAAGCTAGGTATCGTGGATGATTGTTGTTCTTGTGCTCTGGCAGCAGGCACAGTTTCTCCGTGCCCAGGGCCACGGCCTCTGCATGCACCATCAGCATCATGGCCACTGACCCGTCCCTTACTGCTCGCCCTCTTTATAATAAACGTGATATATGCTTGAAAGTCTGTCACACGTACAGTAGCGTAGGATTTGGAAGTGTATGCGGCAAAAAATTTACAAAGGTATTTGTAATGAGGAAACGTTTAAAACAGGGCAGGTACCACAGGTAATGTCAGTTCGCAGTGTCTACGTAAAAAGTACACTGGATGTCACTGATATTTTAGGGATGTGCACACTTTAAACAGGAGATGTGACGTTGATAATTTAACTGTCCACAGCAGACACTATTTACAGAAAAAGCACACTGGATGTTACTGATATTTTAGGGATGCTCACACTTTACACAGGAAATGTGGAGCAAATAATTTAACTGTCCGCAGGACTTTTGGATTAAAAGGACTTTTGGATTTCTGAAAAGTTTTTTGTACAATTTTTTTTTCAATTACACTCCCTACATTCTCTGTCCCTTCCTTTGCTCAGCTCTTCCTGACTACAAATGAGTCAAACATGCGTCATTGGGTGCTATATAGCACCCAATGAAGTGTTCTGGCCAGCCAATCACTGTAATGCCAGTAGCCAACATGCCTACTGGCATTACTGTGAGGGCAGTATCTACCTGCACGTTTATTGGCTGCATAGCACCCAAGAAATGTTCAGGGAGGAGACTCGAGCATGGCACGCAAGCACATGTAGTACTCGGCCGAGTACCGCCATGTGCTGAGCATGCTCAATCAACGCAAATGCACCTTAACAATAAAGATGCCATTAGGACAAATAAGTGATTAGGAAGAACTTTGAGGTCTGAACAGTACAACTGACTACATAGATTGGGTGAAACACATATGTAGCAGGGTTAGCACTCAAACTCTTAACTCAAATTCCTTAAATCATCATGTTATCTTGAAACAAAAGCCATTGAAAAGCAATTGAAGGTGTTTACTTAGTTTAGATAACAGATCTCAGAAATCTCAGAAAGTATGCGTTTTAACTCTACTACATTGGTAACTTCAAAACCAGAAGTGGAAAATTATTCATTTCCTAACTGCTGCATAAACCTAAATATGCACGTTATAAACCAACAATCTCAATTTATCATAGATTCTACTATAAATGCAAAATATTCATATTCTATATTTTGCCCACATACTCTATAGAATAGTAGTAATGAGATGCATGGGACTTTAAATACATCGCAAATGCCATAAAGGTGCAGTGAACATCTAATATGGGACATAATAGACCAACAGCAATTTAACATGGAAACTCATGATGTCATTGCCATTCCCTGATTAAACATTTGATATATTACATATTATTATCAATACTGACTACAAATAAATCTTACATTGATAATAATACTATGAATTAAAATAATACAAACCACTTTTTGTCTTTACTTTTGAGATACATGAAAAAATATATATAATAATCATCCCGAGCCCTTTCGTCTTTCTTGTCTGCCTGTGAAGCCAATTTCTTTGATTGCAGTGATGTGAGCATGCTGAAATGACTTGCCCTTGCTTGTGAGGCAAATGGAACATGCTAATAGAACTCATCGCATTACCCGATGCACAAGTGCCATAGCTCATTACCTTAAGATAAAAGGATATCATTGCAGACGGCAAGCAGAATTGACTTTCTGAGGCCCGACTTGATGATGATTTAATCAACTGCTCTCTTTCACTTCTCATCCCTGGGCCTGTCTGTTTCACAGGTGCCTTTAAATGAGACACTCCGAAAGTGAGCGAGGAGTAAGAAATTGCTGTCATTACTTTTCAAGAAAGAAGGTATGCAAATATGCGACAGAAAGATTGTGTTCATAATTGGCCCGCTAAGATACAACGATCATGCTTGACAGGTGAGGGCAAGTCATTTGTATGTCCTTAGAGTGAAGCAACCATTCTTATTTATGAATGCTGAACTCAAAAAGCAAATAAAGGAACTTAGAGGAGAAAAAGCACAGTGTTCACCCCGACACTGCATCCATATACTGTACCATGCATGAATGTCAGCAATATGATGCATAGGCTGTTTAAATGCACTCTATATTCACACACCATTATCTAATAAATCACATCCGCCGAATGCAACACATTTATGTTAATTAGAAATGAATCTCCTTGAAGCAAAAATGAAAAGTTAATTTGTATCTGATGTTTGACTTCCCCAATATTTCTATTCCGCAAATCTCCCTTATAGAAGATACCCTGATTAGATTTAGATTATGGTTGGGATTAGAAGGCTTAGTTCTAATAAATTTAAAACATGATTTCATATTGGAATTAACTTGCGTTGGGCGAGTCAGATAGAGTCACAAATAGGACCGCATCATACCACAGGTAGGATGTGGCCCTGGCGTTCACTTTCATAGGCCTCATGCGTCAAGGCCTGAAGCCTATGAGGCAGTATAATGCTCAGGTGGTCATCGCAACCTCCTGAGTGGGATTTTAGGCAGCACAATTACGTCATCACATCTGCCTGCATCCTAGAGCAGGTGGACATGATGAGATCATCTTGCCACTGAGACCCAGGATAGGAAGTCACAATGATCTGATATCACCTGCACTGGGCACCAGGGAACTGAGGCTGCAGAATGAAGCAGTGAGTACTTTGATTGTTTGTTTTTTATTTCCTAGCAAAACTGTGGGCAATACAGAGGATTGGATAATACATGGGGCATGACTGGTGGACATTAAATAGGCTAGGACCATTATTAATATTGGTGGTAATATGGGGATGGGGGCATTAAACATACTGGAGGCACTACTGGTGTTTTATGAATACTGTGGGCACTAAGGGGGGGCTAAAACATACTGGGGGTAGTACGGAGGTCATTATAAACACTGGTGCTACTACAAAGGGCCATTATAAATAATGTAGTACTGTGGGGGGCCATAAACACTAGGGGCAATACATAGGGTACATATTAATATTGGGGGTTATGAGATGGCATTATTATTGGGCACAAAATGGAGGGCACTACTACTAATAGGGACACGCTTGAGGAGCAGTATCATTATTGGGGACACTATTACTAATGGGAGAGAATTATTACTATTGGTGGGATTTTTGAGAGAACTTTGGAGACTATCTGTATGTCACTGTTATTTCATATTTCAAGCATAGCATTTGGGGGTATTGGGGAGCATGATAGACACAGTATTGGTGGTAGAAACAGTATGTAGTACTGTTGTGGCACCAAGAGAATGGAAAAGTGAGCAATCTTAAGATGTCTATGTGGCAAACTGTGCAGAGATAAGATGTGGCTGAAAAAATTTGGCATGGTGGTCTGCTTCGAATGGAGAAGATGAGGAAAGAGAACTTCTGCATCAGAGGAGACATCACTACATCACTACATGTAAGTGGTATGTAGTACTGTGTGTAATGTCCAATTCAAATATCCCTTTACTAGTAGGACAGGGGTGAGTATTTAATAAAAAATCTGGCATGGGGGGACTACTTCTATTTTCACCTCAGGTAGCAGACCGGCAGAATCTGCCCTAGCCACAATTTTCAACTGTATCTGTGTCCTAAGGATGCGGATACAGTTGTGGAAAACAGGGAACCTCTTCTGGAAATAGTGATTCCTGGATGGCTATCATCATAACTTTTCTTGGGGCCCCAGAAATGTCAAGCATGTCCGTGTGGGTAAGTCACGTTGGTATCTCTAATTTTATTTTTTTCATATTTCGGAAATTTCATATTTCTGACTTCAATTATCAGTACATAATAAAAAAGTTATATTGTAATGCACATAACTTTTGCTTTAAATATTGAGATTGTCTTTGTAAGAAAACTCAGTCACTGTGGAGCACCAATGTTTTCATGTCTCCAAAAATGCATATGGGGGTAATCATAGATAACATGCAGCTGCCGGCACACAGAATGTCTCTCCTGACTACAAGGGTGAATAAAAGAGACTCTTCTGAAAATGAAAGAGAATTCTAGACTTAATCATTTCTTTCAAAAGCCAACAGAACAATGGTTTGCTTAGCTGGCATCCACACAAAGAAGCCATCTGTGCCAATAAAAACGAAACTATCTAATCATTCACCTCTGTATGTATAACCTTCCAAGTGTAATCAGGGACCCAGCTTTAAAGTGCCGCAGAATGGCAGAACAAGATGGTAAACGTGACTCACATCTCATTAATGTCTATCGTGGTATATTTCATGTTATTGCATGCAGAGGGCTGTTTTCTTTGCTTCTTCCCCTATATTTGCACACCCTGTTGCGTTAAATGACTGCCATCCCGCTCATCTATGTAGATGTTTTTTTTTTCTTTGTTACTAATGTATAGAAATACCAGTGCTTGCTACATTGTTTTATATCTACCCTATTTTGCTATCTCTGCTTGCTGCAGGTGGCACTTTTTATGTAAGCACTTAGCTTATGTGATCATGCTAATTATATTTTCATTTTACTCCACCCATCACTGAATTTTATGCCTGAGGTGTAACTATCATGCTTGTTATCTCATTTTACTGGGTAAACATCACTTTCTCCGCCACACAGCAAGTCTTTATGAAGAACCAGGAGACAGAATTATATACTGTGCAATGAGGCTAAACATAAAGAAAAGCCAATTTAAGATACATAATCCTAGCTGTTACCTTATTAGATTATTACTGATTCACTTAAAAAGCCTTTTAAAATGTTGACTTTGAGGAAATTGGGCAATCTATTGTCATGGGAGGGGAATCTAACCTTAAAAATTGTATTTTTCATTGATTCTACCAAAATGTCATCACTAAGATTCACTGCAAACCCTGGAAAACAGATCCTCTAGTACCTATTATATTTCAATAACTTTATTTTGTGATATGTGAGAAATGACCACCAAAAAGCACTTAAAGTTGCAGTGATTTTTTTAAAGGTAGATTGTTGACCCATCTTGAATAATGAGTCGATGGGTTATGCATGGTGTTTACATACTGTATAGCATCTACTAAACCATGGAACCTGGACCAGGAGTTCATGGCACCACTCAGTAGGTGGTATTTCACCCACTAACATTCTTAGGCCAGTTTCACATCTGACTAATATGGCTGCATTCATGTGCAAGCCCTGACCTGACCACAAGCCCGAATTGAACTGACAAGACACATATTCTAGAGATTTTTTTTTGAGTAATATACAAAGCAAGTTGACTGGACCAAAACATGTGCTTTTGTTGCTGTTGTGCCTCAGCCAGGTGGGTATCTGGATGATTAACGCATTATAAAAAACCTGCAGAGCAAGAGCAGGACACTACACTCTGGGCAAACTAACATGATACAAGAACACAACCCTTGCAGGCTAAATAATTGTATTATTTGATTGTCATCTTATATACAGAAAGACACCAGGTCTGGAATAATTTGTTACAATAATATTCTGTGTATATATATATACTTTTGAATGGATATGTGAATTTATATAAAAATTGCTTTTTTTTTAAATTTACATTTAAATGTGCCTTTGGATATTGAAAGTAATGCATATTGCATATTGTCAAGAGAATGTGCTTAATGCCTATCCATCTTTCTCCACACACACACACATGCATTTCAAGATATCCTTTTACAATGTACCTGCTGATAAATGTTACATTTACCAGTTGAGCATGTGCCCCTTGGGATGGTATGAACCACGGCTGCCATTTCCACAGTTAAAATCTAAACAGTGCCAATTTGATGTACTGCCATCAAGGACTTTCTAAGAGCTGAACACCCTGATGGTTTTGAGATGCAAAAATCTCATTGTAAAATGGGTTTCCTCTCCCCCTGCTTCTGCTTCCATCTGCTGCTGGGCCGAGGCACAGCCGGCTGCCTGCCTGTCACAGCATGTATTAAAATTAGCTGGGGAGGAGGTACTCAGTTGTGCTAATTACATTTTAATCATTGGAAATGTGTTGGCAAATCAAGCCTTGATTGCCATCTCCGAGTCTGCCTCTTCCAGCAGAGTGAAGGGGCTGTCTGCATTAGCTAAGACCTGCTGGGCTTTCTACTTTCATAGAAGATAGAATATGGTGCCTGCTGGCTCACCACAGAGACTGCTTTGGCACATTATTAAAAAGCCACAAGGCTTGCTGCAAATCAGCCCTGTGTGAGATCTGCTCATTCTCAAATCCCCAGGTATCGGAAGCCATTTGGAGCTTTTAACTATATATTTAGTACGCTGGTTTAACTTGTGGTCTTGTAGCATACAATATAAATGAATCAGCGTTTGAGGACATTGGGAGGAAAGTGGGAGGAAACATTTGTTAAAGCAATTAATAGGGGTATAACTCTCCTACTACACCGCATGAAGGACAGCTTTTAACAGCAGGTGGGGGCTTTGTATTTTATGATAATGCTTTATACCATTGTTTACGTTTAATAGGTTAAATAATAAGCTATCCATTTTGGGTTAATATTAACTTGATTGGGGCATGTTTGAAAATGTATAATACTGTACGTATATATCCTTTTTATATGTTATCAGACATCAAAAGAGTGAAAAATGTTACAAAAATATAACCTGGCGCAAAACAGATCCTTTCCATGCTGTGTTGGGTATGCATTATGGTTGAAATATTGCTTAGTTTTTTTTAACATGTAAGGTATAAAATGTCTTTATGCAATGCACATGTTTGGCGCATGTTTACCTAACAATTATGTTATGCATATAAACAAATAAAACGCAGCAGTGAGGTGTTCTCAAATGGCAAATGACAGCAGGGCCTCTGTGGTCACATATCACATGGGGAACATCACTACTGAGGCCAATGAATGGCTTCAGAGCTACATGTGATCATGGATGAGACGTCGTGAGACTGGAAAGAGTGGGGAAGGGAGCCTTGCAGTAAGTGGCAGTGAATAGTTGAGTGGCTTTTGTCTTTATGATAAACTCATTACCAGCCCTAACTAAAATTGGTTTCAGGGTCAGACAACTTCTTTAAGCTTTAACTGTTTAGCAATATACTTTATCTACATGGGAGGCTGCTACCACAAGCATAGAGAAACACTTTTACGTTTAAAAGGTTACAATGCAAATTAAAGATTGTTCGTTTTTATCGACTATTTTCAAACAATTCTCAAGACTGTTGTAATACATTACCATTGTGGCAAAAAAAAAAAAAAAAAAAAAATCATTTATTTGAACTACGCCGTTGAGTCACATACCAGCTAATATCCAGACTAAATGCCATGTGCAGCATGGCCAACAGCCACTGGAGCCATGCTGACTGCAGTGCATCCCAAAACTCCTGGAGGGTGCATGGGGGAGGCTCCATAGAGAGAATATGATAATTGAGGTGCACAGATGCTCAACTGGGTTTAAGTCTGGGGAATTAGGGGGTAAGGTTAGTACTTGGAAATCTTGGTAATGGTCTTCCAACCACCTTTGGAAATTTCTATCCATGTGACATTTCACATTGTCTTACCGGAAGATTCCATCTCCCCCAGTGAAGACTATCAGCATGTATGCGTGTACAGAATCTGCAAGGATGTATTCATACCAAAATCAGTTGAGAATGCTTTCCACATGGATGAGTGGCCCCAGAGAATGCAATGAAAACATTCCCTAGACCATAAGGCTCCAACCACTAGCTTGTGTTCTTCTAGCAATGGTTGTAGGGTGTTTGTTCTCTGATGTTTCTCACCTGGTGCAGAAACAGGAAACATGACTCATCAGAGAAGGCAACCCTTTATCAATCTGTTGAGGTCCAATTCCAATGCTGCCACAAAAATTGAAGTTTTTTCTGTCGATGGTGCATTGACCATCCATCTGATTTGGAGCCCCATAAGCAGTATGGTTTACTAAACTACTGTTTTAGACACATGGTGTGGTGAGCTGCTCCACTGTAGCTTGTCAGTCCACCCTCATAAACACTATGTAGCTGACTTTCACCTCTCACATCAATGACACGTGGTGCTTCAAAGTTTCCACATGGCTTATCCACAATGGTGTCACTTGTACACTGATAAAAAAATTTCACCACAGCGGCATGCGAACAGTTCACAAACTGTGCCATTTTATAAATATTGACACCCTTGGCTCGAAAGCCATCCCTCCATTTTTCCAACTCTGATAAATCACCCCTTTTACCCATGACAGCAACAAGGGATATGTGTGCAGACAACCTATCACACAGTTTATATATCCACCAACCCAACTCACGACATAGGACTTTCTTCAGTCGGGAAAACATTAGCATGCTACTTTGCCTTGGCTAGGAGATTTAGATAAAGTGTGAGGGCAGTGAACTAAACCTTTGAAGGAAAGTCTAGCTACAGGTATACCTTATTACCACTATTTTGTCTACAACTTTGAGTTTATGATAATGTTTATAATATATTGTACCCATCACCATTAATTACATTACCATGGCATATCTTCCTAATCACAAAGGAATATACTGTACTATTGCACTCATTCAGAGCTATGCACCATATTCAGCTCTGCCAAATCTAAGCACTCAGTATTAGTGTTCACAGCCAAACAAGAAATGATGTATGCTATTTCCATCATAGTAAGCTAATATTTTCATGTTACAGTCTCTGACTAAAATCTATGACCTATGTTTACAATAGCCAATGGTGCATACTGGACATAATCTAGTATTGTCCAGAAGGTATCTTGGCCTCCCCAGCTGGTGGTGGTTCAAAATATGTCTGTGCACTAGTGGGGAAAGGCATAATGTAGCATTCCTAGAACTAGATCCTTGAATAAAAGCTGTATAATTTGCAGTTAATACTAATAGAATAGTGATACTATTTTCTCCTATCTTTAAAGGGGTTTCTGGGAGTTAAATATTTGTAACCTATCCTTAGAATAGCTTATCAATATCTAATGGGTTGGGTTTCGACCGGCACCCCCAACCAATCGGTTGCTTGAAGGGACCACATCACCTCTTCTTAGTATATGAAGCAACGTACATTGTATAGGGGTGGTGCTTGCTATAGCAGCTCAATTCCATTCATTTGGGACTGAGCTACACAAAATCTATTTGATTAATGGAAGTGACATGACAGGCCAAAAAAGAGGCCCCAGTGCTCACCCAAGTGCTATAGCCCTTTTTAATAGCTGATCGGCAGAGTTGAACCTTCACCTATCCTGAGGATAGGTCATCATTTTTTAAGCCCCAGAAAACCCCTTTAGATGATTTAGAAAATTCCCATGAATACAGGAAATTGTTTTTAAAAATGTGATTTACATAATAATGATAATGGTTAAAAACAATAATCTAATCACTAGAATTATTATTTTTTTGTGCTAATTGGTTAAATGTTGAATGACAAATTTTCTGATGGAATGCAAGTCTAAATGTCATACCTTCTGTGACTATTTTCACTGAGCACAATGGGAAATTGGCACAATATGGTGTTATTTCCTTGATATCAGAGCAACACAGTGCTTATGACACACAACATATTCTCCAATTCCTGGTTTAAACAGGCCAGTTGGAAGAATCATGACATGCATGAGAATGAGTGGATCGGCTAATCTGGAGAGAATTCCCTGTCTGTCTCCAGGTGATTCAGAAAAATATGCCCACAGCACTTCCATGAATCATAAATCTGTCCAGGTTGGTTCTGACCATGTTGCAGAAGTAATTTCTACTGGCACATCTGATGAAAGAACAGATTTGAAAACAGTAGTGTGTGGAACCCTAGAGGGTTTTTTTTCTTGGCTAATATTCCATGCACCTTATGGCACTAGCTTATATCTCTGAACATTGCAAAAAATAGAAGTCATGACATGAGAATGTGGTTTGAAATGAACTAATAACACTTTCGGTGCTGTATCCAATCAAATAGACTAGCTACATTATTTTGATTCAAAAACACATATACGCATTTCTTTTTATAAGAAAATTTAGCTGCTTTAGTGCAATGTAAGGCCTCTTTCACACTTGCGTTGTCCGGATCCGACATGTACTCCACTTGCCGGAATTACACGCCGGATCCGGAAAAACGCAAGTGAACTGAAAGCATTTGAAGACGGATCCGTCTTCAAAATGCGTTCAGTGTTACTATGGCAGCCAGGATGCTATTAAAGTCCTGGTTGCCATAGTAGTAGTGGGGAGCGGGGGAGCAGTATACTTACTGCCCGTGCGGCTCCCGGGGCGCTCCAGAATGACGTCAGAGCGCCCCATGCGCATGGATGACGTGCCATGCGATCACGTCATCCATGCGCGTGGGGCGCTCTGACGTCACTCTGGAGAGCCCCGGGAGCCGCACGGACTGTAAGTATACTGCTCCCCCGCTCCCCACTACACTTTACCATGGATGCCAGGACTTTAGCGTCCCGGCAGCCATGGTAACCATTCAGAAAAAGCTAAACGTCGGATCCGGAAATGCGCCGAAACAACGTTTAGCTTAAGGCCGGATCAGGATCAATGCCTTTCAATGGGCATTCATTCCGGATCCGGCCTTGCGGCAAGTGTTCAGGATTTTTGGCCGGAGCAAAAAGCGCAGCATGCTGCGGTATTTTCTCCGGCCAAAAAACGTTTCGGTCCTGAACTGAAGACATCCTGATGCACCCTGAACGGATTTCTCTCCATTCAGAATGCATGGGGATAATCTTGATCAGGATTCTTCCAGCATAGAGCCCCGACGAAGGAACTCTATGCCGGAAGACTATAACGCAAGTGTGAAAGAGCCCTAAGTCTCATTACTAAAGTAATTAAATGATGATCATGGTATTGTGATGATGAAGTTGAAAAAGAAGCAAGCCATTGTTATGTTTTTAACTAGGGGTTGTATGAGATTTAAAAACTAAAAGTAGCACCCCTTATGTTCCTAGGTTGTATTTGGTATTTCAGACCCTTTTCATAATCTCATAAATCTCTTTAAAGGGGTTTTGCAGGCTAACAATTTTGACCTATCATCAGAATAGATTATAAACAGGATCAGACTGGCACACCAGATTGCCAGAGGATCCTCTAGTGGGCCTGAACACTGACAATAATGGACCCTTTTAAAAAAGGCCCTTAAGAGAGGCTTCATTCTGACGCTGATTATGAATATCAGATCGGTGAGGGTCCAACTACCAACACACTACCTATGAGCTGTTACCTTCAGCTGTTGGCACTAGGACTACCACTCAGACAGAAAGAGAAAGCACCGCTCCATTCTGTGTAGTGGCCATGTCAAATTACTGCAGCTCAGCTCTCATTCAAATGAATGGAAACAGAGCTGCAGTAACCCAGCAAGGCCACTACACAAATCTGTGTTTTGACCCTCCATTCTCAGTGGTATTTCGAGCATTGGCAGTTGCAGGTAACAGCTGATCAGTAGGGTGCTGGGAGTCGGCGCCCCACCAATCTGATTTTGATTACCTATGCTGAGGATAGGTCAGCAGCATTGTGTCACGGCTGAGGATGGGGAAAATCCTCAGCCGTGCGATGCCAGAAGATGTTACGCGCTGCTTGACCAGGACGACAGTATTAGGGAGCAGGTCACCTCCTATCGCATCCCTAAACTGACCCTGACTCCTATCCATATGAGTCAACCCTGAAGGTGGGAGGACTCATACACCGGATGCCTTTGGGTCCCTACCAGCCCTCAGGATTGCCCTGGAACAAGGAGCAGGGTAAGACGACCTGTTCCTGCTGGACACGAAGGAACAGGAATCTCACTGGCCAAGCTGCAGGGAAAGGAACATAAACAGCCTATGGATATGGCAGGAGGCTGAAAAGCACTTCCACACCTACCTGTTACAGACACTCAGACTGAATCCAGTGCAAGAGAACAAGTGTCCACACCCAAACACAAATGGACACAGCACACACACAAACACACAGGAATCCAGATCCATAGGTGTATAACATAACAAAGGAAAACATCAAATGAACATCAACATAAACTTAAGAGTCACAGTTAGTTTATGACCACAAGGATGGCCCCCACTGGCAGATGGAATGCACAGGAGGCTGCTCCAGCTAAGCATGGGTGAAGCAACCCCCTGAGACATGCCAAACACAGAGGCTTTATAGGCCTAAGTGGCCACACCCACACAGACACACCCAGTGTCTCACACACACAAAAAGGGAGTTAACCCTTCCACCACCAGGGAATGGAAAACACCACTAAAAGGGGAAGTGCACACAATACATAAAACCAAGTGCAAACATACACACATATCACACGAAACCGCATGCCCAACATAGCAAGCTGCCACGACACAGCTCAGACTACTATGCTGCCACATACACACTGTTGCC
The DNA here is from genome assembly GCF_014858855.1 of Bufo gargarizans. NCBI lineage: Eukaryota > Metazoa > Chordata > Amphibia > Anura > Bufonidae > Bufo > Bufo gargarizans. Next base: position 266,619,299 of record NC_058082.1, on the reverse strand, counting down.
AGCTGCCACCACAGGTGAGGCAAATAACACAGCCCTCACCTGTGATTGACAACCAAACCAAAGACCGCTGACAACCGCATGCGGTTCAGGAATCACGACCATAACCTTGGCCGTGACACATTGTTAGCTTGGAGAATCCCTCTAATGGTCTAGTGATGAGGAAATCTAAAAATTTGATTCTGGTCCGATTCTGCTGAATTGGATGTCTTATGTGATCTGAATAAATTGTGCCGAAAATTGAATTGTTTTGAATACCTGGAGTACTCTCTCTAACTTTCCCTTTTAATATCTTTCTCTCTTTGCAATTCTCCCTAATTGAATCACACTAAATTCTAGTTCATTAGAATCAGAACCTTTTAAAGCATTATCCTTGAATTTTAGAATCAAATTTGTTCATCTCCTATTATGACCATGCATTTTTTATTATTAATGGAAGAATTGTGGTTGTGAACAAAAGTCTGACTATAGCCAACACATTTCACTGTGAAATTGGGCAACTATAGCACATAATATATGAAAATTAGGTCAAATGAAAACAGTGGTCCTGCCCATTGCAATTGATCACGTCTAAAAGCTTACCTTCTTGTAAGGCAGGATAGAAAATTGCAGCATTGACCTGGCTGATTGCTAAGGGCATGCCTTTCATTGAACACATTTTTCAATATGACATTAAGGTAATATCCTATATAAAATGTAAGGGCAGATTGGTTGGCACAAAATTCTTAAATGGAAATTCTGTTTATTGGAATCAAATGACCTAATATAGCTTGTGGGTGTCACTGTTGATTGAATTCATTATTCATTTCCCATTTTTTATACAGTACTGACAAACTACTCGGCTCTTGACAGACAGTGCTCTGAGCTCATACTCTATCTCCACTGTCTCACACAAAGGTAAAGTCCATTGGAAACCAGTTAGCCAATCAATATGTTTTCAGAAGGTGTGAGGAAACTGGAGTAATTGGAGAAAATCTGTGCTAGCACTGGGAAAATATAAAGACTCCAAGCAGATGTTGCCATGGTCAGAATCATGCCCAATGACCCAGTGCTGTGACTCAGCATGCATAACCACTGAGCCACCAATCAACGTCTTAAAAAAATTACATTAAATGGAAATAAGTGGATAATGTTTAGCAGATCTTGACATCTTTATGTAAAATGTGCAATTATATGTTCCTACACTCATTCAAAGAATATTGCATTGGCAGTCTTATAACGTAAGCTATGTCAGTTCTCCTTTCACATAATCCTCATGTGACACACCATGCCATAAAAAGTCATGGAAGTAAACATGAGTTAATCCTGTGACTTTCTGCAGCCTTGTGAAGTAAATGATAAAGATGAATGCCTTTTATTGAGGCCAGGCTGCTATTGTACAGCAATTGTAATGTGATCACAATGAAGGCCTTCAGTGTCTAATAGTTTCCAGATACTGAATATGATCTTAAGGCTTTTATTGAATCTTTTGGGTTATTCTCCTGTTTCTATAGAAACTTCATTGGTACCTCAAGTAAATGCAGCACATGATTCCCAGGAGGACTCAATTCATACAATGGAGATGGGGAAATGAAAATCTAAATAGGGAACCAAGAGGCAAGGTGCTTTTTAATTTGACTCAGATGTGATTCATAGTTAAACATCTGCGATAAAACATGTCTGACCTTGTAAACAGTGCCATTCACCTCCAGCTATGGTAATGCTTTCCTAATGCTCACTGTACTACAGGGTATCCAGTGTGGTACAAATTAAAACCATTACCATATATTTTAAATGCTGCTAAGTTGACATTTTGATCTTGAAGCAATTGGTGTACGTGAAATAAATCATTCTAAAACATTAAAGGAACTTTAAAAAATATACTTAGCAACATACTTATAATATCCTCATTCTCATTCATCCCATCCTGGCTCATAAAGTATTGAAAGCATTGAAAATAATTCAGCATCTCTTTCAAGATATATCCATGCCTACAGTAGAGATTAGCAAATTTCCTGACATTTGTTTTGGGTCCGATCCTAACAAATTGGTTGAATCAGGCGCAAATAAATTCCACTCAAATAAAAATTGAAGAATAATAAAGCATGATTCAGGATTTAATGTGATAGTTAGCCAGCTTCCCTCTAATAAGCCCAAAAAAAAACAACTTTATTTGTTCACATTAAAATAAAGAGCGTCAAGTCTAATAGAAAAAAAGGGTCTTAAAAGGGTAAAAAAAAGGCCTTAAAAGGGTACGCATCTGCACCCTACAGGTGTGAGAGTCTTGCTGAATATTAGCCTTAGTATCTATCTGTCTTGTATTTTATACATTAAAACTGGGTTCTAGATATCCACTTAATTACATTGTTTAGGGTGCTGTGCTATTAAAATTGCAGTTGACAAACCCTACAGTCTGCCCGCCATGTTTCGCTGCATAAGCAGCGTCATCAGGGGACTACAGACAAACACAAGATTGACGAGTAGAGATAGTAGAGATGGGCAAATTTAATTCACTGAAATTCATTTCAGTTCCGATCCTAACAAATCGTTTGGCAGATTTGAATCGGGCACAAATGTATTTTACTTAAATCGAAAATGTTCCAATTGCCCTAAAAGTTGCATATAGCATTCTGAGGTCTCCCAGTAGTATAGGCAGCCCCTTTCAAGCTATTTAATTCCAAGACAGCACTAGATTTTAAAGACTGTTTATAGATTATAGAACATAGCGTTAAAGAGTTAAAGGAGTTATCAATTTGATATTAATGGCCTTTCCACAGAATAGGTTATGAATGTCTGATTGGCGGATCCACCACCATTTAGATGTTTGAAGAGTCAACTGCACTTACCAGTGCTCCAGTGAGCTCACCAGTCTCTTCATAGTTTACCAAGCACAGCACCTTACATAGCAGCTGTGCTTGATATTGTAGCTCAGCCCAATACACTTGAATTGGACTGAGCTGTGTCTAGGCTATGTGACTGATGTATTGTGATGTCACTGATCTAGGAATAGGCCTAAGCGCTCACAGAGTTCTGTGGCCTCTGTGAACACCTGATTGGCAGGGGTCCCGGAAGTTAGACCCCCACCAATCTGGCATTAATGACCTATCAAATTCCCGGATAACCCCTTTAATTACTACAACCCCCTAATGGAAATCAACATGTTAGGTTCTGTATATAATTCCATTAGTAAATGACTTCAGGGCTACTCTTAGGTTTTCTGGTATTTGTGAGAGAAAGAACACCACAGCCTACTGATATAGTATATTGACCTTCCTCCTATTCTACAACCTCCTTTTTACAACCTTTATATATTAAATTCCCTACCTACTTTTATTCATCATTACTCCATCATTACATTAAAGTACACAGCTTTTGTATATAGTTTGTGCATATATTATTTACTTTATACTATTACTGTATATCTCATTCTGCCTGTACCAAATAAGAGATATAAGATCTCTGTGCCTAAAAATAAATTAACTCTCTGTTACACTATTCTGTATGATGCCTCTCCTTAAAGGGGTTGTTTCACCAAACATATTCTCTGTTTTTCAAACCAGCACCAGGATCTGAAAACTTTTATAATTGCATTTAACTAAAATAAATTGCATACCCACTGAGTTATTCAATAAAATGTATCTGCATAGCGCCACCTGCTTTTTGTTCTTCTCCTTATTTTTTGTCCATCTCACTGAGCGGGTCAAACCTGCTCAGTTTAAATCTTCAACTGTCACCAGCCATTTATTCTGTTATAGCTATAGCAGTTACAGGGAAAGAGCTGCAGCAGAGAGGCAATTTCCCCAAGTTGCCAGGCTAAAGAGAATCTAGCAGAGCAATTAGAGCAATGAATGTGGAGATCTCTGGAACCATGTGTGGTAGAGGGTTTTAGCTTTGTTAGAAAGGTATTGTCATGTACTATATGATGTCTGATGTCTGATGTCTGGTTAATATTTACAATAAAGAAATCTGGAGAACTGACTGAAAACCTACAAACCCTAATAAAAACGATGAATTCCATTGGTGATTGTTTGGATCTGTCATAAAGCAGAAGCCATTACAATAGTGTAAACATAACCTTCCGACAGAGGTGGGACCTACACCTTTCTCTAGAACGTGGGTCCCCTCACTTTATGCTGTTTGCTTTTGACATTTTTCCACAACTTACTGTTTTTAGAGATTTATTTTGTTTCCTGGTACTTGTCATTGAAGACGTTAACATGTGATCCTCCTGTGATACCTCTCCCTGCCGCAAGCAAGGTGACAACTTAATAAATTAGTAGCTGTTGGCTACTTATGGACTAAATGGGAATGCACCAGCTGCTTGTCTTACTGGATGGAATGCATGATTAATTTATTTGTTTTAACATACGGCGCAGAGGAGGTTTGGCTCCCACAGTTTTGCTATGCTAGCAAGAGTTATGAGATATCAGCCATTGGTTGATTAATGTGAAATGCTCTTAACTGTGTGAGCACACACAACACATGGATTTGTCCATGTTCTGCAAGGTAAATACAAAAGATTTTTTATGCTTTACTCATTTCAACACTACCCTCACCTGCTGTTTTTATTACCTGTACTAATGTACCACAAAGGCATTTTTTACAAAATGTTATAAATTGCTAAATTTACAATGGTTACACATTATTATCATTGGTAATGGTAGTAGTGGCAATAATAGGAACCATATAGTTTAAGGGGATCTGTCACCAGTAGCCTCCCTATCCAACTATATGCATAGACACCTGTTCAGTAGAAAAACACCGATTTTCAATGGTCATTTAGTACAATGAGGGTATCACCATTGATTTTGTTTTACCCAAACTCTACTTCTTTCTGTGATCATCCCCTCCCTTGCAGATTTGATTGACATAGAACATGCTAATGGTCCCTGGGAGGTAAGAGTTGCACAAAATTTCAGACTTCAGTGTGAACCCACTGTGCCACGTGTCCTAACTCCTCTAAGAGCATTGTCTAAGTGAACCCCTGGACATTCACAGTACCCCTGATGGTGGGGATAGACTTTCCCAAAGGAAACAACAGGTTATTACCTCTTGAGGAGGATAGGCACACGAGGCAGCTGGTCCAGGTGGACCAGAAGGTACCTGAGAAAGGTACCAGAGGTACAGGACCAAAGTATGAGGCAGAGGCATAGTCAGACAGGCAAAAAGTCAGGGCAGGCGGAACAGGAGAGTCAAGGCAAGCAGATAGGGTAGTAGCAGAGTCCAGGAATACAGATACGAGTCAGGAACGCAGTAACACTAGTGGAAACCAGGAACCTTAGCAGGACACAAGGACCTTGACACTGAGGCATCTGGGAAGGGGGCTGAACCACTTATATATGCGCAGGAGGGCTAGGATAGGTCAGTGAGGTCACATGACCTAACCTATAAAGCCCAGGAAGTGACGTGCGTCGACCATTAAGGAAGTGCTGCAGGAAACGAGCATGCTGTTGCCAGGGCTCAGAGCAAACTGTGGAGGGGATCCCAGAACAACAGCACCCACACAGACAGAAGCCAGGACTGCAGCGGCGAATGGGAAGCACCGGCCGCAGATAACTGCTGAACACAGCACCAGGGACCACGGCGGTAAGCAGGGGAACAGCGGCGCCTAGCAGCCACTGTTAGACCACCACATACAAAGGAATGCGCTTTATGACAAAGTAATTTGCCATGAATCTAAGGCTACTTTAACACTGGTGTTTCTGGGTCCGCTTGTGAGATCCATTTCAGGGCTCTTAAAAGCGGCCAAAAATTGATCAGTTCAGCCCCATCACATTCTAAATGGATAAGGATCCATTCAGAATGCCTTCAGAATGCATCAGTTTAGCTGCATTTGGTATCCATTCCGCTTTTGATGCGGACACCAAAACGCTGCTTGCAGCGTATTGGTGTCCGCCTGACCAAACGGATCTATCCTGACTTACAATGTAAGTCAATGGGGACAGATCCATTTTCACTGACACAATATATTGCAATTGAAAAATGATCCATTTTGACTTAGACTTTTTTTTGCATGAATAATGCTAACGGATCCGTTCTGAACGGATACAAGAGTTTGCATTATCGATGCGGATCCGTCTGTGCAGATGCAAGATGGATCCGCACCTAACGCAGGTGTGAAATTAGCCTAACTTCTTTGTGAAATTCAGCAAAACAGCCAAATCAATTTTTTCATAACTTTGCTTATCATGTATATAATTCCCCACTGAGTCTACGATACTCTCCTCTTTCACACAGCCTATTTGATCTCTCTACCTGCAGACTGTCTTGTGTGTTTTTATCCTTATATACACTTATACAGCATGGTCTGTGTTGTGGTCTGTATTGTCTGCCCACTCTCAGGATTTGGACGCATTTATCCTCTCCACTCTGTGATCTGCCATGCTCAACCTGTCTCACTGAGAAAGCCAGTTGGATGACTGGCAAAAGTTCAATTTCCTAAGGAAAACTACACAGAAAGTAAAGGCTACACTCTACGCAACCAATGGTTTCTGCCAGCACTACACAAGCATAAACCTTTCAGAGGTTTGATTAAACAATTTAAATAATTTAAATGATTGTTTTTATTGTAAAATATATATTTGCAGTTGAATAAAAGTAACCTACCATTCTAGGACTTACAGATCCATTAGGTACTTTTCTGTAATATGACTCTCAAACTGTAGATAACTACAAGCCTTTACCTTTGTGTGCCTTCACTTTATATAGAGAAGTATTAACATAGAAGAGAAGGGGCCCCTTGTGCCAATTCCCCACTTGGTTGTTTGCTAACTGATAAAGACGGCAAATTACATGGAATCAACCAGGGATGGTGCTTTTGACTTCTAAAGGGACCCATAGTCATATCATATCATGTACTTTCTCTTTGGTACATACTAGAGATGAGTGTATTAAAAAAAAAAATCAATTTGATCCAAATTTATTTGCGGTGAATTGCATAAAAAATAGCTATTTCCTGGCTGCAGAGAGCCTTTGTAGGGGTGTAGAACACTTTGCCTTGCAGTAACATGCATAGGGAGTCTGCTGTGGTAGTGAAACAATTCTGTGAATCACTATGACAAGCACATGACAGGTGTCGCTCTCAGAATTACTGCACACTTCACTTATTTGGGCAGTCACGGGGCCAAAACTGACCAAATAACTCAAGTATCAACTCAGCATTACAGGTCGATGTTAGTGCCAAGAAGAAGTGCACTCCTTTTACACTGTTGTCAGCTGATTCCACATAGATGTCTACAGACCCTGTTCTATAAAATGCTAATAAATACAGAGCCCCCCTGGACAGAGTGGAGAGGGTGTCAGCACTAATTTGTGTTGAACTCACTGATTATTTTTCCCTTCCTCTGATCCGTCCGAACAATAACCCCCCAAAAAACAAATCTTGCCTGTGGAGCATCTGCATTGACTCGGTCAGCGTTTAGTCAGTAATCCATCAGAATTGCTAAAGCCCATAAAAACAGGAGTGGATCTATATTTTCATGTCTTATGTGTTTTCTACCCACTCCTGCTTTGGCTACTAATTCATAAGCCAATTCTGATGGGACTATATAGGCCTTAAAGCTGCTACACAGACAGGATCGGTTGTGCGTCTCATTTTTCCTTCCTTCTGACAGATCATAAGTAGGGATGAGCGAACTCGAACTGTATAGTTCGGGTTCGTACCGAATTTTGGGGTGTCCGTGACACGGACCCGAACCCGGACATTTTCGTAAAAGTCCGGGTTCGGGTTCGGTGTTCGTCGCTTTCTTGGCGCTTTTGTGACGCTTTCTTGGCGCTTTTTGAAAGGCTGCAAAGCAGCCAATCAACAAGCGTCATACTACTTGCCCCAAGAGGCCATCACAGCCATGCCTACTATTGGCATGGCTGTGATTGGCCAGAGCACCATGTGACCCAGCCTCTATTTAAGCTGGAGTCACATAGCGCCGCCCGTCACTCTGCTCTGATTAGCGTAGGGAGAGGTTGCGGCTGCGACAGTAGGGCGAGATTAGGCAGATTAACTCCTCCAAAGGACTTGATTAACTGATCGATCTGCAGCTGTGGATCATTGAGCTGCTGATCCTCAATTGCTCACTGTTTTTAGGCTGCCCAGACCGTTTGTCAGTCACATTTTTCTGGGGTGATCGGCGGCCATTTTGTGTCTTGTGGTGCGCCAGCACAAGCTGCGACGAAGTGCATTTAACCCTCAATGGTGTGGTTGTTTTTTGGCTAAAGCCTACATCAGGGTGAAGCTGTCACACCAAGTGCATTTAACCAGCAATAGTCTGTTCATTTTTTGGCCATATACAAAATCAGGGGCAAGCTGCGCCTGTCACCAAGTGCATTTAACCCTCAATGGTGTGGTTGTTTTTTGGCTAAAGCCTACATCAGGGTGAAGCTGTCACACCAAGTGCATTTAACCAGCAATAGTCTGTTCATTTTTTGGCCATATACAAAATCAGGGGCAAGCTGCGCCTGTCACCAAGTGCATTTAACCCTCAATGGTGTGGTTGTTTTTTGGCTAAAGCCTACATCAGGGTGAAGCTGTCACACCAAGTGCATTTAACCAGCAATAGTCTGTTCATTTTTTGGCCATATACAAAATCAGGGGCAAGCTGCGCCTGTCACCAAGTGCATTTAACCCTCAATGGTGTGGTTGTTTTTTGGCTAAAGCCTACATCAGGGTGAAGCTGTCACACCAAGTGCATTTAACCAGCAATAGTCTGTTCATTTTTTGGCCATATACAAAATCAGGGGCAAGCTGCGCCTGTCACCAAGTGCATTTAACCCTCAATGGTGTGGTTGTTTTCTGGCTAAAGCCTACATCAGGGTGAAGCTGTCACACCAAGTGCATTTAACCAGCAATAGTCTGTTTATTTTTTGGCCATATACTACATCAGGGGCAAGCTGCGCCCGTCACCAAGTGCATTTAACCCTCAGTAGTGTGGTTGGTCAAGCTGTGACACCAAGTGCATTTAACCAGCAATAGTCTGTTCATTTTTTGGCCATATACTACATCAGGGGCAAGCTGCGCCCGTCACCAAGTGCATTTAACCAGCAATAGTGTGGTTATTTTTTGGCCATATCCCAGTCTAATTCTGTCACTAAATCCATACCGGTCACCCAGCGCCTAAATACTAGGCCTCAAATTTATATCCCGCTAAATCTCTCGTTACCGCTGTCCTGTTGTAGCTGGGAAAGTTATTTAGTGTCCGTCAAAGCACATTTTTTGTTCTGGGTTGAAGTACAATTCCCAATTTAGCAATTTCATAATTTAGTGGTTTCTGCTATATCAGAGCTATTTGAAATCTATCCCTAAAAGGGTATATAATATTCAAGGTGCACATTGGGTCATTCAGAATAACTTCACACACACCCGCTACTGTGTATTTCCAAGTCTAATTCTGTCACTAAACCCATACCTGTCACCCAGCGCCTAAATACTAGGCCTCAAATTTATATCCCGCTAAATCTCTCGTTACCGCTGTCCTGTTGTAGCTGGGAAAGTTATTTAGTGTCCGTCAAAGCACATTTTTTGTTCTGGGTTGAAGTACAATTCCCAATTTAGCAATTTCATAATTTAGTGGTTTCTGCTATATCAGAGCTATTTGAAATCTATCCCTAAAAGGGTATATAATATTCAAGGTGCACATTGGGTCATTCAGAATAACTTCACACACACCCGCTACTGTGTATTTTCAAGTCTAATTCTGTCACTAAACCCATACCTGTCACCCAGCGCCTAAATACTAGGCCTCAAATTTATATCCTGCTAAATCTCTCGTTACCGCTGTCCTGTTGTAGCTGGGAAAGTTATTTAGTGTCCGTCAAAGCACATTTTTTCTTCTGGGTTGAAATACAATTCCCAATTTAGCAATTTCATAATTTAGTGGTTTCTGCTATATCAGAGCTATTTGAAATCTATCCCTAAAAGGGTAGATCATATTGAAGGTGCACATAGGGTCATTCAGAATAACTTCACACACACCCGCTACTGTGTATTTCCAAGTCTAATTCTGTCACTAAACCCATACCTGTCACCCAGCGCCTAAATACTAGGCCTCAAATTTATATCCTGCTAAATCTCTCGTTACCGCTGTACTGTTGTTGCTTGGAAAGATATTTAGTGTCCGTCAAAGCACATTTTTTGTTCTGGGTTGAAGTACAATTCCCAATTTAGCAATTTCATAATTTAGTGGTTTCTGCTATATCAGAGCTATTTGAAATCTATCCCTAAAAGGGTATATAATATTCAAGGTGCACATTGGGTCATTCAGAATAACTTCACACACACCCGCTACTGTGTATTTCCAAGTCTAATTCTGTCACTAAACCCATACCTGTCACCCAGCGCCTAAATACTAGGCCTCAAATTTATATCCTGCTAAATCTCTCGTTACCGCTGTACTGTTGTTGCTGGGCAAGATATTTAGTGTCCGTCAAAGCACATTTTTTGTTCTGGGTTGAAATACAATTCCCAATTTAGCAATTTCATAATTTAGTGGTTTCTGCTATATCAGAGCTATTTGAAATCTATCCCTAAAAGGGTATATAATATTCAAGGTGCACATTGGGTCATTCAGAATAACTTCACACACACCCGCTACTGTGTATTTTCAAGTCTAATTCTGTCACTAAACCCATACCTGTCACCCAGCGCCTAAATACTAGGCCTCAAATTTATATCCTGCTAAATCTCTCGTTACCGCTGTCCTGTTGTAGCTGGGAAAGTTATTTAGTGTCCGTCAAAGCACATTTTTTCTTCTGGGTTGAAATACAATTCCCAATTTAGCAATTTCATAATTTAGTGGTTTCTGCTATATCAGAGCTATTTGAAATCTATCCCTAAAAGGGTAGATCATATTGAAGGTGCACATAGGGTCATTCAGAATAACTTCACACACACCCGCTACTGTGTATTTCCAAGTCTAATTCTGTCACTAAACCCATACCTGTCACCCAGCGCCTAAATACTAGGCCTCAAATTTATATCCTGCTAAATCTCTCGTTACCGCTGTACTGTTGTTGCTGGGCAAGATATTTAGTGTCCGTCAAAGCACATTTTTTGTTCTGGGTTGAAATACAATTCCCAATTTAGCAATTTCATAATTTAGTGGTTTCTGCTATATCAGAGCTATTTGAAATCTATCCCTAAAAGGGTATATAATATTCAAGGTGCACATTGGGTCATTCAGAATAACTTCACACACACCCGCTACTGTGTATTTCCAAGTCTAATTCTGTCACTAAACCCATACCTGTCACCCAGCGCCTAAATACTAGGCCTCAAATTTATATCCTGCTAAATCTCTCGTTACCGCTGTACTGTTGTTGCTGGGCAAGATATTTAGTGTCCGTCAAAGCACATTTTTTGTTCTGGGTTGAAATACAATTCCCAATTTAGCAATTTCATAATTTAGTGGTTTCTGCTATATCAGAGCTATTTGAAATCTATCCCTAAAAGGGTATATAATATTCAAGGTGCACATTGGGTCATTCAGAATAACTTCACACACACCCGCTACTGTGTATTTCCAAGTCTAATTCTGTCACTAAACCCATACCTGTCACCCAGCGCCTAAATACTAGGCCTCAAATTTATATCCTGCTAAATCTCTCGTTACCGCTGTACTGTTGTTGCTGGGCAAGATATTTAGTGTCCGTCAAAGCACATTTTTTGTTCTGGGTTGAAATACAATTCCCAATTTAGCAATTTCATAATTTAGTGGTTTCTGCTATATCAGAGCTATTTGAAATCTATCCCTAAAAGGGTATATAATATTCAAGGTGCACATTGGGTCATTCAGAATAACTTCACACACACCCGCTACTGTGTATTTCCAAGTCTAATTCTGTCACTAAACCCATACCTGTCACCCAGCGCCTAAATACTAGGCCTCAAATTTATATCCTGCTAAATCTCTCGTTACCGCTGTACTGTTGTTGCTGGGCAAGATATTTAGTGTCCGTCAAAGCACATTTTTTGTTCTGGGTTGAAATACAATTCCCAATTTAGCAATTTCATAATTTAGTGGTTCCTGCTATATCAGAGCTATTTGAAATCTATCCCAAAAAGGGTATATAATATTCAAGGTGCACATAGGGTCATTCAGAATAACTTCACACACACGCTTCTGTGCATTTCCAAGTCTAATTCTGTCACTAAATCCATACCGGTCACCCAGCGCCTAAATACTAGGCCTCAAATTTATATCCCGCTGAATTTGAATACAATACATTGGGCCAAATAATATATTTGTTGTTGTGGTGAACCATAACAATGAGAAAAACATCTAGTAAGGGACGCGGACGTGGACATGGTCGTGGTGGTGTTAGTGGACCCTCTGGTGCTGGGAGAGGACGTGGCCGTTCTGCCACATCCACACGTCCTAGTGTACCAACTACCTCAGGTCCCAGTAGCCGCCAGAATTTACAGCGATATATGGTGGGGCCCAATGCCGTTCTAAGGATGGTAAGGCCTGAGCAGGTACAGGCATTAGTCAATTGGGTGGCCGACAGTGGATCCAGCACGTTCACATTATCTCCCACCCAGTCTTCTGCAGAAAGCGCACAGATGGCGCCTGAAAACCAACCCCATCAGTCTGTCACATCACCCCCATGCATACCAGGGAAACTGTCTCAGCCTCAAGTTATGCAGCAGTCTCTTATGCTGTTTGAAGACTCCGCTGGCAGGGTTTCCCAAGGGCATCCACCTAGCCCTTCCCCAGTGGTGAAAGACATAGAATGCACTGACGCACAACCACTTATGTTTCCTGATGATGAGGACATGGGAATACCACCTCAGCATGTCTCTGATGATGACGAAACACAGGTGCCAACTGCTGCGTCTTTCTGCAGTGTGCAGACTGAACAGGAGGTCAGGGATCAAGACTGGGTGGAAGACGATGCAGGGGACGATGAGGTCCTAGACCCCACATGGAATGAAGGTCGTGCCACTGACTTTCACAGTTCGGAGGAAGAGGCAGTGGTGAGACCGAGCCAACAGCGTAGCAAAAGAGGGAGCAGTGGGCAAAAGCAGAACACCCGCCGCCAAGAGACTCCGCCTGCTACTGACCGCCGCCATCTGGGACCGAGCACCCCAAAGGCAGCTTCAAGGAGTTCCCTGGCATGGCACTTCTTCAAACAATGTGCTGACGACAAGACCCGAGTGGTTTGCACGCTGTGCCATCAGAGCCTGAAGCGAGGCATTAACGTTCTGAACCTGAGCACAACCTGCATGACCAGGCACCTGCATGCAAAGCATGAACTGCAGTGGAGTAAACACCTTAAAACCAAGGAAGTCACTCAGGCTCCCCCTGCTACCTCTTCTGCTGCTGCCGCCTCGGCCTATTCTGCTGCTGCCGCCTCGGCCTCTTCCTCCGCCTCTGGAGGAACGTTGGCACCTGCCGCCCAGCAAACAGGGGATGTACCACCAACACCACCACCACCACCTCCGTCACCAAGCGTCTCAACCATGTCACACGCCAGCGTTCAGCTCTCCATCTCACAAACATTTGATAGAAAGCGTAAATTCCCACCTAGCCACCCTCGATCCCTGGCCCTGAATGCCAGCATTTCTAAACTACTGGCCTATGAAATGCTGTCATTTAGGCTGGTGGACACAGACAGCTTCAAACAGCTCATGTCGCTTGCTGTCCCACAGTATGTTGTTCCCAGCCGGCACTACTTCTCCAAGAGAGCCGTGCCTTCCCTGCACAACCAAGTATCCGATAAAATCAAGTGTGCACTGCGCAACGCCATCTGTAGCAAGGTCCACCTAACCACAGATACGTGGACCAGTAAGCACGGCCAGGGACGCTATATCTCCCTAACTGCACACTGGGTAAATGTAGTGGCAGCTGGGCCCCAGGCGGAGAGCTGTTTGGCGCACGTCCTTCCGCCGCCAAGGATCGCAGGGCAACATTCTTTGCCTCCTGTTGCCACCTCCTCCTTCTCGGCTTCCTCCTCCTCTTCTTCCACCTGCTCATCCAGTCAGCCACACACCTTCACCACCAACTTCAGCACAGCCCGGGGTAAACGTCAGCAGGCCATTCTGAAACTCATATGTTTGGGGGACAGGCCCCACACCGCACAGGAGTTGTGGCGGGGTATTGAACAACAGACCGACGAGTGGTTGCTGCCGGTGAGCCTCAAGCCCGGCCTGGTGGTGTGTGATAATGGGCGAAATCTCGTTGCAGCTCTGGGACTAGCCAATTTGACGCACATCCCTTGCTTGGCGCATGTGCTGAATTTGGTGGTGCAGAAGTTCATTCACAACTACCCCGACATGTCAGAGCTGCTGCATAAAGTGCGGGCCGTCTGTTCGCGCTTCCGGCGTTCACATCCTGCCGCTGCTCGCCTGTCTGCGCTACAGCGTAACTTCGGCCTTCCCGCTCACCGCCTCATATGCGACGTGCCCACCAGGTGGAACTCCACCTTGCACATGCTGGACAGACTGTGCGAGCAGCAGCAGGCCATAGTGGAGTTTCAGCTGCAGCACGCACGGGTCAGTCGCACTACAGAACAGCACCACTTCACCACCAATGACTGGGCCTCCATGCGAGACCTGTGTGCCCTGTTGCGCTGTTTCGAGTACTCCACCAACATGGCCAGTGGCGATGACACCGTTATCAGCGTTACAATACCACTTCTATGTCTCCTTGAGAAAACACTTAGGGCGATGATGGAAGAGGAGGTGGCCCAGGAGGAGGAGGAGGAGGAGGAGGAAGAGGGGTCATTTTTAGCACTTTCAGGCCAGTCTCTTCGAAGTGACTCAGAGGGAGGTTTTTGGCAACAGCAGAGGCCAGGTACAAATGTGGCCAGCCAGGGCCCACTACTGGAGGACGAGGAGGACGAGGATGAGGAGGAGGTGGAGGAGGATGAGGATGAAGCATGGTCACAGCGGGGTGGCACCCAACGCAGCTCGGGTCCATCACTGGTGCGTGGCTGGGGGGAAAGGCAGGACGATGACGATACGCCTCCCACAGAGGACAGCTTGTCCTTACCCCTGGGCAGCCTGGCACACATGAGCGACTACATGCTGCAGTGCCTGCGCAACGACAGCAGAGTTGCCCACATTTTAACCTGTGCGGACTACTGGGTTGCCACCCTGCTGGATCCACGCTACAAAGACAATGTGCCCACCTTACTTCCTGCACTGGAGCGTGATAGGAAGATGCGCGAGTACAAGCGCACGTTGGTAGACGCGCTACTGAGAGCATTCCCAAATGTCACAGGGGAACAAGTGGAAGCCCAAGGCCAAGGCAGAGGAGGAGCAAGAGGTCGCCAAGGCAGCTGTGTCACGGCCAGCTCCTCTGAGGGCAGGGTTAGCATGGCAGAGATGTGGAAAACTTTTGTCAACACGCCACAGCTAACTGCACCACCACCTGATACGCAACGTGTTAGCAGGAGGCAACATTTCACTAACATGGTGGAACAGTACGTGTGCACACCCCTCCACGTACTGACTGATGGTTCGGCCCCATTCAACTTCTGGGTCTCTAAATTGTCCACGTGGCCAGAGCTAGCCTTTTATGCCTTGGAGGTGCTGGCCTGCCCGGCAGCCAGCGTTTTGTCTGAACGTGTATTCAGCACGGCAGGGGGCGTCATTACAGACAAACGCAGCCGCCTGTCTACAGCCAATGTGGACAAGCTGACGTTCATAAAAATGAACCAGGCATGGATCCCACAGGACCTGTCCGTCCCTTGTCCAGATTAGACATTAACTACCTCCCCATAACCATATATTATTGGACTCCAGGGCACTTCCTCATTCAATCCTATTTTTATTTTCATTTTACCATTATATTGCAAGGCTACCCAAAGTTGAATGAACCTCTCCTCTGCCTGTGTGCTAGGCCTAAATATATGCCAATGGATTGTTGCAGTGGTGGCTGACGTGAAGCCTCATTCTCTGCTATGACATGCAGACTGATTCTCTGGTGACATGAAGCCAGATTGTCTGTTACGGGACCTCTCTCCTCTGCCTGGGTGCTGGGCCTGAATTTATGACAATGGACTGTTGCAGTGGTGGCTGACGTGAAGCCTGATTCTCTGCTATGACATGCAGACTGATTCTCTGCTGACATGAAGCCAGATCCTCTGTTACGGGACCTCTCTCCTCTGCCTGGGTGCTGGGCCTAAATTTATGAAAATGGACTGTTGCAGTGGTGGGTGACGTGAAGCCTCATTCTCTGCTATGACATGCAGACTGATTCTCTGCTGACATGAAGCCAGATTGTCTGTTACGGGACCTCTCTCCTCTGCCTGGGTGCTGGGCCTAAATATCTGACAATGGACTGTTGCATTGGTGGCTGACGTGAAGCCTGATTCTCTGCTATGATATGAAGACTGATTCTCTGCTGACATGAAGCCAGATTGTCTGTTACGGGACCTCTCTCCTCTGCCTGTGTGCTAGGCCTAAATATATGCCAATGGATTGTTGCAGTGGTGGCTGACGTGAAGCCTGATTCTCTGCTATGACATGCAGACTGATTCTCTGGTGACATGAAGCCAGATCCTCTGTTACGGGACCTCTCTCCTCTGCCTGGGTGCTGGGCCTAAATTTATGAAAATGGACTGTTGCAGTGGTGGGTGACGTGAAGCCTGATTCTCTGCTATGACATGCAGACTGATTCTCTGGTGACATGAAGCCAGATCCTCTGTTACGGGACCTCTCTCCTCTGCCTGGGTGCTGGGCCTAAATTTATGAAAATGGACTGTTGCAGTGGTGGGTGACGTGAAGCCTCATTCTCTGCTATGACATGCAGACTGATTCTCTGCTGACATGAAGCCAGATCGTCTGTTACGGGACCTCTCTCCTCTGCCTGGGTGCTGGGCCTAAATTTATGAAAATGGACTCTTACAGTGGTGGGTGACGTGAAGCCTGATTCTCTGCTATGACATGAAGACTGATTCTCTGCTGACATGAAGCCAGATCCTCTGTTACGGGACCTCTCTCCTCTGCCTGGGTGCTGGGCCTAAATATCTGACAATGGACTGTTGCATTGGTGGCTGACGTGAAGCCTGATTCTCTGCTATGATATGAAGACTGATTCTCTGCTGACATGAAGCCAGATTGTCTGTTACGGGACCTCTCTCCTCTGCCTGTGTGCTAGGCCTAAATATATGCCAATGGATTGTTGCAGTGGTGGCTGACGTGAAGCCTGATTCTCTGCTATGACATGCAGACTGATTCTCTGGTGACATGAAGCCAGATCCTCTGTTACGGGACCTCTCTCCTCTGCCTGGGTGCTGGGCCTAAATTTATGAAAATGGACTGTTGCAGTGGTGGGTGACGTGAAGCCTGATTCTCTGCTATGACATGCAGACTGATTCTCTGGTGACATGAAGCCAGATCCTCTGTTACGGGACCTCTCTCCTCTGCCTGGGTGCTGGGCCTAAATTTATGAAAATGGACTGTTGCAGTGGTGGGTGACGTGAAGCCTCATTCTCTGCTATGACATGCAGACTGATTCTCTGCTGACATGAAGCCAGATTGTCTGTTACGGGACCTCTCTCCTCTGCCTGGGTGCCGGGGCCTAAATATCTGAGAATGGACTGTTCCAGTGGTGGGTAACGGGAAGCCAGATTCTCTGCTATGATATGAAGACTGATTCTCTGCTGACATGAAGCCAGATTGTCTGTTACGGGACCTCTCTCCTCTGCCTGGGTGCTGGGCCTAAATTTATGAAAATGGACTCTTACAGTGGTGGGTGACGTGAAGCCTGATTCTCTGCTATGACATGAAGACTGATTCTCTGCTGACATGAAGCCAGATTGTCTGTTACGGGACCTCTCTCCTCTGCCTGGGTGCCGGGGCCTAAATATCTGAGAATGGACTGTTCCAGTGGTGGGTGACGGGAAGCCAGATTCTCTGCTATGGAACCTCTCTCCAATTGATTTTGGTTAATTTTTATTTATTTAATTTTTATTTTAATTAATTTCCCTATCCACATTTGTTTGCAGGGGATTTACCTACATGTTGCTGCCTTTTGCAGCCCTCTAGCCCTTTCCTGGGCTGTTTTACAGCCGTTTTAGTGCCGAAAAGTTCGGGTCCCCATTGACTTCAATGGGGTTCGGGTTCGGGACGAAGTTCGGATCGGGTTCGGATCCCGAACCCGAACATTTCCGGGATGTTCGGCCGAACTTCTCGAACCCGAACATCCAGGTGTTCGCTCAACTCTAATCATAAGAACTGTCAAATAAATGATGATGTCAGCCAGGCCGAAAGCCAAAATAGTGGACCAGTCATGAAGTGGGGAAGCGTGGGAACAGCATGAGAAGTACACAGAGTGGACCTATGACATAGTGGTGAGGTGGAAGCAGCATGAAGAGACCACAGAGTGGCACAATAACAGAATCTGGAGGTGGCAGCAGCATGAGTAGGCCATAGAGTGGCACAATGACCAAGTCTGGAGGTGGCAGCAGCATGAGTAGGCCACAGAGTGGCACAATGACAGAGTCTGGAGGTGGCAGCAGCAGCAGCATTAGGAGGAGGCCACAGAGTGGCACAATGACCAAGTCTGGAGGTGGCAGCATCAGGAGGAGACCACAGAGAGGCACAATGACAGAGTCTGGAGGTGGCAGCAGAATCAGGAGGCCGCAGAGTGGCACAATGACAGAGTGTGGAGGTGGAGGCAGAATGAGGAAGCCACAGAATGGCACAATGACAGAGTTTGGAGGTGGAGTGTTGATCGACCAGGGTACTTCTGGGGGAACCTGCCTGGCATGAACAGGCCTCTAGTAGCTACACACAATGACAAGACAAAGCGTCAATATAGCTTTGAGCCTAGAAGAGTTGCGAAGTTCATCAAGATACGTCACTAAAGATTTTACCACATATAACCGCGGTGCTGACAGCAGAATACATTTTGTTTTTCAACCAAAATACTTCAATAAAGATTTTACCGCATATAACCGCAGCGCTGACAACTGAATTAATTTTGTTTTTCGACCGACATACTGAAAAAAAATAGTTTTTCCACTGAAATAAGTAACAAAAGATTTTACTGAATATAACTGCAACGCTGAACGTGGATTAAAATGAGTTTTTCCACCAAAATATATCACAAAAGATTTTACTGCATTTTACTACAGCGCTGAACGCTGAATAACATTTGTTTTTACACTGAAAAAAATCACAAAAGATTTTACCGCATATAACGGAGCACGGAGATGAAGAGGGTGTTCGGATTCCGCCCACACTATACGGACGTCTCAGAGAATGTAACTGCTGCTCCCGACAGCAGCTCCTGGGAAGGTAATGGAGCGTCCCGGTCATCCAGCATCTATTCGTTCTGCTGAAGGATGATTTTGAAAAGTGTGTAGAAGCCACACGGGGCCCCCAAGCTGCAGATTTATCATGGAGACATCATTGAAATTTTACTGCATATAACTACAGCACTAAACCCTGAATAACATTTGTTTTTCAACCGCAATATTTCAATAAAGATTTTACCATTTATAACTGCAGCGCTGAACGCTGATTACAATTTGTTTTTCCACCGAAATACATCACAAACGATCTTACCCCATATTACTACAGCGCTGAACGCTGAATCCGATTAGTTTTCCATCAAAATATGTCACAAAAGATTTTACCACATATAACCACAGCACTGACTGACTGCTACTGCCACTACTTCCGTGAACCCCTACATTACTACTTCCTGGGCAGGTATGCAGCTGCAAAGCAGGTGCTCCACCCCGGACACGTTTGGCTCCCGACCTCCCACTGCTGCCACCCTGCTGACTCCCAGCCATGCTTTCAACACATATAATAGCCGACTTGAACTGAGAATATATTTTTCTTTTTCTACTCAAAAAGGCCACTAAACACTTACATAGTGTCAAGACATACAGTATAACCGCTGCCGACATGAACTGAGAATGTATTTTTCTTTTAGTACTGAAATAGGCCACTAAATGCTTTAACACATATAACCGTCACCGACGTGAACTGAGAATGTATTTTTCTTTTTGTACTGGAATATGCCACTAAGCACTTTCAACACATACCGTATAACTGCCGCCGACTTGAACTGAGAATGTATTTTTCTTTTTGTACTGAAATTCAAAAAACACATATAACCGCCATATGACCACTGCTACTGCCACTATTTCTGTGGACCCCTGCACCACTACTTCCCGGGTAGGTAGACTGCTGCGAAGCAGGTGGTCTACCCCAAGCACGTTTGGCTCCCGACCTCCCACTGCTGTCACCCTGCTGACTCCCAGCCATGCTTTCAACACATATAACCGCCAACGTGAACTGAGAATATATTTTTCTTTTTGTACTGAATTAGGCCAATAAAGGCTTTCAGCAGAATCAAATGCACCAGTGAAGTGTGTATATATTTTTATTTCTGTACTGAAATAGACCACAGAACATTTTTGCCACAAATAAGTGCACCAGTGAAGTGCGTATATTTTTTTCTTTCTATAATAAAATAGGCCACTGAACGCTTTTGAAATGAGGATATATTTTTCTTGTTGGACTGAAATAGGCCACTATATGCTTTCACCAGAAATATCTGCAATTGTGCAGTGCGCATATATATTTCTTGAATATAGAGTAATGTCGCACTAGAGTGAGGTGGAGATCCAACAGAGGTGCTCCCACTAACAGACAACACCCAGTCTGATAGAGGTAAATGAATAAAGGATAGAAGTGGGGCACTCTCTATAAGTAAAGGGATCTTTTATTGAACAAATATTCAATAAAATTAGCAATAACGTTTACAATAAAATCGACAATAAAATCGACAATAATGTAAAATTTGACAATGATGTAAAATTCGACAGTAATGTAAAACTCGACAATAGTATAAAATTCGACAATAATGTGAAGTTCAGCAGAGGATAACTAAAGTACTAGTGGTGAGGTTAGAATTGGTAAAATCAACATAAATAGGATCCCAATATACGAATATTTAAAACCATAAGTTCGGATGTTTGATATGGTGATATTATTCACTGGTGGTAAGTCAATGCGTTTTTCCAATACAGAGTGTTAGTTTTGGAATAATCGCTTGTTGCCGATTGTAATGATCGACTTGTAATTAGTCCTCTGTCATACAGAGATAGATTTTAAATGCGAAATATTGGTGGTATAAATAATCGCTTGCTGCCGAATATGATAATCGACTTATGGCCAATCCTTTAGTGCACATGAATTATTGTGGTCGAAATCGCAAACATATATAGCCTTGAACAGTCTATGTAGACAAAGTTTTGACTGCTTGTGCGTACAGCGGAGTTCTGCTGTATTGGTTTAAAAGCGATCGCTTGAATGGGATATGCGCTGTCTTACCGTAAGGTCTTTGTACTGGACAGTGAGCCCTCGAAGTGGTCTTCCACCACTGAGGCAGGGGTCATTGTCTTAAATCCCCGAAACGCGTCTGGTACTAATCCCCCCATCAAGAAAAAGGATACTGCCAGACTGTGGAGGCTTGGACACGTTTATAAGAACATCGAACTGCTAAAGTGAGAAACTGCCATCACACAAAAGGTATTAATCCCATGTGTAGCCAAACAGTCTATTGACGCGAAAATTCAAGTTCGTACAAACAGCCCTTGAGACCGGGACTCTAAAGGAAACACGCCGAGTCGAGGGCTCACTGTCCGGTGCATGTTGGGCTCCGATATCTTCCTGACAGGAATATATTGGCAAAAGTCTCAGCTTTTAATATCTGCATTTATGGCTAGCCAGTATAGTCAGTGGCATATCCGTTTGGTGCAATTCTTCTGTGATTTATATGATTATATTTTCATCCGCACAATGCTCCGTTTTGTGTAGGATGCCTTTGTGGTGCATGTGGACCGCGCCGACATCCTCCACCATATGCAAAAAATTTTTTGCTGGAGATAGTCGTTTGCTGCGGTCCACATGCGGTGGGGCTGCCCCCCCAATGAAAAACACGCTACAGTGTTAGGGGTTGAGCAGCTCCCCCAGATTTGCCACTATATTTCTGTGTTTTTGTCTTGTTTTATATGTAGTGTATGTGCCTTTACCTGGCATTCAAACACTCTCCTTTGCACCTGGTAACCTCCATCACATGGTCTGATATGGGTGTGGCTTACAGTCTGGCTTTGTTCACATTGCACTGGTTGTCCTGCTAGGCGGTTGTGTGGAAGCTTGGCTGTAAGCTGGATTACATCACCTTCAGACCTTGTTCACACTATAGGTAGCTTAGTGGTAGGACCCCTTGCCATGCTGAGAACCGTGACGTGGTGCATGTTGGGCTCCGATATCTTCCTGACAGGAATATATTGGCAAAAGTCTCAGCTTTTAATATCTGCATTTATGGCTAGCCAGTATAGTCAGTGGCATATCCGTTTGGTGCATTTTTTCTGTGATTTATATGATTATATTTTCATCCGCACAATGCTCTGTTTTGTGTAGGATGCCTTTGTGGTGCATGTGGACCGCGCCGACATCCTCCACCGTATGCAAAATTTGTTTTGCTGGGGATAGTCGTTTGCTGCGGTCCACATGCGGTGGGGCTGCTCCCCCAATGAAAAACACGCTACAGTGTTAGGGGTTGAGCAGCTCCCCCAGATTTGCCACTATATTTCTGTGTTTTTGTCTTGTTTTATATGTAGTGTATGTGCCTTTACCTGGCATTCAAACACTCTCCTTTGCACCTGGTAGCCTCCATTACATGGTCTGATATGGGTGTGGCTTACAGTCTGGCTTTGTTCACATTGCACTAGTTGTCCTGCTAGGCGGTTGTGTGGAAGCTTGGCTGTGAGCTGGATTACATCACCTTCAGACCTTGTTCACACCATAGGTAGCTTAGTGGTAGGACCCCTTGCCATGCTGATAACCGTGACGTGGTGCATGTTGGGCTCCGATATCTTCCTGACAGGAATATATTGGCAAAAGTCTCAGCTTTTAATATCTGCATTTATGGCTAGCCAGTATAGTCAGTGGCATATCCGTTTGGTGCATTTCTTCTGTGATTTATATGCACTAAAGGATTGACCATAAGTCGATTATCATATTCGGCAGCAAGCGATTATTTATACCACCAATATTTTGCATTGAAAATCTATCTCTGTATAACAGAGGACTGATTACAAAACGATCATTACAATCGGCAACAAGAGATTATTCCATAACTAACACTCTGTATTGGAAAAATGCATTGACTTACCACCAGTGAATAATATCACCATATCGAACATCCGAACTTATGGTTTTAAATATTCGTATATTGGGATCCTATTTATGTTGATTTTACCAATTCTAACCTCACCACTAGTACTTTATTTATCCTTTGCTGAACTTCACATTATTGTCGAATTTTATACTATTGTCGAGTTTTACATTGCTGTCGAATTTTACATCATTGTCGAATTTTACATTATTGTCGATTTTATTGTCGATTTTATTGTGAAAGTTATTGCTAATTTTATTGCATATTTGTTCAATAAAAGATCCCTTTACTTATAGAGAGTGCCCCACTTCTACCCTTTATATATATTTCTTGTTGTACTGAAATACACCCCTATACGCTTTTAACAGAAATAACTGCAGAAGTGAAATGCGTATATATTTTTCTTGTCGTATTGAATAAGATACAAAAATATAAGCCACTAAAGGATTTTCAACATAACACTTGCAGCCCAATAACAAAAAGCTAGAATGACAGAGCTGTATAATGAGTATTTGGATCCCCAAATACACTCACCTAAAGAATTATTAGGAACACCATACTAATATGGTGTTGGACCCCCTTTTGCCTTCAGAACTGCCTTAATTCTACGTGGCATTGATTCAAAAAGGTGCTGATAGCATTCTTTAGAAATGTTGGCCCATATTGATAGGATAGCATCTTGCAGTTGATGGAGATTTGAGGGATGCACATCCAGGGCACGAAGCTCCCGTTCCACCACATCCCAAAGATGCTCTAATGGGTTGAGATCTGGTGACTATGGGGGCCATTTTAGCACAGTGAACTCATTGTCTTGTTCAAGAAACCTATTTTAAATGATTTGAGCTTTGTGACATGGTGCATTATCCTGCTGGAAGTTGCCATCAGAGGATGGGTGCATGGTGGTCATGAAGGGATGGACACGGTCAGAAACAATGCTCAGGTAGCCCGTGGCATTTAAACGATGGCCAATTGGCACTAAGGGGCCTAAAGTGTGCCCAGAAAACATCCCCCACACCATTACACCACCAGCCTGCACAGTGGTAACAAGGCATGATGGATACATGTTCTCATTCTGTTTACGCCAAATTCGGACTCTACCATTTGAATGTCTCAACAGAAATCGAGTCTCATCAGACCAGGCAAAATTTTTCCAGTCTTCAACAGTCCAATTTTGGTGAGCTTGTGCAAATTGTAGCCTCTTTTTCCTATTTGTAGTGGAGATGAGTGGTACCCGGTGGGGTCTTCTGCTGTTGTAGCCCACCTTTCTTTCCCATTCTGACATTAAGTTTGGAGTTCAGGAGAAATTGTCTTGACCAGGACCACAACCCTACATGCATTTGAGCAACTGCCATGAGATTGGTTGACTAGATAATCGCATTAATGAGAAATAGAACAGGTGTTCCTAATGATTCTTTAGGTGAGTGTATTTGTTCCCTGCACTTGTAAATCACTTTCCTATCAATGTCCCTAGTGCCTTCTGACGTCTCTCCCTGGCCTTATAAATAGTTTTTTCTGTCTTTTTTTTTCCACAATTGTTTTTCCACTTGCTGTCCCTTGCGCCTTCATACGTCTGTCCCTGCACTCTGAATGCTGGAAAATGGCTGAATCTAAAATGGCTGCCGTATTTATAGGGGTATGACATCACAGGGCTGGCTGGGTGATCCCTCCTTCCCAGAGTTCCTTCCCCTATGTCCTCAGTCCTCACATGTGTAGCCGCCATTTTAGGAAAATTGTGATTTGTAACCACGAAGCACAAGGAAATTCAGAATTTTTCCTGAAATTCAGATCGAATTCCAATTCATCAGCTTCGATTCACTCATCTCTAGTACATACACTACTGCAGAGGTACAATAAGATCTTGCTTATGAATAGTGTATAGATTTTTGAGAAAAATCATGGCATCAATTAATTGATCAATCATTGGAACTTTAAAGTAAACCTGTCAAATTTAAAATGCAGTTTGATCATAAGCCATCATGATATAAAGTAAGAAATTCTCAGCAGATTGATATGTCAGTAATTGACAGCCTTGCCTTATGTGCTTACAGAGATAGCTGTCAATTATCTAGTAGGACCACCCGAAGGACTGCTAAGCATAAAGTAAGCAGGCATTTAATTGAATAACTTACAAGTTATACAGAATCTTTTCCCACAATATTATTCTATTAATTTCTGAAATTCTTTAAAGCCCAACTCTGTTCCACCCAGGAATACCTCCTAAAGGACGGTTGGCAACTATGGTTTCGCCTGATCACATAATCACATAACAGTACAGTAGTACACATTTCTTACATATTTGACAAGGATATGAATGGCAATATAGCAAAATAGCAAATTGTGGTTCTCCTCCTAGAACATTCTCTTAATTTTCCTCCCCCTCACTTGTCATCAGGTAGCTGCCTTTCGAAAATATCTTAACACATGTCACATACGTTCTCATCTGCCCTCAATGACAAGTCTTGCCACACTATGGCATCGCCACTGGTGTTGCTCTGTTGCAATGGTAATCAGATGATAGATCTATAAGAGAGCAAGGACGCTAGACCAATCGGGCTAATTTCTGCATCACATGCTTCCTGAAGGCAAGCACAGTTGCCTGTGTATTCCTTCCTCATTAGCTAGTTTTCAGTTTGTTTCTCTGCATCGCTGACCCTTTGCCTGTTTCTCTGACTTTGCCCCTTTATATAGATTTGCCTCTGATGGGACCTCCTGGTATTTGACTCTGCCTGTCATTTGACCTTGCTTTATGTTGGACATTGTTTGGTATTTGACTCTGCTAGTTTATGACGTTTCCTTTGCCTGATGATCTTGTCTCTGATGTTATCTCCCGGTTCACTCTGCTTTGTGTTTGTATCCGATTTTGCATTCTGATCCGGTCCTGGTTTTGCCTGTCTGAATTTCACCTCCTTCTGTCTGACTACATTTTTAGCATTTAGGTTTAGGCCCCTGCATTTAGTCAGGTCAGAGACTGTTGCCAAGTTGTGGGCCGCTATTTAGGTCAGATCATGCAAGTAGTTAGCAAACTGCAGTTCAGGGTTGCATTGTTCCCTACGCTTTCATGACAATGCAAATAACACTGTAGCTGTATACCAACCGATGTGGTTGTGGTGTTGTCACTGTAAAGAATACCCTTTTAAAGAATCCCCCTCTATATGACTGCACAAACCATCTTTCCTCTAGATGTACAGGATGTCCCCTTGTCATGGTCAAAGTCCTTGATATAAATAGATAATAAGAAGAGATCTATGCACTGACCCATGATATATTTAAGCATGGCTATTAAATCTTCCCTTAGCCATCTCTTTTTTTGTAATCTAAATAACCCTAATTTTGATACTGTAGTCTACATCTTCCATAAAGTACTTTAGTAATTTTTGACATCATTTTGTGGATAAAAATAATGCTGAGTTGGGATTCAGAGCATGCACTCTTGTTCTCTTCCATATGTACTGCTTTCCATATGTATGTATGTATAGATAGATAGATAATGTTTCAATATGACACAGCTTCCATAGAGAATGCAAACTATCTTTCTCTCAAGGTGAGGTTTGATAGACTGAATAGGATTAACTATACATTGGGAATATGTAGGAATATGTTTGAAGCAAATGCTTTGTTTTGCTTTGCTGTAAGAGGGAATTAAAATGAATAATTTACCAGTTTACTTTGTGATTTAGTTGTTGCTCACAAAGGGAGCAAGTATTAGGTGAAAAGCAGAAATAGGAAGATTGCCTTGGAATGCCTAGTGAATAAGCTGCTTTTTGTAGATGCGAAGACGATGTCTAATGTGGATTCTGGCAGAAACAGATGGTACCGCAGGGCAGCTTTCTGTAGCTGTGCTCCTGGGGGTTAGGCAAGGAAAGATAGAGGGAGGTACAAGGAGAGAATAGGGATTATTTTATAGTAGCAGGTAAAACCCATTTGTCATAGCAACTCCAACTGGGCTTTCAGCACAAAAGTTAATATCTGAAACCAATGAGGCATTCCGCCCTATGATTTTAGAAAGGGAAGAAAAGAAAGATACAGCTCTGAGCTATCTTTCTTGTCTTTAAGAGGAAAACATGGCAGGCTTTGCACTTCTGTGAAGAGCTTTGCTTCTTATTTTTGCTTTCTATTTTACTTTCATCATAAAGGACTAGTTATGGAGCAAATAGCACTTAATGGTATAAAACCTTGAGGGAATGAATAAGAAAACACAAAGAAAATAAATGCATTCTTATTCTGTTTTCCACAGAGAAACCTCACTAACATCATCAAAAGGCAATTCATATTATGCACTTACTTTCTGTCTTTTGACACATATTTCTCCTTCCCCTCCTAGTTTCAATGTGAAAGTATTTAACAACTTTTCTAAGTTTTCTAATGTTTTAAGTAAGTCTGTGTCTTTTTCTGTAAGGCAACCATGAGGGCTGGAGACAAACACACAATTTAAAGATAGAAATTGTTTACTTGTGAAAGAGAAAAACAAAACTCAAAATTGAAATGTTAAGAAGATACAATTTATTGTTCATTCTACTGCAGAGATATTAAAGAGTCTATATTCCAAATAAAGGGTTAATTGTTATTATAATATTGCTGTTCTGCTGCAGGAAATACCATGATTTACCATAATAGGATTGAAATTATAAATCCTACGATTTCATAATAGGATTGTAAAACATATATTCACTATTGATGCTTATGCTCTTAAATGGGTCCTTCCATAAAAAAATATCACACATTCAGAAACGGTGTGATGTTTCTCTGTAATTTGTTTAATAAAACCTTCTATACATCTCTATTATGCTACTTCCTGTACAGAGTCTTTAACTTCCTATTTGGCTGGATATTTAGCATGGAAAAGAGTCTCACTTAACTAGTCAGACAATCCCTATAGGTGCTCTCTTTAGAAAATAAATTTTGCAATCTAATTGGCAAAAATACATTTATACTTGATATGTAGGACATGTTGTTAAAAAAAAAACATGCTGTCTGAATGTTACCTGTATAGTTTCATCCCATTATGCAGTTTTGCATTCTCACAGGAATTAATATCTCCATAATACTGCACCATACGGAGTCACTATGTCAGCATAACAAGTGCACAAAAGCCTCAAAGATTTCATGTATTTCAGCTTTCCAATGTGCATGATGCCTCAGGCGATCCATTCAGTGTGACTTTGAATCGCTGAGATGGCCCAAATCCATGATGCGTATTTGCATTTGATTACTAGATTTTGGAGAACAGATCGCTCAAACGCTCAAACTATGATCTGTTAATGACCACATCATTTTCTGACATGTCCTGGACTTATTTTCAGAATGAAAATCAACTATATATATATATATATATATATATATATATATGCTGAAAAATACGATTGAGTCACATTATTATGACCACCAGCTAATATCCAGAGTAGCCACCATGTGCAGAATAGATACAGGCTAGACAGACTGGGAGTGACTTAATAAGGTCCTGTTAGGTTGTCACGGGTATCTGTAGCCTTGCTGACTGATCCATATAGCAAACACAATGATCGAGGTGGCCCCACAGATGCTCAATTGGGTTCAAGTCTGGAGAATTAGGGGAGAAGGGTAGTACTTGGAAGTCTTGGTCAAGCTCTTCCAACCAATGTCAGATATTTCTAGCTGTGTCATATGTTGCATTGTCTTCCTGGAAGATTCCATATGCCCCAGGGAAGACAATGAGCATGTGTATATGATTTGCCAGGATGGATTCATACCCAAATCAGTTGAGAGTGCCTTCCAGATGGATGAGTAGTCCCAGAGAATTCCACAAAAAAATTCCCCAGACCATAACGCTGCCTCTATCAGCTTCTGCTCTTCCAGCAATGGTTGAAAAGTATTTGTTCTCTGATGTTTCTTATCTAACAAGCCAATGCCCATCCTTTTGATGAAACAGAAAACATGACTCATCAGAGAAGGCAACCCTTTGCCAATCAGATGAGGTCTAGTTCTGACACTGCTGCGAAAATAAAAGATTTTTCTGCTGATGCAACTTTTAACAGAGGTGGAATGACCATCTGTCTGCTTCAGAGCCCCTGACACAGTATGGTTCGCTGAACTGTTCTTTTAGACACACATCTGATAGCCCCCTGGTTAATTCTGATGGTGAGCATCTCCACTGTATACTTTCGGTATGTCCTTGTTCTCCTTCGTGGCCGATGTTCACCTCTCACATCAGTGGCATATGGTGATCTGCAGTTCCCACATCACTTATTCACAATGGTGTCATTTGTCCACTAACAATAAACTTTCACCACAATAGCATGCAAACAGTTCACAAACTGTTAAGATTTAGAAATACTGCCACCCTTGGCCTGAAAGACAATATCTCTGATAAATTGCCCCATTCACCCATCACAACAAGGGATGTGTATGTAGACAGCCTATTACACACCTTATTTACCTGCCAAGCAATATCACAACATGTGACTTCCTTCATGAGCTAAGCGCTGACAACCTCAGAAGTAGGAAGTGGTCATTATAATGTGACTCAACTATGTAAAAGCCACTTTGATCATGGTTAGAATCCAAGCTTCTGGCAAAGAAAAAGAGTAGCCTCAAATAGAAGACTCACAACTTTTGATGTACATCATTATTTTTCAAGTTCCGATCAAATTTCCTTCTGTTAAAGGTAAATAATATACAATCAGGTTAATAAATCATTTATAAGGCTACATAATTTTATTAGAAAATGATACAAATATTATTTTACCCATATTGTGCTGCGTTGTAGTCATTCAGTTATAATATGTGAGAAAAATTATAATACCATGGCATAAGCTCCTCTCTCTGGTTTTCTAGCAGACACAGAGACTCAATAAATCTGATAGCACTGGGGAGTTCTCAGATATACACAGCACTGAAGCCACTTCTTTAAAGTTTAGTCATTCTGATAGAATGTAAAAGCTTATATCAGTGACAGGTTGACAGAAAAAGCTGTTTTCATTTCCATTTCACAGACTTTTACGTATGAAAAACCATGAAACATGTCAGGTTTTCTAAAAGTCTATGAAGACAGAGATGGCATCTGTTCCCAATGGGGGCTCTTCTAGTCCGCAGTATTCTAAAATGTCCTGATTTTGAGTTGTATTTGACATTTCGAAGCATGGCAAGGAGGGTACTGTTAATGAGAATTAAAGTATATCCAATGTATGCTATAACCTATTTACTGAAAATGTGCATGCATTCAAATTAATAATGGTATTTTAAGAAAACGCTAAATGTTATAAGTTGTCCCTTTAGTATAGCTTAATCAGGGTAAATTATAAAATTTTACAATATTATAATTATGGAATATTTCAGTTGCAGAAATATATATCATAGTATTGGGTATTAGATTTAATACCAGACATAACCCTTTGACAGGTGTAACACTGTAGAAGAAGCCCAACTTGTTTTTCTAATTCTGGATAGCCCCTTAAGGACCCTTATGAGGAGACGAGTACTTAATATGGTGGGCAGTAGTAAGAGGTCCTGTTATAGATGTTGGAATTGGACCCAGAAGCTCCAAGTAATGCATGTGCATACACAGTTTTTTGGTACCACGTGTAGAAAGGGGACAATTTGGTTTTCATTTGGTTAGGAGATTTGTGTAATAGTGGAACCCTGTCAGATGTCTCAGAAATTACTACTCACAGCCAAATTGACCATCTGATGCTGCATTGCAGATTTATGAGGGGACTGATCAACTATCTTATGTGTATTGGGAGATCCTGTCTCCCCAGAATAATGATGTTGGGGGAGGAAAGGGTTGGGAATATTGCATTTGAATACCTGATAGCTTTGATTTCAGTGGAGATTAGCTGCCACCAGAGGTGTCTGGCAGCCTCAAACTTCCCCTCTCCACATTGACAGCACATACAAACTTAGACACAGCGAACGTGTACTTCTATGGGGGAATCGGGTGGAACAGCTCTCAACTAAAAGCTATGGAACAAACATTAGGAAAGATTTTCTGGATTGTTATTGTTTTAACTGTGTACTATAAACAATTCATAAGTCATATCAATTTCAATCACATACATTTAGAAATCAATAAACCTCTTGCTCATGGTGTATGTAAGTCTAATTTTTAAACCTTGACAGCTATGCATATAAACACTGCCTAGTAAAATCCTCATCAACTTTTGACTAGGAGAAAACACTCCTGGATATGCGGTAATATGAGAGCATATGGCATTACTGGGTGGTATTTGTCTGTCACAGATATGGGTCATTCTACTAAATGGGATTTTGGCAATTTTACTTGTTGAATCATGATTGCCTGCCAAGGCACGTAACCTGCATTCACTGTACGAGTTGGTTTGAATCCCTGATTTAACATGCCAATTTGCTACCATGTATTTCACTTGTGCTACTGCAAGTAATTATTTTCCACAACTGGAATAAAATATTAAATATGCTTACAATCAATATGAACCAGTGCTTAAAATATTTTTGCTTTTGGAATCTCATCCACATAAAATTCTGTGACTTTATCTAACTGGTTTTACAAATACGAACTCCGAAATTTTAAATCAGTGAATGAAATGAAAACACCTGAATGTGGAAATGACAAATGTCCTTTTGTTGGGATCAAATTAAATATCTGCAGAATGAAATATTTCATGGATTTGTCCTTTCTACTATACATATGGATTAGGGTATTTAGGTCTGTAACACCAGATTTATGAATATGTTTTCCATGTGCAGCCAATTACAGGATTCTACTTGCAAGGAACCGAACATTTTCTATTGATGCATCTATTTAAAGATATATAATTTGGCTTTAGTGTGGGTTTAAACATAGGTTATTAGTGGTGTTTTTGTGAACTTTTGCATTTTTAGCACAATGTCTTGCAACTGTGATATTTGGTGCTCCCAAAAGTCCCACCAATAGTAATAATTTTCTCTCAGAATGACTCCATCAGTATTAGTGTCCTTCATATTTTGCTTACTAATAATAACATCCCCCTCAGTACCCCTAATAGTAATAATGCCCCTATAGTTCCCCCAGTAGTTATAAAGTCCCTTTATAGTGGCCACAGTTGTGCCCAATAGTTAATTTCCCCCCCCCAGTGGTTCTAATTTCCCCGAGTAGTTTTAATTTCCCAGAATAGTGCCCACAGTGGTTCTTATCCCCCCAGTAGTTTTTATTCTTATTCTCTAGTAGTGCCACCAGTAGTTCTAATTTCCACAGTAGTGCCCCCAGTTGTCCTACTTTTTCCCAGGAACGTCCCTAGTAATTTTTATTCCCCCCAAAAGTTTTTTCCCCCAGTAGTTCTAATTTTCCGATTAGCACCCCTTGTAGTTCTTATTGCAATATAGTGCCCCAGTGGTTCTTATTTCTCCAGTAGTGACACCAGTAGTTATTATTGCCACAGTAGTGCCTCCTGTACTAGTGACAGATAAATAAAAAAAAACACTCACCTCTTCAGGCCTGCAGCCTGAGTTGCTTGATCCCAGGGCAGGTGGTCATGATAACATCATTGGCCTGCCTTAGCCTAAGACCCAGCGCAGGTGATTATGATGAAGTAATTGCATCATGACCATATGCACCGATATACAGCCTCATAGGCTTTAGGCCTAATGTAATGTGGCCTATAAGAAGTGAACAGAGGGTATAGGAGCCATATGCTCCTGTACCCACCATAGTATTCAAATGCAGGGTACCCATAGTCATCATTACTTGGAATAACTGAAACCTTTAGAAAGTTCTCATTGGTGGCTTTCTTTATGGAAATTCAAGTTCTTATATATTTTCTTCTTATCGATGACTTAAAATATGTTTTTTAACATGTTCTACAACCTGATGCTTGGGAGGAGGATAACATGAAGGATGTCATGCACAATAAGCAAAAGCATAACCTTGCCAAAAAATGGCTGGAGGAGTACTGGTCATAACTATTATGGGTCAAAGAATTCTGGGGCACATACACAATAATGCCTAAAGCTGTGGAAGCACAATTTGCAAATTCAACATTAAGGGGTGTAAATATAGTTTAACAAAGGTTGAGGACGATATGTGAGAAGGTGGAGGTCAATTGTGGAAATTTTACCTATAGACTTTACCATCACAGTTGGAAGGGCCCAGTTGCTCTTGGGCAGACAAGCAGATAGACTAACTGTACCTTGAATGTATGATATTCCACATACTCATGCTTGACCTGCTTTCATCCTTTTTCATGTTTTATTGAGTGATTAGGTGCAGTTCATTCTGTGCATTTCAGCTATTTTGATTTTTAGTTTGAATGTTATAGGTGCCTAATGTCGAATAGTGACATTTATACAGTGACATTGTGATTAACTAAAGTGTATGCTTTTGATTAATAGTATTTATATCTGCAGATAAGATTATTTTCAACTGAAACATTTGTAAAAGACAAACTAGTGTATGCAATCACTGTAATAGGATGACAAGTCTGCAAGGTGTATTATTATTTACAAGGTACCTATTTCTGGTGCTATCTGTAATCTAGCAGTGCATATGATTTAATTGCACCTTACATAAAGGTCACAATTCTCACTAGACCTACACAGATTACATTTTATGTTCAAGCACAAAATATAATCTCCATATTTTGTTTTTAGAATATCTAATTAGCAAATTAACATTTACTACCATAGCAACTTGATTAATTAATGGTATGTTATGATTAGGTTGCTAATTGCTTAATTGAAAAAAAAGTATTGGGTGGGGGGGCAGATGTACGCATTATTCATTAACCCAAATTATTCATCTAACTCCCCCCATCCATGTATGGTTGGTGCCCATAGTGTATCTTTGCCCTCATAAATATTTATCATTTGTCAATATTAAAGGTTTGCAAATCACAAGAAAGGACCAATTTTTTTCTGCTACAGAGCTCTCAACATGGTTAAGTGGTTTGTCAACCATAATTATTTCCCAATTACATGGTCAAAATATTATATTAAGGGCACTTTGTTTTCTGATTGCAATCCTTTGATCATTTTAGTGCGAAATGTGCAGGGATTGTGGGCTTACATGATGTATGATCGCTGTCACTGTTGAAATAACACTAAATGCATCCGGGAGGCCCCACCTGCTAAGCAGTATGTTCTCAATCCCTTAGGCAGAGTTGTGCACCACTTGGCTAAGACAACTTCCTCCCACTGAGCAAATGGTAGCATAGCAAAATATATTCACAAAACAGAGAATACAGACAACGAGTGGGATGATGAGGACAAGCATGTCAAGCTTCATTTAATGGCATGCTAAAAAATGCCATCTTAGGCTGATTTCACACGAGCGATACAAAATGAGTCAGGATCTGTACTGGGAAAAACTGATGGTTTTGCATGCAGGTTTAATCAGTTTTGACTGCAATTTCATTGTGTTGTGTGGATGCAATAATTTTTTTATGCATTTTCTACTTGCGTGAAGAAAAATTGAGTAATAACACTCAACATCTCCTAGTAACCATCAGTGAAAAACGGATTGCATCCTTATGTATTCTGTTTATCACGCAGGCCCTACTCATTTCCATGGGGCCAGATCTCAAAAATTACAGAATTCAGAACACGGTGTGATTTTTCCTGAATGCAGAGATGATTAGTTAAAAAACGATGCTCATATACACAGAACCCATTATAATGAATAGATCAGGATTCAGTCCAGATTCCATCCACTCAAAACACGCAGAACTCAGTCATGTGAAAGAAGTCTTAGGCCGAGTACCCGGACTCAGTCTGCTGACTCATTAGAATGGGACCCAAAATTAATTTCAATAAATTTACTCATCTCTATTTACTACAAATCTTACAAGAAAGGAGATTGTTGGACTGAATTTCAGTTTTTTTAAGCAGGCAAAGTTTTTTTTTTAATTATTTCTTCTTACATCGATCACCTGGAAATGTGCACTCCTTTAAAGTACGGTTCAAAGAAAGAAAACTGGTGTTTAAGATACTTTACACATTCAACTCTGTATTTGACAACTTACTAGTATTATCTTGTGAAATGTCTTTTGTCTTGCAGAATTCTAACATGGATTCATTCTTTTTCACCAGACAATTCTTTCCTCAGGCATAACAGCAGCAAACAATTTTCCTCAGGTTATAAATGTAACCTGTAAAGTATTTGAATGTCATAAGCTTTTTGGCTTGAGGCATTACAACACAATCTCACAAATGTTAAGATTTATGCCACCCAGAGGCATGCGGTTTATAGACTGCAGCCATTTTATCTTGTTATGTATGAGACTTTGCATACAAAAATGGATGACATTTGCATATACCTACACATTAGAAGGTAAAGGTAAAAATATGCTTGTGTTTTGCATTATAGTTCTCATTTTATCTAACTGCAATGAAATGTCTCAAGTGATAAATATGTTCCGGGAGCCAAATCACTTTGCTCGGCAACAGCCTTGAAAACGCAAAAAAATGCTGTTGATGTTTGAAGCCCTGCTTTTAAAGTGATGGTTCATTCTTAGAGGAAATAATGGAAGAAAGGAAGAGTAGAGGTATCAAATACAGCAATGTCATTTGTTCGTTGCAGTTGTTTACATGGCCTTTTCACTCCTGCATTTTATTTATGTCTATTCATAGCAGTTTGGTAACTGTAATGGCTAGAGATAAGTGAATCGAAGCTAACAGCTAAGTGGAATTTGATCCAAATTTCAGGAATAATTCGATTCACACTGAATCTGAATTTCCTCATGCTCCGTGGCAATGAATCCAATTTTTTCCCAAAATGGCTGCTGCACATGTTAGGACATGGAGCAAGGAACTCTGGGAATGAGGTATCCTTAGTGGCAAAAAAAAGTATTATTTTCCGTTCATGGTTCCAGTTATATATTTTCTAAAGCCGTGTATTAGTTGGGAAAAAGAAAAAGGGCTTATTAGCCATTGTGTGGTAAAGTGAGAAAATTAAATTCCTTTTTGACATGTATTAGTGGCAAAAAAAACTTAATTTGACGTTCATGGCCGCAGTTATATCCTCTAAATCCTCTTTTTGGCGTATATTAGTAGGAAAAAGAAAAAGGGCTTATTAGCCATTGTGTGGTGAGGTGAGAAAATTACAGCTCTTTTTGGCATATATTAATTTATTTTTTATTTACTTATTTGATTTAACAGTATGTCAGACTGAGAAGTGACAGGCCCTTTACAGGGGAGGGGCACAGGCCTAAATGTTTCTGGCGCAGGCACAGGTCGCAGCAGAGTAAGGGGGGTGGCAGCAGAGATAACTTTAAGAGGCCTGACCTCCCAGTGTCAGCTAGCGGTCATGTCTTGACCAGCAAGGTCAGGCTCCTGGCTCAGCGACCGTTGAGCTGGACATCAGTGACATGCAGACAGAACTCGATGATTTAGCCAATCACAATTATTTAATTTATTTATTAATGATATTGAGGTCAGGAATAATAGCACCATATCTATTTTTGCAGATGAAACCGCTACATCACCCAGTGGCAAGCACTCGATTTCAGGCAGTCAAGGCTCCACCACCTCAGCCAAAGGAAGCTGTCTATCCTTCCCACTATCTGATGGTCCTGATGCTTCTGCTCCTCCTCCTCCTAGTCCTAGTCAGTCATTCCATCAGCAATTGATCACCAAAACGATTGCCAAAAGACAACAGTATGCGTGCACTCATCCAACGGCGCAGAAGCTGAACGTGCTCCTGGCCAAGTTGCTGGTACTGCAGTTGCTCCCTTTCAAAGTGGTGAACTCTGCACCTTTTAGACAACTGATGGCTTGGGCTGAGCCGAGGTGGAGAGTCCCAAGCCGTCATTTCTTTGCCAAAAAGGCAGTACCAGCCCTGCACACATATGTAGAACAGAAGGTGGGCCAGTCCTTGCACCTGTCGGTGTCTGCCAAAGTGCACAGCAGCGCCGACATGTGGAGCTATTACTTTGGTCAAGGACAATACATGACCCACTGGGTAAATGTGGTTCCTTCCCAGCCAAACCGGAGGTGTCATGCTATTCTGCACCTAGTTTGCCCGGGCGAACGGAGTCACACAGGGGAGGAACTGATCCACTTCCTTCATTAAGAAATTGAATCTTGGCTTTCTCTGCGACAACTCAAAATCGGAACCATGGTGTCCGTCAACGGGAAGAACACAGTGTTGGCGCTGTGTCAAGGAGGGCTGAGCCATGCTCCCTCCATTGCACATGTGTTCAATCTGGTTGTCAAGTGTTTCCTGAAGTCTTCCACCCATCTGCAAGATATCCTAAAAATGGCCAGGAAACTTTGCATGCACTTCAGCCACTCGTACACCGCTAAGCACACCCTCCTTAAGAATGGCATCCCCCCAACATAGGCTGACATGCGACGTTTCCACCTATTGGAATTCCACCCTCCATATGTTGGACCGACTATACGAATAGAGGAAGGACATAAACAATTTCTTGATGATACAGGCGGACAAAGGTACTCCCTTTTGTAACTTCGATGTTAGCCAGTGGCAGCTCATGCGTGACACCTGCCATTTGCTCGTGCCCTTTAAAAAGGCAACTTTATTTGTCAGTCGCCAGGACTACACGATGAACAACGAACAACGTCATTCCACTGATTCATATCCTGGAAAAGATGCTGGTAAATATAGCTGATCAGGGGCCTGGAGACATGGTGCCTAGATCTCACAGCCACATGACCCCTGTGGAGGCTGAACTGGAGAAAAAGGAGGAGGACATTGGAGCTCAAGCAATGTGTAGCGAAATGGGTGGTCTTTCTACACAGGTGACAGGAGAGGAGGAGCAGGAGCAGCCCAAGGAGCAAGAGGGAGATGAGGAAGACGAGGCAGATAACCCAGAAACACCATGGCAGTATGCAGTAGAGAAAAAGACAGGGAGCCCCTCCCCGCTCACGTTCCACTGCCATGGCTGCTGCAGGGGTGGCAGAAGCAGTACCAGCTCCATCAGCAGCAGCCTGAGTTTATAGTTGCTGAGGAGCAGATTTTTTCACCCGCCTAGTGAAGAAACTACTCACCAGCAGCTAGACATAGAGCAGAACCAGAACCAGCAGGTGGTAGCATACTTGGAGTGCACCCTGCCAGCCGTCATTGAAGACCCTCTAGACTACTGGGCAGCCAAAGTGGATTTGTGGCCGCAACTGGCTGAGTTGGCCCTGGAAAAGCTGTCCTGCCCAGCCAGTATTGTGGCATTAGAGCGGGTGTTTAGTGCAGCGGGAGTCAAAGTTATTCCAAGGAGAACTCGCCTCTCCACCCAAAATGTGGAGAGATTGACCTTTGTCAAGATGAATCAGGCGTGGATTAGCCAGGATTTCCCCCCACCAATTCCTGATGCATCAGATTAGATCATCCATGCTGCCTCACACAAACCTTGACAAAAGAGACTGTTTTCTTCTGGCTGCCTGCCGCAGCTACTAATCTGATGCTGCAACCCGTCTGATGCCACACATCTAATGCCAATTTCTCCTTCTTACACCCACCATCGTCAGCGTGTACTATTATTGCCACCCACCTCCCCACTCTGTCACAGGGTCACTCTGTGGTCTCCTGATGCTGCTGCTGCCAACTCCACACTATGTCACCTTGCCATCCTGTGGTATCCTGATGCTGTTGCCACCTCCATACTATGTCACCTTGCCACTCTGTGGTCTTCTGATGCTGCTGCCACCTCCACACTATGTCACCTTGCAACACTGTGGTCTCCTGATGCAGCTGGCACCTCCACACTATGTCACCTTGCCACTCCGTGATCTCCCGATGCTGCTGCTACCTCAACACTATGTCACCTTGCCACTCTGTGGTCTCCTGATGCTGCTGCCACCTCCACACTATGTCTATGGACTTCTCATGCTGTTCCCACACTTCATGACTGGGCCACTATTTTGTCTTTTTGGCCTGTTTGACATCATCATCTGTTTGACCCTTAAGAAAGTTATACTGTATTTGCCACTGTACTTTAACGAGTCCATGCTTTGTCATAAAACGCTATCGGGCCTGTAGTATGTTTAGAGTGAATGTAGCACCATGCAGATCTGCCAGAGTAATTTCAGAAGGGAGGTGGTAGAGATATGCTGCAGGCATAATCACCACTGGGACCTGGGGAACAATAGAAGAACCCACAGGAATGGTAAAAGTAGTGGGCATGGTGTGGTCTCTATGGCTACAGTAAAAAGGTGGAGGAACACAGAATTGTTTGGCAGGTCCAACTATTGGTCACATCCTGGCCAGTTGCTGCTCTGTTTTTAGTTATCAAAATAAACTTGAGAAAGGTCCTGTGCATGACTGAAATGTTGTATAGATGTGGGTAATTTAGGTAAAGAACCCCAACTTTTTCACTGCAATGGACAGTACTGAATATTAATTTTTACATATTTCCTGGAGGACACTGAGCTGGAGTACTGAGGATGGTACCCTATACATAGATAGATAGATAGATAGATAGATAGATAGATAGATAGATGTTTTTAATAATCTTCATAAAGGTTTTATTTAGGTTAAAATGCCCAAAGTGTTGAGTTTCTGCTGCCTACAGCTTGGGTCTACTGGTATCTCTTACATGAAAATATCTTTTTTTTTAAATCATTGTTACAGTGGCATTGATATGTATGTCAGGCTGTATTATAGTGACACTAGACTCCTATTATATGAGTATTATGAGTAGTATGTTTCTAATAATACTTGTTTGTAGTGTTATGTGTGTACTATAAGGCTTTGGAGGAGTTTTATCAAAACTGGTGCAAAGAAAAACTAGCTTAGTTGTCCATAGCAACCAATCAGATTCTACCTTTCATGTTTCCTTTTCCTTTGGTGGCTATGGGCAACTAAGTCAGTTTTTCTTTGCACCAGTTTTGATACATGATTTTGCACAATTACAGTATTTAAAAACCTGGATGTGGCTGACAGTACATATACATATATACATATATTGTACATATACTGTATACATATACTACATGTTTACTATGACTATAACGATAACTGTATATGTACTGGAGTTCTGATTCTATTTTAAGTATAGCATGCACTTTGATTAGAGCAGTGCAGAATTTTTCTTAAAGGGGTTATCCAATGTCTAAAAAAATGCCCCGCAATGCCCGTGCCCCTCATATAGATTATGCTTACCCTGTTCCCCATCACCCACGTTGTTCCAGATACCTGCATGGCCGCCACTGCATCTCCTTGTCGTGCAGCTCAAAACATCTGGAAACGGAGGGGTGCAGCCAATAGCAGGCCTCGACGCGGATAAATATCCCTAACATCGTGGTGAGATGCAGCAGGGGCCGCGCAGGGATCATGAGCAACGCGGGTGCCAGGGAGCAGGGTATTTATAATCTATTTTAGGGGCTCAGGCATTGGGGGGAATGTGTTAGACATTGGATAAACCCCCTTAAGGGAAATTAAGATAGCACCATTCCAACTCTACTTCTTGCATGGTGTACAATAGCTATCATTGCAAAAACACACCAACCACATTCACTTCCCATGTGTAAAGGGTAAAAAACTACTAACCCTGAATTATCTGACTTCTCCTTGGCTGCAGGAACACTTTTATTACTTTTACTGGATGAAGCAGTTGAGGGGCACATATTACTATATTTGATCATTTAATTGATTCACCTTCTGAAAACGTTTTGTATCAAGCTTCTCATGTTGTTTACAAGGACACAACATAATTTTCCTGTAGACAGGACATCACTTGCAAAATCCTGGACAACCCCTTTAAGTTTCATGGACAGTGCAGTATTTTGCACTCAGTTCTTAATAGCTATGTAAGAATTGCAATAGGAATGAGGACTATAGACCCATAGGCACTCTCTGTGTCACCTATGGGGCCTCTGTATTCTTCCCTAGAAGCAATGGATTTGCAAAGTGATGCAGCATGCAGCAATATTTGACCTTGCAGAATAAATGAAAAACATCATGTGTACCTCTATGTAAAGCTCAGGTAGGGCACTGTATCCATAGGACACAGATCCCAAACAGAGTTTTTGGCATAAGAATCTATGATAAGGAACAAGGAAAAATAGATATCACATTGCATTATCATAAGGCAATGACATAAATTCTATGTCTACCATCGGGTTTGAAAGCATAGATTTCAGGCAATTATTATTAGAGATCATTGTCACACATATGAAAGGTTCAGGGGTGATAAAACCAGTCAGACATAACACAATGGTTCTCTCCAAAGAAACCATTTAGCTGCTTGATGTGTCCAGTTAGATTTCTCATTGTATTTATCACCTATTTGTCTTTCAATTTAACCTTTTAACTGGAACAGAAATGTTTAGTAGAAAATAATAAAACGACTGAGATCTGAAGTGATATAAATGAGTATAGTGCAGCAAGCCAAGCATGCCAACTTTGTGGGGAACTGCAATGAATCTCTGACCAGAATCACATGCCACACTTGTAAGCTGAGCTAAGGCCTTTTCATATGATAACCAGAATACTTGCTCAAATTACCAATTAAATAGTTATTTTTATATTATTTTACTTTGTATGTGATGGTTGCTAACTTATTGTTGGTAAAAGAAAAATATATATATATTTATTTCATTTTTATGCTAATATAAAATATTTTCAAATAAAGATATTTTAAGTGGTTACCCTATCCTATAATGTCCCCCAGAATGCCTGCACTGCTAGGGAGACTGGTCACAGTTGTAGCTTGCTATTGGCTGCTCCTCCATTGCCGGAAGTTTTGATCCATGTGACGGGAAGATGCAGTGGCAGCTGTAAAGGGATCCAGAGGGACGTAGGTGTCGGGGAGTAGGTAAGTATGCTCTAGAGGAGGGGCCTGGGGGGTCATTATAGACTAGTGATTGGATAACCCCTTTAGATCATATGCTGCTACATAGCCCAATCACTTGAATAGAACAATGCTGCAGTTTATTGTACAGCAGCATCTTGAACTACAATGTATCTATCTTGAATAAAGCTGTAAATTACAAAAGGCAAAAGAACATGGCAAAATATATTTATATGGAAAATATTGTAAGGGATGTATCAGTTAAATCTAGCTCTCTTTTTATGCATAGTTTTTAGATCTTATGTCGAAGCATATATACAGATGTGTCCACTCTGAAAGGGGTTGATGAAGAATGGGGATGTTTGGGAAACCCCCCACGTGGCTGGATCTGTAAAGGGAAGCTTACTTACCTGCTTCTCGGCACTGGCTCCTTTTCATCTGGGCTTTGGCTGCTCCACTGGACTCTCTAGAGATGAAAACATTCGGTTTGACATTGCTGCAGTGGAGACTGGATACCTTTGCATCATATGACCATTTGTCATCATGTAAAGGGGAGCAGGTCACTGCCATGGCCAGTGATCGGTTGTAGGCAATGTCAAGCAGGATGTTTACAGTGAGGGAGCCCAGCGGAGTATCGCTGGTCGGGAGGAGAACGAACATGGAGTCAGCACCGGGAAGAAGGTCAGTTAGCTTTTCTTTACAGATCCAGATCACTATTCTTGCACAACCCCTTGAAGGCTGCAATTGACATCACATCCAATAGGGGCCACACATTCACAACTATTAAATAGACATTTCCAGGCAGAGTATTGCAAAATCATATATTTTTTTCTAAGCTGGTTATCTTATGCCACATATCTTGAGTAGGGATGAGTGAATTGATTCTAAGCTAACCAGATTCTGTCATGAACCAGCAGGTGTGAACCCACTGTCCCACGTGTCCTAACTCCTCTAAGGGCATTGTCTAAGTGAACCCTTGGATCTTCACAGTACCCCTGATGGTGGGGATAGACTTTCCCAAGGGGAACACCAGGTCACTACCTCTTGAGGATAGGCAAATGGGGCAGCTAGTCCAGGAGGACCAGGAGGTACCTGAGATGGGAAACAGAAGTGCAGGACCGAACGATGAGGCAGAGGCATAGTCAGACAGGCAAACGGTCCAGGCAGGCTGCACAGGTACAGGTCAGGAAATCCGGGTCGGCAACAGGAGATTCAAGGCAAGCAGATAGGGATCTAACAGGTAGCAGAGTGCAGGAATACATATATGAGTCAGGAACACAGGAACACTAGCAGAAACCAGGAACCTTAACAAGGACCTTGACATTGAGGTATCTGGGAAGGGGGCTGAGCTACTTATATATGCATAGGAGAGCTAGGATAGGTAACATGACCTTACCCATAAAGCCCAGGAAGTGACGTGCGCTGGCCCTAAAGGAAGTGCTACAGGAAACAAGCAGCAAGCATGCTGTGGCCAGGGCTGAGAACAACAGCACCCACACAGAAAGAGCCCAGGACTGCAGTAGTGAATGGGAAGCACCGGCCGCAGAACACTGTTGAACATGGTGCCTGGGACCAATCTGAATCCAAATTTTTGGTAATTCATTTGGGTGGATAAAGGAAAAAGTGAGAGACTAGGGATACAAATTACAAGTCCTAAGTGTGAAGGACATTGATGCAATTGCCTATATGCTTCAGTTTAATTCTCTCCCTGCTATTTT
Source organism: Bufo gargarizans (assembly GCF_014858855.1). Taxonomy (NCBI): domain Eukaryota; kingdom Metazoa; phylum Chordata; class Amphibia; order Anura; family Bufonidae; genus Bufo; species Bufo gargarizans. The sequence goes on along the minus strand of NC_058082.1, from coordinate 266,575,799 downwards.
AAGGTCTATATTGTTTGGTTCCAAATGTCAAGAATGAATGTATTCGTGTACCGAACAGGGAGGTTGAAATTATGTTTATATGTGGGATAGAAAGTACTTTTCTGAAAGTGTTAAAAATTGCAAATGTTCTGGCCAGCAGACAATTGAGCTGTGTGTATTCTGAAAGTGTTAAAAGTTGTAAATGTTCTGGCCAGCAGACAATTGAGCCGTGTGTATTCTGAAAGTGTTAAAAATTGTAAATGTTCTGGCCAGCAGACAATTGAGCTGTGTGTATTGTTAAAACTCAATTATCTAGCCTGGCCCAGAGGAGGAGTTTTATGCTGCATAAATTGTGAGTTCTGTGTGCCAGTAAAGGAGTCTCATTTTGTTCCAGCATTAAGTTTTGACTCAAGTGTGGATTATTCGGCGATTCCAGGGATATTCCTACTCGTGGAATATTGGGTGATTTTCTTTTATGGGAAGAAGGGAATGCTTGACGGGGATATTTTCTACTACCGTCACACTAAGAGACCTTAGGTTGTAATACACACATTTTCAGAACAATTGGAGTACTTTTAATTCGGTTGGAATCAATTTGGACCCTACTTGAATCGGTTGATCGGTTTGGCCAAATAAAACCTGAACCTGAACCCGATTTTAAAGGGAGTCTGTCACCTCCATATGGCCATATACAGTGCTTACATGGCTCTGTAGCTCACCTATACAGGATTGTAACGGGACCTTTATTCTCTTCTTTAGACTTGCACCAGCAGGAAAAACAAAGTTTAATTCATATGCAAATGAGCACTCGCAAGTGCCCAGGGAAGGAGTTCAGTGTGTAGGTGCCCAGGCTGCTCTGCCTTCTTTTCACTTTACTCCTCCCCAGCCTCTGCCTTTGCCCGCCCTCCAAGTCTCTTGCCTCATCGATAGGTCCGGACTTGGAGAGCGGGCAAAGGAAGAGACTGGGGAGGAGTAAAGTTAAAAGAAGGCAGAGCAGCCTGGGCACCTACACACTGGGCACTTGCGAGTGCTAATTTGCATATGAATTAAACTTTGTTTTTCCTGCTGGTGCAAGTCAGAAAAGAACATAGGTACCGTCAGGGGCGTAGCTATAGGGGGTGCAGAGGTAGCAGTCGCTACCGGGCCCATGAGCCTGAGGGGGCCCAAAGACCCTTGTGCCGCATAAGAAGACATCAGTATTATAGAAAGTGCATGCTGGTCAAGCTGCACCTCTGGCTGGAGGGAAAGGGTTAGGGCAAGAACTTAGAATGGGGGGGGGCACCATTTAAATTTTTGCTGCAGACAGCACGGAGGCTATGTGCTCCCCTCCCCTTGGCTACAAAGTTCTGAGGGAAGGGGGCCCAAGCTGAACTCTTGCACCAGGGCCCATGACCCTTTAGCTACACCCCTGGGTACCGTTACAATCCTGTATAGGTGTGCTACAGAGCCATGTAAGCACTGTATATGGCCATATGGAGGTGACAGACTCCCTTTAAACAATTCAAACATCTCTAAGCTCTGGAGGAAAGGTAAAGAAGGCCAAATGTGTATGGTAATCTTGTCTTGCTTTGTATTAAGATAGGCTAAAGGAACAGAATTCTGTCTTGATTTTCTACTCATTCTGATTTGTCATCTGATCAGTTGTGGCTTCTAGACCATACCCTGCAACTGTGTCATAAAACTGCTAAAAGTGAAAATCACTTCCCGCTTATCAGGCCTAGGGTCCACTAGAGTTTAGCAGGTACTGTCCCAGTGAGAGATATTTTAGATCCACCATGTTTGAGAACCAAAGAATATTTTCAACACGACGAACCATAATATTATTTTATAATGATTTGTTTTCTGTTGATTTTAATTCCATCACATTGAGTGTGTTTGCTTATAAGACTCAAGTCTTCAACCTGAATTTACTAGCAAGGCAAAATATGTTGAATTCTGTGCCTTTAAACCTATTTCTGTTTCTCTATTAACATTTTATCTCCAGGACTTGAACACAGTTTAACACCTACCCAGCTGTGCTATAGCACTTCTTTCCATCTGCCTTCTTTATTTATTTTCATCACATTTCCCTCCCTTAAATCGACAGAGAGATCATCCCTGGAACAACTACCATAAATTATTCACATGATATTACAGTGTATGTCAGCAGTCTTGCCAGTGTTTAAAAAACCTTAACTGCAAGCCAATTAAAATGTAAACTGAGAAAGACGGATGGGGCTGGGTCGTTGCGGTGTGAACTCGGGCAGCTTTTAACAATACACACTACAACTTCCAGAGCTGCTAATTTGACAGCTACTTTCATCAGTTGATTTTTTATTTTTTTTTCTTGAATGTGGAGTCCCTAATAGGAGAAATGCTCCACAGGCAGATGATTAATCCCAAGTGTATTGATTTAATACACAGGAACAGATCAATTGCTTCAAGTAAAGTTATGAAACAATATAGTCAAGAAACTATTTCTCATACTGGCATAGGCACAAAGACTATAATTGTTAATTGTTTGGGGCTTTAATGCTACCAAATACATTTGGAATAAAAATCTGATGTTTTCATTATGATTAAGATCGGGTCACATGGTCAATTTATTTGTTAACTCTTATCTTCTTTCCAGAAGATTTGACATGAAAGTAATTGGAATTTATAAAGGTCTGGCACATTACAGAGCCATACAGTTTGCAGTGATTGCGATATCCAATGTGTTGGTTTATCCTTATTAACTCTAAAAGAGAGGGGGGGGGGGGGGCACACAAAACTGTGCCAATGATCCTGGCAAAACCAATGGTAAAACCAAGGATGGCCTAATGATATAGTACTAGCCAGTCACAATTGTAGCTGTCTTCCAGTGACTCAGTATTTGACTTTGATTAATTTGTTTCCATGCAAGAAGCTTGACTGATATATACACAATATACTCTTATTACAGATTTCTCTATATTAATGCAAAAGGTATCTGTGAGAATCCATAACCTAGAATATACTTAACCCTTAGTGGACCGGGAGATTTTCTACTTTTGCATTTTTGCTTTTCACTCCCCACTTTCCCAGAGTCATAACTTTTTATCTTTTTCTGTTTACATAGAGTTATGAGTAGAGTTGAGCGAACACCTGGATGTTCGGGTTCGAGAAGTTCGGCCGAACATCCCGGAAATGTTCGGGTTCGGGATCCGAACCCGATCCGAACTTCGTCCCGAACCCGAACCCCATTGAAGTCAATGGGGACCCGAACTTTTCGGCACTAAAAAGGCTGTAAAACAGCCCAGGAAAGAGCTAGAGGGCTGCAAAAGGCAGCAACATGTAGGTAAATCCCCTGCAAACAAATGTGGATAGGGAAATGAATTAAAATAAAAATTAAATAAATAAAAATTAACCAAAATCAATTGGAGAGAGGTTCCATAGCAGAGAATCTGGCTTCCCGTCACCCACCACTGGAACAGTCCATTCTCAGATATTTAGGCCCCGGCACCCAGGCAGAGGAGAGAGGTCCCGTAACAGAGAATCTGTCTTCATGTCAGCAGAGAATTAGTCTGCATGTCATAGCAGAGAATGAGGCTTCACGTCAGCCACCACTGCAACAGTCCATTGGCATATATTTAGGCCCAGCACACACACAGGCAGAGGAGAGAGGTCCCGTAACAGACAATCTGGCTTCATGTCAGCAGAGAATCAGTCTGCATGTCATAGCAGAGAATCAGGCTTCACGTCAGCCACCACTGCAACAGTCCATTGGCATATATTTAGGCCCAGCACACACACAGGCAGAGGAGAGAGGTCCCGTAACAGAGAATCTGGCTTCATGTCAGCAGAGAATCAGTCTGCATGTCATAGCAGAGAATGAGGCTTCACGTCACCCACCACTGCAACAGTCCATTGGCATATATTTAGGCCTAGCACACAGGCAGAGCAGAGAGGTCCCGTAACAGACAATCTGGCTTCATGTCAGCAGAGAATCAGTCTGCATGTCATAGCAGAGAATGAGGCTTCACGTCAGCCACCACTGCAACAGTCCATTGGCATATATTTAGGCCTAGCACACAGGCAGAGCAGAGAGGTCCCGTAACAGACAATCTGGCTTCATGTCAGCAGAGAATCAGTCTGCATGTCATAGCAGAGAATCAGGCTTCACGTCAGCCACCACTGCAACAGTCCATTGTCATAAATTTAGGCCCAGCACCCAGGCAGAGGAGAGAGGTCCCGTAACAGACAATCTGGCTTCATGTCAGCAGAGAATTAGTCTGCATGTCATAGCAGAGAATCAGGCTTCATGTCAGCCACCACTGCAACAGTCCATTGGCATATATTTAGGCCCAGCACCCAGGCAGAGGAGGGAGGTCCCGTAACAGAGAATCTGTCTTCATGTCAGCAGAGAATCAGTCTGCATGTCATAGCAGAGAATGAGGCTTCACGTCACCCACCACTGCAACAGTCCATTGGCATATATTTAAGCCTAGCACACAGGCAGAGCAGAGAGGTCCCGTAACAGACAATCTGGCTTCATGTCAGCAGAGAATCAGTCTGCATGTCATAGCAGAGAATCAGGCTTCACGTCAGCCACCACTGCAACAGTCCATTGGCATATATTTAGGCCTAGCACACAGGCAGAGCAGAGAGGTCCCGTAACAGACAATCTGGCTTCATGTCAGCAGAGAATCAGTCTGCATGTCATAGCAGAGAATGAGGCTTCACGTCAGCCACCACTGCAACAGTCCATTGGCATATATTTAGGCCTAGCACACAGGCAGAGCAGAGAGGTCCCGTAACAGAGAATCTGTCTTCATGTCAGCAGAGAATCAGTCTGCATGTCATAGCAGAGAATGAGGCTTCACGTCAGCCACCACTGCAACAGTCCATTGGCATATATTTAGGCCTAGCACACAGGCAGAGGAGAGGTTCATTCAACTTTGGGTAGCCTCGCAATATAATGGTAAAATGAAAATAAAAATAGGATTGAATGAGGAAGTGCCCTGGAGTCCAATAATATATGGTTATGGGGAGGTAGTTAATGTCTAATCTGGACAAGGGACGGACAGGTCCTGTGGGATCCATGCCTGGTTCATTTTTATGAACGTCAGCTTGTCCACATTGGCTGTAGACAGGCGGCTGCGTTTGTCTGTAATGACGCCCCCTGCCGTGCTGAATACACGTTCAGACAAAACGCTGGCTGCCGGGCAGGCCAGCACCTCCAAGGCATAAAAGGCTAGCTCTGGCCACGTGGACAATTTAGAGACCCAGAAGTTGAATGGGGCCGAACCATCAGTCAGTACGTGGAGGGGTGTGCACATGTACTGTTCCACCATGTTAGTGAAATGTTGCCTCCTGCTAACACGTTGCGTATCAGGTGGTGGTGCAGTTAGCTGTGGCGTGTTGACAAAAGTTTTCCACATCTCTGCCATGCTAACCCTGCCCTCAGAGGAGCTGGCCGTGACACAGCTGCCTTGGCGACCTCTTGCTCCTCCTCTGCCTTGGCCTTGGGCTTCCACTTGTTCCCCTGTGACATTTGGGAATGCTCTCAGTAGCGCGTCTACCAACGTGCGCTTGTACTCGCGCATCTTCCTATCACGCTCCAGTGCAGGAAGTAAGGTGGGCACATTGTCTTTGTAGCGTGGATCCAGCAGGGTGGCAACCCAGTAGTCCGCACAGGTTAAAATGTGGGCAACTCTGCTGTCGTTGCGCAGGCACTGCAGCATGTAGTCGCTCATGTGTGCCAGGCTGCCCAGGGGTAAGGACAAGCTGTCCTCTGTGGGAGGCGTATCGTCATCGTCCTGCCTTTCCCCCCAGCCACGCACCAGTGATGGACCCGAGCTGCGTTGGGTGCCACCCCGCTGTGACCATGCTTCATCCTCATCCTCCTCCACCTCCTCCTCATCCTCGTCCTCCTCGTCCTCCAGTAGTGGGCCCTGGCTGGCCACATTTGTACCTGGCCTCTGCTGTTGCCAAAAACCTCCCTCTGAGTCACTTCGAAGAGACTGGCCTGAAAGTGCTAAAAATGACCCCTCTTCCTCCTCCTCCTCCTCCTCCTCCTGGGCCACCTCCTCTTCCATCATCGCCCTAAGTGTTTTCTCAAGGAGACATAGAAGTGGTATTGTAACGCTGATAACGGTGTCATCGCCACTGGCCATGTTGGTGGAGTACTCGAAACAGCGCAACAGGGCACACAGGTCTCGCATGGAGGCCCAGTCATTGGTGGTGAAGTGGTGCTGTTCTGTAGTGCGACTGACCCGTGCGTGCTGCAGCTGAAACTCCACTATGGCCTGCTGCTGCTCGCACAGTCTGTCCAGCATGTGCAAGGTGGAGTTCCACCTGGTGGGCACGTCGCATATGAGGCGGTGAGCGGGAAGGCCGAAGTTACGCTGTAGCGCAGACAGGCGAGCAGCAGCAGGATGTGAACGCCGGAAGCGCGAACAGACGGCCCGCACTTTATGCAGCAGCTCTGACATGTCGGGGTAGTTGTGAATGAACTTCTGCACCACCAAATTCAGCACATGCGCCAAGCAAGGGATGTGCGTCAAATTGGCTAGTCCCAGAGCTGCAACGAGATTTCGCCCATTATCACACACCACCAGGCCGGGCTTGAGGCTCACCGGCAGCAACCACTCGTCGGTCTGTTGTTCTATACCCCGCCACAACTCCTGTGCGGTGTGGGGCCTGTCCCCCAAACATATGAGTTTCAGAATGGCCTGCTGACGTTTACCCCGGGCTGTGCTGAAGTTGGTGGTGAAGGTGTGTGGCTGACTGGATGAGCAGGTGGAAGAAGAGGAGGAGGAAGCCGAGAAGGAGGAGGTGGCAACAGGAGGCAAAGAATGTTGCCCTGCGATCCTTGGCGGCGGAAGGACGTGCGCCAAACAGCTCTCCGCCTGGGGCCCAGCTGCCACTACATTTACCCAGTGTGCAGTTAGGGAGATATAGCGTCCCTGGCCGTGCTTACTGGTCCACGTATCTGTGGTTAGGTGGACCTTGCCACAGATGGCGTTGCGCAGTGCACACTTGATTTTATCGGATACTTGGTTGTGCAGGGAAGGCACGGCTCTCTTGGAGAAGTAGTGCCGGCTGGGAACAACATACTGTGGGACAGCAAGCGACATGAGCTGTTTGAAGCTGTCTGTGTCCACCAGCCTAAATGACAGCATTTCATAGGCCAGTAGTTTAGAAATGCTGGCATTCAGGGCCAGGGATCGAGGGTGGCTAGGTGGGAATTTATGCTTTCTATCAAATGTTTGTGAGATGGAGAGCTGAACGCTGGCGTGTGACATGGTTGAGACGCTTGGTGACGGAGGTGGTGGTGGTGGTGTTGGTGGTACATCCCCTGTTTGCTGGGCGGCAGGTGCCAACGTTCCTCCAGAGGCAGAGGAAGAGGCCGAGGCGGCAGCAGCAGAATAGGCCGAGGCGGCAGCAGCAGAAGAGGTAGCAGGGGGAGCCTGAGTGACTTCCTTGGTTTTAAGGTGTTTACTCCACTGCAGTTCATGCTTTGCATGCAGGTGCCTGGTCATGCAGGTTGTGCTCAGGTTCAGAACGTTAATGCCTCACTTCAGGCTCTGATGGCACAGCGTGCAAACCACTCGGGTCTTGTCGTCAGCACATTGTTTGAAGAAGTGCCATGCCAGGGAACTCCTTGAAGCTGCCTTTGGGGTGCTCGGTCCCAGATGGCGGCGGTCAGTAGCAGGCGGAGTCTCTTGGCGGCGGGTGTTCTGCTTTTGCCCACTGCTCCCTCTTTTGCTACGCTGTTGGCTCGGTCTCACCACTGCCTCTTCCTCCGAACTGTGAAAGTCAGTGGCACGACCTTCATTCCATGTGGGGTCTAGGACCTCATCGTCCCCTGCATCGTCTTCCACCCAGTCTTGATCCCTGACCTCCTGTTCAGTCTGCACACTGCAGAAAGACGCAGCAGTTGGCACCTGTGTTTCGTCATCATCAGAGACATGCTGAGGTGGTATTCCCATGTCCTCATCATCAGGAAACATAAGTGGTTGTGCGTCAGTGCATTCTATGTCTTTCACCGCTGGGGAAGGGCTAGGTGGATGCCCTTGGGAAACCCTGCCAGCGGAGTCTTCAAACAGCATAAGAGACTGCTGCATAACTTGAGGCTGAGACAGTTTCCCTGGTATGCATGGGGGTGATGTGACAGACTGATGGGGTTGGTTTTCAGGCGCCATCTGTGCGCTTTCTGCAGAAGACTGGGTGGGAGATAATGTGAACGTGCTGGATCCACTGTCGGCCACCCAATTGACTAATGCCTGTACCTGCTCAGGCCTTACCATCCTTAGAACGGCATTGGGCCCCACCATATATCGCTGTAAATTCTGGCGGCTACTGGGACCTGAGGTAGTTGGTACACTAGGACGTGTGGATGTGGCAGAACGGCCACGTCCTCTCCCAGCACCAGAGGGTCCACTAACACCACCACGACCATGTCCACGTCCGCGTCCCTTACTAGATGTTTTTCTCATTGTTATGGTTCACCACAACAACAAATATATTATTTGGCCCAATGTATTGTATTCAAATTCAGCGGGATATAAATTTGAGGCCTAGTATTTAGGCGCTGGGTGACCGGTATGGATTTAGTGACAGAATTAGACTTGGAAATGCACAGAAGCGTGTGTGTGAAGTTATTCTGAATGACCCTATGTGCACCTTCAATATGATCTACCCTTTTAGGGATAGATTTCAAATAGCTCTGATATAGCAGAAACGACTAAATTATGAAATTGCTAAATTGGGAATTGTATTTCAACCCAGAACAAAAAATGTGCTTTGACGGACACTAAATAACTTTCCCAGCCACAACAGGACAGCGGTAACGAGAGATTTAGCGGGATATAAATTTGAGGCCTAGTATTTAGGCGCTGGGTGACAGGTATGGGTTTAGTGACAGAATTAGATTTGGAAATGCACAGTAGCGGGTGTGTGAAGTTATTCTGAATGACCCTATGTGCACCTTGAATATTATATACCCTTTTAGGGATAGATTTCAAATAGCTCTGATATAGCAGAAACCACTAAATTATGAAATTGCTAAATTGGGAATTGTATTTCAACCCAGAACAAGAAATGTGCTTGAACGGACACTAAATAACTCGCCCAGCTACAGCACTAGGGACAGATTTAGCGGGATATAAATTTGAGGCCTAGTATTTAGGCGCTGGGTGACAGGTATGGGTTTAGTGCCAGAATTAGACTTGGAAATACACAGTAGCGGGTGTGTGTGAAGTTATTCTGAATGACCCAATGTGCACCTTGAATATTATATACCCTTTTAGGGATAGATTTCAAATAGCTCTGATATAGCAGAAACCACTAAATTATGAAATTGCTAAATTGGGAATTGTATTTCAACCCAGAACAAGAAATGTGCTTGAACGGACACTAAATAACTCGCCCAGCTACAGCACTAAGGACAGATTTAGCGGGATATAAATTTGAGGCCTAGTATTTAGGCGCTGGGTGACAGGTATGGGTTTAGTGCCAGAATTAGACTTGGAAATACACAGTAGCGGGTGTGTGTGAAGTTATTCTGAATGACCCAATGTGCACCTTGAATATTATATACCCTTTTAGGGATAGATTTCAAATAGCTCTGATATAGCAGAAACCACTAAATTATGAAATTGCTAAATTGGGAATTGTATTTCAACCCAGAACAAGAAATGTGCTTGAACGGACACTAAATAACTCGCCCAGCTACAGCACTAAGGACAGATTTAGCGGGATATAAATTTGAGGCCTAGTATTTAGGCGCTGGGTGACAGGTATGGGTTTAGTGCCAGAATTAGACTTGGAAATACACAGTAGCGGGTGTGTGTGAAGTTATTCTGAATGACCCAATGTGCACCTTGAATATTATATACCCTTTTAGGGATAGATTTCAAATAGCTCTGATATAGCAGAAACCACTAAATTATGAAATTGCTAAATTGGGAATTGTATTTCAACCCAGAACAAGAAATGTGCTTGAACGGACACTAAATAACTCGCCCAGCTACAGCACTAAGGACAGATTTAGCGGGATATAAATTTGAGGCCTAGTATTTAGGCGCTGGGTGACAGGTATGGGTTTAGTGCCAGAATTAGACTTGGAAATACACAGTAGCGGGTGTGTGTGAAGTTATTCTGAATGACCCAATGTGCACCTTGAATATTATATACCCTTTTAGGGATAGATTTCAAATAGCTCTGATATAGCAGAAACCACTAAATTATGAAATTGCTAAATTGGGAATTGTATTTCAACCCAGAACAAGAAATGTGCTTGAACGGACACTAAATAACTCGCCCAGCTACAGCACTAGGGACAGATTTAGCTGGATATAAATTTGAGGCCTAGTATTTAGGCGCTGGGTGACAGGTATGGGTTTAGTGCCAGAATTAGACTTGGAAATACACAGTAGCGGGTGTGTGTGAAGTTATTCTGAATGACCCAATGTGCACCTTGACTATTATATACCCTTTTAGGGATAGATTTCAAATAGCTCTGATATAGCAGAAACCACTAAATTATGAAATTGCTAAATTGGGAATTGTATTTCAACCCAGAACAAGAAATGTGCTTGAACGGACACTAAATAACTCGCCCAGCTACAGCACTAAGGACAGATTTAGCGGGATATAAATTTGAGGCCTAGTATTTAGGCGCTGGGTGACAGGTATGGGTTTAGTGCCAGAATTAGACTTGGAAATACACAGTAGCGGGTGTGTGTGAAGTTATTCTGAATGACCCAATGTGCACCTTGAATATTATATACCCTTTTAGGGATAGATTTCAAATAGCTCTGATATAGCAGAAACCACTAAATTATGAAATTGCTAAATTGGGAATTGTATTTCAACCCAGAACAAGAAATGTGCTTGAACGGACACTAAATAACTCGCCCAGCTACAGCACTAAGGACAGATTTAGCGGGATATAAATTTGAGGCCTAGTATTTAGGCGCTGGGTGACAGGTATGGGTTTAGTGCCAGAATTAGACTTGGAAATACACAGTAGCGGGTGTGTGTGAAGTTATTCTGAATGACCCAATGTGCACCTTGAATATTATATACCCTTTTAGGGATAGATTTCAAATAGCTCTGATATAGCAGAAACCACTAAATTATGAAATTGCTAAATTGGGAATTGTATTTCAACCCAGAACAAGAAATGTGCTTGAACGGACACTAAATAACTCGCCCAGCTACAGTACTAGGGACAGATTTAGCTGGATATAAATTTGAGGCCTAGTATTTAGGCGCTGGGTGACAGGTATGGGTTTAGTGCCAGAATTAGACTTGGAAATACACAGTAGCGGGTGTGTGTGAAGTTATTCTGAATGACCCAATGTGCACCTTGAATATTATATACCCTTTTAGGGATAGATTTCAAATAGCTCTGATATAGCAGAAACCACTAAATTATGAAATTGCTAAATTGGGAATTGTATTTCAACCCAGAACAAGAAATGTGCTTGAACGGACACTAAATAACTCGCCCAGCTACAGCACTAAGGACAGATTTAGCGGGATATAAATTTGAGGCCTAGTATTTAGGCGCTGGGTGACAGGTATGGGTTTAGTGCCAGAATTAGACTTGGAAATACACAGTAGCGGGTGTGTGTGAAGTTATTCTGAATGACCCAATGTGCACCTTGAATATTATATACCCTTTTAGGGATAGATTTCAAATAGCTCTGATATAGCAGAAACCACTAAATTATGAAATTGCTAAATTGGGAATTGTATTTCAACCCAGAACAAGAAATGTGCTTGAACGGACACTAAATAACTCGCCCAGCTACAGCACTAAGGACAGATTTAGCGGGATATAAATTTGAGGCCTAGTATTTAGGCGCTGGGTGACAGGTATGGGTTTAGTGCCAGAATTAGACTTGGAAATACACAGTAGCGGGTGTGTGTGAAGTTATTCTGAATGACCCAATGTGCACCTTGAATATTATATACCCTTTTAGGGATAGATTTCAAATAGCTCTGATATAGCAGAAACCACTAAATTATGAAATTGCTAAATTGGGAATTGTATTTCAACCCAGAACAAGAAATGTGCTTGAACGGACACTAAATAACTCGCCCAGTTACAGCACTAAGGACAGATTTAGCGGGATATAAATTTGAGGCCTAGTATTTAGGCGCTGGGTGACAGGTATGGGTTTAGTGCCAGAATTAGACTTGGAAATACACAGTAGCGGGTGTGTGTGAAGTTATTCTGAATGACCCAATGTGCACCTTGAATATTATATACCCTTTTAGGGATAGATTTCAAATAGCTCTGATATAGCAGAAACCACTAAATTATGAAATTGCTAAATTGGGAATTGTATTTCAACCCAGAACAAGAAATGTGCTTGAACGGACACTAAATAACTCGCCCAGCTACAGCACTAGGGACAGATTTAGCTGGATATAAATTTGAGGCCTAGTATTTAGGCGCTGGGTGACAGGTATGGGTTTAGTGCCAGAATTAGACTTGGAAATACACAGTAGCGGGTGTGTGTGAAGTTATTCTGAATGACCCAATGTGCACCTTGAATATTATATACCCTTTTAGGGATAGATTTCAAATAGCTCTGATATAGCAGAAACCACTAAATTATGAAATTGCTAAATTGGGAATTGTATTTCAACCCAGAACAAGAAATGTGCTTGAACGGACACTAAATAACTCGCCCAGCTACAGCACTAAGGACAGATTTAGCGGGATATAAATTTGAGGCCTAGTATTTAGGCGCTGGGTGACCGGTATGGATTTAGTGACAGAATTAGACTGGGATATGGCCAAAAAATAAACAGACTATTGCTGGTTAAATGCACTTGGTGTGACAGCTTCACCCTGATGTAGGCTTTAGCCAAAAAACAACCACACCATTGAGGGTTAAATGCACTTGGTGACAGGCGCAGCTTGCCCCTGATTTAGTATATGGCCAAAAAATGAACAGACTATTGCTGGTTAAATGCACTTGGTGTGACAGCTTCACCCTGATGTAGGCTTTAGCCAAAAAACAACCACACCATTGAGGGTTAAATGCACTTGGTGACAGGCGCAGCTTGCCCCTGATTTTGTATATGGCCAAAAAATGAACAGACTATTGCTGGTTAAATGCACTTGGTGTGACAGCTTCACCCTGATGTAGGCTTTAGCCAAAAAACAACCACACCATTGAGGGTTAAATGCACTTGGTCGCAGCTTGTGCTGGCGCACCACAAGACACAAAATGGCCGCCGATCACCCCAGAAAAATGTGACTGACAAACGGTCTGGGCAGCCTAAAAACAGTGAGCAATTGAGGATCAGCAGCTCAATGATCCACAGCTGCAGATCGATCAGTTAATCAAGTCCTTTGGAGGAGTTAATCTGCCTAATCTCGCCCTACTGTCGCAGCCGCAACCTCTCCCTACGCTAATCAGAGCAGAGTGACGGGCGGCGCTATGTGACTCCAGCTTAAATAGAGGCTGGGTCACATGGTGCTCTGGCCAATCACAGCCATGCCAATAGTAGGCATGGCTGTGATGGCCTCTTGGGGCAAGTAGTATGACGCTTGTTGATTGGCTGCTTTGCAGCCTTTCAAAAAGCGCCAAGAAAGCGTCACAAAAGCGCGAAGAAAGCGACGAACACCGAACCCGAACCCGGACTTTTACGAAAATGTCCGGGTTCGGGTCCGTGTCACGGACACCCCAAAATTCGGTACGAACCCGAACTATACAGTTCGAGTTCGCTCATCCCTAGTTATGAGGGCTTATGCTTTTGTGGGACAATTTGTATTTTCTAATAGCACCATTTACAGTTGCATATAAGGTAGTAGGAAGAAGGAAGAAAATTCCAAATGGGGTGGAATTGGAAAAAAATGCAATTCTGCCATAGTTTTTTTTTTTTTTTCTATGGCATTCACTAAAATTTGATCTGTTACGTTACCTTCATTCTCCAGGTCAGTACAATTACAATGATACCACACTTGTATAGTTTTTCTAGTGTTTTAATACTGAAAAAAATGAAAACCTTGAAAAAAAATATTTTTTTAATCACCTTATTCTGACCTTTTTTGTACCTGATTTAAAATTGCAACTTCTGCCGTACATATATGGCAGAGGTCGCAAAGGGGTTAAAATAATTCCAATATAAAATAATTACCAAATTACTAAAGAGAGTTTTTTAAATTTTCCCTTTCTGTGTTTTTGTTTTTTTCCCACAGAACCATAACTTTTTATTCTTTGATTCACATAGCCATATAATATTTCTATATTTTAATAGTATGGGGGTTTATGGATGTAGCGATGCCTATGATTTTTTAATATTTATTAAACATTTTATGAAAGGGGGTTATTTGAAATTTTTTACATTTATTTTATTTTGTTAATATTTTTTCATAAAAAGAAAATATTTAAGTCACCCTTGGTGATTATAACAACCAATTGTATTCTGTGATGGATATTTATCCATCACGGAAAACAGCATTTACTATATTCCAATGCAGAGCTGCCACCTTCAGACCTGTATTGGAATATACCAGTAGTGGATCCGGGCTATAACTGAAATATAACATCTTCCCTAATTTCTGCAGGGGGAGGCTGTTAAGGGAACTGGAGCATGCGGCTCTTGTATTTTCACCTTTGAACTCTGCATCTGAAGGGTTAAATGTCTATGATCACCGTTATTGATGGGCACATCTTTAAAGACCAGAAACACATGCAAATGCCCTGGAGGGGTTAAAGGGAAAATGCCATGCAATCTGCAGGCAGAATGTTATGGAGCAGGATGATCTGAGCATATTGACATATAGTTTTGTTGTAAATGATTCAATGTAACTTGTAATTTATTCACAAACCTCTGCACTGTGTTATGTTTAGGAGTCATGTGGGCGGTACTGATCAATGATCAACAGCCTTCCTTGCTTGCCCAATCATGCAGAGTTAGTTGTCAATCGCTGTCACCACCCACATGACTATTAAACAGAGATTTAAATGTATACCTTACAAGTTTTACTGAATCATTTTTTTTATAAAACTATATATCAATCTGCTCAGCTTCTCCTGCTCTATAACACGCTGCCTGCATTATCATGGTGACAGGTTCCCTTTAACACCTGTCTTAACTCTTGTATTTAAACTGCAAAAATAGCAATTTGAGTAGCAATAAGCATTTTGTAAAGGGTGACAGATCATGGATGGTTGTGGGTGCTTTATTATATCTGAAACCACACAAACTACCTTAATCAGAGCTGATTTAGTGCAAGGCAGTAATTATCAGTCAGTAGGGCTCCACAGCGTGGTAAAAAAAAATTGATTCTATTCTTTCAGTTATTCCAACGTCTCCTACTGATAACTGTTTGGTCACTTGTCGACTGAATTAGAGTAGCCCTATGAGACCTGGATGCTCAGCCTGACTCGTGACTAGTTGCATCAGTCTGATCTGACCACCAACATAGTAAATTAAATACACATGTGGGTCTCTCCACCACTGCCTAAAATATTTTTTGCCGTATATGGGGTCACAATGCCTTACAAGTTTACAACAATTACGTTGCATCCGGGAATTAGAACAAAACATCTGGTGGACTGACCATGTGTAATTTTATGGGTATTTCTTCCATTACTCTCTAATAATTTATAAAACAAAGAGGAATATGAGCATTTTAAAATGACTATTTTTGAGACTGTCTTTACTAAAGTTAAGTTAGATAATATCAATACATGAGTATGAATATTTGTTTGCTATAAGAAATGTAAGTGAGGTTGAGGCTTGGATAACACTCTATTGCATAGATCCAGACAAGGAAATTAGCCAGAGAACCTCTTGGGAGCCATTTGTTAAACTTACACTGCAGTGTTCGATGGTCACACTGGCCTCAATACTAAGATAGTGACGAAGTGCTACATGCTGATTTACATAAAGGAGCCTTAAGTCTGTTTATCCTCCACAACAGATTGGTTCTAAGGCATTACATCAATAAACGTTAGACGTTCTACCTTAGTTCTAGCAAGTGGATTAGAACTGACAGCAAGTATTTCATTTGGAATCTGAACCACATTAGATTTGACAGTATTTAACATTTCCTTATTAACATTGAAAGAACACGTAACAGATTCCATGCACTATGTTAAAGTGTTAATATAATAAGCCATATGCTTTGCCTCTTTAATATGTGCGCTGCTCGTTTCATAAATTATAAATGATTCAAAAAATCATCATATTGACTTGTCAGAAGGTTGCTGGAGATGTCAAATATGAAACTCTGAAAAATTATGCATTTCAATTGAAATGTTCTCCTAAAAACCATCTGGTTTTGAAGTTTTTACTTTACTTTCAGCAAGTTATGTACTTGTTAATAGGTTTTTGGAGTCAAGAAGGTCACAGGTAGAATAAAGTCACCTTGCCATATGAGCAATTAGTTTCTCTTACGAGCGCAGCAGTAAAATTCACTTGACTTGACACCATAAGCAAGCCTAGTTTGATGATTTCTGTGCTTTCTATCTACTTAAATCTGACCAGATGGTTAACAACTGTATGTCTATCGCTTGAGGTGGTTAAGAAATGGTTTGTCTATGAAAATTTATAGATGCTCTATAACTTATTGTTTATGCTTCTTTAGGCAGTGAACTCACTTGATCAATGTTCAGCTATGTCCTTCCTTACCTTTCCTCTTGTCTCGATATATACCAAGATAAGTGGCATGAGATGACCAGCTTTGAAAGAAATCATAGTCTTGCCAGGGGCCTACACAGGGCTTATAGGGACCATAGTAAATTACTATTTATTTTTTAAAAGCCATGCTTTGCTTCACCAACTGCTCCATGTATTGACACCAGATAACTAACAGAAATACACTGATAAATCTACCTCATTTAGCTCTAAATGATATGATTCCCTGCATATAGTATGCAATAAAACTGCCTTCAGGCACCACTAGGGGGGCTCAGTGCATAGGAATTTATACAGATACCATTGAACTTAATGAAAGCTGCAATAAATTGTATACACTGAGCTCCCCCTAGTGGTGGCTAATGAAAAAAAGCTTGGATTTATTCTAGAAATAAAAGAAATGTAACACTGAGCTCCCTCCCCCTTGGCGCCTAGCAGTTATGTGGTCTGTCTTCATGGCAGCTACACAACTGGATCTCGCTATACTCTGAAATGAGTTGTTTATGGTATATGTGTGACTACCCAATGGTTGTGATATGAATTGGAGCCTGTTAATGGTTTTACTAGCATGACACAATAACCCATTGAATTTATATAGTTGGAAACTGAGTTGCTTAACCAAATTCAGGGAAAGATAAGGGTATATGCATCATTACAACATTTACTGACCTTAGGAATTCTAAAAATAATATGTATGCAGGAAAATTCTGCCACATGATTATACCCTGTGTCTTAATTGGGAAAACAGAAAAGCACTGCACATTAAATCTTATTTGAAACGTTCCACAAAAATTAATTTCAGTCTGGACTAAGAGGTAATCACACAATGAACAAGTTTGACATTCTGTGCATGTCATTGAAATGGCATGGGACCTTCACATCTCATTTGATTTTGATCATATGATTATTAATACAATGCCTCATTCAACTCTTCAGTAATCAGAAAGTAAACATCTGCCTCATAATTCAGTGTCACTCTCCCTTAATTAACAATTTTATCTCAACTAAATATTAAGCGCATGAGCTGATTTACTTGTAATACACCTTATATTAGAATTCACCAATATAAGAGCAAGTCTGGACTTTTTTACATTTTATTATTTTTTTCTGAGTGGGAGTAAGAGGTTCTTAGATATTGACGGCCTATGCTCGGGCCATTTATATGTTCATAATTGTGAATATATATATATATATATATATATATATATATATATTAATAATGTGAATAATTTATTTTTAGAAATTAACAAAATGCAAAGTGAAGAAGAAAAGTGAAATCTAAATCAAATCAATATTTGGTGGGATTTCCCTTTGCCTTCAAAATAGTATCAACTCATCTGGGTACACTTGAATTTGGCAGAGAAGTTGCTCCAATGCTAATAAATACAGGCAGATACTGATCCATCATGCAGAAACACCAGGGAGGCACCTCATTGCCTCTAAATGTATTCTGCAGCAGGGCAACGACCCCTAACATATAGCCAATGAACTATCTTCATAGTAAAGAAGAACAAGGAGTCCTTGAAGTGATAATATGCTTCCCACAGAGCCCTGATCTCAACATAGAAAGATAAAAGATTGATGGCAGAAAAAGACCACCTGGTTCATCTAGTTTTCTTTTTTTACCTTAGGATAGACATGTGTTTATCCAAGGCATGTTTAAATCCACTTGCTGTAGATTTCCCAACCACATGTGCTGGAAGTTTGTTGTAAGCTTTAACCACTCTTTCAGTAAAATAATATTTCCTGACATTACTCCTGATTTTATCTTACGCTAATTTCATGTTGTGTCCCCTTTTTGTTGTGTTTAGCTTTATTGAGAACACTTCCCTCCTGAACCTTATTTAAACCTTTAACATATTAAAAGGTTTCGATCATGCCCCCACTTCTCTTTCCCTTCTTTCCTCAAGGCTATACAGATTAAGCTTTTTAAGTCTATCCTGGTATGTTTTATGCTTAAGACACTTTTTGTAGCCTATCTCTGCACCCGTTCCACTTTATCTATGCCTTTTTGTAGGTGGAGTCTACAAAACTGAGACAGTGTTCCAGATGTCGTCTCACTTGTGCTCTGTAAAGCCGGGTTCACACATGAGCGTATCCGATAAGCGCTGTTTAAAAGCGTGCTTAGTGGGCGTTTACATACGTGCCGAGGAGACAAGCAAATGCCCATTGTCGCGCGTTCCCACTAGGTCTATGTGCGGGAACGCGCGACAATGTGCTCCAAAGAAGCTCCTGTACTTCTTGGAGCGATCGTACGCGCTGTAAAACGCTCAGGTGAGAACCATGCCGATAGGGAAGCATTGTTTTTTGCTTGTTGAGCGTTTTACAGCGCATAGGAACGCGCTGTAAAACGCTCAGGTGTGAACCTAGCCCAAAGCAGGATCACAAACTCTCTCTTCTTACTGGTGATACCTCTAGCTATACAGTCAAACATCTCACTTGCTTTTCTTGCCACCTGTCGACATTGTGCACTCATTTTGAAGCTGTCTGAAGTCTGATGAAGTTTTCGCTAACAAAGAGCTATCAATAAGATATTCAGACTGAGGGTACCTTCTCACCAAGTGCATTATTTTACATTTGGAAACATTGAACTGCAGTTTCCATTGTTTGGACCATTTATCTAGTGAAGTGAAATCTTTTCTATGCTATAAACCCCTCCAGGAATATCACACTTTTGTGGCGGCAACTAGGAGATGTTTTCTGTGTGTCGGACTTCATGCCCCTGTAATTTTCTATATGGTCCCTGTAATTGCCCATAGGGCACAGGTAGTTTAGTGTTAGGTCCCGTGCCGCTATAAGAGACCTTGACTAGGTGCGCGGGGTCCGGTATGTTAATGATATAAGAATATATTGGTGAAAGTCTCATTTTTAATATCAGAGTGAGGGTTTAGCCATATATTGTCAATTGCATTTACCATTGTAGTGCACACATTTTTGTAATTTTCTGTTTTATATAATCAATCACATCCACTCATTTGGCTACCCTGTCTAAGATGTCCTTGTGGTACATGTCGTCCGTTGTGGGCATCCTCCATTGTATGCATTTTTGCTGGGTATTGATGTTAGCAATGGATCACATGTGCAGTATCTGCTCCCCCAGTTAGAAATGTGCAACAGCATTTGGAGCTTTGAGCATTTTCAGCTTTTTAAGACCTGTGTAGGATGTTTTTGTGTTTTTTGCATGCATGTTTGCTGTGATTGCTGTTAGCAACGGATCACATGTGCAGGATTTGCTCCCCCAGCTAGAAATGTGCAACAGCATTTGGAGCTTTGAACACTTTATTTTGTTATTTTTCAGGCTTATCGAGATACTTAAAATGACTTTTCCCGAACTAAACCTCTCCCCCACCAACACCTCTGGCCTGAACACGATCCTCCAACAGTCCCTAACGTGAAGCAGATCGTCTGGCACCACTCCTTTCTGTTCAATAATGGCTCAAATCCTACTTATCACAATCAACTACCTTATGTGTCACCCCCAATTCCTCATAGATTGTAAGCTTTTGTGAGCAGGGCCCTGACTCCTAGTGTTTCAGTTGTATATTATAAAGTTACTTTTGTTTTGTACATGAACCCTATGAATTTGTAAAGCGCTGCGGAATGTGGCAAAGTCAAATAAATCAATAAGATTAGTTTGATATGATCTGCCATCAGTATTTGGGTCCAATAAGTTGTTGGTCTATAGTTGGGCAATTAATTAACTTTTTTGGAAGATCTCCATTATTTTTACTACTACAGATGTTAAGCTCACTGGTCTGTAGTTTCCAGCTTCTTCTCTGCTACCCTTCTAGTGGATGGGTACAACACTGGCCATTCTCCTATCTGCAGGAAAATCACTTGTTAAGAGCGACTGGTTAAACAAATCTATTAACGGAACAGCAATCACAGACTGGAGTTCTTTAAGGACACTGGGGTGGATGCCATCTGGACCCATGGCCTTGTTTCACTTCAAGCGTGCCATTTGACCTACAACCTCAGCCTCCAAAAAACACCAGAGCTCCTCTCCATCACTCTTACAATGCCCCTGCATGTCACGATTCTAAGAGCTGCCTACTAAAATACTGAAGAAAAGTAACTACTGAAATGGTCAGTGACAGTCTTATCCCCATCAACATGGTTATTTCCCATTTCAATTTTTTGTAATACCATAGTTCTTCTTCTTTCTATCTCTGATATACATGAAGTGTTTGGCCACTTTTAATAGTGCTGTGTTATCCCAACCTTTTAATTCCTTTTTAAACACTTTCTTGAAATAACTCTTTCTATAGTCTAATACTTTGGATGTAGTGTTTTTATAGAAAACCATAAACATTAGTGGTAACTAGAACCCAGATTTTCTTCCACATTAACTTCTGACACCTGATCCCTATTAGTGAATACTAACTCTAGAATGCTATCTCCTCTAGTTAGTGATTTGTCAAGCTGTTTGAAATATGTTCCTGTAAGTACATCCATTAGATTCCTGCTCTTGCAATATTCCAATCTGCATCAGGCATATTGAAGTCACCCATAACTGCAATATAGCAGCCTATACACCAGAAACATTCTAATAGCACTTTCCTCCTCTGTCTGCATACAAACCAATAGCGTTTCAAGCTGTGTGTGTGTACTCAGAATTCTTGTAGATTTGAGAGTATCCTTGATATAAATGGCTATTCCCAAAACTCTTCTGTCTTCCCTCTTTTGTGTACTTGCTCAAAAAAGAAAGAAGTAGCAGCACTTACAAATCTATAGCAAAAAGTCTCTATGGTGGTGGTGTCTGCAATGTTGGATCCCAGTCTGTAGCATCCCCAAATCATTCTGAATAAATCAAAAATAAAACTGCAGCACTCACCGGTCTTCAATTCATGCTGGTTTATTCACCAAAAATGGTGAAGTTTCGACCTCTCGGTCTTTCTCAAGCAAACAAATGTGTGTGTATACACAAATACATATACCAGGAATGGACAAAATGCGGCTCTCCAGCTATTATAAAACTACAACTCCCACTATGCCCAGTCTGCCTACAGCTATCAGCCTACAGCAGGACATGATGGGATTTGCAGTTTTACAATAGCTGGAGAGCCGCAGTTTGCCCATCCCTGACGTATACCATCCTAAATGGTAACATTAACTTTATTCAAATTGACCAGATGATTACCATGAAAATGGTCACATGCTCAATGCGATCACATGACCAATGATCACATA
This sequence comes from Bufo gargarizans, assembly GCF_014858855.1. Taxonomy (NCBI): domain Eukaryota; kingdom Metazoa; phylum Chordata; class Amphibia; order Anura; family Bufonidae; genus Bufo; species Bufo gargarizans. Next base: position 266,554,013 of record NC_058082.1, on the reverse strand, counting down.
ATCATTATGCAAATCGGCCACATAACCACTATGCAAACTGGTCACATGATCACTATACAAATCCATGATCAAACATTACCCTTTAACCACCACCATAGAGACTTTTTGCTATAGATTCGACTGCTGCTACTTTTTTTTTATTTTTGAGCAATGACGACTGTCTGGTAGCTTGTACACAGAATGTACCACTAAAGGCACAAATTACAATCATATTGCTCTGGTATTGAAACCAAAAAGAGGCAAAAGTTGTTTAGAGACCAAGATGATTATATTAAAGGGGACATATATAAAAAATAAATAAAAAAGAACAAGAAGAAAAGCGCAAGGGAGGCGAAAACATCTGGGGAAACAAGTGAGAATCCACATTTTTTAGATCAGGAGAGGTCCTTGAAAGACAGAGGCAATGGCTGAAACAGAGACCAACAAGAATGGGAGGACATAGACAATATAGCAGAAGAAAACAACAAAACGAGGATCACACGTTCCAAGAAACCGCCACTGGATAACAAAGCCTTACAGACAATACTGGGACGCTCGGAGAAACAGATGCAATAGAAACAATGAAAATGGCAGCATCATTAGTGGTAAAGGACAAACATCGGCCAGGTCATTTCAAATGTTCATAAACCGAGCGTTCGCGGCGGGCCCCATTCACTTTAATGGCAGGTGAACCTGAAAAACCTTCAGGTCATATTTGCATCCACCAAATACTTACTTGAAGTGCACAAATAGTCCCACAACATGGGCAGTGACATACCAGAGTGGGATCAATGGCAAAAATGCCTACAAAAAATATGTATTTTAATCAGGGGCTATTTTGTATGCGTCTTAAAGGGCAACTCTCAAAAATATGCCCTGCTGGAGTCTAGAAATTTTTTATTTTAGCTCACGGGAGTATGGGCCTCAAAAATTAGGCATTAACCTGACAGAAAAGAACAATTGATTACGTGGCTAGAGGTATATTAGATGGTCAGTGGATAACAATTTTACTGCAGGCCAGTGGAGGATAGGCCCCAAAAATTATGCATTCACCTAACAGAAAAGAACAAGTGATTATGTGGCTGGAGGTATAATAGGCAGTCAGTGGATAACAGTTTTACTGCAGGCCAGTGGAGTACAGGTCCTAAACATTAGGCATTCACAGGACAGAAAAGAACAAGTGATTATGTGGCTGGAGGTATATTAGGCGGTCACTGATTTTTTTTTTACTGTAGACCAGTGGAGTACATGCCCAAAAAATTATGCATTCGCCTGACAGAAAAGAACAAATGATTAAGTTGGTGTACACCTAATTAGTGGCAGTGTTCCTCTCATAAACTGAGGGTCACACCCTCCTTTTTTGGATGTGCACATAGATTGCCTGAATTAGACAGCTGGGGACGTTTCAACAAAGTGGGAGATATGCCCCATCTCAGTCATGTGTGAATGCTTCCTATAGATCTGGGTCTCAGCAGAAAATTGTCTTTATACTATGACTTTAAACCACCTCAATCTAAGGCCTCATGCACACGACAGTATCCGTTTCCGTTTTTGTTTCCGTGTGTCTTCCTTGATTTTTGGAGGATCACCAGACATGAAGTAAAGTGAAAAAAAAGTTTGCCTTGCAAATGATAGGAAAAAAAGGGACGCGGACGAGCGGACGCGGATGACAATCTTGTGTGCCTCTGTCTTTTTTCACGGACCCATTGACTTGAATGGGTCCGCAAACCGTTGACCGTGAAAAAAATAGGACAGGTCCTATTTTTTTGACGGACTGGAAACACGGATCACGGACGCGGATGACAAACGGTGCATTATCCAAGTTTTCAACAGACCCATTGAAAGTCAATGGGTCCGCAGAAAATCACGGAAAATGGAACAACGGACACGGAACACAACAACGGTCGTGTGCATGAGGCCAAAAAGGTATCTTAATTACTGTATTGTACAATATCCTGAATGGTGTCCTCCTTGTGATAATGGTTAATCCCATCTATCCATTTGGGAGCCTATGGAAATTCTAAAGAGGGTTTACTGCAGCATTATATATTGTTATATCTGCCCCACTATGTAGGAGAATTCAGCACTGATGCGTTAATGTATTGCGCTGATGGTACATGCGCACTAGAGCTTCTTGGATATCACACTCGGGAGACAAGAAGGACCGAGTGAACTGTTGCACAGGCGCAGTGATGCGCTGGACACGCATAGTCTACAGTATTCCAATACATATGCACTCCGTTCTGTCGAGCGCACTGTCTGCCATTTAGTCAAGCGATTGCTTGAGAGAATATGTCCACAGGAGCATCATGTCTGTAAGTTTATAATATGTACATTTATAATTATGTCCAGAGGAGCATCATATAAGCTTAGATTATGTATATTCAATTACCACTGATGAATTGGGATATGGAATCACACTGAGGGTTAATATAATGTGCACTGTATATCACCTGATGTATAGGTTAAAGGGTAATGATTAATCATGGATTTGCATAGTGATCTTTTGACCGATTAGCATGGTGATCATGTGACAAGTTTGCATAGTGGTCATGTGGCCGATTTGCATAGTGATCATGTGACCATTGGTCATGTGATCACATTGAGCATGTGACCATTTTCATGGCAATTATGTGGTCAATTTGCATAATGCTCATGTGACCATTTAGGATGGAATATGTATTTGTGTATACGCACACATTTGTTTGCTTCAGAAAGGTAGAGAGGTTGAAACATCACAATTTTTGGTGAATAAACCAGCATGAATTGAAGACCGATGAGTGCTGCAGTTTTATTTTTTATTTATTCTGGATGTCTTTCCTACACAACATCTATCCAGGTGTGACTACACTGATGAGCAAAAGAGTAACAATGTGTTGAACTTTTGACTTTCAGGCTCCATACCCACCATCTACTACAGCTTCAAATGTGAGACTACAATCATTTTATAGAAATTCATCTTGGCTATCTCATACATAAATTGGACTTGCAGCTATTTAGCATATGATTAGTTATGAAGATTCTTGTCATGTAACTGCATTGTTACTGTTTTACTCCTAAAATTCAAATTTTTCATTTTTATTATTTTGTTAGTATTTTGTAATTACACCTTTGGCTTTCAACACTGCCTGAATCCTTCTGGGCATGTTCTCGATCAGATTCAAGCTTGTCTCAACCAAAATCTGTTCCCAGGTCTCTTCTACAAGTTCCCAATGTTGGTGCATACTGGTCAACTTACTTGTGCATGAATACAGCTTTTTCTCCCACTCTACCCACAAATGTTCTGGGGACTGTGGGGGCCAATCCAGCACCTCTACTTCATTATCATTGAACCATTTATTTGCCAATCTCCACACTAATCTGCTATGTTTGTAAAGAGGCACTTGTGTACAATGAGACATGCTGATATCAAATTAGGTATATAGAATGGCCAACATAATTTTGTCTTATATTAAAAGAGGTATGGACTTGCGGGACAAGGATGTAATATTGCCACTATACAAAGCATTGGTATGGCCTCACCTGGAATATGCAGTTTAGTTCTGGGCACCAGTCCATAAAAAGGATGCCCTGGAGTTAGAAAAGTACAAAGGAGAGCAACTAAACTCATAAAGAGCCTGAAAGATCTTAGTTATGATCAAAGCTTAGATAAACTGAATTTATTTAGCCTTGAAAAAAGACATCTAAGGGGGAGCATAATTAACCTGTACAAATATATAAACAGGAGCTATTCTGTGTTAAACTCCCTGAAAAAACAAGGGGCCACTCCTTACGCCTGGAAAAAAAATGTTCAGTCATAAGAAGCGACAAGCATTCTTTACAGTAAGGGCTGTGAATCTCTGGAATAGCCTGCCACAGCAGCTGGTCATAACAAATGCAGTAGATGGCTTCAAAAAAAGTTTAAGATGACTTTTTAATTCAAAATAACATTGAGACTTATGACAATGTATAGAAATCTTGTTCTACAAACCCCTTTCCTTGGGCCCAACCCCTTTCTAAAAGGAAGATGGACATTGATCCAGGGAGTTGTTTCGTGGATCGATATAGCAGGATTACAGGTTGGACTTGATGGACTTTTGTCTTTTTCCAACCTTAACAACTATGTAACTATGTTACTGTGTAAGAAAGAATTGTTAGTAAACTCTGAGCTGTATCTCAGCAAAGCCCCAGTTGAAAATATATACCAGTGCCTCTCCCTAAGGGTCCATTCACACGTCCGTTGTTTCTTTCCTGATCTGTTCCGTTTTTTTGCGGAACAGATCTGGACCAGATCTGGACCCATTCATTTTCAATGGGTCCTGAAAAAAATCGGACAGCACAATCTGGTCCAGATCTGTTCCGCAAAAAACGGAACAGATCAGGAAAGAAACAACGGACATGTGAATGGACCCTAACCATGGTTAATTTGCAAAACTGGTGACTTTATAGGTGTTAGTTTGCTATCAAGGTCCTGGTGGGTGTTACCTTCTGGGGACAAGTAAACATTTTAGCTCAGTATAGAAAATTTTTCTTTTTGTGTCTTTTGGTCAGCAAACAAGGAAGAAAAAAAAGAAAAGTGAACAAGAGCTATTTTGGTTGTGTATAAACTACACCAGTGGTGGGCAAACCTTTTTGTCAACTGAGCCAAATATCGCCAAAACCACGATAGAAGTTTCTTTTGAGAGCCACATTTTTAAAACCTAAAAAATATAGGCAGGAAGCATATGCTGAAGTGCATGTGCAGCCCGCATCATGGACCCATTCACTTCAATGGGTCCAGGATCCGGGATATGAGTGCTACAGAGTGCTTCCATGGTGCTTCTGGCTGTGCCTCTGCACCGCAAAAAAGTACTGCATACGCTAATACTAGTTAGCGAACACGCCCTCTCTTGCTTTGTGGAACACAAATGCGTCCCACAGGCAAGATTCGATTCCTCTCAGAGGCGTAACTAGAACTGACTGGGCCCCACAGCAAATTTTTGTACGGGGCCCCCACACACACAATACACATATATAGACACCCAGCTTTCCTGCTGTGCCTCTCCCCCACACTCTAATGCCTCTGCACTTGTGCCATGCAGGATAGCAGGGAAGCTGGATGACATTTTATGATATAATTCACCCAGCTTTCCTACTGTTCTGCATGTCACATGTGCACAGTCTGGGAAAGCTGAATATAACCCCAGTTCCCCTGCCACTCACATTACTGCTGCAGTTGTGGCAATCCAACTGATGTTCAGCAGCAGCTGGGCAGGGAAGGTTCAACTTCAGGCAGCAGGAATCGCGGGCAGAAAAGGGGGCGGGGCTATTATTACCGTCCTGTTGCTGGTCACTGTCCATCATAAGAACTAAGGAGGGGAGAGGCGGAGCAATGTCACTGCTGTCAGGTCAGAGGTGCAAGTGCAGGACTCTGGACACGGTGCAGGAGAAGTCAGCTGCTCTGACAGGGGCCCGGGGTGACGAAGTACAGTGACTGCTCCCGGGCCCCTTCTGAACTCGGGCCCTGAAGCAGCTTCCCTGATAGTTACGCCACTGATTGCTCTGTAGTGCAGTATGGGTCGCCGTGGGAAAGAGCCGCATTGAAGGGTCTAAAGAGCCGCACTTTGCCGACTACTGAACTACACCAATTACCACATAACATTTTAACATTTTTATACCTTAATGAAACTTTTGGCCTTGTATTTAACTGAATCTGCTTATGCTATGAATAAGAAGACTAATAAAACTTACCATTTAGTATTGAGGACCTGTCACCACTGATGACATGCCAGTGGTAATAGCTTCATGAGTTCCCCGTGTAATAACAATTCTGGAGAATTTATTCTTGTAGCTTTATGTTCTGCCGTTCCTTTATTTTTTCTACTAGAATTTATAAATAAATTGCTAGTGGTCTGTAGTAAGGTTACAGAGGGGAGGTAACCAGTTGGGGGGGGGGGGGGTACCTGCACAGTCTCACTCTATCCAATCAGTGCTGCCATTTTCAGTCTGTGCAGGTACACACCCCCAACTGGTTACCTCCTTTCTGTACCCTTACTGCAGACTGCTAGCAATTCATTCATAACTTCTAGTTGAAATACTAAAGCAACGGCACAACATAGAGACATAAGAATAGATGCTCTAGAATTGTAATTACATGGGAATTGCAGGAAGCTAATCAAACAGGCATGTCAGGAGAGGTGAAAGGTCCTCTTTAAAAATCAAAGTGACCTAAAGGAGTACTTTTACAATAAAAAATTATACAGTATATACAAAAATGCCTCTATTTTCAAGTGTCACATTAGGATCAAATGCAACTTTACTTTTAATAGTTTGCACTAGTCATTAGAATGACCAAATTAGCATTTTCAATGTCATTGACAAAGTGCATTTGATCTTCTATCTGAAAGTTTAGAAATTGTTCCAAAGTAAGGTGGCAGTGTGGTCATGCATAGTTTTACCCATACCTCTCGCCAGTGCACCAGTGTGAGCTTAAATACAGGTTGTCTAAGATCACACTTCTCACTGCACATCCTAATGAACTGGTAAACTGGTATACTCAGGTTAGCTTCTAAGAAAGGCTCAAGTTCTCTTTAAAATACTCTGAGACTATAATATAAAACATCTGCAGAAGTGGCAATTATCCTTTCCTTTAAACGTTCCATTCATTTGTGCTGACAAGCAAGTTATAAGCAACAAAATGTATTATTAAATAATTAGTAGCTAAAATGCAGAAATTAGAGGCCATTTCCTTTCTCATGAATCTCCCAACTACTTCAGACTATTGATTTAAGGTAAACCGATCCTCTAAAGAGACCAAGATGGAATCCAAGATAGCAGTTTATTGTTAGACAATTACAAGGCTAATGATTGTTCCCTGAAAACGAGGTAGCATAAAATCTAGAAAATGCCACATAATTCAATTTGTTGATCTGTGTTTAAATCCCAAGCCAGCTAGGATTTCTTCCAATCTATACTTTGTATAGAGCTCATTAATTAAAGTGGTAGTGGCAAATCATTGATTTTTTTCTCATTGCCCTCGTATCTCCCCTTGGCCGATGCATGTAACGCATTCAACCCTAAAGGTATAGTGGCAGCACAAAAAGGCTAAAAGACCAATTAGAACATTTTCTTGGAATCTTGGAGAAAGACAAATGAAGACAGAAAGTAAGATTACAGGAAACCTTTGTGTCGATGTAAAGCAATTATAGTGGTCTCAAGAGTCTGACACTATAAGACATTCACATAATTCCACTGCTTGTTTAAAGTAAAGCAATCTAATTTTATTTTTAAGGTTTAAAGTGGATGTAACCTCAGCATCATATTTCTCCATTTACCTTGCATTGACTCTTGTAAGCTTTCTTCTACAAAGTGATATGTCCCTTATGGATACGGTGGAATTAAATTTCATGTAAAAAAAAGTTTAAATTAACACCAGAGTTTATTTAAAATTTACTGTAGGTTCAGAACAAGAGGTGGCCATGTGGAAAAGATTTGGAGGTCTCTTTTAGCACAATGTTCTTTGTAGGTGAGGTGCAACAATCTTGACTGTTAAAGTTGCCACAAATAGGACAACTTTTTTCTATGCTGTAAGAGAAATCCATATTTCTTCAATAGAAATATGTATCCATTGGATAGGAAAATGGAACTCCTTGAACTAAAGTTCATTATCTTTAATTACCTTCAACACAATGTTAGTTGAATGATTTTGGTGGGATCAGCCAACTATCTAATTTCTAATGTCAGATTTCAATGTGCCTGATCCTTTTATGCTCAGAGGAGATAGGCCACCACCAAAGGTGTCCAGCAGCAGCTTATTCTTTTCCTTACTCAGAATATGTGTAAGCTCAAATGAGTGGGCATGTGCATGGGGCAGGATTGGGAGAGATTGTTAGCAGCCAAACAAGTGTCTAAAGTATATGGCTAGCATTAGAGAAAAACATTAACGGGGTCATTTATTAAGACTGGCAATTTAGACGCCAGTCTTAATAACTCCTATATATGGTGGTGGATCCGCCAAAGGCGCAGGCCTCTACCTAACTTTGGAGCATCCAGTGCCAGTCTAAATGTAAGCCAGCTTCCTAGCTATCTTACAATTACACAATTTTCTATGCCTAAAACAGGTGTAGAAAATGGTAAATGAGATGGGCCGGCAGGCCCCTTCCCCACCCACACCACACACACTTTTTTAGACCTGGTGTATTTCTGGATATTAAATGATCCCCTAAGTTTCCTTTTCTTATTATTTTTAAGGTCTGTGGCCCACACAGCTTGTTTGTAACAGTGTATAAAGTTGTTTGTAATACCACATAGCCATCTTTGTTATTCATGAATTGCGCTGTGAGAGAGGTTCTCTGCTTTGGAAATCCATTTTATTAGAAGTGTCTCCCGAATAAAAGCTGATGAAGGTTTGTCACTCTACTTTGACTACCAGAAATCAGCTGCAGTCTGTGCAGTGCAGCAGCAAGTATTTAATTTATTTTCAGAGTCACCACAGGCAAAATGGATCACTATGTAGTTCCCTTTTTAAGGGATGCATGGATGTACTGCATCCTCCGGAGCAATAAATACCCTTGATAATAGGGGATTCTCCTCAGGATGAGAAAAACATGGCACTCTTCCAAAGACAGTGCCACACTTATCCACAGATTGTGTATAGTATTGCAGCTCAGTCCCTTACGCCATTAGTGAAAATAAGCTGCAATACTACTGTATATATTTTTTATAGAATGCAGCCCTGTACACCCCTTCAATTGGAGTTATATAACAAGGTATGTAAAAATGAGGCTTCTACACTAAACAACCCATTAAATATTTTAGTGATTCTTGGAAGGGAGACAGGGGCCACCACAAGGCAGTTGGAAGTAAAATTAACAATACATTTCTATATTTGAATTAAATGTTCTATGGGATACTATGTCTAAATCCTTAAGACCCCCATACACAGTAGGGTATTGTTGGCTGAATCTACTAAGAATAGTGGGTTCAGCAACATTGTAATGTGTATAGGGAGCTCTCGATTTTCTCCCAACGGATGATGTCAGAGAAGAGGCGGATCAGGCCGAACATGTATATGTATGGGGGAACTAGTAGAGATAGAAGTTTGCTTCATGATGAATTACTTTGTCACAAAGCTCATTTCTTTGTAAGTAGCGAGTAAAATAATGGGGAGCGGCGATTGCGCTGCCCCCCTCATTGAACCCATCTGATCCCGCGTTCATCTGAGATAACAAATGAGGGCTTTCAGGGGTTAACCGGTAAAAAAATAATTATCACCTTATCTATTTGAGCATGAATAGGCCGCCGCGGCCATCTTGATGGAAGATACTATGCGAAATGTTATGCGATTTGTGATTATGCTATCATGCTAGTCATTGTGGTGACATCATACATCACCTCGCACGAGATCTTTCTCTGGAATTCCAAGCAAAAGGGCCGCAGCGGCCTCTTCGCTCTCACATGAATGAGGTGAGTATGATCGGGTAATAGATCATTGGTGCGGTCTTCTAAATGTTATTTATGGGCCGCAGGTCATGCTGTCTAAAAAGCTCTCTGTTGGCCACAAGCAATGATTCTGTATTGGGTGAGTGACGGCATAAGTGTTCGCTCCCCCCATACTGTGGAGGAGACTACTGCATATAAACGAAGAAGTCACCTCTACTGATGAGCAAACAATTGTCAGTAAGGAATGCTTGCCAACAATTGTCTGTTCCATTGAGCAATGTAATGGGGCCTTAAAGGGACACTGACAGGCCCTATAAACATATTTAGTCATTCCTATGCAGTCATAGATCTATTAAAGTGTATTCCAATGATATAAGAGTACCCCCTGTCCGCATTGTAAACCATGTAAAAACAACTTTATATTCATCTGTTAATCACATTTCTTTATGCCCAAGGGGCGTTTTTTCTCATACCTTTGTGCCCAGCCGCGCCTCAACTGATATTGATTCCTAGCGCCGCCCAGCTCATTATTATTCACTGCGCTGGGCAGCTCTTACATTCCCCGATCCTGTCACCCGAGAGAAGAGTTTCTTGGCTGGCGCAGGCGCATTAACCATCTGAATTTCTGATGGCATCAGCGCTCTGAAGCGCTGGATACGAGTGCCTTGGAAGAGAGATCGGACACAGTCTCATTTAATTACAGGCTTGGGAGGGTGCCGGCGCATGCGCAGATGGTCTGATTGAGACCGATGCCCATAAGTATCTATCGGGCATGTGCGGGAACTGACAGGATCGGGGAATGTCAGAGCCGCCCAGCGCAGTGAATAATAATGAGCTGGGCGGCGCTAGGAATACAGTTGAGGCGTGGCTGGGCACAAAGGTATGAGAAAAAACACCCCTTGGGCATAAAGAAATGTGATTAACAGATGAATATAAAGTTGCTTTTATATGGTTTACAATGCGGACAGGGGGTACTCTTATATCATTGGAATACACTTTAATAGATCTATGACTGCATAGGAATAACTAAATATGTTTATAGGGCCTGTCAGTGTCCCTTTAAGGTATAAATAAAGTCGATTTCAAAAGATGCTAATTTACACATCTCAATGAAATTTATAGGAGCCTTTGAGTGGTTTCACACATAGATTTTTATTTATTTTTTTAAGCCACAGTTTCTGTGGTAGTTTTTATGCAGTTTTTTTTTTTTTACAAAACCAGAAGTAGAATTAAAAAGATTGAAAATATAGAGGAATGACTTATTCTTCAACTTTCTGCTAAATCCACTTCTGGCTTTGGTTCAAAAACCACATCAAAAACTGTTACAAACTGTGATAAGCAGACAACCATCTTGTATCATACATCATCTGTTACATTATTTTATGAATTTTGTCATATGTTACATTGTATGTCTAATGATAATACTGTATCTTACTAGGGAGAGATTCACTATAGACCTGGTCTCATGTATATGGTAATGTAAGCACCTTTGGCCCTACAAAGTCTGTGTTACTTTGCAGTTGGGAAATCATTTTCTTTTGTGACCCAATTAGCAACTGCCTATCACATGCCAACACGATTTGTATGGTTTAATTAAGTATGCACAGTCCGTCACACATACAAATCACTCGATCGTATGAAAACTCATAAAGTGTCACTGACCCACCAGGAGGCCTAGAGACAGGCCTGGCTATACACTGGAATATGAGTATGAGTAAATATCTAATAGGCTGCAAATCATTACTGTTAAGACCTACGTGTTAATAATTTTCATTAACATGTTTGGTACACCATGAACTTCGCGTGAAGCACAAACACTTAATACCATGCTGCATTTCTTTCCACTTAATAAAGATCTGACCTTTATTAGGGCCTACATGGCTCATAATTAGTGTTTATATGACATGTATTATGAAATATGAATTTTGGATGTATGCCTATGCCTGCACCTCCTTTGCTACAGGCTTGAAGTCATATTTTGTTCATATTTCATAGATGAGGAGGTGGGGGAGCATAAAATAATGAACCGAAACCCTGAGAGCTGAGCCAGGAGACTGCTTTCTCAGCCCACTCCTTTTTACTGAGGTGAGATAAAAATATGGTACCATGGACGTTTTAGCTGACACACATTGGGAAACCCAATCTGAGTGGACGGTGTATATCTTGTTCTCTGCCTCCGGGAGAGCAAAGGACTTTTACCATGCAACTAAGTGTTAGGCTTTCTGTTTTTACACATGTATGTATGTCTATTTCTTTATTTTTGTAAGTACTGTACCTTTTGTATGTTAAAACCTAAAACTTTAATTGTTTACCTTGTTGCCCTAATGGACCTAGGCTTCTCTATAGAGTATAAGTGTGTCTGGTGCTACTGCTTGTCTGCTTGCAAACAGAAGATATCTTCAAGTTTTGGCGGCAGCAAGCATGTATCTGGGATGTGTGGACTGTGTTAGAGGGTGAATAATGCTCAATTTGCAGCCTAAGTTTAAGGTAATTGAAAGACTGAGTGGGTAGAGAAAAGTAACCCCTTGAGGTCACACTGTATCATGTAATAGGGTGGCCTGTACGTAACACAAACACTGCAGCATTTCTAAAATAAATTATATTTGTGAAATATTGAATTTTTCTAAAGAAATACCATATATGAAACCACCGGTTTGTACTTTGTTTATAAGTGCTTGATGTCTATCTAGAATACATAATTATATGGGTATATGCTTATTATTTATTGAAGTTATTGCTATAAAACTTAAATTCGAACAAATCTCCAAATATAAACAACCATAAACATTTTAAACCTGTAGAAAATGCATAAAAAGTAAAAGTGGCTTTCTAGTTACTGAACTTATAAACTGGAAAGAGCCTTTTAATCATTCTGCTTCACTGACTTGGCCAAACGAGACTTTAAATGTGTTGAGTTCCTTTAATAATTGCTTGATCTTCACTGATTTTCTTTAGTTCACCTCTATTAATTTCATTATATTTCATAAAACCTATTCAACAGACTGAAAAGTAATTAACTTTAATAGCTATACAGTGCAATGGGAAGCCAGTATGATGGTTGATACTGCAATGCTGATAAAAGCAGAAGATACAATTGCACATTAATTAGGCGCAAGCAAACAACCTCCTAAATAGCTCATGTTCTGATTCCCAAAATGACAACAAAAAGATATAAGAGCCAGATGTTACACTATTGTCTCTAGCCAACATAACAAACATAAGCACTAAAAATAAGCCTCAATAGGGCAATATGTTTTATCTTCTTGGTTTTTGTGGGCATGCAAAGAAAAGTGGGAGTTTGGTAAGAAATGATGCAACCTGCAATTTATTTTTATTTTTTAGTGTATAATTGGCCTTTTGTTCACTAAAATGATCATGCATACTAATTGAATTGAATCATTTCAACTCTTGGCAAATTAAAACTTTTTATGGAATTCTTAAGTAATGATTATTACCAAACATGCAAACTTCATACTGATGTTGCATTTTAAAGGAATCTGTTAGCCCCTTTATGCTGCCCTCTCAGGGCAGCATAAATTATTAAGAGACAGCATATTACTTGTGTGCACATGTTTTATTTTTGTATTCATTGTAGAATGATATGAAGAGTCTGATATATATTTATTATATGCTTTACAAATAATCGCTGATTGACTGCTTACTCTATTTTACTGGGCATTGGTAGAGATGTCGCGAACATAAAATTTTCTGTTTGCGAACGGCGAACGCGAATTTCTGCAAATGTTCGTGAACGGGCGAACCGGGCGAACCGCCATTGACTTTAATAGGCAGCTGAATTTTAAAACCTACAGGGACTCTTTCTAGCCACAGTAGTGATGGAAAAGTTGTTTCAAGGGGACTAACACCTGGACTGTGGCATGCTGGAGGGGGATCCATGGCAAAACTCCCATGGAAAATTACATAGTTGACGCAGAGTTGGATTTTAATCCATAAAGGGCATAAATCAACTAACAATCCTAAAATACAAAACGGATTCCCAAAAAGTTGGGACACTAAACAAATTGTGAATAAAAACTGAATGCAATGATGTGGAGATGGCAAATGTCAATATTTTATTTGTAATAGAACGTAGATGACAGATCAAATGTTTAATCCGAGTAAATGTATAATTTTAAAGGAAAAATACATTGATTCAAATTTTCATGGTGTCAACAAATCCCCAAAAAGTTGGGACAAGTAGCAATAAAAGGCTGTAAAAAGTAAATTTGAGCATAACGAAGAGCTGGAAGACCAATTAACACTAATTAGGTCAATTGGCAACATGATTGGGTATAAAAAGAGCTTCTCAGAGTGGCAGTGTCTCTCAGAAGCCAAGATGGGTAGAGGATCACCAATTCCCACAATGTTGCGCAGAAAGATAGTGGAGCAATATCAGAAAGGTGTTACCCAGCGAAAAATTGCAAAGACTTTGCATCTATCATCATCAACTGTGCATAACATCATCTGAAGATTCAGAGAATCTGGAACAATCTCTGTGCGTAAGGGTCAAGGTCGTAAAACCATACTGGATGCCCTTGATCTCCGGGCCCTTAAACGACACTGCACCACAAACAGGAATGCTACTGTAAAGGAAATCACAGAATGGGCTCAGGAATACTTCCAGAAACCATTGTCAGTGAACACAATCCACTGTGCCATCCGCCGTTGCCAGCTGAAACTCTACAGTGCAAAGAAGAAGCCATTTCTAAGCAAGATCCACAAGCTCAGGGATCATTTAAAATGGAGTGTGGCAAAATGGAAGACTGTTCTTTGGTCAGACGAGTCACGATTCAAAGTTCTTTTTGGAAATCTGGGACGCCATGTCATCCCGACCAAAGAGGATGAGGACAACCCAAGTTGTTATCAACGCTCAGTTCAGAAGCCTGCATCTCTGATGGTATGGGGTTGCATGAGTGCGTGTGGCATGGGCAGCTTGCATGTCTGGAAAGGCACCATCAATGCAGAAAAATATATTCAGGTTCTAGAACAACATATGCTCCCATCCAGACGTCATCTCTTTCAGGGAAGACCCTGCATTTTTCAACAAGATAATGCCAGACCACATTCTGCATCAATCACAACATCATGGCTGCGTAGGAGAAGGATCCGGGTACTGAAATGGCCAGTCTGCAGTCCAGATCTTTCACCTATAGAGAACATTTGGCACATCATAAAGAGGAAGGTGCAACAAAGAAGGCCCAAGACGATTGAACAGTTAGAGGCCTGTATTAGACAAGAATGGGAGAGCATTCCTATTTCTAAACTTGAGAAACTGGTCTCCTCGGTCCCCAGACGTCTGTTGAGTGTTGTAAGAAGAAGGGGAGATGGCCTTGTCCCAACTTTTTGGGGATTTGTTGACACCATGAAATTCTGATTCAACATATTGTTCCCTTAAAATGGTACATTTTCTCAGTTTAAACTTTTTTTTCCGTGATTTATGTTCTATTCTGAATAAAATATTAGAAGTTGGCACCTCCACATCATTGCATTCAGTTTTTATTCACGATTTGTATAGTGTCCCAACTTTTTTGGAATCCGGTTTGTATATTGAACAACGTGGTTTAAAAGATCAAGTGTGTGTATACGATCAGGTATGATGTTGTATCGATCAGGTAGTGTAAGGGTTACGCCCACTTCACAGACATTGACAGACCGAACTCCCCTTTTAATGCACCGCAAACAACCGCAAACAGTCCATTTGCCCAAATACAAACTTCCCATTTGCACAAGGTTGGATACCAAGCTAGCCATGTCCCATTCATGTCATTGAAGGTTTCTTCCTCCACCCAGCCACGTGCAACACCAAGGGTCCCCGAAAGGTGAATTGAATTGATTTTTCGAATGGGGAGATGGTTAAAAAAACGCTGGCTCCCTCCCGTTTGTTTGAATCCACGGTCACTGCGTCTGCGCCATGCAATTTACTGTCACACCCGTGAGTGGTATTTTCTGTAGTACTATTCTCATCAGTTTATTCCCTGTTACGTCCTCAATCTGGGGTCCATTTATTAAATAGATTTTTCAAACGGGGAGATGGTTAAAAAAAAACGCTGGTTCCCTCCCCTTTGTTTGAATCCTCGCCACGGTCACTGAGTCTGCGCCGTGCAATTTACTGTCACACCCGATATAAGTGGTATTTTCTGTAGTTCTCTTGTCATCAGTTTAATCCCTGTTTTTTGCAGACTACTGTAAACTTTTTCAATTAATAAGTAGTGATAAGCGGCAGGTGCTATATTCGAATTTGCAATATTTCACGAATATTTGGGCGAATATTGATCATATATTCGCAAATTAGCAAATTTGTGATTATTTTCTTGTTTGCAAAAAATCGGCAATGTAATGTTCGTGTAAAAGTGTGAAATACAAGCGTGGGTCACTTTTGCTACATTTTCCAAGCTGCTAGAAGTTTCCTGATTATTATTTCTTATTAATTTGAATATTTTTGTGTAATTCGTGAAACTTCATATTTTAGCAGGTCTGCATGTATGTATGGACAGCAGAACCTATCACACTATCACCTATCAGCCATGTCACTGCTCTCTCTCAGAACTTTAAAAAATTGTACAAAATGGCTGCTGGGGAGGTTCTTATATAGTAAGGGGTAGGCAACTTTCCTATTGGTTGCTAGGGATGTTGCTAAGCTCTGACAAAGACATTGCAGCCTTCTCATTGGCCCACAAGCAAGAAGGGAGGTTACTGATGAAAAAAAAATCTAGAATATTCGAAATTACGAATATATATCGCTATATTCAAAATATTCGCAAATTCTCAAAGTGCCGATATTCGCAATTAATTTTCGTGATTTGAATATTCGCGCCCCAACACTATTTATAAGACACTCTTTTTTCCCTCTCAATGTGTATGTGTATGTGTGTGGGAGATGGGGGGAGGTCAGTGTGTCTTATAAACCGAAAGTGCCGAAAATCATTGTGGCCACCACATTGTTTAAGTTAACCTTGATATGTGGGAAGTGTAGGATGGGCAGCGGCATTGAAGCATTCAGTGAAATTGAATGCCGCTAGCCTGCATGTTGTCGCTCCATAGCCGAGGAGGGAGGAAAGCCATTGTCCTTTTCCTCTTATGCACTGCGTGGTGTGCTGATTTGTGGCGAGAGCTGGTGGGAACTGCTGCCGCCTACACCAGTCAGCTTACTCCCACCTGGCCGCACGCCGCGACTAGAGGAAGGAAGGCAGGGAGTGAATTACTCTGGCCCTCAATGGACTGTCTACTGTAGTTCCTGGGTGAGTGAAAACTAGAACATGAAGGGGGACATGAAGGGAAGCTCAGGAAGAGACCTGGACAATAAATTATTATAATCCTCCCTCATGCAACACATGGTTGTATTCTTAGACATTAGGGGGTTAGAGTTATATTTAATACAAGCACTCTCAAAGACTATACTGTAATTAGTCTGTGTTTATATTAAATGTGACTATAACCCCTACAGAATATGAGTGCATTTCTATGGATGAGAGGGGGTTAAAGTCATATTTAATATAAACAGTTAATATAAACACTTTTACAATTATAGTACAGTCTTTGGACAGAATTTATATTAATTGTGACTATAACCTCCCCTCATCCTTAAGAATGCATTCATGTACTGCAGGGCCTTAATACATTCCTATGGATGAGGGGGGGGTTATAGTCACATAACATAACAGTGCATCATCCACAGATCCTCCATAACAGTGCCTCATCTACAGATCTCCTCATAACAGTGAATTTTTCTCTCAATTTTTTTTACTTAACTACTCACTGTTGCTGCAAAGTTGCATAAAGGTGGTTGTGCGCATGAATTTATTAGGTTATAATTTGACACGCAATATGCTGTACACTGTGAGAAAAATGTGGTGCCACAAAACTGACTTATCGTATTTCTCGCAATGTATGATGCACTTTTTTCCTCCCAAAAGAGAGGGAAAATGGCACCTTATAAAGTGAATACTAGTGATCTCTTCCATTATGGAAGCGCTCACTAGTACACAATGTAACTAGGGATCAGTGAATCCAACACTCTTTGTGTTGGCTGTACTCACCACTCCCTGGTCTTATTCTGCACGCTGTGCTATGACTTGACATTCCATAGTTTAAGCGTGCACTATCACCTGATGCTGTGAAATGTCAGGCCATAGCACAGAGCACAGCAATGGTAGAACCAGATCCGGGAGCGGAGTGCAAGAAGGGTGCACTGAATCTGGAAGTGATGGCACCGTCTGTTTCAGAACATTTTTATTCTTTTTATATATATTCTGGGGGTCTGATCAGGAATGAAGCGCTGATGGGGGTCTAATCTAAGGTCTAATAGGGGTCTGATGGGGAATAGGTCTGATCTGAGGTCTGATGGGTGCCTGATCTGAGGTCTGATAAAGAATGAAGGCCTCATAAGAGATCTGATAAGGAATGGGGATCTGATGTCTGATGAAGATTGGGGGTCTGATCTGAGGTCTGATGACATTTTTTTTTTTTTCTTATTTTCCTCCTGTAAACTTTAGTTGCTTCTTATGGTCATGTGCATCTTATACTGTGAGAAATACAGTACATGTTTTGCATCATATTTATTATGTTTTAGGCACTTTTTGTGCCTTACTTTCACAAAGGGTATGGTTTAATTGGGGAAAAGGGCATGATTCATGATGCACAAAAATTTTGGTAGAAAATTCTAGCAAAAAATAAGCCAACATGTATCCGGCATGAGTCATTTTTTAATATATTTTGCATATCTTCAGACTGTCTATTCTAGGTTTAAACTAACTATTAGTTAAGTCTGCTCAAATATGGTGAAAGCTGAATGAAAACATCTGAATGCACTGCAATGGCTGCCCTTTGTTGTTGCTATCAAGATAAACTCAAAACTGGATGAACAGAATATTATAAGTCTTTACATGTGAAAACTCAGAAGCGTATATATTATCTTTATTCTATCGGCTGGGAATTCTCTAAGGCTAACATTGTGAAAACGAAAGTAAAACATCATAATTACAGGTCTAAAATGTAATTACCCTTATTCTAAGCTATACAGCCATTGTGAAACCATCAAACACAATTTTCTTTTGTACATTTAGGAGACATTTCTGGTTTCATTCATTTGCCATGAAGTACTAGAAGCTAAAAAGCATTAACTGCCTACTACTACTAAACACAAAAAAATGGAGAACCTTTGCCTGCTCTGCAAGCGAGGTACTGTAATTTAACAGTTAATCTGGCAACATGCAATTAGGCATTCACTTGGCAATCAAAAACCATGACTATATTCCATGTTTGCATTCCTTTTCAAAGCCTGTAGTAGAGGGGCACTTACTCTGTCAAATCTGCTATAGTAATCAAAACATTGAAATTACTCTTTCCACACTAAATACATTGGAACTGGTTGTTTGATTAAATGTAGAGTAGAGAGTGCAATTTGCTAAATTACAAGTATTCTGAACATGTAAATATAGTTTAATTACTGCAATTAGAGAAGATTACTGGAGATTGGCAGATGGGAATGTAATGCTGTTTTAATTAGAGCTTTTAATGCACTGTAACATAAGCATAATATTAACCCTTTTAGCATGAGACTGTCCTCTGGAAAAAAAAAAAAAAAACATTGAAGTCAGTCTCTTTCATACCCCTAGACTCTGACATTTGTAGAAAGGTAAGAATGGCATAGTTGAGGTTTTCTTACTAGCTAAGAATTATTATTATTATTTTTTTTATTAAAGAGAAGGCATAGATATATACAATGTTCCCGAATAGGCATATTCAACATTAATCATATTTATGCAATGGTGTGTTCTTGCCTTCTTCCAATTGTATATTTTGGAGATACAAACCTGTTAAAGAAAAGACTGTCTTTGAACCAGAGCAGAGAGCCAGTGACAAGGAACAGCTTTTGCTCTGGCAAGCCAGCCTATTGAGGTATTATGTGGTCAGCCATTTATTTGAATGGAAGACATGTAATTCTACATTTTCCCTGCAGTGGCCACTATATAGCTGGCTGCAGCTTTCCCAGTGGATTGGGGGAGATTTTTAAATGACAAAGCCCATTTATGCCTTTCTTTTTCCATAATATTATAGTCTAAAAGTACCAATCTCTTGCTATACACTAGAAAAATGTCCATATGAAAGGAACAATATCTAGTGATATACAGTTATAGATATCTGTGCCATCTTGAAATTATATCCAAGGTTCACTTTTCCAAATAATCCAAGATGATTATTACATTGACGTGAATTTACTACACATATGGTAAAAATCAATATTCTGGTTTATAAGAGGAAATACAAAATCCCTAAATTCCCTTCATATGTTCTGTGATGTACAAAGTTTCATTCAAGATGAAAAATATGCACTTGAAACTGTATCCGTTTGTGAATGTGGTTAATATTGTCCACTGGTCTCACAAATTGAGTTAGGAAATAAAATAAAACTCATAAAGACTCCTCATTTCTCCAGAGACTTTATGATAGCAAATCCAGGCATATCTTGAGTTGAGGTTTCAAACATGTCCTAAAAACAACCTAGCACAGTTTTGGAATTTTCTGTTAATATGCAATCAATTATGTTCCATCATGTGTTTATCGATAAGAATGTGTGCAGGTATATGTTTACAATTGTTTTGCAATTTGATTAATTGGTCTTTAGGGTCCTCAGGGGAGTGGCCATTGACTCAGTTTTTTTGGTAAATTGTCTGGTAAATTTTTCAGAGCTTGAAATTGCACACCTAACAAAGGTAAACCCAAATCAAATCAAACCCAAATCAAAGGTACACCCAAATCAACCAGACGCAAACCGCTGTGATCTTTAACATCCTTTTGGCTCGGACTTTCAGCAAGGCAGCACGTCTCACTTGACTTTTTGAGTCACACCTTCACACCTTCAATATGATCAGACAGAGCCCACCATCAATTAGAGCATTACACATTGTACTTTTCAATGCAATATGTGGGCATATTTATCTGGGCCTCTCAAGAGAACAATAGAGCTGTCATACTGTTATCCAAATACTGCACCTTCTTTTATCATGAAGATCAGCTTTCAGATATTATCTTCTCCTCAACACAGTTAATTGACAATGGATTACTGGTCTTATAATTTGTGTTGACTGCTACAAAATAATAGTTTTTTATATTTGATTTTCATAGTACTGTCAGAGTAAAAAAGAACTGCCAAATATTCTAAAAGAAAAAATGGTTTCTATAAACATTGAGGGGGTCATTTATTAAGACTATTTTAGCGTTTTAGATGCTGGTCTTAATAACCCCTTGTGCTAACGGTAGATTCGGCAAAGTTATGAAGAGTCGCCAGCCTCTACATAAATTCGGTAAATCCACCGCTGGTCTAATTGTAAGCCAGCTTCCTTGCTGGCTTAAAGTTAGACCATTTTCTATGCCTAAAATAGGTGTAGAAAATGGCAACTAAGACAGGCTTGCTGGCCGCCCCCCTCCCCTCGCCCAGACGGTGCCCCCCTTTATTAGACCTGGCATGTGCAGGGAAAAGTTGCAGATTGTGGTGCAAAATAACCTTTTCAGCACAATCTATGCCAGATATACTCCAGAAAACTGGCATATATCTGACAGTAAATGACCCCCTGAGTTTACAAAGTACCGCTTTCTGATTGAAGTATCCACTTAAAGGGAACAGTAATTGGCTGCAGTAGTGAGGTGCCGAATCCATACATATCACTGTACACATCACCGATTACTGGGAGATGTGTAATGGGCTATCAGAGGAGCATTGCAAAGAACAGCATTAGAATAAAGGATGAGGATATGATTTTTTAAACATATTGTTGGGGTTGTCTAAGATTTTTAATTATCCCAGACAACCCCCTTATGATTAGCCCTAGATGATAAACAAGTAGGATGTACTTTTTAAACATATGTTTTAGATTAGTACAGTTACGTCTAAGCAAAAAGGGTAATTACATTTTTTCTACAGCATTCCTAATGCTGTCCATAGATCTTTATTTTTGCTGTTGATGAGACATCTGTCCATTCTCAGAACCTCTAAACACCAATGAGAAAGGATTTATTAATTGATCAGAGGATGTGTTCATGGTCAAAAGCCCTCAGATCTCCTACTGATGTCTAGCCATATGATATGAAAGAAAAATAACCAATTTGTATGCCTTGTACCTATAAAATTAATCACACTGAAACCATGTGAGTCTAAAAGTTACAGCATCAGTTAAGTACAATGGGTTAACATATTAATATAGACACTGAAAGGTCACTCAGCTTTTTGATAAATTCAAAAAATTATCTCAGATTATTTCAGAAAATAAAACACATGACTAGTTTCACAAAAGGGCCTTTCTAGAAGGGCAATGAATGCACGTCTTATCCCAGTACAGAGCACAGATAGACATATTTCTTGTTCGCTGGCACCTGTGATTAGCTCTTCTACATTGATTAGAAATGACTTGGTGAGATTGACTGTTTAAAGACCTCAACATGAGCGGTAATGTGACTTTCACCACTTTGATTTCATCCTCTTACAGCCTGCTATCATACTCATTTACTTTAAAACAAAGAACGAGAAAAGTAGCATGCTCCAGCAGACCACTTAGAGAAAATTGGAAAGCCATTATAGAGTGCTATATAGAAATCACATGTTACAAAGCATTTCATGTATGATCAAGCAATCCTGTACAGCAGAAACCCATCTCCTAAAAGATGCATTATTAAGACTTTTTAGATAGGAAGATTGTATATAATGAAATAGCCAATAGGCTCAGTGCTAAGTTTAACATGCAGTTCTAAGAATGTTAAGAATTAGGGTTGAGCGAACATCTGGAAGTTCGGGTTCGCCGGGATCGGCCGAACTTCGAAGGAAATTTTGGGTGCGGGACCCAAACTTGACCCCGAACCCAAACCCCATTGAAGTCAATGGGGACCTGAACTTTGGGGCACTAAAATGTGGATAGGGAAATTAATACAAATAACATAGAATAAAAAAAAAAGTAAAAAATATTGATCTTGAACTAGGAGGCCGAGGTCAAAGTGGGGAAGGAGGTTGAGGATGTGGTGGATGTGGCAGTGTAGGTGGAAGTGGTGGTGGAGGAGAAGGAAATAGCCAACACTATTTTAGTATTTTTTATTTTTTTTTATAAATTTGGGAAGAACTCAAAACTTTGGGAAACAAAAAAGAAAACAAAGAAAAAATGTGCTGGAATATAAAAATGTCTGTGTGAGGTCTATTCTGCACAAGGTACGGACAAGTCCTGTGGGATGCATGCCTGGTTCATTTTAATGAATGTCAGCTTGTCGACATTGGCTGTGGACAGGCGGCTGCGCTTGTCTGTGAAATCCCCCCCTGTCGTGCTGAACACACATTCGGACAATACACTGGCCGCAGGACAGGCCAGCACCTCCAAGGCGTAAAGGGCAAGCTTAGACCATGTGTCCAATTTGGAGATCCAGAAGTTAAATGGGGCAGACCCATCAGTCAAGTACGTGCAGGTGTGTCACACATACTGTTCCACCATGTTGCTGAAATGCTGCCTCCTGCTAAGACGTTCCAGATCAGCTGGTGGCGCTGGTTGTTGTGGCGTGCTGACAAAGCTTTTCCACATTTCAGCCATGCTAACCCTCCCTTCTGAGGTGCTGGCGGTGCCCCAGCTGCGTTGGTGACATCTTCCTCCTCCTTTGCCTTGTGCTTCCACTGAGCCCACGGTGTCAGGTGGAAATGCCACCAGCAGCGTGTCTACCAGCGTGCACTTGTACTCGCGCATCTTCCGATCACGCTCTAGTGACAAAATTAAGGATAACATGTTGTCCTTGTAACAGGGATCCAGCAGGTTGTCCATCCAGTAATCAACACTGGTTAGAATGAGGGCAACTTAGGGGTCGTTGTGCAGGCACTGCAGCATGTAGTTGCTCATGTGTGCCAGGCTGCACAGAGGCAATGACTGTGCCAGGCTGCACAGAGGCAATGACAAGCTGTCCTCTGTGGGAGGTGTATCATCTGTGTCCTCTGTATTCCCCTAGCCAGGCTCTAGTGATGGCCATGAGTTGCTTTGGGTGAACACGGTTCCTCCTCCTCATCATCCTCCTCCTCCAGAACTGTGCCGTGGCTGGACAATTGTGTACCTGGCCTCTGTTTGTGTAGGAACCCACCCTCCGAGCCACTTGTGAATGACTGGCCTGATAACCATGGAAATGACCCCTCTTCCTCCTCCTCTTCCTCCTGTGCCACATCTTCTTCCATCAGTTTTTTCAAGGAGACATAGAAGTTGGATAGTAACGCTGAGGACTGCATCATGAGCACTGGCCATTTTGGTGGAGTACTCGAAACAGTGCAACACGGCGCACACGTCCCGCATGGAGGCCCACTCGGTGGTGAAGTGGGGCTGTTCCGCAGAGCGACTCACCCGTGCGTGCTGCAGCTGAAACTCCACTATCGCCTGCTGCTGCTCGAACAGTCTCTCCAACATGTGCAAGGTGAAGTTCCACCTTGTGGGCACGTTGCATATAAGGAGGTGAACGTGAAGGCCCAAGTTACATTGCAGAGCAGACAGGCGAGCAGCAGCAGAGTGAGAACGCCAGAAGACGGACAGCACTTTCTGCAGCAGCTCTGACATATCGGGGCAATTTTTCAGGAACCTCTGTACCACCAAATTCAGCACATGCGCCAGTCAAGGGATGTGCATCAAACTGGCTAGGCCCAGAGCAGCTACAAGATTTCACCCATTATCACACACCACCAGGCCGGGCTTGAGGCTCAGTGGCACCAACCACTCATCGGTCTGTTGTTCCATACCCATTCATAGCTCCTACGCTGTGTGGGTTTTTCCCCCCAAACAGATGAGTTTTAAAACATCCTGTTGTGGTTTCCCCCTGGCTGTGCTGACGTTGGTGGTGAAGGTGTTACGCTGACCAGATGAGAAAGTGGTAGAGGAGGAAGCGGAGTAGGAGGAGGAGGCAACAAGAGACGAAGAAAAACGTCCTGCAATCCTTGGTGGCAGAAGGACATGCGCCAAACCACTATCTGCCTCACTCCCAGCCGCCACTGCATTTACCCAGTCTGCAGTTAGGGAGATATAACTTCCCTGCCCGTGCTTACTGGTCCATGTATTGGTGGTTATGTGGATCTTGCCACAAATGGTGTTGTGCAGTGCACACCTGACTTTGTCCGCCACTTGGTTGTGCAGGGAGGGGATGGCTCACCTGTAGTGGCAGCTGGAAACCACGTACTGTGGGACAGCCACCGCCATAAGTTTTTTTAAAGTCTCTGTCTCCATCAGATGGAATGACAGCATTTCAAAGGCCAGGAAATTTTGAATGCTGGCATTCGGCTAGGGATTGCGGGTGGGTAAGGTTTTTTTTTTCCTCTTTCTCTCCAGTGTTTGCGAGATGGACAGCTGAATGCTTCCATGGGACAATGTGGAGATGCTTGGTGATGGTGATGGACGTGGTTGCATTGCTGGTACATGCTCTGTTTGCAGGGTAGCAGGTGCCACTGTCACTCCAGAGGGCGAGGAAGAGACCGAGACTGCAGCAGAAGAGGGACCAGGAGGAGCCTGAGATCTTTCATAGTTTTTTAGATGTTTTCTCCACTGCAGTTCATGCTTTGCATTTAGATGCCTGGTCATGCAGGTGGTGCTCAGGTTTAGAACATTTATGCCTCGCTTCAGGCTCTTATTGCACAGCATGCAAACCACTCATGTTTTGTCATCAGCACGTTGTCTGAAGAACTGTGCCACGCCAGGGAACTTCTTGGAGCTGGCTTTGGTGTGCTCAGTCCCTGGGTGTGGTGGGCAATAGCAAGTGTACTGGCTAGGGGACGGCCACTCTGCTTTCGCACACTGCTCCCACTTTTGCTGTGTGGCTGGTGCTGTGTGACCACCACCTCTTCCTTCGAACTGCACACGTCACTCGCATAACCGTGATTCCATGTGGGGTCTAGGACCTCATCATCATCCACATCATCTTCCACCTACTCTTTACCCCTGCCCTCCTTGTCGGTCTGCACACTGCATAAAGCCGCCGCAGTTGGCACCTATATTTCGTCATCATCAGAGATGTGCTGCGGTGGTCCTCCCATGTCCACATCCTAAAACATAAGTGGTTGGGCATCAGTGCACTCAATCTTTTCCACTTCTGGAGCAGGACTATATGGACGTCCCTCGGAAACCCTGCCAGCAGAGTCAACAAAAAGCATAAGAGACTGCTGCATGACTTGGGCCTCAGACTGCTTGGCTAATTTGCAAGGGGGTGAGGTGAAAGACAGATGCCCATGGGCTGCAGGTGTGCTTTCAGCAGGGGACCGGGTGGGAGACTATGTTAAGGAACTGGAGGCACTGTCAGCCACCCAATTTACTACCGCCTCTACTTGTTCTGGCCTCACCATTCGTATACCGTATTCGGGGCCTTCAAAATAACGCTGAACATTCTGTCGCTTATGTGCACCTAAGGAAGGTGTTTCATTTAGAAGTGTAGCTGCCACAGATCGACCACGTCCTCTCCCTGCTACAGTCGCTCCACCAACCCCAGCAGCACCGCGACCAGGGCCACATCCCTTATTTGATGATCTCCTCATTCTTTGAGGTCAGCCACTGAACTAACAGATAGATTAACTATACTATTTTCCCTTTCACGTATGCAGTGCAGGTGTACTTCACGCAATAAATGGGTATATGACGTGCACCTAACTAACAGACGGATTAACTATATCAATTTCCCTATCACGCATGCAGTGCAGTTGTAAATCACGCAATAAAAAGGTATATGACGTGCACCTAACTAACAGATGGATTAACTATATTATTTTCCCTGTCACGTATGCAGTGCAGGTGTACTTCATGCAATAAATGTGTATATGACTGGCACCTAACTAACAGATGTATTAATTATTATATTTGTGTGTCAGGGGTACAAAGTACAATGTTGCATTGCACGAAAAAAGATTGCTGTAGTTCACTCACAGAATTAACAGACAGATTTATTATTAGCTTTCTGTGTCAGGGGTGCAAAATTGCACCCACAAAAAATCGCACTAACACTGCCCCTCACTTCAGCTGCCTGCTTTCTATCCTTTAACTACTGAGAGCTGAAAAATTCTGTATGTAGGATCACGTTAGTGGAAAGCACAAGCATAATAAGAATTAACATAGGGCAATATTATAATATTTATTATATGCCCCAAAGTTTCCGCTACATAGTTACCTTTATATCTTACAAATAGCATGGAACCGTTAAAACCTTTAAATATATACAAACATACAAATATGTTAGGTTGTCTCACAGCTTCACACCCTGACAGCTGTCATTGCCAATGCAAGCCACATCAAGACACACATTTAGTTTAAAACATGGATGACAGTTCATGTAATGAATGCTTCATTTTGGCACACAGAGCAGGTATTTAACACACTGTAAAATATAAATAAAAATTAAAAATACCTTTAAATGGTACATTTATGACCGGTCAGCATGGACTATGGGTCAACTGAGCTTCTTTCTACTGCCTATACTTTTAACATTTTAACATTAACAACTGAGGTGGTGTAGTATGGATATTTAATGGGGTTATCACACAAATTAAAGCAGATAAAAGTCCCTGGAGTAAAGCAAATAATTTATTTAACTATATTAATGCTCTCCAGTGTGATTTTTATCAGGTTTTTACTTCTTTACTCACCTTTCTGCAGCCACGGTCTCTTCACTTTCTGTGGATGGGAAGCAGCTAATCCCATGTGACTGGCAAGCACTTTCATCTCCAAGAGTACATTGCATTCAGCTCTGTTCCCCTGTCTGCTTCCTGTGCATAGGAAATAATCCCTCACACCCCGGCAACTCCATTAATAAATAGCTATGTTATGTAATGCTCCAATTTCCTTCACTGACTTGAGCGATATATAGCTGTGTAGTTCTATGAATTATAAGTAGTAATGAATAAATAAATGAAAGGTGTCTGAGCCATTTGCCTACCTCACTATTAAATTACTACACCAGAACTGAGAGGAGGAAGGGAGCAGAGAAGCTATTGCATGAAGGTCTACTGCTAAATAGTAATGGAGCGGCAGGGGCAATATTCGAATTTGCAATATTTTGCAAATATCTGGGCGAATATTCATCATATATTCACAAATTCGAGAATTCGCCATTATTTTCTTGATTGCGAAAATCGGCAATGTAATATGCATTTTTCAAGCTGCTAGAAGTTTCCTGAGACTGCAGAAAAAGGTTGGCACGGCAGAACATTGCAATAGCTTTATATGCAGATAGAGTGTTCCAATATATTTGCTATTGCGCAAATCAGCAACTAATGATGCACATATTTTGGTGCAATACGTGCAATTTCACATTTTAGCAGGTCTGACTACATATTACTGATTGGTGCACTAAGTATTGTTGTGAACGTGTGACATCACAGCACTATGTCTGTATGGATAGCAGAACCTATCACACTACCTAAGACCCTGCACTGGAGCCTATCAGCTACACTATATCACGATCTAACCTACACTGACTATCTCCCACTAACTATCTGTATCTAATATATAAAGCTGAGTGCTTATGTATGTGTGTATGTATGTATGTCTGCTAAAGGAATCCGCACCATAGCATTTACAATCACAAAATTTAGCACACAGACAGATCAGGTGTTAGGGAAGGTTTTAGACCAGGTCTCAGCTCTGTAGGATGTATTGTTCCTGAAATATTCCCAAAAATGCATTAGCCAATAGAAGCTTGGTCACATGACCCTTATCAGCCAATAGAAGCTTGCAGGCCATTAGCCTCCACATACACAGTTTTACTCCAGGTTTTCATAACAATCCAGCCATTTTTTTATGGCTGTTGGTGAGCTTTAAACAAAGGATGTCACCAGGATAATCACTAGTGAAGTAAAGCCATGGCCGAATAGCACTTAGAACCTTATTTCAAGATGTGCCCTTGTTCCAGCAATAGATGTTTTTATCCTCTGTAAATCCGGTTTATTTGGTATGCAAATGAGCCAGTAAGGTGCCCAGAGGGGAATCACTCTTGCAGTAAAGAGCCCAGACACGCCCCCTGCCACAATGTGTCCACCCTCAAAAGAAGAACTTAAAACTCTGTCCCCAGGTCCCGCAAAGCCACGCCCCCTCCCACTCCTTAGCCGACGGGGATTGAAAAAATGTATTTAAAAATCTACTTCAAGGTCCTGCTAAGCCACACCCTCAATTCAGTTAAGCCATGCCCCCTCCCACTCCTCAGCCAACAGGGATTTTAAAAAAATGAAGTTAAAAATTATCTTCTGTCAGCTGCAGAGGTGGGAGGGAGGGTGACTTTCTCCCTGTAGCTCACACTCAGACAGCATTGTGCTGCTGTCTTACAGTGAGTGTTCAAAAGTACATGCCCCCAATCCAGTTAGGCCATGCCCCTTACTATTCCTCAGCCGACAGGGATTGAAAAAATAAAGTAAAAAATTTACTTCAAGGTCCTGCTAAGCCACGCCCCGATCTAGTTAGACCATGACCCCTCTCACTCCTTAGCCGACAGGGATTGAAAAAATTAAGTTGAAAATCAACTTCTGTCAGCTGCAGGGGAGGGAGGGACGGTGACTTTCTTCCTGCAGCTCATACTCAGACAGCACAGTGCTGCTGTCTTAGAGTAAGCTGTTCAAAAGGACTTCCTTGTGTCCGTTCAGGTTCTGCGCCTCGACGGAGTCTGTCCGGCCTAAAACTGGACCTGCTGCTGTGGAGGTCCAATTTTAATGGATTGGGCAGTCAATGGGGGGGCAGTGTTAAGGTGTGGGGGCTGTGGAGGTCACTGTTAAGGGGGCGGGGTGTTGTAGATGTCACTGTTATAGTGGATAGTATTGATAGGGTTCTTTAGCTAGTTATATATATATATATATATATATATAAGCTAATAACTAACTATATAATGTAATGACACAGCAAAGCACAGAGCACAGCAATGACACTGCTGTCTCTCTCAGAACAAAAAAAAAAAAATAATACAATCGCTGCTGGGGAGTTTCTTATATAGTAAGAGGTAGGCAACTTTCCTAATGGTTTCTAGAGATGTTGCTAAGCTCAGACAAATACATTGCAGCCTTCATATTGGCCCACAAGCAAGAAGCAGTGAGGGATCATGGGTTCAGATAAAAAAAAATATATATAATTTTTGCGAACACAAATTTATAGCACTATATTCAAAATCTTCGCTAATTCTCGAAGTGGCGATATTCGCAATTAAAATTAGCATTTCGAATATTCACATCCAACACTACTAAAAAGCACAGGGACATACCAGAAGGGAAAAAAAAATATTTAAAAACAAGCAATCTTTTTATAGCATGTATATTACAATGATACTTCACTGCATTGTGAGTTTTTTGTGGGATAACCCCTGTAATGTCATAGAGAGATGGGATAAGACATTGCTAAATGCATCTTGAAATTCTTATCTCCTGGATAAAAAAGGTTATAATCTAACATTATGACTTATTATTTCCTCAATCGCAGATACCAGGGTAGATTGGAACTTCTCTCATATACCTTAGATAGTCGTCATGGTCTGTTGACATCTGCTAACAATTATCTGATGTGTATGGACAGTGTAAATTAGATATGTTTTACATGACACTACTACTGGGTAAGGAGTCATCATCAAAGCCTTCTCCGAGACCAAAGTTCAGTGAGGTTAATGATGGTCTGTCAATGTTCCTGACATGTTTGTTTTAGTAAATACATGTATTCCCCTTAAAATAACAATTCCACAGTACTTCTCCTTTAAAATTTCTTGTATTCTGCTGTTTCTTTATTATTCCTCCTGAGAATAATAGAGAATGCATGAATAAATTGACATGGGGAATAGCAATCAAGTTTAAATAATTTAAAAAAACAACAGGAAACACAGATAAATAGACTACTGTAATATTTCTGAATCACAAATTGCAGCCATGTGTCCTTAGAAGACATGATTGCCTAGATGGTAGCCAGTAACCTCCCTGATCCACAACTGTCCACACGCTTTGAGCGCCTGGGTGACAAAAGCAAATTGCTAATTTTTGTCCACCTGTTTTCAGTATATAAAGTACAAAGTTTTTATACCGTGAGGAAGTGATGGAAATGGTCTGGAAAAACAGGTATGTGTAGCCCAGCAGATTGCGTTGTGCATGGTGAAACCCTGGGTTTGTCTGCCTCAACCTGTGAGCCTGCTGAGACAGACATGGAAAGCAGGAAGAGGGTTCACCTATGTCAGGCATAGCTGCCATAAACCTTTTGTAAAGTCTGTTATGAACCTGCTTTTTATGGAGTGAAGGGTAGGTTGTAAGTGGGACTCTTCACACCATCCTAAGAATTTCCCTAGCTCACAGTCGTGGGTCATGTGGCTCGTTAGGAGCCTGATATAGTCTCCTTCAGGGAATCCAAGGCGAGCATTTCCTGGGGACTTGCATATGCTCTGTTGCTGTATCAACCAAGGTAACCATGTGCCATTAGTGTTGATCGAGCACCAAAGTGCTCGGGTGCTCGGGTGCTCTGTAGATAAGTGTCAATGGGAGAACCAAAGCATTAAACCAGGCACCCCCTGCTCTGAAGAGGGGAAAGGTCAGAAATTGATGGAAACACCACCAAAATGATTCGGGAACAGCATGAAGAGGATGTCTGGATGCATCTTGGACTCCCAGGTCACTGCTGGGAATGATGTTGTCCTAGCAGTACGCCACTTTTACAGACTGACAATAATACGCACAAAACCGAAGATCAAATCGATTTTAGAGGACAAATTGTTACATTGAAACATTCTTTCCTGTATATTTACTTGTATATAAAGTGCACGTGCTGCCAAAAATTACAAGGAAGAGGCACTCTGATACAACCTGTATATAACATCAAGGAGGGCCTCATTCACATTGTGGTACAATTGTTCAGGTAGTGGGATGCCTACACTCAAAGCCTATGCACTAGATGATATGGCTGCCAAAAATCACAAGGAACCTGCACTCCAATATTCCCTTTATTACAAATAAAGGAGGGCATCATACACTTTTGAAAAATTATGATTGATGGCCTGCTGGTGAGCTGACCCTATAAAAAAATTATATGTGAGGGCCTGCAGGTGAGCTGACCCTATAAAAGATTGTAGGTGAGGGTCTGCTTGTGAGCTGCCCCTATAAAACATTATATGCGAGGGCCTGCAGATGAGCTGACCCTCAAAAAAAATTATATGCGAGTGCCTGCAGGTGAGCTGACCCTATAAACGATTGTAGGTGAAGGCCTGCAGGTGAGCTAACCCTGTAAAAGATTGTAGGTGAGGGCCTGATGGTGAGCTGACCCTCTAACAAATTATATGCGAGGGCCTACAGATGAGCTAACCTTGTAAAAGATTCTAGCTGAGGGCCTGCTGGTGTGTTGACCCTTTAAAAAATTATATGCAAGAACCTACAGGTGAGCTGACCCTCTAAAAAATTATATGCGAGGGCCTGCAGTTGAGCTGAGCCTGTAAAAGATTGTAGGCGAGGGCCTGCTGGTCAGCTGACCCTCAAAAAAATTATATGCGAGGGCCTGCTGGTAACCTGACCCTGTTAAACATTATATGTGAGGGCATATATGTGAGGGCATTATATGCGATGAATAAGCATGTTGATATGATGGAAGAGGAGGAGGAGGAGGATGAGAAAAGGAAGATTCAACCATACACCCTTGCTTGTGGTGGAAGGGGTGCATGGGAATACAGTGTATTCAGTACATTATAAACAACACATTTAAAGTGCCTTTATGTTCATTAGCTTTCCTCTGGTGGAGTCGAGAAATCATGGTCAATTCAGGCCTTGTTCATTTTTATAAGAGTTAACCTGTCAGCATTTTCAGTTGACAGGCATATATATGCTTATCTGTTGTAATGCCACCAGCACAACTAAACACCCGCTCAGACAAAACACAGACGACAGGGCAGGCCAGAATCTCCAAGGCATAGAGCGCCAGTTCATGCCACGTGTCCAGCTTGGACACCCAGTAGTTGTAAGGCACTGAGGGACCATTGAGGATGCTGACACGGTCTGCTATGTACTCCTTCACCATCTTCCAAAATGTTTCCCTCCTTGTGACAGTAGGCCGCGCATCAGGGTAAGGGTGCTGGCCTGGTGTCATGAAACTGTCCCAGGCTTTGGAGAGTGTTGCCCTGCCTCTGTTGGAACTGCTGTGTGTTCCCCTTGTCTCCCCTCCTTGGTACTACGGACTCTGCCACCAGCATTGTCAGATGTAAATTTTTGAAGCAATTTTTCAACAAGGACCTTCTGGTATTGCACCATTTTGCTCGTTCTCTACACCACAGGAAAAATATGAGAAGTTCTCTTTGTAGCGGGGTCGAGAAGGGTGAACAACCAGTAATATTTATTGTCTAAAATGCGTATAATGCGCGGGTCGCTGAAAGGGCAGCCTAACATGAAGTCAGCCATATGTGCAAAAGTACCAACAGGCAAGACTTTGCTATCGTCATCAGGTGTATGACTCTCAATCTCCTCATCCTCTTCCTCCTCTTCTGCCCACCCACGCAGAACAGATGGAATTAAACTTCCATGGGTACTACCCTCTGCAGCGGAGGCAACCGTCTCCTGCTCCTCCTCCTTCTCCTCTTCATCGTCCAATTCATGCTGAGAAGACGATCTGAGGGTGGTCTAGCTTTCACCCTGTGTAATGTCTATCCCTATTTCCACCTTCCACATGCAAAGCTTCATCCTTAATTGTGAGAAGCGAGCATTTGAGTAGACACAGAAGTGTGATGGTTACGCTAATAATAGCATTATCGCCTCTCATCATCTGTGTTGATTCCTCAAAGTTTCTTAAAACCTCACAGAGGTCAGACATCCATGCCTACTCCTCGCATGTGAATAGCGTAAGCTGACTTGAAAGGCGATGACCATGTTGCAGCTGGTATTCCACTACTGCCCTCTGCTGCTCACAAAGCCTGTCCAACATGTAGAACGTTGAGTTCCAGCCCGTGCTTATGTCGCACAACAGCCGGTAAGCTGGCAATCTCCAGCGATGCTGCAGCGTTGACAGACCGGCTAAAGCTGTCGATGATTTGCGGAAATGTGCACACACGCGGCGCACTTTCACCAGTAGCTCAGCTAAATTAGGGTAGGTTTTGAGACGTGGGCTAGGCATGAGATGTGTGTGAGCTTGGAGAGCTCCAAAGCCACCACCAAGTTGCGGCCATTATCAGACACAACCATGCCTGGTTCTAGGTTGAGTGGCGAGAGCCACAGCTCAGTGTGGTCTCTTATCCCCTGCCACAGCTCTGTGGCGGTGTGCTGTTTGCCCCCTAAGCATATCAGCTTCAGCACGGCCTACTGCTGCTTCCCCACTGCAGTGCTACACTGCTTCCAGCTACCGACTGACGGCTGACTGGTGATGCACGTGGATAATTTGGAGGTGGACGTTTAGGAGGAAACGAAGGAGAAGTGGGGGTTGGAGCCACTAACGTAGGTGCTGGTGGAAACCCTCATCAACATAGACCCGCAATCCTTGGCATCAGTAGCACCTGTGCCATCTTAGGGTATGACTTACTCTCGGCCTTTCCCAGTGTGTCGTCAGGGAAATGTAGCATCCCTGGCCATATGAACTTGTCCATGTTGCCGTGGTTAAGCGGACCTTCCCAGTAACTGCGTTGGTCAATGCACGTGTGATGTTACGGGACACATTTTGGTGTAAGGCTGGCACGGCACACCTTGAAAAATAGTGAGGGCTGGAGACTGCGTAACGAGGGACATCTGCCGACAACAGGCTGCGGAAAGCCTCAGTGTTCACAAAACTAAATGGCAACATTTCCAGGGCCAGCAATTTGTAAAGTTGCACATTTAGTGCTGTGGCCTGTGGGTGAGTGGCTGGGTATTTGCTCTTGCATTCAAATGCCTGGGGTAAGGACATTTGTATGCTGCGCTGGGACACGGAAGTGAATGTGGTAGCTGATGGTGCTTGCAAAGGTCCAGGTGCAGGGCGGGAGGCATCCGGGCCTGTGCCTTCAACAGGGTATTGGCGAGCACATAACACAGGGGAAGAGGAGGCAGTGGTATTATCTGCAGACACAGATTGCGGACCCAGGCATTCGTCCCACTTCTTACGGTGCTTGGATGCCATATGGCGGATCATGTTGGTGCTGTTGAGGTTGCTAGTGTTCACGCCCGAGCTCATTTTGGTACGGCACAGGTTGCAAACTATTATTCTTTTGTCGTCCGCACTTTCCTCAAAAAAGCGCCATACTGAGGAACACCTACCCCTTCGCAATGGAGATTTCCGCATAGGAACAGATGCAAGCCTGTTTGGTGTGGCTTGCCTTCTCCCTTTTGCCACCCCCTGCCTCTTCCAGCCTGTTGCGGTGCAACAGATCCCTCCCCCTCTGTACTGATGTCCTCGCTCGGATTTCCCCCATCCCAGATTGGGTCAGTGACTTCTTCGTCCACCACCTCCTCTTCCACTTCTTCACTCTGCTCATCCTCCTGACTTGTTGACCTATTCACAACCTCAGTGATTGACAACTAGGTCTCATCCTCTTCATCAACCTCTTGAGACAGTAATTGCTGTAGACTTATTGGCAACTGTGTCTCATCATCATCCACCTCATTAAACAGTAATTGCCATTCCCCACCGTCATCTTCTTGTGATTGTGGATGCTCAAGAGTTTGGGAATCAGGGCACAAGGTCTTTCCGTCTTCAAGCGTGCTTGGCGAGAGGGCTAAATCAAGGATGGGCGCTTAAAAGAGCTCCTTGGAATATCCGAGTGTGGGATCACTTGTTTTGAGAGACTCTCCATGGTGGGAGGAAGGAGGATCAGGGTGAGGATTGTGTTGAACAGACTCTAGGCTACAGAGACTGAACTTGGTGGAAGACAGGTTGGTGCTTAAGCGACTAGAAGCATTATCTGCTGCAATCCAACCAACCACCTGGTCGCACTGATCTGACTTCAAGATTGGTGTCCTGTGCCGCCCTACAAACTGGGACATGAAGCTAGGTATCGTGGATGATTGTTTTTCATGTGCTCTGGCAGCAGGCACAGTTTTACCGCGGCCAGGGCCACGGCCACTGCCCCGTCCCTTGTGGCTCGTCTTCTTCATATTAAATGTTGTATATGTTTGAAAGTCTGTCACATGTGCAGTAGCGTAGGATTTGGAAGTATATGTGCAAACAAATTTAAAAAGGTATTTGGGATGTGGAAATGTCACACAGGAGATATCCCGCAGATAATATCAATGTTGTCACCAGAGGCTAATAAAAATTGACAGGGAATGTCACAGGTATTTAGGATCAGGAAAAGTTATACAGGAGAGGTGCCACTGATAATGTCACTGTCCGCAGCGTCTACGAAAAAAGTACACTGTATGTCACAGATAAATTTTTTCAGCGCACACGTTACACTGCAGATGTGGCACTGGTAATGTCACTGTCAAAAGCAGACATTGTCTATTGAAAAAGTACACTGTATGTCACAGATATTTTTGGGATGCACACACTTTACACAAGAGATGTGGCGCAGTTAATGTCACTGTCTACAGCGGACACCGTCTACAGAAAAAGTACACTGGATGTCACAGATATTTTTTGGATGCGCACACTTTTACACTGGAGATGAGGCCCAGCTAATGTCACTGTCCACACCGGAAAACCGTGCACCAAAAAAAGAAGTCTGGATGTCACAGATATTTTTGGAATGCGCACACTTTACACTGGACATGTAGCGTAGATAATGTCACTGTCCGCAGCGGACACCGTCTATGGAAAAAGTACACTCGATGTCACAGATATTTTTTGGATGTGCGCACGTTATACTGGAGATGTGGCACAGCTAATGTTACTGTCCGCAGCGGACACATCCACCGAAAAAGGACACTGGATGTCACTGATATTTTTGGGATGTGCACACTTTAGATAGGAGATGTGGCACAGGTAATGACGCTGTCTGCAGCGTCCTAACTATTGCACGCTATGTAGCTCAGGATGCGGTAAAAATAGATATTGCTGCCACGCACAACAGTCCTTAAAAGGACTTTTGGGTCTGTAAAGTTATAGCTATTTAGTGCAGTTTGGGTCTCTGAAAAGTTTTTCTAATAAAAATATTCCTATATCATTCCCTACACTGTCTGTCCCTTCCTCAGCACAGGTCTTCCTGAGTAAGACTGAGCCGAACACGTGTCATCGGGTTCTATATAGCACCTGATGACACATTCCAGACAGCCAATTACTGTAATGCCAGTAACCAACATGGCTACGGCATTAGAGTGAGGGCAGTACTTACCTGCACGCTGCTTAGCAGCCAAGAAACGTGCGGGGAGGAGACTCGAGCATTGCGCTCGAACACATGCGGTATTGGTGTTCGGCCAAGCATGCTCGATAAACACCATGTGTCATATGGTTCGGTGGAATCATAGCGTGGGTCTGGCAGCGAGGCCCTCATATAGAGTGGTTCCATTTATTAGCTAGTGGCTAGATGCGCCAAGGTGTTAATTTGTGCTTGAGTTAACTGCACTGTTTTTGGACTTTAATGAGGACCTGTCACCACTCTTGAGTACATCAACGCTCCTTTTTTAATAGCCACATACACTCACGTGAAATAACAGTTTTGGAGCATCTATTCTTATGGCTCTATACTGTGCCGTTCTTTTATTATTTTTACTAGAAGTTATGAATGAATTGCTTGCAGTTCACAGTAAGGGTACAGAGGGGTGGCAACCAGTTGGGGGGGGGGGGGGGTCCCAGCACAGTCTGACATGGCAGCACTGACTGGATAGAGTTAGACTATGCAGGGACATACCCCAACTGGTTACTACCCCTCTGTACCTTTACTGCAAACTTATTTTATAACTTGACATATTAAGGAAAAGCACAACATAGGGCCATAAGAATAGATCCTTCAGAATTGTTATTACACGGGGAAGGGGAATGCAAGTAGTTACTAAAACAGACATGTCATATGCATTGCTACCACCTGCCTACCAGAGCAAACCCCACAATACATATAGAAGGAATCTACATAAAAAGTTGTGTACCTTTGTAAATCCTTTACTTAAACTTGTACTAATCATGAGAAACAGCCTGCAGTTCTAATAGTTTAGCTTGCTTTCTAAATTGTGTTTGACCATTTAGGGGGTCAATTACGATCAGAGATACACATATATTAGACACATTTCTGGTTCAAATTGCAAATTTAGGCGTAGAAAATGGTCTAAATGTACTGTAAGTCAGCAAGGAAGTTGTCTTGCATTTAGACCAGCGGTGGATGTGCCCAAGTTGTGTAGAGGCCAGCGCCTCTTCATCACTTCGAGGATCCATCATCATCGTAGGGGCTTATTAAAACCAATGTCTAAAACCGGTCTTAATAACTGACCATCTTAGTTTTCCTACTGTACATCAGATTATGGCACAGTACATGGCATGAAGATAATACTACCAAGAATGTATTAGTCACCAAAGCAAGGCACAAATCCTGGAAGATATTGGCTTTAAGGCCCACAGCATTAGGAATACAGGTCTGAACTAGAATAAATGCTGTGTTGTTCAACCATTTATGTACATTCTATATACAAATTATAGAATGGTGAACCTATACTTTAAAGCAACGCTAAATTCACATATTCCAACAATTCTGGATATATTTCAAACATGTATTGTTCACAGGCATTAGTTGTTCTGGTGAATTTTAAAGGGGTTTGCTGGCGACTGGTGACCAATGTGTATGTAAGATGTCTATATGGCACTTACTTATATAGCCTTTGTTGATATTCTGCGCCTTTTTCTATATTGCATAAGCCATGTCATGTCCCCTTGTTAGACTAATCTTCCGTGCAGTCTGCACAGAGGTCCTTTTCACAAGATGGTCGCTGATGGAGGATCATGTGACCAGAAAAACCATGGCCAAATCAGACAAATTGGACCAAAATGAATTTTAGGAAATTTGCTCTGCTACGTGGCATTTGCCTTTGCTGATATTCTACATCATCTATACTTTAAAAGGTATGACCCCTTGCTGACCAAGTTTTTGTGCTGCCCCATGGAGATCCTGTCCATAAAGTGGTTCCTGATGGAGGGTCATGGGACCAGGCAAATCACTCAGCTATCTCTATTCTAACACCCTGCACCTGCACTTAACTCCTAACTCCAGAAGGATGGCAAGTGCAGTGCATTTGAATTGAGGAGTGATTTGCCTGGTCCCATGACCCTCCATCAGTAACCACTTTATGGACACGATCTGCATGGGGCAGCACAAAAAACTTGGCCAACAAGGGGTCATACCTTTTAAAATAAAGATGATGTAGAATATCAGCAAAGGCAATAGCCATGTAGCAAAGGAAATTTCCTAAAATTTATTTTGGTCCAATTTGTCTGATTTGGCCATGAAATTCGATTTTGGTGCAAATCAATTCAAATGCCTGGAAAATCTCCTAGCCCCCTCCCCCTTTCTGGAAAAATTCAATCTAAACAAATCTGAGGAAATTCAGATTCTACCAAGCAAATGGCATTCATAATGTAGACAAAGTTAATACAAGGCAGTTACTAATGTATTATGATTGTCCATATTGCCTCCTTTGCTAGCTTAATCCATTTATTCATCCACCGTGACCAACCTGAGCATCCTGGAATTCAGCAGCGGTGGCCGTGCTTGTACACTATAAGAAAAAGCACTGGCCTCTTTGGTGGTCAGGACTGTGGCAGCATGCATGGTCCAACCCTCATCTATATTGTCACCACACAGGTATAGACAAACTTCACATGTTGTCTATTTATATGCATTAGTCACTTTACTTTCAATCAGATAGATATATGGACACAGGCGCGGTCTAATTCAGCAAGGATCATTATATCCTGCAGTTCATTCAGTCACGCATATTGTGTGTCCTTTCCATACTGATCCATGATACATGTGGTTTAATTGCACAAGTAATTGGGCGTTATAGATGTGGCATTATAACTTTGGAAACTCTTATTATATGTTGTTCATGATAGTGTTTTGTACACAGTATTCCGGTCACGTTAGATTATACTAGTTGTAGACCTTGTTGTATAATAATTACCCTTTAAGATTATGCATAAGATTATGTATATGATTTCCGGATTGTGCATTAACAATTTGATTCATCTGACTTTATTATTTCTGGCAACAGCAATGCAATTTATAATCGTAAATATTTGACAAAAGCGGGAAAGACACTGAAAGGACTTTGAACTGGCCTACTTGAACTTATCATTTTTCCAAAAACTAAAATTGACAGCACAAACCCCCTAATGTGTTGTATGTGTGAAGATTTATTTGCTGTTTCTTTTTTCAATGCAATATTAAAAAAGTTAATAAAAATCAGTCTGTAAAACTAGTCCCATGTGCACGATAAAAGCTGTACATTTCTGAATGATTCTGGACTCAGCGGGGCATCTTCTGTCTCAGCTACAGCTACCCACTAGGGGATTAGCATGGATCATCTCTCTCCTCTAAGTCACACAGCTAACAAATGAAGCCACAGTGCAGAGTGGGCAGACAGGAAACCACTAAAGCCAGAGCGGTGATTATGTACATGCTGTGTGAAATGTATTCAGCAGTGAGCCAAAATGTTTGTGTGTGTCAGAGCAATCTTTTTACTGACCAGGACAGCTGTACTCACAGGGGGATCACCAATCAGCCAGCAAGGAACTGCTTCTGTCCTTCAACAGGCAATTAACGTGAGTCCATTACAGCTCCCTTGGGGCACCATGGGGGCACTGAGGGGAACTGCAAATGACATCGATGGAAAGGTCACAAACCCCATGAGGATAGAAAGGTAGATGTACTTGGTGAAATGGAGTGGAAACTAGTAGCTATTTGTCATCCACTAGCAATTCAAAGGGGGAACAAATGGATTCTCAGTTCCATTTCCAGACTGCTCATGAATTTCAATTTTTTTCCCGACTTTCTGAAGATGAGGTTATACAAGGCTCCTTACACCAAAGCCAAGATCTTTCTGCCAGAAACCTACCAGTGTTCTACCCTGGTACAAGACGTTCACATAGCTTGTATTATAATCCAGCTCTTGTACACTAATGACTGGGTTATATGAGCCATGATTGTGTTATATGAACACTGACGCAAACGATACACCGAAGCAGATGAATGTAAATGAAGCATCTAGCAGTTGTGTCATGTAGTCTAGAAAGTAAATCCACAAAAGCCATGATACTGTATATGGGCTGTTGACAGCTCCATTATGCCATACTTTTACTGTAGAGGGGCATTCACTTCTGAAACAAACAAATGAAAAACAATCAGATTATTATCAAATGTTCTTGAAAATCAGTTGGCAGACGGCTGCTGCCAGCCAGTATGTAAATGTTATCGACTGGCAAGATAAAACATGTGGCCTAGCTCCAAATAAACTGAATAACATTGCCAGGCTGGAATCTTCAAGCCTAGTAACAAGCTTATTTGATTCAAATGCACTCAAGTAATGACTAAAGATGGCAATAAATTTAAAATAGCTGTTGAGCCTCCATACATAAGACTAGTAGAAAAAACCTTAAAAATAATCCTATAAAGTGTCTATGTGATGCTGCCACACATAGCATACATAATGCCACCATATAGTGCTCAAATTATATGCAGTATCCAAATAATACTATCCAAACATGGACAATGGGCAATTGTCCAATTTGCCACCCCCTAAAACCACCCCTGACTTTAGACTCCTAATGTTGTTGTTGTTGTTGTTGTTGTACCTAACCACTGATTATAGATGTGACCTACATTAAGTGAGCTAAAAACTGAAAAAATGTTAATGGTTTCCCGGGTGTTCAACACTGATAGTATGTCCTCAGAACAAATCATCAATATGTGATCATTAGGAATCTGACTCCCAGCAGCCCTGCCAATCAGTTGTGAGCACCACTGTATCTTCCTAGGCCAGTGACCTCACATTAATTGGTCTCAGGGCTGATTTGCAGTTTGGTACCTTTCAAGTGAATGGACATGGGCCGCAATTACAATCACAGGTGCTATATGACACATGGTGCTGTGCTTGTTGAACTGTGAGGAGGCTGTAGTGCTTACTGTAGCACATAAGTCTCTTCAAATAGCTGATCAGCTTTGGTGCCGGGAGTCAGAACCCCACAGATCAAGTATTGATGACCTATCCTGTTTATAGGCCATCAATATTGAACTCCTGGAAAATCCCTTTAATGTACTGTAAGTAAATTCGGAAATTTTTACCCCAAAAAAGTAATCTAAAGCATACATCTGTGAATCTACTTTAAGATCTACTTAAACTATGTAACAGTGGTTGCTGTCCTCCGATGTCCCCCTGCTTACCACCGCAGTCCCAGGCTCCGTGTCTGCCAGTGAATGTGCTCCATGGCTTCCTTCCAGTCCTGGACACAGCATGCTTTCAGCTTGTTCCTTGTAGAACTTCCTGTGATTGATGAATTTAGCACATGTGACCGTGCTGACCAATCCTATAGTGGTCCAGCCAGCTTTCCAGGTGCCTGAGTATTGAGATCCTTGTGTTTTGCAGAGGTTGCTATATCTCTCTGCGTCTGTTCCACATTTGAGTTCACACATAGGCGTGTCGGGTGTGCCGGGGCACACCCTAATCAAGCCGACTTGAGGTTCTATCACCTCCATGCTTCACTGCCATCTTGTTTGTAAGTAGGGCCGGGAAGCACTGAAAGAGCTATACTCACCTCTTCCTGGTCCGCAGCGCTGCACTGTAAAGGCTGCAAACAATGTTAGGCCACACAGTGAGCGCCCACACAGCAGACTGTACAAGAGGATTACCGAGCGCGGACAGTGAAGGGCGGCGGCGTCCGGAGCAGGAAAGGTAAGTCTTAATTTATTTTATTTGGGAGCTGATGGAGGCACTGGGGGCTGAAGAGGGGCACTGGGGGCTGAAGAGAGGCTACTGGGGGGCTGAAGAGGGGCACTGGGTGGCTGAAGAGAGGCATTGGGGGCTGATATGAGGAACTTAGGGCTAATATGAGGCACTGGGGGGCTGAAGCGGTGCACTGGGGGGCTGAAGAGGGGCAGTTGGGGCTGATATGAGGCAATGGTGAGCTGAAGAGAGGCTGCTTGGGGGATGAAGAGGGGCATTGGGGGCTGATACGAGGCACTGTGGGCTAATATGAGGCACTGGGGGCTGATATGAGGCACTGGGGGCTGATATGAGGCACCGGGGCTCTTATCTGAGGTCTGATTGGGGGTCATTCACATTGGGGTCTGATCTGAGGTCATATTGGGGTTTTATTAACATTGGGGTCTTATTAGGGCTGTCAGCTGAGGTCTGATTAACATTAGGGGTCTGATTGGTGGTCTGACCTCAGGTGTAATGAAAAATATTTTTTTCTTATTGCCCCCCTCTAAAACCTAGGTGCGTCTTATGGGCCGGATCATCTTATAGGGCGCAAAATACAGTAAGTGTAAAAATTATTTCTTCTCCCTTAATTATATTGATAGTGCGGGTCTGTATGTATGTATGCAGAGTGTATTTGTGTATATATATGTGTGTGTATGTGTATATAATATATACATACATACACACGCGCATGGCGCGTGTTTTTGTGCTTTAGGGTGCACACCCTAATGCAATAGGCTGCGCACGCCTATGGGTTCACACCCGCTGGTTCATGACAAACTAATTTCTTACATATGCAAATCCAGGGTATTCTTTATGGTTTACATTTACAGTACATTGGTGTAATAAGGAAAATATGCAATACTTTTTGATCTCTATTGAGTAACACAGTGTGACAGACCTTTCCTTTAAGACTGCAAACAGGATGACTGGTTGAAAAGAATTTCATTTATACACAGATTAACAATAGAAGAGTTTTTCTATTTATACACATTACTTGTGAAATTGTTTTTTTTTTTTTGTTAATTAAAAAAGTCTTTACTACTGAATGCACGTAGGCTTCACACTAAAATCTAATTAAATGCATTATAATCCAAATTAAGAATTGGCTTCCATACCCTGGATAATGCAGTTTGGGTGTAATTTGATCTGTAGAAAATGGAAGGAAAAAAAAGGTAGGGATCAACACCTACTAGTTAATACACACATATCCAGCAGTTTTTCAATATATTTCTGCGTAGCATAATTCTCCCAAGGGCTCATTTTATGAGGTTGTCTATCCCTCCAGGGAAATGTTTCTTGAATCCTAGCCCCTAATAGCATACGTTAATTTTGTCTGGAGATAAGAGGATACTGCCTGTTTCTGCCTAGTAATTTAATAGAAACTTGAATCTAATTTAATAGATCCTTTATGTCTCTGTCAGAGACTGTTAAAATGTATTGATGTAATATCTCATAGAAGTT
Organism: Bufo gargarizans; assembly: GCF_014858855.1. Taxonomy (NCBI): domain Eukaryota; kingdom Metazoa; phylum Chordata; class Amphibia; order Anura; family Bufonidae; genus Bufo; species Bufo gargarizans. Next base: position 266,510,398 of record NC_058082.1, on the reverse strand, counting down.
AGCAAATACATTAATCTCCAGGGATCTTGTGATAACAGTTTGTTATCAGCATGCGAAGTAGATAAAGGACCCTGTGGAAACCAACTGATACTATGCAATCAAAAATAACATTTGCTAGCTTTGCCCAGAAAATCAAACATTTTTTATTTGAGTTTGTAAGCCTGTGAGCATCAGGTAGCAAAGCTTTATTTTATGGAAATATAGCAGTTTTTACCAAATACAGATTATAAACATTACATCATTATACCAAGAGGCACAATGTCTACACAACAATCTGAACATTTCCTTCTTTAAAAATTTTTTTTTTAACAAAATGATCATTACCGAAAGTGCATAAACAGATTTCAGTGGCTGAAATTCAAGAACAATGCTTTTACTAAACATGCAGATGTGATATTAATTTCAGAATGGCCATATTGGAAAGATCCACCAGCAATCTAATTTGTCTCCAAATTGGCCAGTTCTTTGTTCTGAAGTGTCTGGCAGCTGCTAGTCCAGATCTCTCTAATGAAATAAACATGCATGCTTGATTAAACCAAGTAGGCATGTTTATGATAAGGTTGGGGGGTAGCTGTCTGCTGAGCTAGTTTTCAGCAGACAGATATCTAATCGGTATGGCCTGTTAAATGCCAACTATAGAAAATAAAATGGAACGCTTGTAAGACAGGTTTGTTAATGCAGAGTGGTATATGCTGTATCCTTTGTGCAATGTGCGCAACTGATGAGGTTGTGCATGGAGACACTAGATTTTTAGACAAAGTCTATCGTGGGACTGATTCTTCCCAATGACATTGGCTAGAATCGGTGTTAGAAAACTAGTCATAGAGAGGGAAGATAGAAATTTTCCTCAGCACTACCCCCAAACATAGATTGTGAGCATATTACTGTCTGTATCATTTAAAATTATATTCTTACAAGGTATGGGTTTTCTTAGCATTGAGTAACTATTGCTGTGTATGTGAAGATTCTTTTTAGAAAATAACTTGGCTGTGAATGCTACCATCTAGCAACCACTTATGTCATTTTGATCTTGTTGAATACGATCAAATATCCTACTACTTGAGCATTAGATTTAGTGGCAGGGTCATTGGTATATATGTGTCATAAAATGTCTAAACTTCTAAAATATGAAAAATATTTATCATAGGTGGTGAATGATATAATGCAAAAAAAGTCTCATGTGCCATTTTTGTTATCTCAACCCCCCCCCCCCCCCAAAGAAACTTGTATGAAAGCAATAAAGTCATATGAACCCCAAAATGATACCAATAAAAATATTCACTACTTGCCCCACAAACAACAAGCCCTCACACAACTATCTAGATAGAAATCTAATGAAAGCTAGTATGGTAATGTAAACGAAAAAAATATAAGTTTTTTTGAAATATTAAAACATAAAAATATAAATTTGGCATCACTGTAATGACCAATTATGTCCTTTTTAGTCCACAGTGAGTGTGTTAAGAGCAAAACTTTAAAAACAATGTTGGAATTGCATTTTTATTCAATTTAACTCACAAAAACAAACAGCAGTTATGTGAACAATTTGTGGTACAGATCAGCTTGTGTAGACCCACTGTGCCAAATAACTGGTTTTACTTTGGGCTAAACTCCAATGGCATTACGACATTCTCCTGGTATTCACCCTTTAACCCCTGTACAGAGATCTGGTCTTTGCTGCCGGAAGTCAACCGGACTGCTACCTCCTGGGATAGTCTGAGAGTAGTTTGCAGCTAACCCACTGAAACTAACACATATCTAGGGCAAGTACAAGCTGGAGCCCAGACAAGTGCAAACAGAGAATAAACACAGATAAATTGCAATAGCACTACACTATCAGAACGACATTGCTGGTCACCAAGAAACATAAATCTCAAGCACCTTTCAGCTGGTGAGGGCACCTTAATACCCAGGAACCCCCAGTCATGGTTTGGGGAAGATTTAGAGACAGAGGCTTAAGCACACAGAAAAAGCATGCAGTAAAGTGGCAGACATAGACAATTGACTAAACAATTTTTAAACAGTTAAGTATGACAAAAGCTAACAGGTAATTCTGAATATCTTAATTTAACTTACTAATTTTAGGGTATTAATCCTGCTTTCTGAAACCGGTAGTGTGATATTACATGTGTGTACAGTCTGAGCTGTGGGTAACAGCACCCTTACTGGATTTCCTTCAAGAAATGTTAACTTTGTTAGCAACTGATTCTAATTATGAGGGATGGATCTATTTATTGACAAAGGAAAGGTAAAAGGGCAGATAGAACAAAGGCTAAGCATTTCTCATGTATCATGTTTAAAATTAACAAAAATATGCATGTTGTGAAGTCTCACTGAGCTTTTTACATCCATGGATTAAAACTAGCACAAGCCTTAGGTATTAGTTTTCTCATGCTGCATCACACACAGAAAAAAAATCTGAATCCTTTAATGTCTGCACTGGACTATTTGTAAACAGGCATCGAGATTCTATTAGAGGCCTCAAATATTTTGAGATAAATAAGCAGAAAACTAACCCTGAAAAAACAAGAAATAATAGAAAAAGAAAAGATCTCCCTCTTAGGACCTTAATTCTATGCCCCCATTTCATATTGTATGATGTTTAGGCCTCATGTACGCGACCGTTGTGTGCATCCGTGGCCGTTGTGCCGTTTTCCCGTTTTTTTTTCGCGGACCCATTGACTTTCAATGGGTCCGTGGAAAAATCGGAAAATGCACCGTTTTGCAGCCGAGACTGTGATCCGTGTATCCTGTCCGTCCAAAAAATAAGACCTGTCCTATTTTTTTGACGGACAACGGTTCACGGACCCATTCAAGTCAATGGGTCCGTGAAAGAACACGGATGCACACAAGATTGGCATCCGTGTCCGTGATCCGTGGCCGTAGGTTACTTTCATACAGGCGGATCCAAAGATCCGTCTACATAAAAGTTTTTTCAGATCTAAGTTTTCACTTCGTGAAAACTCATATCCGACAGTATATTCTAACACAGAGGCGTTCCCATGGTGATGGGGACGCTTCTAGTTAGAATACACTACAAACTGTGTACAAGACTGCCCCCTGCTGCCTGGCAGCACCCGATCTCTTACAGGGGGCCGTGATCAGCACAATTAACCCCTTCAGGAGCGGCACCTGAAGGGGTTAATTGTACTATCATATCCCCCTGTAAGAGATCAGGGCTGCCCGGCAGCAGGGGGCAGACCCCTCCCCCCTCCCCAGTTTGAATATCAGTGCGGCCCCCCCTCCCTCCCTGTATTGTAATAATTCGTTGGTGGCACAGTGTGTGCCCCCCTTCCTCCCTGTATTGTAATAATTCGTTGGTGGCACAGTGTGCACCCCCCATCGGCCCCCCCTTCCTCCCTGTATTGTAATAATTATTCGTTGGTGGCACAGTGTGCGCCCCCCTACGCCCCCCCTTCCTCCCTGTATTGTAATAATTTGTTGGTGGCACAGTGTGCGCCCCCCATCGCCCCCCTTTCCTCCTTGTATTGTAATAATTATTCGTTGGTGGCACAGTGTGCGCCCCCCATCGCCCTCCCCCATCATTGGTGGCAGCGGAGTTCCGATCGGAGTCCCAGTTTAATCGCTGGGGCTCCGATCGGTAACCATGGCAACCAGGACGCTACTGCAGCCCTGGTTGCCATGGTTACTTAGCAATAGTACAATAGTAAAAGATTCATACTTACCTGGGAGCTGCGATGTCTGTGTCCGACCGGGAGCTCCACCTACTGGTAAGTGACAGTAATGCGCCGCACAGACCTGTCACTTACCAGTAGGAGGAGCTCCTGGCCGGACACAGACATCGCAGCTCCCAGGTAAGTATGAATCTTGTACTATTGCTAAGTAACCATGGCAACCAGGGCTGCAGTAGCGTCCTGGCTGCCATGGTAACCGATCGGAGCCCCAGCGATTAAACTGGGACTCCGATCGGAACTCCGCTGCCACCAATGATTGGGGGGGGGGATGGGAGGCCGCACACTGGCCACCAATGTTGTTAATGCTATAGAGGGAGGGGGGCCGATGGGGGGTGCACACTGTGCCACCAACGAATAATTATTACAATACAGGGAGGAAGGGGGGGCAGCACACTGTGCCACCAACGAATTATTACAATAGAGGGAGGGAGGGGGGGGCCGCACTGGCCACCAATGATATTCAAACTGGGGAGGGGGGTTCTGCCCCTGCTGCCTGGCAGCCCTGATCTCTTACAGGGGGGTATGATAGTACAATTAACCCCTTCAGGTGCGGCACCTGAGGGGTTAATTGTGTTGATCACGGCCCCCTGTAAGAGATCAGGTGCTGCCAGGCAGCAGGGGGCAGTCATGTACACAGTTTGTAGTATATTCTAACTAGAAGCGTCCCCATCACCATGGGAACGCCTCTGTGTTAGAATATACTGTCGGAAATGAGTTTTCACGATTTAACTCATATCCAGTAGTATATTCTAACATAGAGGCGTTCCCATGGTGATGGGGACGCTTCAAGTTAAAATATACCATCGGATTGGAGAAAACTCCGATCAGATGGTATAAAAGGGACTCCAGACTTTACATTGAAAGTCAATGGGGACGGATCCGTTTGAAATGGCACCATATTGTGTCAACGTCAAACGGATCCGTCCCCTTTGACTTGCATTGTAATTCAGGACGGATCCGTTTGGCTCCGCACGGCCAGGCGGACACCAAAACTTTTTTTTCATGTTCGTGGATCCTCCAAAAATCAAGGAAGACCCACAGACGAAAAAACGGTCACGGATCACAGACCTACAGACCCCGTTTTTGCGGACCGTGAAAAAATACTGTCGTGTGCATGAGGCCTTATAAACACATTTTCATCTATTTGTGTAGTATTCATTTAATGTGAGGAGTTAATGTTATTTTTTTCCACAATTTTGAACAGAAACAAATGCTACTACAATCTATCTAAAGACTGAGGTAAAGTAACTACTAAGTCAAAGAGTTCAACATAAGAGTAAAAAAGGATGGCACAAGTTAATTAAAAAATATAATGGGCTGAATGTAGGAAAGGACTTCTGAAGTAAATTACAGGCCTTAGATTCTAGAGGACAATTTTTCAAAAGTAGAAATAAGGCCATACAGTATGTTTGTATGTTCTTTTAAAATATTCAAAGAGCACCATAAGTGGAACAAAAGTTAATACACAAGATTACCATTTCTTAAAGGCTATGGACAACTTTGACATAGAAAAAGTAATTGTTACAAAATTTGGGGCCACCATCAAAATACTGTGTATGGGCCACATGAAGCATTGATCAGTTTAATATTTTAAAGGATAGTGGGTCTGTGCTTTATCTAATAGCCTTGGTAGCAAGCCTCCTCTATTACATTCATAAAGCCTTATTGGTGCTTACAGAGACATGCAAATGTTTGAGCACCCTTGGTAAAAATTACTGTTACAATGGACAGTTAAGCAAATTGAGGATGAAATGATCTGCCAAAGGCATAAAGTTAAAGATTACACATTACCTTTGTATTTTAAGCAAAATTTTTTTTTTTTATTCACATTTCAAAATAAAAAGAAAAGAAGAGTGTCCAAAGTAAAAGTTTGGGCACCCTGCATGGTTAATACCTAGTTGTTCCCTCTTTGGCAAATATCACAGCTTATAAACACTTTTTGTAGCCAGCCAAGAGAGATGTTTGAGAGATTTTCATTTATTCTTCCTTACAAAAGTATTCCATTTCTGTGAGATTACTGGGCTATCTTGCATACACTGCTCTTTTGAGGTCTATCCACAGATTGTCAATGATGTTTAGATCAGGAGACTGTGAGGGTCTAATAAACTTTTGGGATAGATATTTTTGACACATACAGATTCCACATATGCCACACTTGCTTTTGAATCATGTTTATTTGGATGTTGATACATGAATTTATGAAGTTTATCATGTTTTTTACCTAATGATGTTATTGATTAATTGATATGTAACACGCTATATATACACTATGTGCACTTCCCCTTTTGTATCACTGCTTAAAAAGGTTCCAGTGTGTGAACCGAAACGTTGCTGTTTGGTGAATAAATGATATGCTTTTTATGCAAGGAAGTGTCGTGGATTCTCTTGGATTATTGTTATTCTGATATTCTGTTAGATTTTCCTAAACTTGCATTATCAATAGCTGATTGTATGTCATTGTCTTTTGATCTATTAAGGACTTATGCAAATTGTGCCTCTAGATTTCAACCAGTCTGCAAAAAGGTGAGGCTCTCCACATTCTCAGAAGAAACTCCATTTAGCAGTGGCCTATTACTTACAAGCCATATGGGCATACTAATGAAGACCTCGAAGGGGACACAAAAAATGCAGGGCAACCCCAGTCATGGCAGCTGCTAACCCAGCAGCCTTTCAGTAGATGGATGAAATAATATCAGAAGCCATAACTCTGACCTCATAACACCCACATCCTTAGAACCCTAGTAATTGTGTTCAGCCTGACATGGGCTTCGGGGAAAGTCTAGACACACCATACTGGACATAAGTCATTTCTCGATATTCAGTATCTGGCCTTATGGAAATCATAACTCGATCATATTTGGTATCTGTATGACCAGGGCGAGGTGACTCAGATTATGGGATCTTACCTGTACCTGCAGTCCCTATCTTACGGTGAGAAATTGCCCTGATTAATATTGCCTCATCGGTTAGCCGTTTGGGAAGGTGGGGCAAAAACCTTAATAATATTAGACGTCCCAGAAGGCCGGACCAAAAGGAGGGAGGTTACATCACAGCCCACCGCTCGGCTGAGGGGGATAAAAATGGGTGGTTGGGAACAGTTCATTGTCAGCCATTTGGGGATCCACATTGTTTGCCCGTATCCTCAGCTGTCCCCACAGCCGGAATATAACTGCTGCATCTCAGTAAGCCAATATTGTGTATTTTATCCCTTTTATTTTATCTGTTTACTTCATTGTTATTGTATGTATATATATATATATATATATATATATTTATCTTTGTATTGCACTGCACTATTGTGTATTAAATTAAAAAATAGATAAGTCCCTTCCTTGTTGTCTTAAAGAACTTACTCTTTCGGAGGGAATAACATTTCCTGGTAATGTTTTAGAATATTTTAGGTCCCATATAGATAACTTGTGTTACAGTGTTAATTTTGGGTTGAGAGAATATGTGAGTATAGGCCCCCATTGCCTTATAGTATAGGTGGTGGCAGCAATTGCGATAGAAAATATTGGGGTGTTAGAATCTAGAAGAGTAAGTTAGAATAGTTCTGTTATCTAGAATAGGTGGGTGGGAATTTATGTGGTAAATTGATGATCTCAATAGCATAATTCACCGCTGTGACGTGACCTGAGAGTAGGGATCATCACAGTAATTAAAAATGGAAGTTAACAAGAACAGTGGAGGTTAAGATAAGGTCTGGAAGACTAAAAGAAAATGCTTGTAGGATTGCTAAAAAGGCAAATCACAGCCCCTACTTGACTGCAAAAGACCTTCAGGAAGAAATAGCAGACTCTGCAGTTGTGGTACATTGTTCTACTGTACAGAGACACCTCCACAAATATGGCCTTCATGGAAGAGTAACCACACAAAAACCTCTCCTGTATCCTCACCATAAAATCAGCGTCAGAAGTTTGCAAAAGAACATCTAAACAAGCCGGATGCAATTAAAAAACAAGTCTGGTGGGCCAATGAGGTTAAAATAGAACTCTTTGGCCACAATGAGAAAAGGTATGTTTGGGGGGGAAAGGGTGCAGAATTTCATGAAAAGAACACCTCTCCAACCATTCAGCATGGGGGTGGATAAATCATGCTTTGGGGTTGTATTGTAGCCAATGGCATGGGGAGCATTTCATGTGTAGCAGGAAGAATGGATTCAATGAAATTCCAGCAAATCCCAGACGCAAGCATAACACCGACTGTAAGAAAGCTAAAAAAAATAGCTTCTACAAATGGATAATGATCCTTAACACACCTCAAAAACCAGAATAGACTACCTTAAAAGGCACAAGCTTAAGGTTTTACCATGGCCCTCACAGTCCCCTAATCTGAACATCATAAAAAATCTGTGGACAGACCCCAACAGTGCATGCAAGACAGTGGAGATGAGCAAAGTTTTGAAAAATTTGATTCAGCAACTTCATTGTAGTTCACCAAGAAATTAGATTTATTTCAAATTAATTAATGAATCGCTATAAATCAGGTATACCCAGGCCTTAGGTTATGTCCACACAGAGTGGCTGTGCTGCGGTTGGGTTCCAGCCAGCCATGCTGTAGTAAAGAACAGTGCGGACAATTAGCCTGAAATTTTCATTTAATAATGAAGACCGCTCTTTATAGCTGGTCTTTATTATTAATAGCCATGCGGCACCTTTAATGCACCTTTAAATAGGGGCTGCTGCTGGTATGGAGTTTGGATTATTAGGTAGGTGTACAATAAGCAAATTATTGCTGTTCTGGCCTGCAATCTCCTGCAGGTTTTTTGCCAGTAAACACTAAATATTAATCAGGTCTGGCAAACCTTCTCCAACCCCAGTGCTCTCCTGCCCTACAGGTAGGAGCCCTTCTTCTGCCTTCTGCTTTTCTTTCTTTTCTACATTCTTATATCATTGAGAATATGTCATCAGGCATATCCAGCTCCTCCTCTCTCTGCATCTTATTGGTGTCAAATTACATTTATGGCTGATGTAGGAATAAGTAAATATAGGAATAAATAAATAAAACTGACGCAGAGTAAGTCTTCCTGCACTCCCCCTCTACAGTATTCTTCTTTTAATTGTTTTCTGCAACACTGTCCCTAGCACATGAGTGCTTGCAATGTCTTTCTCTATGCTCAGATCGCAGGACAATGGAGGAGACCATGTAGATAAGTGCTTTTATAGGGCTGTGACATCACAGGGGATGGCTATCTACAAATTAGCTGGCTACACAGTATTATGGGTGATCTTGCGTTTTCAGGCTTGTCTTCTCTACACTTAGTTTTGCTTTGTAACATGTGCAGACACCATTTTATGAAAACCTGATTCGTTACCACGAAGCATAAGAAAAATCTGATTTGTTTTGAATCTAAGTTTTTCTAAACTTCGGACTGAATTCAGTTTCGAATGCTTCGCACAACACTACAAGACAGCACAGGAATCTGACAGAATTGGAAGACTTTTGCAAAGAACAATGAATTAAAATTCCTCAAACAAGAATGGAAAGATTCTTGGATGGCTACAAGCTGTTATACTTTCCAAAAGAGGTGCTACTAGGTACTAACCATGCAGTGTGGCCAAACTTTTGCTTTGGGCCATTTTCCTTTTTTGTTATTTTGAAAGCGTAAGAGATGAAAATGTTGAACATAGTTTTTGCCTAAAATAAAATGGAAGTGTGTCCTCTTTAACCTTATGCCCTTTGGTGATCATTTCATCTTCAACTTGCTTAACTTTTCGCAGCAATAATAATTTTTACCAGGGGATACAAACATTGTGTTCACTTGACTGGTAGATTTCTGGAACATCTTTTGACTTAAGAGTACATTGTCTTGACGCTCAAACATGTCATACTGCAGTGGAATATACTATACTGTATGTATATAAAGCATCTCATGGAATTGTGCACAATGTCATCCTCTTTCTACTTGAGATACATGAAGCATATAGACATTAACTTAGACTAATGTATCATAAATGTAGCATCATTTGTAGTGTCCAACAATGTAACATTTTTCCGGGGGATATTATGTATTTCTAGCATCTTCTAGCCATTTAATTTATTAGATTATGGGGCAAAATAGTTGTAGCAATCATGTAATGCCTTGGAATCCTTAGTGATATAATACCTGGAAATGTTTCTGAGGGATCCCATTCATAGGTCATGGTTATATCAGTAGAAATAAGTCAAACAGAAAAAAAGGACTTGAAAGATGTTTCGCTAGTCATCTTACATCTTCTGGTTAATGAATGAGTTGAATTAAAGGATAGATGAGAACTTTCACAAACATATTGCAATTCATTTTGCCGTTAAATGCTCAAACTAGTATGAGAATATGAGAAAACAGCAAAAAAAATTGGCATTGATAATGCCAGTAGGATAACTAGTGAAACAGCTTCAAGAAAAATAAGTACAGTTGTTTTGACTTATTTCTACTGAAATACGTAGACATCATTACTAACGTTATACCAACATATCCCAAGTGACATGATATCTGGAAATCCTTACTAACTGCCTTGAATGGAGATTGATAAATAGAATATCACTGATGAAAGTTTATTTTTTTTTTACATGTTTAGCTTGTGTAACAGTATGTAAAAACGTTATGAAGCTGCATTTATAATTGACTGTGATATAAAACAAATCATTGCAAAAAAATTGTTAAAAGCCAAGTAACTGTCCTTCACATTGCTACAGATTCACTAACAGATTCCTGAGACATCTGTAGCCTCTTGTTCATCTGAAGATATAATGTCATGTTCTCCGTCAGTGCATATATTTCTATCTGTCAAAAATCATGACAAAAAAATCTAGAAATAAGTGGCCTCTTTGAAAACTGCACAAATAAATTAAAAGGCACTTTTGTTTAGCTTTTAAAGATTATAGAGAAGTATTAAAGTCTATGTTTATCTCAATAAACTGCATGTTAGGCGGCAGGGGGATTAAATTGAAGAAACATTCCTGGTACACTTTATTTTGGTTTGTGAAGGACATGTCTCTTTTGTGTTCTGTAAAACCTTATGGCATGCACCATAGGCACTAGACATATCATAATGTCCTAGATTTAGCAATGTGTTTGCACCTAGAATCTGTCTAACAAATGGTGCAATTTGGCGCAAGTAGAATTTCTACAGTTTTTTCTGACTCTGGGGGAGGGTTGACGGAAAGGGATGTAGCTGTGTGGGAAAAGGGACATGGTCAAAGATGCTATGCGTCCATTCATGTACAGTTGCGAGAAAAAGTATGTGAACCCTTTGGAATAATAGGGATTTCTGCACAAATTGGTCATGAAATGTGATCTGATCTTCATCTAAGTCACAACAATATACAATCACAGTGTGCTTAAACTAATAACACACAAATAATTAAATGTTACCATGTTTTTATTGAACACACCATGTAAACATTCACAGTGCTGGTGGAAAAAGTATGTGAACCCCTAGACTAATGACATCTCCAAGAGCTAATTGGAGTGAGGTGTCAGCCAACTGGAGTCCAATCAATGAGATGAGATTGAAGGTGTTGGTTACAGCTGCCCTGCCATATAAAAACACACACTAGTTCTGGGTTTGCTTTTCACAAGAAGCATTGCCTGATGTGAATGATGCCTCGCACAAAAGAGCTCTCAGAAGACCTACGATTAAGAATTTTTGACTTGCATAAAGCTGGAAAGGGTTATAAAAGTATCTCCAAAAGCCTTGCTGTTCATCAGTCCATGGTAAGACAAATTGTCTATAAATGGAGAAAGTTGAGTCAAACAGAAAAAAGGACTTTAATTTTTTTCCTTGAAGATGTTTCGCTAGTTATCTTACATCTTCTGGTTAATGAATGAGTTGAATTAAAGGATGGATGAGAACTTTCACAAACATATTGCAATTCATTTAGCCGTTAAAATGCTCAAACTAGTATGAGAATATGAAAAAACAGCAAAAAAAATTGGCATTGATAATGCCAGTAGGATAACTAGTGAAACATCTTCAAGAAAAATAAGTACAGTTGTTTTGACTTATTTCTACTGAAATACGAAGCATTGCCTGATGTGAATGATGCCTCGCACAAAAGAGCTCTCAGAAGACCTACGATTAAGAATTGTTGACTTGCATAAAGCTGGAAAGGGTTATAAAAGTATCAAAAGCCTTGCTGTTCATCAGTCCACGGTAAGACAAATTGTCTATAGATGGAGAAAGTTCAGCACTGCTGCTACTCTCCCTAGGAGTGGCCATCCTGTAAAAATGACTGCAAGAGCACAGCACAGACTGCTCAATGAGGGGGAAGAAGAATCCAATAATGTCAGCTAAAGACTTGCAAAAGTCTCTGGCATATGCTAACATCCCTCTTTAGCGAATTTATGATACGTAAAACACTAAACAAAAATGGATTTCATGGGAGGATACCACAGAGGAAGCCACTGCTGTCCCAAAAAAAACATTTCTGCACATTTACAGTTTGCATAAGAGCACCTGGATGCTCCACAGCAGTGCTGGCAAAATATTCTGTGGACAGATGAAACCAAAGTTGAGTTGTTTGGAAGAAACACGCAACACTATGTGTGGAGAATAAGAGGCACAGCACACCAACATCAAAACCTCATCCCAACTGTGAAGTATGGTGGTGGGGGCATCATGGTTTGGGGCTGCTTTGCTGCATCAGGGCCTGGACGGATTGCTATCATTTAGGAAAAATGAATTTCCAAGTTTATCAAGACATTTTGCAGGAGAATGTAAGGCCATCTATCCAGCAGCGGAAGCTCAACAGAAGATGGGTGTTGCAACAGGACAACGACCCAAAGCAGAGAAGTAAATCAACAACAGAATGGCTTAAACAGAAGAAAATATGCCTTCTGGAGTGGCCCAGTCAGAGTCCTGACCTCAACCTGATTGAGATGCTGTGGCATGACCCTAAGAAAGCGATTTACACCAGACATCCCACGAATATTGCTGAACTGAAACAATTCTGTAAAGAGGAATGGTCAAGAATTACTCCTGACCGTTGTGCACGTCTGATCTGCAGCTACAGGAAACGTTTGGTTGAAGTTATTGCTGCCAAAGGAGGTTCAAACAGTTATTAAATACAAGGGTTCACATACTTTTTCCACCTGCACTGTGAATGTTTACATGGTGTGTTCAATAAAAACATGGTAACATTTAATTCTTTGTGTGTTATTAGTTTAAGCAGACTGTGATTGTCTATTGTTGTGACTTAGATGAAGATCAGACCACATTTTATGACCAATTTGTGCAGAAATCCATATTATTCCAGTGTTCACATACTTTTTCTTGCAACTGTATGTTTTCAGTTATGATTAAATGGATATTAGCTACATAATAGTACCAAATTGATACTTTTTATCCTGTTATTTAAACATTATACAAATTATAGTAATATTATTTAGGCAGAGTTAATTTTTTTCCCCATCAGTTATTGTAAGCCAAAACCAGGTACGGGTCAAAAACACAGAATAGGTGCAAATCTTTCAAAAAACAAACAAACAATGTAGCAAACTCTGTCAGGCAGAGCAAGGGCACATAATTTTAAAAAGGCTAACTTCCCTGGGTTGAGGGCAGCATTTCAGGGCGTTGACTGGGAGCAGCCACTGTCACATAATAATACTGTGGATATATGGGAGAGCTTTAAATCCACATTGAATAATTGCACTCTTTTTTTTTTATTCCTTTTGGTAACAAGTATAAACGGCTAAAATTAAACCCCACATGGCTTACAGCTACTGTAAAAATGGCAATAAAAGACAAAAAAAGGCAATTAAAAAATACAAATCTGAGGGGTCAGCTGTAGCATTTGAAGATTGCAAGGGCTTAATAAAATCTGCAAAAAGGAGTTAAAATTAGCAAAAATATAAATATATAAGTGCTAAAAAAACAAGGTCTGAGCAGGTAGGTCCCTAAATAATGGTAAAGAGGGGGGGGGGGAGTCACTGAAGATAAGGAAAAGGCAGAGTTACTAATTGTTTTTTTTAGCTCTGTATATACAAAATTATAGAAAGGAGCTGATATCTGTGGTGCTGGGGCTGTTAGTACATCCAGTAATATACTCAATCGGCTAACTGTAGATATGGTCCAAGATAAGTTAAATAAGGTAAATGTAAGCAAGGCTCCGGGTCCAGATGGATTACACCCAAAAGTGGTTAAAGAGCTCAGTTCAGTCATTGCTGTACTGCTACAGTGTCAAATGATTGGCACAAGGCAAACGTAGTGCCCATATTCAAAAAAGGATCTTATAGACCAGTTAGTTTAACTTCTGTTGTGGGAAAAATCTTTGAAGGACTCTTGAGGGACTATACACAGGAGTATGTGACTGTAAATAATATTATAAGTGATAGTCAACATGGGTTTACCAAGCACAGAGGTTGTCAGACAAACCTGATTTGTTTTTATGAGGAGGTGAGTAGTAGCCTGGACAGAGGGGCAGCTATGAATCTAGTGTTTCCGGATTTTGCAAAGGCTTTTGATACTGTCCCTCAAAGACGTTTAATAGGTAAAGTAAAGTCTATAGGCTTGTAAGGTCTATAGTTTGTAATTGGATTGAAAACTGGCTGAAGGACCGTGTCCAGAGAGTTGTGGTCAATGATTCCTATTCAGAATGCTCCAGGGTTATAAGTGGTGTACCCCAAGGTTCAGTGCTGGGTCCTCTATTATTAAATTTATTAATTATATTGAGGACAGGATTAATAGGACAATTTCAATTTTTGCAGATGACACCAAGCTATGTAGCACTGTACAGTCTTTGGAAGATGTCCATAAACTACAAGCTGACTTGAACACTCTGAGTGATTGGGCATCAACTTGGCAAATTAGGTTCAATGAGGTTCAACCATGCTGCAGTTTGCTTTCCGTCCTGGGATGCGGAGCAAGATGGATCCAGCATGACCCACAATGCAAGTCAACGGGGACGGATCAGTTTTCTCTGACACAATCTTATGCAATAGATAACGGATCCGTCCACCATTTACTTTCAATGGTGTTCATGACAGATCCGTCTTGGGTACGTTAAAGATAATACAACTGGATCCGTTTATAACGGATGCGTATGGTTGTATTATCAGTAACGGAAGCGTTTTTTCTGAACCCTGCCATATCCAGCAAAAACACTAATACGAAAGTAGCCTTAGATGAATGGGATAACTGAATATAGCATACAATGGCATTAGTCATGTGACAAACAGGTCATGGCACTCAATTATTAATAAAATCATAGGACCTAGAGCAGGGATCAGCAACCTCTGGCACTCCAGCTGTTCTGAAACTACAACTCCCAGAATCATCTATTCTCTTCTGTGGTGTTATGAGAACAGTTGAGTAAGTTGTCATGCTGGAAGTTGTAGTTTCATAGCAGCAGGAGTGCCGAAGGTTGCTGATCCCTGACATAGAGAATTATATGAGTCGAACATCCCTTTAATGTAAAGATTGAATACAACAATGCTCTAAATAGAATTCTAACTGCAAGTTGTGTGTCTTGCAACCTTACTGGTAGTAGATTGGGATAATTCAATATGAAATTTGGCAGGATATATTATCATACTGTGAAGCTTATATTAATCAATAAAAGGTTGAAAGTGAATGTCAATTTAAATCTGTATATCAGCTAGTGAGTTTATGAGAGGTTAGATTAGTTGAGTGCTGGACCGGAAAGGCAGACCTTTAAGTTTAATTCCCTTTGAGTCTACTCCATTAGAAGAGACTAATGGCAATATGCATTGCTTTTATTCTTCCCATGTAAGCCATTAATGTGTGTCATAAGGTTATGAGTCGAGAATTTGTTATGGCATGTGCATTACACTCTTTTTTTAAGATGTTTTCTACGGTTATCACAAACAATCGATTTCTGATTTGTGCATTGGTGGTGAGGGCATTTTCATGAAAATAACATAAATTGCACCCAGTATTGTTGCAAAACTATTTTCACACCAAGAAAACTTATTTAAATGAATCTGGCCCGGGGATCAGCCAATTGCTAAATAAATGGTTCGCTCCATAATACTTGGAAGGGCCTGCCAGATGTAGAACCTGTTATACACTCTAATCTCTGGCTCAGGGTATATTGAGAGAATTAGTATAGACAGCCCAAACCATTAATCAATAGAATTAACAGAAAAGACGGGACCCCATAGCAGAGATTTTAAATTGGACCCTCATTATGGTGTTGGGTTTTGTCTACTCAGGACTCGGGGACTATTGGTTACTTCCTCATCAAATCCTTTCTATAAAACTTAGTTGGGTTTTTCTAATTCTCCTTTAAAAATAGTACAAACCGGATTCCAAAAAAGTTGGGACACTATACAAATCGTGAATAAAAACTGAATGCAATGATGTGAAGGTGCCAACTTCTAATATTTTATTCAGAATAGAACATAAATCACTAAAGAGAGGTGGAGCACGTATCCCAATCAAGGATATCCAAGGTGAACCTGCAGTGGGACAGAGCGAACACCACTAAGCACTGCCACTCACAGCCGGACCTGGAAAACTACGGTAATGTACCATATGAGCCTTTACCTAAACAGCTAGGCCGCTTTTCTGTCTGGTGCCCAGAGATATACTCTACCCAGAACTTCCACCACGTGGGACGCCACGGTGAAGACGGCAGAAAGTTCGCATGTGAGTAATAAAATAATTGATTATATGCGTATATATTACCGCTCAACTGCTTCACTGTTCAAACAATGAACCATTGCTGCTACGATCTAAAGCGGTGTTAACCAGAGATTTGCTGGACTGTTACATTGTATACCATTGCTGCTACGATCTAAAGCGGTGTTAACCAGAGACTTGCTGGACTGTTGCATTGTATAACATAGTATATTTTCCGGACTATATATTGGAACATTCAGCCGACTCTCAGGAACTTTTCTGTTACATTTATAGAAAGACCGAGCCTTAGGATTAACCTCCACAGTCATCTTGCACGGTTGCGTAATACCGCAACCATCTGAACACTTATTACATATTGCACTTATTTATTAACACTATTTCTATGTTTTATCACTTAATTTTGATTTTTGTATTCATTTAATGCACTGGTTATACACTTTTCACAGTTTATTTGATTTTGTGGAGACACCAATCGGTTGCGGCCATTGCTCCAGTGAATTAAATATACTTAGCACTACAGTCTGTATATAATCCGATCCCACGGTTACCATATATACAATCCTTTGGCCAGTATACTAGGCCTCTATCCCCACTGATTAGTAATACCAGTGGACCCATTTACAGCATATTTTATCAAGTATATTTTATTAATTGTATTTATGAATTGCATTTTAATAGGGTTTTAATCTGTTTTGGGTTATATCACTTCAATATATATTTGCACTGTTACAAATAAATTACTGTCACATTGCTTACTTTGTGATCCAGATATTAGAGTGCCCATCCTTTCAATTATTACTGCTTTATTTCTGGTGATCGGGGTACGACATCGGGGTGGAGCACCTTGCCAGCTGGAATCAGGGGTGAGCCGACCTTTACCATATCTATACATTTCTTCCCTGAAAGAGATGATGTCTGGATGGGAGCATTTGTTGTTCTAGAACCTGAATATATTTTTCTGCATTGATGGTGCCTTTCCAGACATGCAAGCTGCCCATGCCACACGCACTCATGCAACCCCATACCATCAGAGATGCAGGCTTCTGAACAGAGCGTTGATAACAACTTGGGTTGTCCTTGTCCTCTTTGGTCCGGATGACATGGCGTTCCAGATTTCCAAAAAGAACTTCGAATCGTGACTCGTCTGACCACAGAACAGTCTTCCATTTTGCCACACTCCATTTTAAATGATCCCTGGCCCAGTGAAAACGCCTGAGCTTGTGGCTCTTGCTTAGAAATGGCTTCTTCTTTGCACTGTAGAGTTTCAGCTGGCAACAGCGGATGGCACGGTGGATTGTGTTCACTGACAATGGTTTCTGGAAGTATTCCTGAGCCCATTCTGTGATTTCCTTTACAGTAGCATTCCTGTTTGTGGTGCAGTGTCGTTTAAGGGCCCGGAGATCACGGGCATCCAGTACGGTTTTACGGCCTTGACCCTTACGCACAGAGATTGTTCCAGATTCTCTGAATCTTTGGATGATGTTATGCACAGTTGATGATGATAGATGCAAAGTCTTTGCAATTTTTCGCTGGGTAACACCTTTCTAATATTGCTCCACTATCTTTCTGCGCAACATTGTGGGAATTGGTGATCCTCTACCCATCTTGGCTTCTGAGAGACACTGCCACTCTGAGAAGCTCTTTTTATACCCAATCATGTTGCCAATTGACCTAATTAGTGTTAATTGGTCTTCCAGCTCTTCGTTGTGCTCAAATTTACTTTTTCCAGCCTCTTATTGCTACTTGTCCCAACTTTTTGGGGATTTGTTGACACCGTGAAAATTTTAATCAATGCATTTTTCCTTTAAAATGATACATTTACTCGGATTAAATGTTTGATCTGTCATCTATGTTCTATTACAAATAAAATATTGACATTTGCCATCTCCACATCATTGCATTCAGTTTTTATTCACAATTTGTTTAGTGTCCCAACTTTTTGGGAATCCGGTTTGTAGCAACAGTAACAATGCCTGGCTCCCTTTTTTCCCAAGGATCATACAGAAGTCATCTCTATGGTATGCAGCTTTGTCCTTAATAAATCCATAAAGACTACAATAAAATTATTTAGCTTACATTAGCATACTTTACTATGGACTTGTGTGTCAAATGCTTACTAGACCTAAATCGCCTCACTCTCAGCAGAACACCTCAGAGGCCTCTTATACTCTAGATCAGTAAAACTGGGTCTATGAAATCTAAGCCATGGAATCAAAATCAGTAGTTTTTGTCTCTTTAGTTCAGAAAATCATTCAAATTTCGATAAAGTTTTATCTATAGTAAGTTCTAACACATTGAAGTGAAGCTTGTTGTCTGTATTAGAGTCTTAAAGTCTTTATAATGATTAAGATTATACATTATTATTCATCTTGTCAGGTTTCATAAATGATTATACTTATGGAAACATTTACACCAGTACTTTATACATTTGCTTTTATTGAAAGCTTCAGGAAACCATTTACCAGTAGTTTGCTATAAGCAAATTGTGTACAGTGGCAGTGACAGTCCACTAAATCTAGGAATATCTGAGAGGTGCTGAAATAGAATAAGTATTTTTTAACATTAAAATGAAATATTCAGCATGAATGCAGCAACAAGTCTATATCAGAAGTCATATTCTTACAGCTTCAAAGTTCCATAGATCTAAGAACAAGCTCTCAAAATTGCTTTCATTTAATCAGTTGTTGAAAACAACATGGCTGAAAAGATTTAACAGCAACATTTATCAGCCTAAGCAATGCCACTAAGAGAAAACAAATTTCTTTTTAGATTTAATAAATTCCATATGCTTCTGGCAAGCTATTCTTTTACAGTGTGTTTACCCATTTACCAATCTATTTCTCCCACAGTAAAATTGGACGTGTGTTTACTGTCACTCTTAGTGTATTTTGCTATGAATTTTTTGAAAACCTTTATACAATTCATAAGCTGTGCAATGCAGTATATTTTCCCTGCTTTATGGTACATAGAAGACATGTCTTAGAAGTAAAGAAATTAGGACATATTGGCCCAGATTTACTAATCCTATAAATGACATAAGCGTAAACAGGCTGTCCAGAACTGCACCAGATGTATCACAGAGGCTGAGGATGGATTATGAATGTGGTGCAAGGATAGACACTTTTCTTTAACTCTATACCAGAGATGGCTAACCTGTAGTGGTGAAACTACAACTCCCATGATGCTACTTTTATTTCTGTTGAGTTCTGATAACAGCCAAGCAAGTGTGTATCTTGGGAGTTGTAGTTTTACCACAGCTGGAGTGCCGAAGGTTAGCCATCATCACAGCTCTACACCAACTATTAGTTGGTATATTTTAGCCAGAATTTTACAGCAGAATTCTGGCACAATTTTGGTGTAAAATGTTGTATCTTAGGCAATTCCCTTTTCTGCAAAGCTCAAATCCTTTTCTGCTAATCCCCATCCCTTTTGGAACAGGTTGAGTAAAAAGGTATAGAAACTCTAGTTGTACAAAATTGTGCCAATTTGTGCCAGCCATAAGACAGATTTTAGGTGTAGACTGTCACGGTAGGTAAGATAAGGGAAGAAAACAAAACGCGGCAAGGCAAACAAAACAAATGACTAGGCCCCAAATGCTAAGGAACAAAGGGGTCACCTCCTAGCAATCCCTAAAACCCTTTCCTTAAGCTGCTATGCCCATGTGCATATCTCGATGGTAGATATGCACATGCCCACGTACCTAAGACTGTAACACACTGAACCAAACCCTCAATTGTAGGGAAGAGGGAAAGAGACACCCAGCTCCTTAACAACCAAAGGAACTAGCATCACCCTAGAGGTCTAGTAAAACAGACCCAGAAAGAAAAAGGGAAAAGGACTTATCTAGAGATGTGTTGGAGCAGACGATACACCAAACTTCCAGAGCTCACATAAGGCAGAACTATAAAGGCTATAGGGAGAGGGAAAGGCTATAGGGAGAGGGAGGAATAAATAGCCTCACCAATTCCCTAAAGAACAACACCTGGGAGGAGGTGGGAATCTGTTCAAACCCACAACAAAACAATCTGTCAGATTGAGTCAAGTGTAGCAACTCTGACAGATCTCCTCAGAACACCCACAGGGCAGGGTGTGTGTCACGGCTGAGGATAGGGGAAACCCTCAGCCCTGCGATGCCAGAAGATGTTAGTGGCTGCTCGGCCAGGACGACAGAATTAGGGAGCAGGTCACCTCCTATCGCATCCCTAATCTGACCCTGACTCCTAGCTGTATGAGCCGACCTTGATGGTAGGAGGGCTCATACTCAGGAACCTCGGATCCCTACTGACCCTCCGCAGATCCCTGAGCTAGGAGCTGGGTAGACAACCTGTTCTTCCTAGACGCGGAGAAACAGGAGTCTAAACTGACCAAGCTGCAAGGGAATATAAACATGAACAGCCTATGGATATGGCAGGAGGATGAAAAGCACTTCCACACCTATCTGCCACAGACACACTGACTGGATCCCGTGCTCAACAAGCTAGTGTCCACACCAAACATAAATGAACACAGCAGACACACAATCACACAGGAACCCAGATCCATAGGTGCATTAAACATGAAAAGGAAAACCACATCAACTAAACATCATGTCAACTAACATTTATGACCACAAGGGTGGCCCTCACTGGCAGATGGTAAAAGACCAGGAGGATGACTCCAGCAACATGCCTGAAGTACCCCCCAGACATCAGGTCTCAACTGAGGCTCAATAGCCCATGTAGCCACACCCACAGAGACACACCCAGTGCTCACACACTAGGAAGGGAATTAACCCTTCTCACACCAGGGAAGGGAAGACAGCCACTTAAAGGGGACGTGCACCCATAAATAAACCTTGTGCACAAAAAACAACCCCAAGGCACACTTACATAGACAGGTTGCCAGGTGCAACCGCATGCACTTACAGCAAGCTGCCTAGCATCAGCTCAGGCTGCTATGCTGTCACATAAATAATGTTGCCAGTGGCAACCACAGGTGAGGCAACATACTTCAGCCCTCACCTGTGATTGACAACCAGACCGCAGACAACTGCATGCAGTTACAGGAGTCACGACCATGACCATGGTCGTGACAGTGTGACATAGACATACAGTCCTGATCAAAAGTTTAAGACCACTTGAAAAATGGCAAAAAATCATATTTAGCATGGCTGGATCTTAACAAGGTTCCAAGTAGAGCTTCAACATGCAACAAGAAGAAATGGGAGTGAGACAAAACATTTTTTGAGCATTCAATTTAATGAAAAAATAAATAAATTTAAACAGGCTGTTTTTCAGCTGATCAAAAGTTTAGGACAACACTTCCAAAAAAACCTAAACCCCCCCAAAACAGAAATCCAACTTCCAAACATGAACTTAGTAATGAGTAGATCCGCCGTTATTGTTTATCACTTCAAAAATTTGTTTTGGCATGCTTGATGCAAGCGTTTCCATGAGGTGAGTGGGAACATTTCTCCAATTGGTGAAGACGGCCTCACTAAGGCCATCTACTGTCTGGAACTGTTGTCCATTTTTGTAAACTTCCCTTGCCATCCATCCCCAAAGGTTCTCAATTGGATTTAGATCAGGGGAACATGCAGGATTGGACAAAAGAGTGATATTATTCTCTTGGAAGAAGTCCCTTGTCCTGTGTGCATTGTGTACTGTAGCGTTGTCCTGTTGAAAAACCAAGTCGTTACCACACAGACGAGGGCCCTCAGTCATGAGGAATGCTCTCTGCAACATCTGGACAAAGCCAGCGGCCGTTTGATGCCCCTGCACTTCCTGAAGCTCCATTGTTCCACTGAAGGAAAAAGCACCCCAGACCATTATGGCACCCCCCTCCACTGTGGTGCGTAGAAAACATCTTAGGTGGGATCTGCTTGTCATGCCAGTAACGTTGGAAACCATCAGGACCATCAAGGTTAAATTTTTTCTCATCAGAGAATAAAACTTTCTTCCACCTTTGAATGTCCCATGTTTGGTGCTCTCTTCCAAAGTCCAAATGAGAAATTCTGTGGCGTTCAAGAAGACAAGGTCTTTGAAGACGTTTTTTGTTTTTGAAGCCCTTCAGTCTCAGATGCCATCTGATGGTTATGGGGCTGCAGTCAGAACCAGTAAGGGCCTAATTTGGGTCGAGAATCGCTCAGTGTCTTGACGGACAGCCAATTGGATCCTCTGACTCAGTGCCGATGACATTTTTTGGGGTCTTCCACTTGACTTTTTTGTTCCATAACCCTCAGGATCATTTAAGAAATTCCAAATGACTGTCTTACTGCGTCCCACCTCAGCAGCGATGGCGCGCTGTGAGAGACCCTGCTTATGAAGTTCAATAACCCGATCACGTTCAAAAAGGGAGAGGCTTTTTGCCTTTGCCATCACAACGTTTGACTACCTGACAGAAAATGACAATGAATCCATATCTTTGCACAGATTCGGCCTTTTAAAGGCATGTGGTCCTTAAATTTGGATCAGCTGAAAAACAGCCTGTATCAGTTTAATTGTTATTTTCAATTAATTGAATGCTCAAAAAAAGTTTTGTCTCACTCTCATTTCTTCTTGTTGCATGTTGAAGCTCTACTTGGAATCTTAAGATCCAACAACGTAAAATATGTTTTTTTTTGCAATTTTTCAAGTGGTCTTAAACTTTTGATCAGGACTGTATTAGTAAATATGGGCCACTGTGTCACACATTGTGTGTGTGTGTAAGGTGAACATAAATGTTTGGCTAAGATTTAGAGTCCATGCATTGAAAAAAAATCTCAATAGATAAAGACAATATTATCTAGAAATATGGGGGATTCATACTATTTTTCTTTGTAGTATATATTGGAGGCGTGACGATCTCCAAGCAGTCATGCACACCTGACCAGTTACTATGCCCTGGAGGCTGGTTTTAAAGTCAGTATAAAACTGAGTCTGCTTACATAGCACCTACCAGTAGCCATTAGGCTCCAGGAGAAGTATATAGTGGGCTCAGCATGCATGTGAGTACTTGCATCCCTGGATCCGATGAAAGCTGTAATGGCACCGGACGGGGTTAAAAGCAGAGTGTGCTTGGCGTGCATGCTGTGCCTGCGCTCCCTGGACTTTGTGTGGCTGTCATGGCCCATAAAAGGTAGAACTAGTGTTAGGGACCACTCATTAAGGCGACCTTGATGTGGTGAGTGGCTTATTACGCTTTGGCCAAAATGTACACCAATGCCTTATTCAACATCCAGCATAAAGGCAGGGCAGAGTGCTGGTTGCAGTGTGCGATTGCATTTTGTGTTTTTGCGTTTGTATCTGTATTATCCAGAAATATGCCATATCTGGTACTCAGATGTGGCACATTTATTTGTTTAGTAGATTAAAGTAGATCAACAGATAAAACAATATAAGAATATTTAAAGAGATGCTCCAGGATTTCATTATTAATGGCCTTGCTTAGGATAAACAATCAATATATTATTTTTTAGGTGTTGGACCCCTTATATCCCCACCAATTATATGCTTCAGAGTAGCTCTGGAACTGGAAGTCAGTAGCAGAAATACATAGCTCTGTCTATTGTGCAGCAGATGGAGCATATAATTACAGCACTTACAGCACAGGAGCTACTCTGAAACAGCTGATAGTTGGGTGAGGGGCATGTTGGGGGACCCACCCCCAACCCAATCTGATATTAATGTCTATCCAGAGATTAGGCCATCAATACTAAAATCCTGGAATACCTCTAAGGACAATAGTTTACCAACATAGTGCCATAGTTTGACTACAAAGAGGCTCACATAGTGCCATATAATGCACAAATCTGTACTGTGAACACTTTACAACACTGAGCCTTACTATGCCCTCGAGCCAAAGATTGTGAAAATATCCAATCATAGTGCCTTCATAGATTAACATTAGGCCCACAGAGTGTCATACAATGTCTGCATAGAATTAGGCCCCATGCACACGGCCGTTGTTCACAGCCGTGTGCGGGCCGTGGAACCGCGGCCTGGATCCCTCCTGAGAGCAGGAGCGCACGGCGTCACTGGTTGCTATGACGCCGTGCGACCCCTGCTGCCGGCACAGTACAGTAATACACTGGTATAGATCGTACCAGTGTATTACTGTACTGTGCCGGCAGCAGGGAGCGCACGGCGTCATAGCAACCAGTGACGCCGTGCGCTCCTGCTCTCAGGAGGGATCCAGGCCGCGGTTCCACGGCCCGCACACGGCTGTGAACAACGGCCGTGTGCATGGGGCCTTATACTGTGGTAAGCAAGGGAGATACTCCATACATAAGCCAAGGTTTATCGGTCTTTAAGGGTCCAACTTTCAGGGCCTCTAAGAGTTGCATTGCAGGGATATCCTGGACATTTAGAATGCCTGGATTAGTAGGGATGTAAACTTTTTTACTTGGTGTTCTTTAGGAATGTGGTTTGCCTCATAATATGTACCCTCATAAAAGGCAGAAAGCTCCTTGGTATTGCCACCTACCATGAAATAAGAAAAAAATACACAGTTGCACACTATAAACCACAGACAAATGGAAATATTAAGATGAAACCATCCACCATCACCATTCTATTGTCCAAGTTGTTGACTTCTTTTCTAAATTATAATTTTTGAGCTAGGAGGCTATACTTTTCTAAACAGCGACAGAACATATATGCTTAATAATTATTAATCAACAAAGTAGACACATGGTTAGGAGAAATTAATGCTATGTGTTGCTCTTTTAGCCTTGTTGGTTGCAAATAGTCATATGAATAGACATCAAACAGTGAGGACCATGTTTACAAGTAATTAGGGGGAATGCAATTAATGATGTTAAGTATAAGTATATGCATAACATGTAGTGACTGATCAACATAATTATAACCTGTTCCTCTTTTCTGCTAAGCACTTCCCATGGTGACACAGCATCACATGATGTTAATTTTAAATGATGGCCTTTTATTTCTCCTAATTATTAAGAGAGTGTATTCACTAATATGAAAATCATGTAATTATGTTACTGTAGTTTTTTTGTGGTGAGTTTGGTCAATCATGGCCATTCAATTCTATTTTAATATTGCTTAACTTATTTTCTGCTATGATGATTTGGAAGGACATCTGTTAGCAGATTTGTACCTATGAGACTGTCTGACCTGTTGCATTTGCGCTTGGCAGCTGAAGGCATCTGTGGTGGTTCCATGTTCACATGTGCCGGCATTGCTGAGAAAAATGTTTTTATATATGCAAATGAGCCTCTAGGTGCAACAGGGGCATTGCCGTTACAACTAGAGGGCACATATGTAAATGGGGTCAAAGCCAATGCCTTGAGCTGCCAAGCGCACATGCAACAGGTCAGCCATTTCCATATACACTCACCTAAAGAATTATTAGGAACACCTGTTCTATTTCTCATTAATGCGATTATCTAGTCAACCAATCCTGGTCAAGACAATCTCCTGAACTCCAAACTGAATGTCAGAATGGGAAAGAAAGGTGATTTAAGCAGTTTTGAGCGTGGCATGGTTGTTGGTGCCAGACAGGCTGGTCTGAGTATTTCACAATCTGCTCAGTTACTGGGATTTTCACGCACAACCATTTCTAGTGTTTACAAAGAATGGTGTGAACAGGGAAAAACATCCAGTATGCGGCAGTCCTGTGGGCGAAAATGCCTTGTTGATGTGATAGGTCAGAGGAGAATGGGCCGACTGATTCAAGCTGATAGAAGAGCAACGTTGACTGAAATAACCACTCGTTACAACCGAGGTATGCAGCAAAGCATTTGTGAAGCCACAACACGCACAACTTTGAGGCAGATGGGCTACAACAGCAGAAGACCCCACCGGGTACCACTCATCTCCACTACAGATAGGAAAAAGAGGCTACAATTTGCACAAGCTCACCAAAATTGGACTGTTGAAGACTGGAAAAATGCTGCCTGGTCTGATGAGTCTCAATTTCTGTTGAGACATTCAAATGGTAGAGTCTGAATTTGGCGTAAACAGAATGAGAACATGTACCCATCATGCCTTGTTACCACTGTGCAGGCTGGTGGTGGTGGTGTAATGGTGTGGGGGATGTTTTCTGGGCACACTTTAGGCCCCTTAGTTTCAATTGGCCATCGTTTAAATGCCACGGGCTACCTGAGCATTGTTTCTGACCATGTCCATCCCTTCATGACCACCATGTACCCATCCTCTGATGGCTACTTCCAGCAGGATAATGCACCATGTCACAAAGCTCAAATCATTTCAAATTGGTTTCTT
Source organism: Bufo gargarizans (assembly GCF_014858855.1). Lineage (NCBI taxonomy): Eukaryota > Metazoa > Chordata > Amphibia > Anura > Bufonidae > Bufo > Bufo gargarizans. The sequence continues at coordinate 266,483,914 of NC_058082.1, read as the reverse complement.
GAACATGACAATGAGTTCACTGTACTAAAATGTCCCCCACAGTCACCAGATCTCAACCCAATAGAGCATCTTTGGGATGTGGTGGAACGGGAGCTTCGTGCCCTGGATGTGCATCCCTCAAATCTCCATCAACTGCAAGATGCTATCCTATCAATATGGGCCAACATTTCTATAGAATGCTATCAGCACCTTGTCGAATCAATGCCACATAGAATTAAGGCAGTTCTGAAGGCAAAAGGGTCTCCAACACCGTATTAGTATGGTGTTCCTAATAATTCTTTAGGTGAGTGTACATTGCACAAATCTGCTGATAAATGCCCTTTAAACTCATATGGTTTACAAAAATGATTGTGTGTATATACAACATATATATGACAATGTATGACACAAACACAATTATTCAGTTTACAGAACCCACAGCTCCTGGATTTTTGCTGTATGCAGTCATGCAAAAGATGAAGATTACTAAAAGTATGGAAATTTTGCTATTCTTCTGGATGAATTATTTTACACTTTGTATGAAATTGCACACAATTGCAGTTGTCTAACTCCAAAGCATATCACTAGTGCACTGCTGATGTTCATTTAAAGCCTATACATTTAGTATAAAATAAAAATATTGCTATGGTCTTAGAGCATATAAAAAAATTGGAGCATATAAAAAAAAATGGTAAAAAGATATATGGACCAATCCCATACAGTCCTCATGCAAACACGATCTCTCTTATAGATAACCACCTATGGAGTGTACGCAGCAGGTCACAAATAACAGGGAGTTAATCAAGTGTCTCCCACTATATGGGTGGTTGCTGATACATAATAAAGGCCTTCTGGGCTCTAGCTGATAATGGCCTTCTAGGATATAGCAGATAATAGAAATGTACCAGTGTATTCTCCGGGGTATATGAACTTCACAGGGTATTTGGTACAACCCGGGCAATACTTGATACACTTGGTTGGATGGGAGAAAGTGTCTTGACAGGCTGCTGCCACTTTGGGTCATATGTATGACACTATCCTTTAAATTGTAGTGGTACATTCATAAATGTTGCTGCAGTAGTATATTTGTAAATGTTGTTGCATAAAGTCTATGCCATCTGTGGATTGAGAGTGTTGATAAATGGTATGCGTGTTAGCTGTAGGTTCGGTTAGTATGTCAATCAAATTTTGTTTAAACAGTTATTGACAAATATGTCCATTTGATCTGTAAGTTGGATTGCTGACTTTTGGATAGTTGGTTAGTAAATGTGTCCATTCAGTCATTAACTAGTAGGTATATTGTGAACCCTTAGTGTTGGTGGTTCAAATCAATCGGTAGCGCCGCTACTACGTGGCGTCCCATGTAGCGGTCGGTACCTGGCTTTCAATCACAATGCTTTAGTGAAGGAATGCATACTTGTTGACAAAGCCAAAATGTCATTGGCATAAGTACATGGGACGTCATATTTATCTGATAAGCTCAACTACAAACTATTGTCATCTTCAACGTTTCAATAATACTTAAATATGTTCAATAGTGATGGCCGAACATCGGACGGGACTCAAACACGCGTTTGCGACCGAATGTTCGACAACCGCACATTTGCAGCGATCCCCATTCACTTTAATGGCAGACGAACCTGAAAAACCTTCAGGTCATATTTGCAGCCACTAAATACTTACTAGAAGTGCACAAATAGTCCCACAACAAGTACAGTGACATACCAGAGGGGGATCAATGGCAAAAATTCCCACAAAAATATGTATTTTAATCAGGGGCCATTTTTATGCGTCTTAAAGGGGAACTCTCAAAAATGTGCTCGGCTGGAGCCTAGAAAAAATGCATTTTAGGCCACGGGAGTGCAGGCCCCAAACATTAGGCATTCACCTGACAGAAAGGAACAAGTGATTATGTGTCTGGAGGTATATTAAACGGTCAGTGGATAAAAAATTTACTGTAGGCCAGTGGAGCACAGGCCCTAAAAATGATGCATTCACCTGACAGAAAAGAACAAGTGATTATGTGACTGGAGGTATATTAGGCGGTCAGTGTGTAACAATTTTACTGTAGGACAGTGGAGTATAGGCCCCAAAAATGATGCATTCACCTGACAGAAAAGAACAAGTGATTATGTGGCTGGAGGTATATTATATGGTCAGTGTGTAACAATTTTACTGTAGGACAGTGGAGTATAGGCCCCAAAAATGATGCATTCACCTGACAGAAAAGAACAAGTGATTATGTGGCTGGAGGTTTATTATATGGTCAGTGTGTAACAATTTTACTGTAGGACAGTGGAGTATAGGCCCCAAAAATGATGCATTCACCTGACAGAAAAGAACAAGTGATTATGTGGCTGGAGGTATATTATATGGTCAGTGTGTAACACTTTTACTGTAGGACAGTGGAGTACAGGCCCCAAAAATTATGCATTCACCTGACAGCAAAGAACAAGTGATTATGTGGCTGGAGATATATTAGACGGTCAGTGGATAATAATTTTACTGTAGGCCAGTAGTGATGGACGAACATCTGCCGTGCGAACACTATCAAATGTTCGCGAACCGCAAGTTTGCGGCGGGTCCCATTCATTTTAATGGCAGGCGAACCTGAAAAACCTTCAGCTCATGTTTGCAGCCAAGAAATAATTACTAGAAGTGCACAAATAGTCCCACAACATGGACAGTGACATACCAGATGTATTATTCGAATTAGCGATCTCCATTCATTTTTTTTTTCAATGCGAAATATCGGCAATTCATTTTTTGCGTACGCGCATACGCAAATGCACTATATAGTACCGAAATGCACTATAAAGAAAGTATATTGGTATATAACACCCCGCTTCAATCATTGAAAATGAATGGGTCTGCATCCGTTCCGAAAAATTGCGGAACAGATGCGGACCCTCTGTAATGCTAGTAACATGTCTGCCATTTTGTGTTTGTACCGGGATCTAAGTACATTGCCACCCAGTACTGGTTCTTGCCCTTTATGCTTATTATACGGGGGTCCCGCTTCAAACACTGGAGCATGAAGGCCCCCATTTGCACTAAATTGGAAGAGGAGGAGTGCCCTGGCCCCTTCTCATCGCCCAGGAGAATGTTGTACTCGGTCTCCTCCCCCCAGCCACGGACAACACCAGGGATCCCCGAAAGTTTAAACTCCCCCTCAAAGACTGCTCTTCTTGCTCCTTCTCCTCCTCCTCCCCCTGCCACCATCCTCCTCTGACTCCTCTTCACACTCTTGCTGACTTGTTTCAGATGGAGTAGCCCCCCTGGGAATGCATTCAGCATTGCGACTTCCTCATCCTCCAGCTCCTGCTCCTTGACGGTTATATCAATGACACAATGCAATGCACGCTCCAGAAAGAGGGGGTAAGGTACGATGTCATTGGTGGCGCCCTGGCTGCGACTGACCAGTTTGGTGATCTCATCAAATGGCCACAGAAGTCTGCATGCATCATGCATAAGCAGCTACTGGCGCGGTGAAAAGAAACCAAGCTCCCCAGAACCAGTCCTGCTGCAGAGTTCGTACAGGTAGTCGTTAACGACGCGTTGCTGCTGGAGCAGCCTATAAAGCATATACAAGGTGGAGTTCCAGCGCATCGGGCTATCACAAATCAGACATCTGACAGGCAGGTGGTGTCGCCGCTGAACTTAAGCAAGGCGAGTCATGGCCGTATAAGACTTCTAAAATGGCCAGAGATTTTCCTGGCATGCCAAAAGACATCCTGGACCTCGGGGTATTTGGCAATGAATCGCAGCACGACTAAGTTCAGAATGTGTGCCATGCACGACATGTGTGTCATTTTGCCCTTTTTCAGCACGGTGAGCAGATTAACACCATTGTTGCACACCACTTTACCAACTGTCAAATTGAGCGGGGTTAGCCAATAATCGGCCTGTGACCGCAGAGCTGAAATCAGTGCAGGACCCGTGTGGCTCTTTGCTTCCAGAGACAACAGCCACAGCACAGCATGGCAACATCTCAACTGGCATGTCAAATAGGTTCTGGGGCGCTTTGGGGGTGCAGCGGAAAAGGCAGTAGCAGTGGAAAAGGAGGAGTCAGCCGAGGAGGATAAGGAGGATGGAGTAGCAGGAGGGGAAAAAGAGGCAGGCCTGCATGCAATCCGTGGTGGTAAAACCAAATCCACATGGGTGCCACGGGTTTCAAGCTTGACAGCTGTCAGAAGGTTCACCCAGTGGGCAGTAAAAGTTATGTACCTTCCCTGCCCGTGTTTGCTAGACCACGTGTCTGTGGTTAGATGTATCTTGGCACCGACACCGTGTGCCAGAGATATATTCAGTTGCCGCTGAACGTGGCCAAATAGCTCTGGGATACCCTTCTGGGGAAAATATTTGCTTCCCTTCTGGGGAAAATATTTGCTTATTTGCTACCATTGCGTTGTGCCAATGGCCACCGAGTCCACCAGTATATATGACAGTAGTTGGTGGGCTAGCAGTTCTTGCAAGTACTAGCCAGCAGTGAGCCGTTTGGCAAGAGGGTTATCTGTCGTCATCAACTTTTTACGCTCCAACATCTGGGCCATGGAAGCCAGCCTTTTGTCAGATGAACGTGACAACGGCATGGCAGAAGGTAAAGTGGAGGACAAATGGGAGGAGATATGAGGAGGAGAGGAGGCAGGACGTGGAGTGCTGACAGTGTAGCTTTGTGGGTTCTGACGACGTTGCTCCCAGTGGGTTCGGTGATAGGAGGCCAGGTGCCTTCTTGGCGGTCGTCCCTAGGCAAGTGTTGTGCTTACAGCGACTTATGTGCTTACTGTGACTTATTCGTTGACATCAAAGGCTTCAGATGGCAACACTATTGTCAGCAGCTGACATGTTAAAAAAAGCCAACATTGCGGAGCCATGCTGCTGCTCTGTCTCTTCCTCTGAACTCCCCTCCTCTTCCTCTCTGGTGGGCACCCACGTGACATTTATCGACACTTTATCATCGTCACCTTCACCACTACTGACATTAGAGATCTCGGAATAGACAGCAACAGCGGGGACCACCCTCCATGGGCTGATCTCAGTACTGTCGTTAATCAGAATTTTGTAGAAGCAGGTATATTGCACCCCTCAGTCAGTATTTATTGGGAACAGGTATATAGAACACCTACATCAATATTTGGTGGAAGCAGGTATATTGCACCCCTCAATCTGTATTTTGTGGAAGCAGGTATATCAAACCCCTCATTCAGTATTTTGTGGAAGCAGGTATATTGCACCCCTCAATCAGTTTTCATGGGAACAGTATATAGAACACCTGAATCAATATTTGGTGGAAGCAGGGATATTGCACCCCTCAATCTGTATTTTGTTAAAGCGGGTATATCAAAACCCTTAATCAGTATTTTTTAAAAGCAGGTATATCGCACTTCTCTATCAGTATTTTGTGGCAGCAGGTATTTAGAACCCCTTAATCAGTATTTTGTAGAAGCAGGTATATTGCTCCCCTCAATCAGTATTTTGTAGAAGCAGGTATATAGCACCCATCAATCAGAATTTTGTGGAAACAGGTATATAGAACCCCTTAATCAGTATTTGGTATATTGCATGCCTCAATCTATATTTTGTAGAAGCAGGTATATCAAAACCCTTAATCAGTATTTTTTGGAAGCAGGTTTATCGCACCCCTCAATCAGTATTTTGTGGAAGCAGGAATATTGCACCCCTCAATCAGTATTTTGTGGAAGCAGGTATACAGAACCCCTTAATCAGTATTTGTAGAAGCAGGCATATTGCATGCCTCAATCTATATTTTGTGGAAGCAGGTATCAAACCCCTTAATCAATATTTGGTGGAAGCGGGTATATTGCAACCCTCAATCTGTATTTTGTGGAAGCAGGTATATCAAACCTCTTAATCAGTATTTTGTGGAAGCAGGTATATCGCACCCCTCTATCTGTATTTTGTGGAAGCAGGTATATACAATCCCTTAATCAGTATTTTGTGGAAGCAGATATATTGCACCCCTCAATCAGTATTTTATAGAAGCAGAAATATAGAACCCCTTAATCAGTATTTTTTAGAAGCAGGTATATCACACACCTCAATCAGTATTTTGTGGAAACCGGTATATAAAACCCCTGAATCATTTTTTTGGTGTAAGCAGGTATATCGCACAACTCAATCAGTATTTTGTGGAAGTTGGTGTATTGCAGGCCTCAATCAATATTTGTTGGAAGAAGGTATATAGAACCCCTTAATCAGTTTTTTTGTAGAAGCAAGTATATCCCACCCCTCAATCAGAATTTTGTGGAAACAGATATATAGTACACCTAAATCAATATTTGGTGGAAGCAGATATATAGCACCCCTCAATCAGTATTTTGTGGAAGCAGGAATATAGAACCCCTTAATCAGTATTTTGTAGAAGCAGGCATATCACACCCCTCAATCAGTATTTTGCAGAAGCAGGTATATCAAACCCCTGAATCAATATTTGGTGGAAGCAGGTATATCGCACCCCTCAATAAGTTTTTTGGGGGGCAACAGGTATATCACAGCTGTTGCAAATAGTTGTTCAACACTTGTCCATCAACATATCTGCGGTATCGCAGCAGAACCGCACACAACTGCTGCACAATACAAATGCACTATAATATACTTCCTATGTTAGAAAGTATATTATAGGTATATCATACCCCTTAATCAGTTATTTTTGGGGCAACAGGTATATCACACCAGTTGCAATTAGTTATTTCTATAGTGTTTGTCCTACTATATAGCTGCGGTATCGCAGCAGAACTGCACATAACTGCTGCCCAATACAAATGCACTATAATATTTTTTCTATATTAGAAAGTATATTATAAGTAGATTACACCCCTCAGTATATCACACCTATCGATAGAACACCTATACCAGTCCTTAAAAGGTCTTTTGTGGACGTATTAGCTAGCGTTTGGTGTCCCTAACAGTCTGTCCCTGCTCAAAACAGCAACCTCTCCCTACACTGGCAAAAAAACAGAATGTAAACTGGCTGCCAGATTGGGTTTATTGATAGGGTAGGGGGTGTCCATGTGCTGAAACGTCCCAATTTGCTGTCCCGTCCCACCTGATGGATGTGTCATGGTTCAAAGTTCGGCGCTATGCAAAAAAAAATTGCCACGTGTGAATATCACCATATGTTTGCATGTTCGGCAAATCGCGAATGAGCAAAGTTCGCCACAAAACAACCACCGGGCGAACCGCAAGCCCATCACTAATGTTCAATTGTTTATCGCTTGCACAGGAAAACAGACACATATGCCCTGTACTTATTAAATAAAAGATGAGAACATTAGAAATAATGTTTTTCATTGATAGTGAATTCTCCATGGAGCAATGAAAGATGTATTACAATCTAAGTGTGCATTCCCAACGCTCATGTAGCTGAAAGATTTGAAATGCATTAAGACAATCAAAAACACAAGAGGGAAGAAAGCATTGCATCAGGAAGCTCTTACAATATAAGGGTCCTCAATCTCTATGAGTTCACTGACAGCTGATGAATCCCCAAGTTATGATCTGTGGTGCTGTATGTGTATAGCATGCGTGCACAGCTGATGCAGCTTAATTGTTCCTTATGTGTTCAGTTAATTGTAACTAAATGATTATACAATCAATCCTGCAAGCTTACTTTGTTGATTACACCTCCTTTGCATAGGCTTTTTAAGGTTTTATAAGTTAGAAAGATCCCAAAGTTCTTTTTGGCCTATTTTACACAGGTAAGATCTAGTCTGTATAGTTTGGTGCTTATTATCTAGCAAAAGCTAATATTTGTACTGGATATAAAAATTTTATGCCAAATGTTATTGGATTTGGGTACTATGGGCCCACCAGAGGAAATTATTCTAAGTATCCATTATCATTTTGTCAGAAATGTCAGTTTCTGTTGACTAATTAATAGGAAGATATTGATGTTTTCAGAAATAGGATACCAAATATAGTTGCTGTTTTCAATTATTCCTAATTCCACTTAATATTAAAAAATCCAACACAGTTCTATGGGTGTTATGATACATAATACATAGTGTTGATCGAGCATGCTCGGCTGAACACCAGTTCAGCTCAAGCATCGCTATGCTTGGCACATCGGGGTGTTCGGCCGAATACCATGTGTGCTCGAGCGTGATGCTTGAGTCTCTTCCCCGCACGTTTCTTGGCGGCTACTCCGCCAAAAAACATGCAAGTAAGTACTGCCACTCACTGTAATGCCATAGCCATGTTGGTTACTGGCATTACAGTGATTGGCTGGACAGAAAGTGCCATCGAGTGCTATAAAGCACCCAATGACACGTGGTTTGGCTCAGTCTTAGTCAGGGAGAGCTGTGCTGTAGAAGGGACATATAGTGTAGGGAATTTAATTATATTTTTTTTGTTAGGCAGGGTTGGTGTTAGAGACCCAAAAGTAATTTTAAGGACTATTGTTGTGTCTGGTAGCAATATATATTTTTAGCGCAACCTGCACTAAATTGCATGCGATTAGAGACCCAAAAGTCCTTTTAAGGACAATTTTTGTATCTGGCAGCAATATATATTATTAGCGCAACCTGCACTAAATTGCAAGCATTTGTTCGAGACCCAAAAGTCCTTTTAAGGTCTAGTGTTGTATCTGGCAACAATATATATTTTTTAGAGCAACCTGCACTAAATAACTTGCAATTGTTTGGCCGCCGTAGACAGTGATATTATCTGCGTTACATCTCCCGTGTAACGTGTGCGCAGCCTAAAAATATCTGTGACATCCAGTGTACTTTTCCGTAGACGGTGTTCACTGTGGACAGTGACAGTACCTGTGCTACATCTCCTGTATAATGTTTGCGCATCCTAAAAATATCTGTGACATCCAGTGTACTTTTTCTGTAGACGCTGCAGACAGTTACATTACCTGCTCTACATCTTCTGTATAATGTTTTCGCATTCCAAATAGCTGTGACATTCCCTGTAATTGGGGAGATGTTTAAAAAAACGCTGGCTCCCTCCCCTTTGTTTGAATCCACGGTCACTGGGTCTGCGCCGTGCAATTTACTCTCACACCCAATATGAGTGTTATTTTCTGTAGTTCTCTTCTCATCAGTTCAATCCCTGTTACGTCTCCAATCTGGGGTCCATTTATTGAATAGTTTTTTTGAACGGGGAGATGGTTAAAAAAAAACGCTGGCTCCCTCCCCTTTGTTTGAATCCACGGTCACTGTGTCTGCGCCGTGCAATTTAGTCTCAGACCCGATATTAGTGTTATTTTCTGTAGTTCTCTTCTCATCAGTTTAATCCCTGTTACATCCCCAATCTGGGGTCCATTTATTGAATAGATTTTTCGAACGTGGAGATGGTTAAAAAAAATGCTGACTGTGAGGTACAGGGTCAATGTTTGCTCAATGATGATGTATAGGGGGCGGACCGAAAATCGCATATGTTCACCCGCCGCGGTGAACGTGAACAAGCCATGTTCGCCGGCGAATAGTTCGGGACATCACTACTACCGACTGATGACTGACTGGTGCTGCATGTGGATAATTCAGAGGAGGAAGTGGAGGAGGAGGCAGAGGATACAGTGGGGGTTGGAGCCACTAAAGTAGGTGCTGACGGAAACCCTGATCGACGTAGGGCTCGCAATCCTTGGTGTCGGTAGCATCTGTGCCATCCCAGGGTATGACTCACTCCTGGCCTCCACAACATTGAACCAGTGTGCTGTCAGGGAAATGTAGCATCCCTGGCCGAATGCACTTGTCCATGTGTCCGTGGTTAATTGGACCTTCCCAGTAACTGCATTGGTCAGGGCACAGGTGATGTTACGAGACACATGTTGGTGTAAGGCGGGCATGGCACACCTTGAAAAACAGTGGCGGCTGGGGACTATGTAACGTGGGACGGCCGTCGACATCAGGCTGCGGAAGGCCTCAGTGTCTACAAGCCTAAATTGCATCATTTCCAGGGCCAGTAATTTGGAAAGCTGCACATTGGCTATGGCCTGTAAGTGGCTGGCTGGGTATTTGCACTTGCATTTAAATGCCTGGGGTAAGGACATTTGGACTGGTGCTTGCAAAGGTCCAGGTGTTTGGTGGGAGGCATCCGGGCCTGCTCATTTGACAGGGGATTGGCCAGAACAAAACAAAGGGAAGAGGAGGCAGTGGTGTGACCCGCAGACACTGATTGTGGACCCAGGCGTTCATCCCACTTATTGCGGTGCTTGGATGCCATGTGACTGATCATACTGGTGGTGGTGAGGTTGATAGTGTTCATACCCCAGCTCATTTTGGTTTGGCACAGGTAGCAAACTACTATTCTTTTATCGTCCGCACTTTCCTCAAAAAAGCACGATACTGCAGAACAACTACCCCTTGGAAAGGGAGATTTCTGCAAGGGGGTGCTCTGTGGAACAGTTGCGGGCCTGTTTGGTGTGGCCTGCCTTCTCGCTTTTGCCACCCCACTACCTCTTCCAGCCTGTTGCGGTGCTGCAGATCCCCCCCCTCTGTACTGCTGTCCTTGCTCGTATTTCCACCTTCACAAGTTGGGACAGTGACTTCATCGTCCACCACCTCCTCTTGCACTTCTTCACTCTGCTTATCCTCCTGACTTGTTGACCTAACCACTACCTCAGTGATTGACAACTGTGTCTCATCTTCTTCATCAGCCTCTTGAGACAGTAATTGCCGTTGAGTTTTTGGCAACTGTGTCTCATCATCATCCACCTCATTAAAGTAATTGCCATTCCCCACCGTCATCTTCTTGTGATTGTGGATGCTCAATAGTTTTGGAATCAAGGCACAAGATCTGTCTCTCTTAAAGCGTGCTTGGCAAGAGGGCCAAATCAAGGAATGGCGCAGAAAAGAGCTCCTTGGAATATCCGAATGTGGGATCACTTGTTTGCCCAGACTCTCCATGGTTGGAGGAAGTAGTATCAGGGTGACAATTGGGTTGAGCAGACTCTTGGCTACTGAGACTGGACTTGTTGGAATACAGGGTGATGCTTAACCAACTGGAAGCATTATCTGTGGCAATCCAACCGACCACCTGGTCACACTGGTCTGATTTCAAGAGGGGTGTCCTGCACTGCCCTGCAAACTGAGACATAAAGCTAGGTATCATGGATGAGTGTGTTTCTTGTGCTCTGGCAGTAGGCACAGTTTCACCACGCCCAGGGCCGCGGCCTCTGCGTGCACCATCAGCATCACGGCCACTGCCACGTCCCTTACTGCTCGTCTTTTTCATTTTAAATGTTATATATAGTAGTGTAGGATTTGGAAGTGTATGCGCAAACACATTTTAAAAGGTATTTGGGTTGTGGAAACGTCACACAGGAGATATCCCGCAGGTCATGCCAATGCTATCACTAGCAGCTAATGAAAAATTACAGTGAATGTCACTGATATTTGGGATGAGGAAATGTTATACAGAAGCGGTACCAACAGTAATGTCACTGTCGCAGTCTATGCAAAAAAGTACACTGTATGTCACAGATTTTTTTTTTTAAGTGCATACGTTACACTGCAGATGTGGCCCTGGTAATGTCACTGTCCACAGCGGACACCGTCTACAGAAAAAGTACACGGTATGTCACAGATATTTTTGGGATGTGCACACTTTACACAGGAGATGTGGCACAGCTAATGTTGATATCCACAGCGGACACCGCTTGCGGAAAAAGCACACTGGATATTAGATATTTTTTTGGATGCACACAATTTACACTGGATATGTGGCGCAGCTAATCTCACGCTAATCTCTACAGAAAAAGGACACTGGATGTCACAGATATTTTTTGGATGCTCACACTTTACACTGGAGATGTGGGGGAGCTAATGTCACTATCCGCAGCAGACACCGTCTATGGAAAAAGGACACTGGATGTCACAGATAAATTTTTTCAGTGCACACTTTACACTGCAGATGTCGCACTGGTTATGTTACTGTCAGAAGCAGACACCGTCTATTGAAAAAGTACACTGGATGTCAGATCATTTTTGGAGCACACTTTACACTGGAGATGCGCCACACAGCTAATGTCATTGTCCGCAGCGGACATCTTCTACAGAAAAAGGACACTATTTGTCACAGATATTTTTGGGATGTGCACACTTTACACAGGAGATGTGGCACAGCTAATGTCACTGTCCACAGCGGACACCGTCTACAGAAAAAGGACACTGTATGTCACAGATACTTTTTGGATGCGCACATTTTACACAGGAGATGGGCGCAGCTAATGTCACTGGCCTGAGCGGACATCGTCTACAGAAAAAGTACACTGGATGTCAGATATTTTTGGGATGCGCACACTTTACACTGGAGATGTGGAGCAGCTAATGTCACTGTCTGTAAAGCGGCCTAACTATTGTACGCTAACTGTTATAGTTCTTTAAAGGACTTTTGGGTCTCTGGTAAAAATATTCTTAAATAACTCCCTACACTGCCTGTCCCTTCCTCAGCACAGCTCTCCTTGATTAATAATGAGCCGAACATGTGTCATTGGGTGCTATATAGCACCTGATGACGCGTTCTGGCCAGCCAAACACTGTAATGCCAGCAGCCAACATGGTTACAGAATTACAGTAAGGGCAGTACTTACCTGCATGTTTATTGGCTAAATAGCAGCCAAGAAACATGAGGGGCGGAGACTCGAGCATTGCGCTCGATCACATGCGGTATTCGGCCGAATACCGCCATGTGCCGAGCATCGAGATGCTCGAGCCGAACTGGTGTTCAGCCGAGCATGCTCTATCATCACACAACTAGAAGCTCAGATGTATCGCCACGGGAACAGGACAGGGAAACTACTTGCACGCTTAGCTAAAGGTAAATTAATATCTTCTTCCATAATGTCATTAAAAGACTCTGTAGGTATACTCTCACCATAAACATCATCCTGATGGAATTTTACAAACATCTATATTCTGATTCCACACAAACAAATCTATTGGCCAGACAGTGGCTGGACTCATTATGTATGCCTAGTTTGACAGAAGAAGAACTCAACTTACTTAATGCACCTATTACAAAGCAATAAGTGACTAATTGTATTAAGATGCTACATATGTGAAAGCCCCCAGGACCAGATGGATACACAGGAGAATTTTACAAAATACTAAACACTGATCTGACCCCACTATTAACAAACTTGTATAATGGCTATATGTTAGAGAAGACGATTCCCACGGCATCCAGTACAGCCTATATCAATATCCTACTGAAATCAGGAAAAGACAACACATTACTATCATCTTATAGACCTATCTCACTGATAAATGTGGACCTCAAAATTGTTTCTAAAGTACTAGCGGACAGACTGGCTAATGTACTGCGACGACTTATCTCCCCCCATCAGGCAGATTTTGTTAAAGGAAAATGCTATCCAAATCGAACAGAATAATTAGACACAACCAGGCATATTGAGCATTGACGAAAAAGTGTTTGATAACGTCATATGGCCGTGGCTACAAGAGGTACTCAATTGGGTGGGCCTCAGCTGACCTTATAGAACATACCTGAATAACTTATATGCTAAACCACAAGCCAGAATATACACACCAGGTTTTCTGTCTCCCACTTTCACACTACAAAAAGGTACAAGACAAGTCTGTTAACTCCTTTGCTATTTAATTTGGCACTGGAGCCCCTTTCTAAGGCGATACTGCTAGCAACTAACATCAAATGTATTCAGATAGGGAAATCAGAAATACGGCGTGCTCTATTTGCGGATGACATTTAGTTTTTCCTAGCAGACTTGGGTAAAGATATAATGGGTAAACTAACCCTGCTGGAACACTTTGGTACTATGTCAGGGTTCAAGGTCAATCAACATAAATGCAAAGTACTGAACCTGACTCCGCCATCCTCCCCTATGTAGAGGAATCAACATAAATGCAAACTACTGAACCTGACTCCGCCATCCTGTCCTATGTATACTGAATACTATGGATAACCCCTGGCCCTATCTTATATGAAGGATGGCCTTATGCCTATCCCATGCATGCTTAAACTCCTCCACTGTATTTGCAGCTACCACTTCTGCAGGAAGACTATTCCATGCATCCACTACTCTCTCAGTAAAGTAATACTTCCTGATATTACTTTTAAACCTTTGCCCCTCTAATTTAAAATTATGTCCCCTTGTAGCAGTTTTTCTTCTAATAAGTGCCAGGTAGTCATTTTACAAACACATTGGTCAACAGTCACAAAAAAGTGGCCAACCCATTTAAATGCCAGTGACCTATAATCAAGTCATCAATACCAGATTTGGGTCTGACTACCTGCACCCGTATTGACAGGGGAAGATTGGGAAACTAAAGTGACCCTGGAAAGAAATAAATAAATAAAAGTAGCCCCATATTGTAGGAATGTCTAAATTGACAGGAAGCTGGGCAGTAAAAGTAGGGTCAGCAATACCATAGCGCAAAATATCACATACCACAGTGCCTCACAATATATTAATAGAGGCCATTTTCTCTCCTGTCTCTAATTAAGATATGGTGTAGGGTTCTTAGGAGGTGAGATGCCAGACACAGTTGAGGATACAAGAGTACCTGATTCCCACAGAGTTAATTACCAGTGATAACTCATTATGTTTCCATCCAGCGGCAGATATGGGGTTTGAGCGCCCCCCTGGTCATCGGACCATAAGACATTTCCCCTGTAAGGTCTATGGACAATTTGCCTCTGCATATCGATCAGCTGTTTGAAGGGGTTATGTCTCTCGAACAAGTGCTTCAGCCTCTATACCAAGTACTGCGCTGTACATTGGATAGCAGTTGTGCTTGGTGTTACAGCTCAATCCCATTCCCTTGAACTGAACTAAGATTCAGAAAGACTATGTGAATGATAAATGTTATGTCCCCTGGACAACATCACAATAAACATGATGCCCCAGGACAAGAAAGACGTCTTGGCACTCAACCAAGTGCCATGGCCTCTTAAAAAAACAAAAACTTTACATTGCATTTCTATAAAATGTTAAATGACAAGAAGTGATCAGTTAACTTTTTAGTATTTTTGCTCACCTCTCAATACTGTAATATAAAGCATTGCGATGAAGCAGAACAAAGGACACAAAGAGAACAATATTCCCCATAGCTGATAAAATGTGACATGGGTCTTTAAGACATTTTTTTCTCTACCATTTGTCTCACACAGACCTGATTAGTTTGCAATAGAATAAGACACATCCGTTCCAGGTGGAATTGCTGCTCCCCAATGATTTTTGTCACTTGACTTTCATCTTCAATATTTTTAATTGGTTCTCAAATGGGTACAGAAAAGGAACTGAGATTATGTTAAGGTGTTCAGACATTAGAATAACCCTATTCAGTCCCCTAAAGGCACTATGTCTGTATTCCGCTTGCCTGAACAGCATATCACTGTTTTAATGCATATGTCATGATTTCTCTTATCCTCTACTTCCCTTAATGGTTGCCTGCATGCTTTTGCTGGATTTGGTTTTGAAGTAATGATATAAAATTCATTTCATCTATACCCCTCCCCCGAAGGCCTCCTCCCTCCCCCTGAGCCCGAGTCTTTCATACATAACATCAGGCTTGTCATATCTGAGAAATTATTAAAATAAGACAGAGCTTGCTATATCTGAGCAGAAAAGCTCCTTTGAGCAGGCATCCTCAGGAGGGAAGCAAGCTCTATCTCATTAGTCTGTGCTGAGAAAGCGTCCTCGTCACTTGGTTCAAGGTGATAAAAGATTAGGGCGTTTGGCCTTGCCTTATTCAGTATGCAGAGCACACTGCTCTCTGCCTGTGAACATGAAATTACATTGAACCTGGGGAGTCTAACTCCATTAATTTTAAATGGAAGATTAATTTAACAATATGCGGCAGATATTTGTTACAAACCTATCATGTAAAAAGTGACGGCTTGCAATAAATTGCAGCGCCTCACAATGGTCTGTGGCCTGAGCTCCAATAAATCATAAAGCATTTACACATAATTGCTATTTTTAAAGACACGGATACAAGAAGTGTGCCTTGTTTGAGAAAAGGTTGGCAAGATGACAGGACAACTTTGAACTTCAATGCGGCTTTTGATCAGAAGCAGCGTCAAACACTGGACACGGACACCAGCGTTTCATGACACAAAGCTATAGCTTTGATTTATTTCCCCCAAATAAATAGCTAAATATATTTAGAATTTAGAATGTACATTAATGAATGCACAATAGAATGCATTTCTCTTTACTAAATAGCCTAAAATCTGCCATGCACATTATCTGAACGTTAGCCGAACCTGCCAATTTCGGCTTGACCTGCTGACCATCTATGTATGGGGATGTTCTGACTTTCCCCCTGATCAGGATTTCAACACACACAATCCTTTACTCTCACCAAAAAGGATAAGCCACTGCAAGTGTCAATGAAAGTACATTCCCTTAAGTGTGCAACTGTATATATTTTGCAGTCGGCAAAATTCGGATCCACAAAAAATACAGATGACGTCCTTGTTACGACTGTGCCGCATGCATTTTTTTTGGGCAGACCCATTGTAACAATGCCTATTCTTGCAAAATGGACAAAAGGACCGCGGAACGGACATAAGGATGTAGACAACACGCAGTGTGCTGTCTGCATTTTTTTGTGGTCCCATTGAAATCCAATCCATAAAAAGTGCAGACCAAATCCATTGAAAATAATGTGGTCAAAACAAAGAAAGCAATTTTTAGGAAACCTTCAGATATTTTGTTTGGGGAGACTATTCCCTCAATTAGGTGTGTAATGTTGGTAAATGGTAATTCATTATTTCACCCAATGTATTGCTTATTCTTTCATTTTGTGCATTTTTTGCACCTTTTTCCACAGTGACTTACTGTCAGTAGGAAAAAATCATATGGGTTATTCACCATGTGTGATATCACCCTAATAAGGAAATTAGAACAGAATTAGAACAGATACTAGAACATTATGAAAAACCTATGCAATTAATGGAAGTCACCAGAACAAGTCTATTAGAAGACAAGAGACCACAAATACCTTTGGGGATTTTTTTTTTCATTAGTATTTGTAAAAATGTTCAACAATCAAAATGGCTTTATCAGTAGCCCTTATTTCTTCACTCCTGTGAGCTGATAAACACTCAGAAGGTCTAAGGGCTCTTTCACACCTGCGTTCTTGTCTTCCGGCATAGAGTTCCGTCGTCGGGGCTCTATGCCGGAAGAATCCTGATCAGGATTATCCCCATGCATTCTGAATGGAGTGAAATCCGTTCAGGATGCACCAGGATGTCTTCAGTTCCGGAACGGAACGTTTTTTGGCCGGAGAAAATACCGCAGCATGCTGCGCTTTTTACTCCGGCCAAAAATCCTGAAGACTTGCCGCAAGGCCGGATCCGGAATGAATGCCCATTGAAAGGCATTGATCCGGATCCGGCCTTAAGCAAAAAGTCGTTTCGGCGCATTGCCGGATCCGACGTTTAGCTTTTTCTAAATGGTTACCATGGCTGCCGGGACGCTAAAGTCCTGGCAGCCATGGTAAAGTGTAGTGGGGAGCCGGGGAGCAGTATACTTACCGTCTGTGCGGCTCCTGGGGCGCTCCAGAGTGACGTCAGGGCGCCCCAAGCGCATGGATCACGTGATCGCATGGCACGTCATCCATGCGCATGAGGCGCTCTGACGTCACTCTGGAGCGCCCCGGGAGCCGCGCGGACTGTAAGTATACCGCTCCCTGCTCCTACTATGGCAACCAGGACTTTAATAGCCTCCTGGCTGCCATAGTAACACTGAACGCATTTTGAAGACGGATCCATCTTCAAATGCTTTCAGTACACTTGCGTTTTTCCGGATCCGGCGTGTAATTCCGGCATGTGGAGTACACGCCGGATCCGGACAACGCAAGTGTGAAAGAGGCCTTACTTGGTCTTATGTAGCAAGCAATTGTATGGAAAGAAGAGTTCCTTCCTGTCAATCGTTTGGTCGTCAATGAAGGAGACTACTACAGCGATCTTCTCAACAGTAAGGGGAGGAGCAATCGCTAATGCCATTGCTTTTCCCCATACAGAATCATTGTTAGAGAGCTGTTTAGATCCCCCACTGTGTTATGTCACAGATGTAAGGAACAGTGCATGATGCATGAATTCAAAGTACACCAAAGAGAGAATCCCTATGTCATGGCATTTATTAGTTTTGCCTGGACTGTCCCTTGGAGTTGCTGGCTGAAAACGATGTAATGGTAAGAATATACATAGTCTGTGTCATCGCACATGAATTTCTTTCACTCTGATTATTTATCTAATAATTATTACTACATGCATCTGTTCAATCAAACAAATTAAATATTCATGTTTTAGAATTATCATATTTCTCAGCATGTGCAAACAGCATATAATGAGTTTCCAATTAACAATATAAAAACAGTCATAATGACAATTTCACTTTGTATGAAACCAGCTCTGAAGAAAAAAAACAAATCTTGAAATTACGGATGGGTGATTTTATAGTTAATGAAAGTAAAAATATACTGTATTTATCGAATAGTGTAAAAGTAGGAAACTGGTTTTATAAAAATTCCACTTTTGCATAGGGTCTGTGTCCGGTATGTCATTTAGGATGAGCTATAATATCGGGTACAGCCTAAGGGCAAGAGTGACTACCCAGAGAATTGAGTGATGAACATTTCTGTCCTATAACGCTATCTTAATTGCACTTTTAAGAAACTGAGTGATTCCAATATAAAGCATGCCAATGTGCTGGAAATCAAACTGCCTGCCACTATGCATGTTAGAATACAGCTGTCACTTACAAGGTCTTTATAGAGCTGCCATTATATCCATAAGCGACTTCTTCAACATATAAGATGCCATACATAATGCTGCCATTCTGATGATGGTATCTCCAAAGATGTACCAAGGAAATTAAACAGGTTGTCCACTCCAGTGGAGTTAAGGTATAAAAACTAAAACAACCCATGGACGGCTAGGATATTGTTTCTAAAATATATATATATATATATATATTTTTTTTTTTTATTCTATAGACCCGCTTTTCTGTCACCCCACTGAACTTTTTTTTTTGCTTACTTATAATCCCTACACTGCTATTTATGCATACATAATCAAATTAATCATTTTGGTCCAGTAGATTTTGTTTAAAGCATGCTTTTAAAATATGCAAATTACCTTGCTACCAGCAAGTAGGGCGGCTACTTGCTGGTAGCAGCCGCATCCTCCGATCCTAAAGACGCCCCCTCCGCATGTTGATTGACAGGGCCAGGGAACGGAATAGTTCTCTGCTGGCCCTGCCTGTTTGCATTCAAAATCTGGTGCCTGCGCCGCGGCCGTACCTGTCTTCAATCGGCGCAGGCGCACTGAGAGGCGGCCGCTCGCTCGGCCGC
This sequence comes from Bufo gargarizans, assembly GCF_014858855.1. Taxonomy (NCBI): domain Eukaryota; kingdom Metazoa; phylum Chordata; class Amphibia; order Anura; family Bufonidae; genus Bufo; species Bufo gargarizans. Next base: position 266,464,622 of record NC_058082.1, on the reverse strand, counting down.
TCCATCCTCAATGTGCCTGCGCCGATGACGTCACATCCACACCCGGCGCAGGCGCATTGAGGATGGAGCGGCCGAGCGAAGACAGGTACGGCTGCAGCGCAGGCGCCAGATTTTGAATGCAAACAGGCAGGGCCAGCAGAGAACACCATACTAATACGGTGTTGGACCCCCTTTTGCCTTCAGAACTGCCTTAATTCTAAGTGGCATTGATTCAACAAGGTGCTGATAGCATTCTTTAGAAACAATGGCCCATATTGATAGGATAGCATCTTGCAGTTGATGGAGATTTGAGGGATGCACATCCAGGGCACAAAGCTCCTGTTCCACCACATCCCAAAGATGCTTTATTGGGTTGAGAAACCATCATTGTCATGTTCAAGAAACCATTTTTCCAGTCTTCAACAGTCCAATTTTGGTGAGCTTGTGCAAATTGTAGCCTCTTTTTCCTATTTGTAGTGGAGATGAGTGGTACCCAGTGGGGTCTTCTGCTGTTGTAGCCCATCCGCTTCAATTTTGTGCGTGTTGTGGCTTCACAAATGCTTTGCTGCATACCTCGGTTGTAACGAGTGGTTATTTCAGTCAACGTAGCTCTTCTATCAGCTTGAATCTGTCGGCCCATTCTCCTCTGACCTCTAGCATCAACAAGGCATTTTCGCCCACAGGACTGCCGCATACTGGATGTTTTTCCCTTTTCACACCATTCTTTGTAAACCCTAGAAATGGTTGTGCGTGAAAATCCCAGTAACTGAGCAGATTGTGAAATACTCAGACCGGCCCGTCTGGCACCAACAACCATGCCACGCTCAAAATTGCTTAAATCACCTTTCTTTCCCATTCTGACATTCAGTTTGGAGTTCAGGAGATTGTCTTGACCAGGACCACAACCCTCCATGCATTGAAGCAACTTCCATGTGATTGGTGGACTAGATAATCGCATTAATGAGAAATAGAACAGGTGTTCCTAATAATTCTGTAGGTGAGTGTGTGTGTATATATATATATATATATATATATATATATATATACATTATAACTATATATGTGTGTACAATGGATCAGATGTTATATCAGGAATGGTGAGAAACACTGAAACAAAAAATAACAAAAAAAAACTAAAAAAAATATACATTTTTGAACCAATGCTACATTTTCATATTTAAACCTGCTTTATTCACTTTTCATCCAAAAAGATTTTCAAATTACCTTCCCAGTTTAATGCAGGCTAAAAGAGCTAGACCTGTATTATTTTGCTAGCAATACAAGTATATTGTGACATCAACTGATATCAATTTAAGGCTGGCTTCAGGCTCCTTGGACATATTACAAAACAAAGGATTTGTACTTTAAATGAGATTCATGTTGTTGGTTTCTATGTAGCAGCCTTTGAAATCAATGACAAGCAGTACAAAAGTTTTATATACCTAGCATTGAAATCTCATTTTCTTTAGAAAAATCTGAACTTCTGAGGAATAGCTCATTAATAATGCCAAATTCTTACTAAATATGTAATTTAAATAACATAATTTTTCTGAGATTCATATAAAAGACTAGGGAATTATTTTTTCTAAGTCATGTTCAGAATAGCTGAATTAAAATCAAATGTCATACTGTATGTGACATTCTTTACTTTCAGATGAAAAATTCCTGTAAATATAGCTAATAGAAGCAAAGGGGCAGATTAAGGCTAGTTTCACACCTCTGGCTACGTCTCTAGCAGTCTGTTTCGGCATAAAACAGCCTGCCCGAGTTTTCCAGATTTGGCATTTCTAGATTACTGCGCCTGCCCCCCAGATCCCATTGACTATAATGGGGTCTGGGAGAGATCCGACCGCTACCTGGCAAATATGTCTGCAGTGTTTTTTTCCATCCGATTACCCGCATTCTCTGCCAGAACAGCCAGTTGGAACATCCAGCCGCAGATATGAAAGAAGCCTTAAGAAGTTGTCTAAGAGAAAAATTGTCTTTGTTGCCCATAGCACCAATTACACTCCATCTTTGAGATTGGATGCTATGGACAGCAGAGAGTTTTCTTTTAGGCAATTTAAAAAATCTTTCATATTCCTGTCAATCGGTACATCATAATAGTAATTACTACCCATGTATACCAAGGATATTCAAGTTGGCATGAAATGTGATAATCAACTATCATGGCAAGATACACTCACCTAAAGAATTATTAGGAACACCATACTAATACGGTGTTGGACCCCCTTTTGCCTTCAGAACTGCCTTAATTCTACGTGGCTTTGATTCAACAAGGTGCTTATACCATTCTTTAGAAATGTTGGCCCATATTGATAGGATAGCATCTTGCAGTTGATGGAGATTTGAGGGATGCACATCCAGGGCACGAAGCTCCCGTTCCACCACATCCCAAAGATGCTCTATTGGGTTGAGATCTGGAGACTGTGGGGGCCATTTTAGTACAGTGAACTCATTGTCATGTTCAAGAAACCATTTTTCCAGTCTTCAACAGTCCAATTTTGGTGAGCTCGTGCAAATTGTAGCTTATTTTTACTATTTGTAGTGGAGATGAGTGGTATCCGGTGGGGTCTTCTGCTGTTGTAGCCCATCCGCCTCAAGGTTGTGCGTGTTGTGGCTTCACAAATGCTTTGCTGCATACCTGAGTTGTAACGAGTGGTTATTTCAATCAACGTTGCTCTTCTATCAGCGTGAATCAGTCAGCCCATTCTCCTCTGACCTCTAGCATCAACATGGCATTTTCGCCGCATACTGGATGTTTTTCCCTTTTCACACCATTCTTTGTAAACCCTAGAAATGGTTGTGCGTGAAAATCCCAGTAACTGAGCAGATTATGAAATACTCAGACCGGCACGTCTGGCACCAACAACCATGCCACGCTCAAAACTGCTTAAATCACCTTTCTTTCCCATTCTGACATTCAGTTTGGAGTTCAGGAGATTGTCTTGACCAGGACCACAACCCTACATGCATTGAAGCAACTGCCATGTGATTGGTTGACTAGATAATCGCATTAATGAGAAATAGAACAGGTGTTCCAAATAATTCTTTAGGTGGGTGTATCTGTTAGTGTTATTGATAATCAGTAGGGATGAGCGAAACATCCAAAGTAAATTTGCATAATACTTAACTTAAATACTGTACGGAGTACAGCGAGCGCTTTGTACAGTATTAGAATGTATTGGCTCAGATTAGCCAAAGTTATTACTTTGCGAAGTCTCTACTGTAAAAAAACATTTCCTGAACCAAAAACTTCTAAACAACTTTTTAACACTTTTAACTCCCTTCTCCGTCCCCCAGCGCCCCCACCCTCTCCTCTCATCTCAGCTAAAGACTTTGCCACATACTTCAAACAAAAGATAGTCAACATCAGAGAAAGCTTCATTTCACAGTCCCCACAGACCCTCTACACAACTGCTCAGTCCTCTTCTCCCAAAACCCGCTTTTCCACCATTACAGAAGAAAAACTCTCCACTCTACTCTCCAGATCACATGTCACCACCTGTGCACTTGACCCTATCCCATCCCACCTCATCCCTAACCTCACCACAGTGTTTATCCCAGCCCTAACTCATCTCTTCAACTTATCACTAACCTCTGGTTTTAAACATGCTATCATTACACCCATCCTCAAAAGGCCTTCACTTGACCTGTCTTTTTGTCCAGTTATCGCCCCATATCACTTCTTCAATGAGCCTCAAAGCTACTTGAGGAACATGCCCATTCTGAACTGTCCTCTCATTGCTCCTCCTGCTCCCTCTTTGAACGGATAATATCTGGCTTTCGACCCCACCACTCAACTGAGACTGCCATCACTAAAGTCACCAATGACCTAATAACAGCCAAAACCAAAAAACATTACTCTGTCCTCCTTCTCATTGACCTGTCCTCTGTCTTTGACACTGTAGACCACTCCCTTCTGTTACAAACTCTCTCATCTCTCGGCATCACTGACCTGGCCCTCTCCTGGATCACATCATACCTCACAGAACATACATTTAGCATCTCCCACTCTTACACCACCTCCTCGTCTAATTCCATCTCTGTTGGTGTCTGTAAGGCTCTGTCCTAGGACCCCTGCTCTTCTCTATCTACACTTTTGGCCTGGGACAGCTTATAGAGTCCCATGGCTTTCAGTATCACGTTTATGCTGATGACACACAAATCTACCTCTCTGGTCCAGAAATCACCACCTTACTATCCAGAATCCCACAATGACTATCTCCCATACCCTTCTTCTGCTCCTCTCTCTTTCTAAAACTTAACATGGATAAAACAGAATTCATCATCTTTCCCCCATCTTGCTAAACCCCTCCAACAGGCCAATCTATCATGATCAATGCCTGCACACTCACCCCAGTCAACCAAGTGCCCTCTCCTTCCGACCGCACATCCAAGCCCTTCACACCAACTGCCGCCTCCAACTCAAAAACATCTCCCGCATCAGCACTTTCCTCAACTTTGAGTCTGAGAAAATGCTTGTACACGCCCTCATCATCTCCCGCCTAGACTACTGCAACATCCTCCTCTGTGGCCTTCCATCTAGCACTCTCGCATCCCTTCAATCTATTCTCAACTCTGCTGTCCAACTAATCCACCCCTCATTCTGTTACTTCTCTGCCTCTCACCTCTGCCAATTCCTTCACTGGCTTCCTATTGCTCAGCGAATTCAGTTCAAAATGCTAACAAATACATATAAGGCTGTCCACAACCTGTCCCCTCCCTACATCTCTGAGCTACTTTGCCGATACATCCCCACACGCAATCTCCGATCCTCACAAGACCTCTTTCTCTCCTCTCCTCTTATCACCTCTTCCCACAATCATCTCCAAGATTTCCCCCATGCATCCCACACACTCTGGAACTCGCTACCCCAACATATCAGACTCTCGCCTACAGTGGAATCCTTAAAAAAAAAACTAAAAACCCACCTCTTTAGACAAGCCTACAACCAGTGATCTTTCTGCCTCTATACCACCATGAGCAACTCTACCCTCACCTACTGTGTCCTTCTCCCATACCATGTAAATCGTAAGCCCTCATGGGCAGGGCCCTCTCTCCTTCTGTAGCAGTCAGTAATTCATCTTGTTTATGCTTAGAGCAATTGTCTGTATTATGTATGTATACCCCTTTTTATATGTACAGGGTATAGAATGAATGGCGCTTTAATAATAAATAATAATAAATACTATACAGCGCGCTCGCTCCATACAGTATTCAAACAAAGTATTATGCAAATCAACTTTGAATATTTCATTTGAAGTCGATTCGCTCATTCCTAATAATCAGCTACAATCAAAAATTTAACAAAATCATTTCTAATTTCTCTTTCTAAAAACTTTCTATTTTTTACTATTAGCTCTCTAAACTTTCTATAAACTTTGATAATGACACAATCTACATTTTCCATCTTGGACTGAAAATTGTGGTGATATATCACTGTACTATATTAGGCCACACGCATATACCACATAATATATATATACGAAATATTCTCCAAGAGAAGCAATATTAACAATTATCCAATGTGTGCTCATTAAAATGTGAAATTAGGGTTTTCCTTAACGTTCCTCTTTCATGTCAGTAGTAGTAGTTTGCTTAAACTAATACATAAAAATAAATCAAATAAGTATACGTATATAGGAAGACTTGAATTCTTTAAGAGAAGAGCTGTAGCCCTATAGAAGTCACTTTTAAGTAAACCAATTTGTCTTTTGATGAAGAACAACAATGTTAACTGTGATATCCAAGACTTAAAAAAAAATCTGAGACTATATAGCCAAATAAAAAAGTAAAAACTGATTTTTAACTGTTAAAAAAAAGTTGTCCCACTATAGCCACTGAGTTACTCAATAAAATGTATATGTATAGCGCCACCTGCTGTTTTTACTTTTTCTTATTTCTTTGTCCGGCCCACTGAGAAGGTCACACATGCTCAATTTTATTCTTCAACTGCCTCATGAGCTGTGATAGGGAGAGAATTCCAGCTGAAAAGACACACCCCCTGAGCTCCAGAAGAAAAGGCAGTCCCCTTGAGCTCCCAGTTTGATATAAATCGAGCAGAGCAATGAATAGATATATCAATTTGAGGTAGAGGGCTGGTTCTAATTATTTTTTTTTAATGGAGATTGTTATGTACTAAATGATGTCTTATTTTCATGTTTTGCATTAATAATGGGATAACCCCTTTAAATCACACACCAGCTATACTCAGTCTTGGTAACATGAACTTCAATCATCAATCATGCTTGCATTCTCTTCATTTCCCCCCCCAAAAATGAAGTAAGATGAGGTACTTGCTCATCTAATCACTCCTGTGCACATAGTTAATCCATCAATTGACTCTATGACCCAGATGATTAACCCCCTCGGATGCTATGGTCAATGCTGCTGGTGGTAGCTAAGTGATTTTACAGAACAAAAGCCCTTTCTCCTATACAACAGTTTATTAATTAAAAATAAAAACTGCACAATATTGGTATTGCCACATCAATAATGAACCCTGCTAATAACCAAGTATTGTGCCATAATCAAAAACTAAAATAAAAAACAATGCCAGAATATCAGTTTTTTTTGTTCATTTTGCCTGAAAAAAATAATAAATGAACATTAATCAGTGTTATGTATGTCAATGGTACCTATGAAAAATACAAAGCATCCCACAAAAAACTATATCTCATACAGCTACATCGACAAAAGAATGAAAATGCTGTGAGTCTTTAAATGCAGTGACACAAAGAAACAAATAATTTTGTAAAAAAAATAATTATTGTCCAAAAATGAAGTTTTCATGTTATTTATTTACAAAATTGGTGCTTGTTCCCATCCTCTGCCAAAAAACAGTAAAAGTTATTTTATATATAATAGGTAATAAGATGCCTTAAAAATACGAATTATCTCAGTTTTTTTTGTGGACCCATTGACTTTAATGGAGCCACGGAACGTGATTTGTGGCCAAATATAGGACATATCCTATCTTTGCACGGAACGGAGATACGGAAACACGGAAACGGAATGCATTCAGAGTACATTCCGTTTTTTTTGCGGACCCATTGAAATAAATGGTTCCGTATACGAAACGCAAAAAATGGCCCGCAAACCCCCCCCAAAAAAACGGTAGTGTGAAAGAGGCCTTAAGGGTATAAAATGCCTTTAAGGGTTTGTGGGAAGTTTTATACTTATCCCGTGTCTGCATGCTCAATCGCTGCTTCATTTATATGTAGAAGCACAAGACTCCCCTTTCCTTTTCATTGGATCATGGGGGTTTCCGTGGTCAGACCCCAGTGGATCAAACAGTTATCCCCGATTCTGTAAATAGGGGATAAGTTAAGGCAAAACTATTATATACCAACTATATTTACTTGAAACATAAATTCAAAATCTATAATAATAAAAGTTTGTGCAGTAAGTATGAGACCGTTACAGTAAGTTTGCTCATTTATGTAACCAAAAAGTCCTTACAGATATATTATACTGAGATAGTAATAAAAACTGATTGTTTCAACAACCATGTTCAAACCTAGTGCTGTGCTACATAAAGAATAGCTATAGGGGATGCAGAGGTAGCAGTTTCACCAGGGTTCTGGTGCTCAGGACTAGTGATGGCCTTGCGGTTCGCCCGGCGGTCGGTTTGTGGTGAACTTTGCTTGTTTATGATTCGCCGAACATATGGCGATATTCCCGCCCACCATATTCTTTTACATTGTGAAGAACTTTGACCCATGACACATCCATCAGGTGGTACAAGGACAGCCAATTGAGACGTTTCAGCACATGGACATAGCCCCTACCTTATAAATAGACCCAATCTGGGTGCCATTTTACATTCAGTCTTTTGTCAGTGTAGGGAGAGGTTGCTGTGTGGAGCAGGGACAGACTGTTAGGGACACAAATCGCAAGCTAATAGGTCCACAAAAGTCCTTTTAAGGACTGGTATAGGTGTACTATTGATAGGTGTGCAGTACAGAGAGGTGTAATACACTTATAATATACTTTCTAACATAGAAAGCATATTATAGTGGATTTGTATTGTGAAGCAGTGGTGAGCGGTTCTGCAGCGATACTGCAGCTACACAGAGTGACAAGCGCAATTAGAAAAAATAATTATAACTGGTGTGATATACCAATCACCCCCCAAAAAGACTGATAGTAGTGGGGTGTTATATACCAATAATGTACTTTCTATATAGTGCATTTGGGTAGTGCAGCATTTGTTTGCGGTTTTGCTGCGTTCCCTCTGCTACACACAGTGACAAACGGTATTGGAAAAAATAATTATAACTGGTGTGATATACCAGATGCCCCCCAAAACAACTGATTGGAGCGGGGTGTTATATACCAATATACCTTCTTTATAGTGCATTTGGGTACAGCAGCATTTGTTTGCGGTTTTGCTGCGTTCCCTCTGCTACACAGAGTGACAAACGGCATTGGAAAAAAGATATAACTGGTGTGCGCATACGCGTAGGTGAAAATGATATTGCCGACATTTCGCATTGAAAAAAATAATAAACGGAGATCGCAAATTCGAATAATACATCTGGTGTGTCACTGTCCATGTTGTGGGACTATTTGTGCACTTCGGGTAATTATTTATTGGCTATAAATACGAGCTGAAGGTTTTTCAGGTTCGCCTGCCATTAAAATGAATGGGACATCACTACTGAGGATGGCTAAAGCCCCTCTGCCACAAAAAACTCCCACTAGTTTTATAAATGTCACATGGTAGTTGGTGACCCTGTTACACATTTTGCAAAGGGGAACAGAATTTTTAAGATATACTACTGCTAATGTATGCTGATGTGTGTTTTGGTCACAGTAGAGGTTAATCTTAATGAAACGTTTCTGTAAAATCCTGTCACTGCTTCTATGGAAATCTGCAGGCGCAGTACCAAATGCAAAAATGCTGTAGCCTATATATACATTAAAGGGGTTTTCATAGAGTAGAACATTGACAATCTATTTAGCTCACCTCCACCGATCAATGCTATGGCCTCCCCACAGCATTCTAACCACAGCGCCATACATTGTATAACATCTGTGCTTGGTATTGCAGCCCAGGGACATTCATTAGAACATAGGCCATATGATCAATGGATATGATGTTTTTGGCCTAGGAAGAGGCCTCATTACTCACCAGAGTGACAAAAGTTCTTCAATTAGCTGACTAGCGGGGGTGCTGACAGTCAGACCCGACTGATCAGATATTGATGACCTATCCTGAGAACAGGTCATCAATCTTTTGCTCCTGGAGAATCCTTTTAACACAGATTGAAATATGAATAAAGTTTATCATTTTAGGAGATTAATAGAAATGATTTCAACTTTTTTTTTTCTCAAAAAGAAGTCATTGTAACCACTTTCATTATTGTAGAGTATCGCTACAAAAGTGAAGGTCTGTCTTGACTACAGTGAATACTTGAAGAGCTTTTGACATGGTAAGGTATCAATTTTCAAGTCTTGATGTGTCAACTTGTGAAATTAAAAATAGCTCCAAAGTGAATGAAATCTGGAAGAACATGTTGCAACATCAAGTAGCTAAATTGTAATGTTCTGAGAAAATACATGTAGCAGTGTGCCGTAGCAAAGTGGACTACTTCAGAAATACTTATTATATGACATTGGAATCATAATGCTCCACTAAATGCATAGCTATCATCTGGATATTTTTGCTAGAAAATTCTGCTAGACTCTATTTATGTAATTTTATAAAGTAGCAGAAGCTACTATTTAGGATCAGATAGGTTTAAATATTTTTACTATTGAAAGAGACTGTACTGGTATGTATTTTTCACAGATCTAACCCTTTCCTGGGGGATGTGGGGTCCACTTAGGAGCTGAGAGAGTGCCATAGCTGACAGATGCCTGCCGTTTTATAAAGCAAATACCCATTGGCAATGTATATGATCAGAGGCAACTCCAATCATGGACATTTAACCCCACTGATGCTGTGGTCATTTGCAACCAAGGCATCTGAGCAGTCAATTGGTGGAAGCTGGGTTCTCCTGGTGATCCAGTGCTCCCCTACCTCCATAGATCATGGGAGCCATTTGCTATGGTAGCTGGTGGCATTGTGAAAGGCTTAATAGGAACACAGCATTCTTCCTAGGTGAGGGCTAAAAATAAAGAATATAAAAGAATAGAACTAAAAATGCAAATGAATCCCTTTCCACATTTTACATGCAAAATAAATAAAACAACCGCACAAATGCTGAAACTATTAAAATAAAGAAAAATAAAATCCTCCTGATAAATCCTCCTGATAAAACTAAATAAAAAGTGAAGGTTAAAAAGTCATACATACCCCCAAAATGGTATCAATAAAAATAACAGATCACTCCACAAAACCAATCCCTTACATAGATTCATAGATAGGAATGTAAAAAAAGTTGTGTCAAAGGATTTCTTTTATGTTAGAAAATAAAAATTATATAATGACATACAAATAATTTTCCAGATTCCCAATACATGGTATGAAATATTAAATTATGCTATTAGAAAAACTTGTCCTGCAAAAAACAAGACCTTATATGGCTATGTGAACAGAAATATAAATTAAGTTATGGCTTTAAAAAGGCAGTAAAAACAAAAATGCAATAAAATGAAATATTCTGTGGAGGGAATTGGTTAAAAAACACATCATTATTTCAAAGATCTTTAAATTAGGGAGTCAGTGCAATGTCCTAACAGAGCTCCACTAGAGATGGCTACTTAATTATTTCAATATCCAAAGTGCCAACAGGGGGCATCTGATTGCCAGTATCTGGCTTAAATTATAATGATACTGTCGGGCTGTGGGATGTCTCTTTCTCGCTATGTCCTGCCAACTTAACGGAGTTAAAAATATGACACAAATATTGTAATGCCATATTTTGCAATTTTTCCCCCCACAGACTCTATCACTTGATCTGTTTCATAGCTGCTTACCACAACACTCCATAAACTAGGGATTCTCGGAACTGCAAAGCATTATACAGTAGACTAAGGCTACTTTCACACTCGCGTTTTGTGCGGATCCGTCATGTATCTGCACATACGGATCTGCACCGATAATACAACCGCATGCATCCGTTCAGAACGGATCAGTTTGTATTATCTTTAACATTGGCCAAATGGATCCGTCTTGAACACCATTAAAAGTCAATGGGGCGGATCCGTTTTGCATTGTGTCAGTCAAAACGGATCCATCCCCCATTAACTTACATTGTGTGTCAGGACGGATCCGTTTACCTCCACATCGTCAGGCAGACACTAAAACGCTGCAAGCAGTGTTTTGGTGTCCACCTCCAGAGCGCAATGGAGCCAGAACGGAGGCAAACTGACGCATTCTGAACTAATCCTTAACCATTCAGAATGCATTAGGGCAAAACTGATCCGTTTTGGACCGCGTGTGAGAGCCCTGAAATGGATCTCACAAGCGGAAACCAAAACGCTAGTATGAAAGTAGCCTAAGCTGGTTGGTAAATGCAGTAGTACTCCCACTGGAGTGAATGGAAGCAGTACTGCATTTACCAGCTTAGTCTGCTATACACTGGACAGAACTGGGTAGTTCAGGCACTGGAGCTACAACTATACAGATTATAGGTTGGGACGTGCAAGGTGTGGTCCCCTGCTGGTCTAATCTTAATGGCTTATCCTGAATATAGGTCATCATTATGAAAAAAACAAAAAACAAAACTTGAAAGAGGTTATCCAGTAATAGAAATACAGTACATAGCTGTTCTCTTCTAAAAACAGAGCCCTGCTTGTCCATGGCTTGAGTGTGGTAATGCAACTTAGAACTTCACTATAGTGGAGTTGAGCTCTAATATCAGACACAATCTATGGGCAGGTGAGGCACTGGTTTTGGCAACGCAACAAACCTAAACAAGTTATTTAAAGGGGAGGAGCAGTGTCAGAACACCAATGACCTAGTCTTCTAGTGCAGGCATGGCCAACCTGCTGCTATCCAGCTGTTGTAAAACTACAACTCCCACCATGCCCTGTTGTAGGCTGATAGCTGTAGGCAGTCTGGGCATGCTCTGAGTTGTAGTTTTGCAACAGCTGGAGAGTCTCAGGTTGGTCATCCCTGTTCTAGTGTTTACCTGCATGCCGTCCAGGTTGTAGTAGCAGAGGAGTGTAATTACAGCTCATCCAATTCATTTGAAACAGCTGATCGGAGGAGGTGTCAGGAGCCACTATGATACTGAAAACCAATCCTGAGGACAGGTCATCAATATCCTGATACTAGACAACCCCTTCAAGGAACTGAAGAAGAACCTACAAGAACTTTAACCTCCTCCCGTCCGCCCATAGGATATAAACGTCCTATGGGTGGATCTCTATTTCTGAACGGACGTTTCTGAACGTCCGTTCAGAAACTGCAGCTGCACGCTAATCGTGCAGCTGCTGATCGGGTTGCCCACTGTCAGTGACAGCAGGGCAACCCAGAGAGAAGGCAGGGACAGTGCCCAGGTGTCCCTGCCTTCTAGATCGCTGCATACACAGCGCTCACCGAGCGCTGTGTATGCAGAGCAGGAAGCGCTATGCGCTTCCTATTCCGGCCCGGCGGTCATGTGACCGCCGGGACCGGAGAGTGCAGGAGCTGTGTGAGGTCTCTCACAGACCTCGATCAGCCCTACACTGAGGCTGTACAGCGCTGTATTGCGCTTTACAGCCTCTCTGGGGGGTGCATTTCTCCTGTAACTGGGGCTACTATGTCAGCCCCAGTTACAGGAGAAATCAACAGTGAAAAAAAATTGAAGTAAATGTCCCCCAGAGGTTTTGTATGACCTTATGGGGGACGAAAAGTGTAAAATAAAAAAATAAAGTGTTGAAAAAATAAAATAAAAAAAAGGTTTCACATGTAAAAAAAAAATTCCCCAAGTAAGGAATTTTTTTTTTTTTAAATAGAAAAAATAAAATAAAATAGACATATTTAGTATTTCCACGTCCGTAAAAACCAGCTCTATAAAAATATCACATGACCTAACCCCTCGGATGAACACCGTAAAAAATAAATTAAAAAAACTGTGTCAAAACAAGCAATTTTTGTCACCTTACATCACAAAAAGTGCAACACCAAGTTATCAAAAATGCGTATGTCCCACTAAATGGTACCAATAAAACCGTCACCTCATCCCGCAAAAAATGAGCCCCTACATAAGAAAATCTCTCAAAAAATTAAAAAACTATAGCTCTTAGAACATGGAGACACTAAAATATCATTTTTATGGTTTTAAAAATGCTATTATTGTGTTAAAGTGAAACAAATAAAATAAAATAGACATATTTGGTATTGCCGCGTCCGTAAAAACCAGCTCTATAAAAATATCACATGACCTAACCAAGTGATCAAAAATGCGTATGTCCCACTAAATGGTACCAATAAAACCGTCACCTCATCCCGCAAAAAATGAGCCCCTACATAAGAAAATCTCTCAAAAAATAAAAAAAATATAGCTCTCGGAACATGGACACATTAAAACATATTTTTTTGTTTCAAAAATGCTATTATTGTGTAAAACTTTACTAAATAAGAAAAAGTATATATATTAGGTATCCCCACGTCCGTAACAATCTGCTCTATAAAAATGTCACTTGACTGAACCCCTCAGGTGAACGCTGTAAAAATAAATAAATAGAAACTGTGCTAAAACAATCCACTTTTTGGTCACCTTGCCCCATAAAGTGTTATAATGAATGATCAAAAAATCATATGTACCCAAAAATAGTAGCAATTAAACTGGCACCTTATCCTCTAGTTTCCAAAATGGGATCACTTCTTGGGAGTTTCTACTGTAAGGGTGCATCAGGGGGCTTCAAATGGGACATGGCATCTAAAAACCATGTGGAGTTCCTTTTCTTCTGCGCCCTGCCGTGTGCCCATACAGCAGTTTATGACCACATGTGGGGTGTTTCTGTAAACCACAGAATCTGGGTAATAAATATTGAGTTTTGTTTGGCTGTTAACCATCGATGTGTTAAAGAAAAAATTGGATTAAAATGGAAAATCTGCCAAAAAAGTGAAATTAAAAAATTTGATCTCCATTTTCCTTTAATTCTTATGGAACGCCTAAAGGGTTAACAAAGTTTGTAAAATCGGTTTTAAGTAACATGAGGGGTGTAGTTTCTACAATGGGGTCATTTATGGGGGTAACTACTATGTAAGCCCCACAAAGTGACTTCAGACCTTAAAAAGTGGGTTTTGGCAATTTTCTTAAAAATTTTAAGAATTGCTTCTAAACTTCTAAGCCTTCTAACGTCCTAAAAAAATAAAATGACATTTCCAAAATGATGCCAACATAAAGTAGACATATGGGGTATATTAAGTAATAAATATTTTATGAGGTATCACTTTCTGTTTTAAAAGCAGAGAAATTGAAATTTTGAAAATTGCAATTTTTTCAAAATTTTAGGTAAATTTGGGATTTTTTCATAAATAAAGGTGAAATATATTGACTCAAATTTATGACTATAATGAAGTACAATGTGTCACGAGAAAACAATCTCTGAATGACTTGGATAAGTAAAGGCGTTCCAAAGTTATTACCACATAAAGTGAGATATGTCAGTTTTGCAAAATTAGGCCTGGTCAGGAAGGGGGCAAATGGCCCAGATGGCAAGTGGTTAAAATCCAGCTCATTCAGTTCAAAATAATAAACTTTTGACCACATCACATGTGCAAACTATAAAACTGCAAGCTTCCATGGGCATTTTCCTGATAAGGGATTCTATTGTGAAAATTCTTATGGGAATGTATCAGCTAATTAGAGAAATTGATAAGTGTGCTGTTCCATAATAAGACCAATATATTAAAAAGCCATTATAGATAACCAAGACAATAAGTCTGCATTAGAGAAGCGCTTCTTTGCATTTCACAGCCTACATGTTCCGAGCATGGAAAAGAAAAGCAATCCTTGTCTAGTGAACTGTAAATGCTGGGTTATTGGAATCCTTAAAACAAGCGGCAAGGAGAAAATTACATGGTCAAATCTCTGTATTCCTATTAATGAAGAATTAAGACTCCCATTTACCATATTAGAAGGTTCATCAGAGGTCTCTACTTTGCCTAGCTTGTGTTTGACGGCAGTGTCAATTTATCTACGTCTGAACTCAGAAGTGTGTGACAGTACATCATTCATAACTGTCACATCTACTTATCTCTCTCATTGTCACACTACTAACCAAATTCAGGCCACGCTTTCTCAAAGCATTTTAAATGAAAAACGAACAACAGAGCCTATCCAGTTTATTAACTCTAATCTCAGCTGTTCTAAAGTGCAAGCTACCTACTATGGGGACTATTTATTAAAGTGTGCCAGCTGAGTATCAGGATGAGATCCATACTACAAAATCTAGTCTTTAACGGATTGTCACTCATATCATATGGCCATTATCGTGTACCTATTTCAGTACTGTAAATATCCCATTTTTATTAGAGTCTTAGCATTACAACCCATTTCCATATGCTCTTTGAAGGTTTATGACTAGGGATGAGCGAACTCGAACTGTATAGTTCGGGTTCGTACCGAATTTTGGGGTGTCCGTGACACGGACCCGAACCCGGACATTTTCGTAAAAGTCCGGGTTCGGGTTCGGTGTTCGTCGCTTTCTTCGCGCTTTTGTGACGCTTTCTTGGCGCTTTTTGAAAGGCTGCAAAGCAGCCAATCAACAAGCGTCATACTACTTGCCCCAAGAGGCCATCACAGCCATGCCTACTATTGGCATGGCTGTGATTGGCCAGAGCACCATGTGACCCAGCCTCTATTTAAGCTGGAGTCACATAGCGCCGCCCGTCACTCTGCTCTGATTAGCGTAGGGAGAGGTTGCGGCTGCGACAGTAGGGCGAGATTAGGCAGATTAACTCCTCCAAAGGACTTGATTAACTGATCGATCTGCAGCTGTGGATCATTGAGCTGCTGATCCTCAATTGCTCACTGTTTTTAGGCTGCCCAGACCGTTTGTCAGTCACATTTTTCTGGGGTGATCGGCGGCCATTTTGTGTCTTGTGGTGCGCCAGCACAAGCTGCGACCAAGTGCATTTAACCCTCAATGGTGTGGTTGTTTTTTGGCTAAAGCCTACATCAGGGTGAAGCTGTCACACCAAGTGCATTTAACCAGCAATAGTCTGTTCATTTTTTGGCCATATACAAAATCAGGGGCAAGCTGCGCCTGTCACCAAGTGCATTTAACCCTCAATGGTGTGGTTGTTTTTTGGCTAAAGCCTACATCAGGGTGAAGCTGTCACACCAAGTGCATTTAACCAGCAATAGTCTGTTCATTTTTTGGCCATATACTAAATCAGGGGCAAGCTGCGCCTGTCACCAAGTGCATTTAACCCTCAATGGTGTGGTTGTTTTTTGGCTAAAGCCTACATCAGGGTGAAGCTGTCACACCAAGTGCATTTAACCAGCAATAGTCTGTTTATTTTTTGGCCATATCCCAGTCTAATTCTGTCACTAAATCCATACCGGTCACCCAGCGCCTAAATACTAGGCCTCAAATTTATATCCCGCTAAATCTGTCCTTAGTGCTGTAGCTGGGCGAGTTATTTAGTGTCCGTTCAAGCACATTTCTTGTTCTGGGTTGAAATACAATTCCCAATTTAGCAATTTCATAATTTAGTGGTTTCTGCTATATCAGAGCTATTTGAAATCTATCCCTAAAAGGGTATATAATATTCAAGGTGCACATTGGGTCATTCAGAATAACTTCACACACACCCGCTACTGTGTATTTCCAAGTCTAATTCTGGCACTAAACCCATACCTGTCACCCAGCGCCTAAATACTAGGCCTCAAATTTATATCCCGCTAAATCTGTCCTTAGTGCTGTAGCTGGGCGAGTTATTTAGTGTCCGTTCAAGCACATTTCTTGTTCTGGGTTGAAATACAATTCCCAATTTAGCAATTTCATAATTTAGTGGTTTCTGCTATATCAGAGCTATTTGAAATCTATCCCTAAAAGGGTATATAATATTCAAGGTGCACATAGGGTCATTCAGAATAACTTCACACACCCGCTACTGTGCATTTCCAAGTCTAATTCTGTCACTAAACCCATACCTGTCACCCAGCGCCTAAATACTAGGCCTCAAATTTATATCCCGCTAAATCTCTCGTTACCGCTGTCCTGTTGTGGCTGGGAAAGTTATTTAGTGTCCGTCAAAGCACATTTTTTGTTCTGGGTTGAAATACAATTCCCAATTTAGCAATTTCATAATTTAGTCGTTTCTGCTATATCAGAGCTATTTGAAATCTATCCCTAAAAGGGTAGATCATATTGAAGGTGCACATAGGGTCATTCAGAATAACTTCACACACACGCTTCTGTGCATTTCCAAGTCTAATTCTGTCACTAAATCCATACCGGTCACCCAGCGCCTAAATACTAGGCCTCAAATTTATATCCCGCTGAATTTGAATACAATACATTGGGCCAAATAATATATTTGTTGTTGTGGTGAACCATAACAATGAGAAAAACATCTAGTAAGGGACGCGGACGTGGACATGGTCGTGGTGGTGTTAGTGGACCCTCTGGTGCTGGGAGAGGACGTGGCCGTTCTGCCACATCCACACGTCCTAGTGTACCAACTACCTCAGGTCCCAGTAGCCGCCAGAATTTACAGCGATATATGGTGGGGCCCAATGCCGTTCTAAGGATGGTAAGGCCTGAGCAGGTACAGGCATTAGTCAATTGGGTGGCCGACAGTGGATCCAGCACGTTCACATTATCTCCCACCCAGTCTTCTGCAGAAAGCGCACAGATGGCGCCTGAAAACCAACCCCATCAGTCTGTCACATCACCCCCATGCATACCAGGGAAACTGTCTCAGCCTCAAGTTATGCAGCAGTCTCTTATGCTGTTTGAAGACTCCGCTGGCAGGGTTTCCCAAGGGCATCCACCTAGCCCTTCCCCAGCGGTGAAAGACATAGAATGCACTGACGCACAACCACTTATGTTTCCTGATGATGAGGACATGGGAATACCACCTCAGCATGTCTCTGATGATGACGAAACACAGGTGCCAACTGCTGCGTCTTTCTGCAGTGTGCAGACTGAACAGGAGGTCAGGGATCAAGACTGGGTGGAAGACGATGCAGGGGACGATGAGGTCCTAGACCCCACATGGAATGAAGGTCGTGCCACTGACTTTCACAGTTCGGAGGAAGAGGCAGTGGTGAGACCGAGCCAACAGCGTAGCAAAAGAGGGAGCAGTGGGCAAAAGCAGAACACCCGCCGCCAAGAGACTCCGCCTGCTACTGACCGCCGCCATCTGGGACCGAGCACCCCAAAGGCAGCTTCAAGGAGTTCCCTGGCATGGCACTTCTTCAAACAATGTGCTGACGACAAGACCCGAGTGGTTTGCACGCTGTGCCATCAGAGCCTGAAGCGAGGCATTAACGTTCTGAACCTGAGCACAACCTGCATGACCAGGCACCTGCATGCAAAGCATGAACTGCAGTGGAGTAAACACCTTAAAACCAAGGAAGTCACTCAGGCTCCCCCTGCTACCTCTTCTGCTGCTGCCGCCTCGGCCTATTCTGCTGCTGCCGCCTCGGCCTCTTCCTCCGCCTCTGGAGGAACGTTGGCACCTGCCGCCCAGCAAACAGGGGATGTACCACCAACACCACCACCACCACCTCCGTCACCAAGCGTCTCAACCATGTCACACGCCAGCGTTCAGCTCTCCATCTCACAAACATTTGATAGAAAGCGTAAATTCCCACCTAGCCACCCTCGATCCCTGGCCCTGAATGCCAGCATTTCTAAACTACTGGCCTATGAAATGCTGTCATTTAGGCTGGTGGACACAGACAGCTTCAAACAGCTCATGTCGCTTGCTGTCCCACAGTATGTTGTTCCCAGCCGGCACTACTTCTCCAAGAGAGCCGTGCCTTCCCTGCACAACCAAGTATCCGATAAAATCAAGTGTGCACTGCGCAACGCCATCTGTGGCAAGGTCCACCTAACCACAGATACGTGGACCAGTAAGCACGGCCAGGGACGCTATATCTCCCTAACTGCACACTGGGTAAATGTAGTGGCAGCTGGGCCCCAGGCGGAGAGCTGTTTGGCGCACGTCCTTCCGCCGCCAAGGATCGCAGGGCAACATTCTTTGCCTCCTGTTGCCACCTCCTCCTTCTCGGCTTCCTCCTCCTCTTCTTCCACCTGCTCATCCAGTCAGCCACACACCTTCACCACCAACTTCAGCACAGCCCGGGGTAAACGTCAGCAGGCCATTCTGAAACTCATATGTTTGGGGGACAGGCCCCACACCGCACAGGAGTTGTGGCGGGGTATAGAACAACAGACCGACGAGTGGTTGCTGCCGGTGAGCCTCAAGCCCGGCCTGGTGGTGTGTGATAATGGGCGAAATCTCGTTGCAGCTCTGGGACTAGCCAATTTGACGCACATCCCTTGCTTGGCGCATGTGCTGAATTTGGTGGTGCAGAAGTTCATTCACAACTACCCCGACATGTCAGAGCTGCTGCATAAAGTGCGGGCCGTCTGTTCGCGCTTCCGGCGTTCACATCCTGCTGCTGCTCGCCTGTCTGCGCTACAGCGTAACTTCGGCCTTCCCGCTCACCGCCTCATATGCGACGTGCCCACCAGGTGGAACTCCACCTTGCACATGCTGGACAGACTGTGCGAGCAGCAGCAGGCCATAGTGGAGTTTCAGCTGCAGCACGCACGGGTCAGTCGCACTACAGAACAGCACCACTTCACCACCAATGACTGGGCCTCCATGCGAGACCTGTGTGCCCTGTTGCGCTGTTTCGAGTACTCCACCAACATGGCCAGTGGCGATGACACCGTTATCAGCGTTACAATACCACTTCTATGTCTCCTTGAGAAAACACTTAGGGCGATGATGGAAGAGGAGGTGGCCCAGGAGGAGGAGGAGGAGGAGGAGGAAGAGGGGTCATTTTTAGCACTTTCAGGCCAGTCTCTTCGAAGTGACTCAGAGGGAGGTTTTTGGCAACAGCAGAGGCCAGGTACAAATGTGGCCAGCCAGGGCCCACTACTGGAGGACGAGGAGGACGAGGATGAGGAGGAGGTGGAGGAGGATGAGGATGAAGCATGGTCACAGCGGGGTGGCACCCAACGCAGCTCGGGTCCATCACTGGTGCGTGGCTGGGGGGAAAGGCAGGACGATGACGATACGCCTCCCACAGAGGACAGCTTGTCCTTACCCCTGGGCAGCCTGGCACACATGAGCGACTACATGCTGCAGTGCCTGCGCAACGACAGCAGAGTTGCCCACATTTTAACCTGTGCGGACTACTGGGTTGCCACCCTGCTGGATCCACGCTACAAAGACAATGTGCCCACCTTACTTCCTGCACTGGAGCGTGATAGGAAGATGCGCGAGTACAAGCGCACGTTGGTAGACGCGCTACTGAGAGCATTCCCAAATGTCACAGGGGAACAAGTGGAAGCCCAAGGCCAAGGCAGAGGAGGAGCAAGAGGTCGCCAAGGCAGCTGTGTCACGGCCAGCTCCTCTGAGGGCAGGGTTAGCATGGCAGAGATGTGGAAAACTTTTGTCAACACGCCACAGCTAACTGCACCACCACCTGATACGCAACGTGTTAGCAGGAGGCAACATTTCACTAACATGGTGGAACAGTACGTGTGCACACCCCTCCACGTACTGACTGATGGTTCGGCCCCATTCAACTTCTGGGTCTCTAAATTGTCCACGTGGCCAGAGCTAGCCTTTTATGCCTTGGAGGTGCTGGCCTGCCCGGCAGCCAGCGTTTTGTCTGAACGTGTATTCAGCACGGCAGGGGGCGTCATTACAGACAAACGCAGCCGCCTGTCTACAGCCAATGTGGACAAGCTGACGTTCATAAAAATGAACCAGGCATGGATCCCACAGGACCTGTCCGTCCCTTGTCCAGATTAGACATTAACTACCTCCCCATAACCATATATTATTGGACTCCAGGGCACTTCCTCATTCAATCCTATTTTTATTTTCATTTTACCATTATATTGCGAGGCTACCCAAAGTTGAATGAACCTCTCCTCTGCCTGTGTGCTAGGCCTAAATATATGCCAATGGACTGTTGCAGTGGTGGCTGACGTGAAGCCTCATTCTCTGCTATGACATGCAGACTGATTCTCTGCTGACATGAAGCCAGATTGTCTGTTACGGGACCTCTCCTCCTCTGCCTGGGTGCTGGGCCTAAATATATGCCAATGGACTGTTGCAGTGGTGGCTGACATGAAGCCTGATTCTCTGCTATGACATGCAGACTGATTCTCTGCTGACATGAAGCCAGATTGTCTGTTACGGGACCTCTCTCCTCTGCCTGGGTGCTGGGCCTAAATATATGACAATGGACTGTTGCAGTGGTGGCTGACGTGAAGCCTGATTCTCTGCTATGACATGCAGACTGATTCTCTGCTGACATGAAGCCAGATTGTCTGTTACGGGACCTCTCTGCTCTGCCTGTGTGCTAGGCCTAAATATATGCCAATGGACTGTTGCAGTGGTGGCTGACGTGAAGCCTCATTCTCTGCTATGACATGCAGACTGATTCTCTGCTGACATGAAGCCAGATTGTCTGTTACGGGACCTCTCTGCCTCTGCCTGTGTGCTAGGCCTAAATATATGCCAATGGACTGTTGCAGTGGTGGGCTGACGTGAAGCCTCATTCTCTGCTATGACATGCAGACTGATTCTCTGCTGACATGAAGCCAGATCGTCTGTTACGGGACCTCTCTGCTCTGCCTGTGTGCTAGGCCTAAATATATGCCAATGGACTGTTGCAGTGGTGGCTGACGTGAAGCCTCATTCTCTGCTATGACATGCAGACTGATTCTCTGCTGACATGAAGCCAGATTGTCTGTTACGGGACCTCTCTGCCTCTGCCTGTGTGCTAGGGCCTAAATATATGCCAATGGACTGTTGCAGTGGTGGGCTGACGTGAAGCCTCATTCTCTGCTATGACATGCAGACTGATTCTCTGCTGACATGAAGCCAGATTCTCTGTTACGGGACCTCTCTCCTCTGCCTGTGGTGCTGGGCCTAAATATATGCCAATGGACTGTTGCAGTGGTGGCTGACGTGAAGCCTCATTCTCTGCTATGACATGCAGACTGATTCTCTGCTGACATGAAGCCAGATTGTCTGTTACGGGACCTCTCTCCTCTGCCTGGGTGCTGGGTAGTGTTGAGCGCGAATATTCGAAAAGCAAATTTTTTTCGCGAATATCGCAACTTCGCGATTTCGCGAATATTTCGAATATAGTGCTATATATTCGTAAAAACGAATATTCGTTTTTTGTTTTTCCCCCCCCCCCCCACAAAATTACAGTACACATATAATTGATTGTTTCCCAAAGGTCCAACAGCTCAGATCTTACTCACATTGCCTAGAAAGTGATTGAGGCGCGAATCTTCGTAAGGCGATTTTATTAGCGCACATGCGAATATCGGCACGTCCCAGAACAGAGGCAAAGGGCTTTGCATTCATACATTAGTGAATTGAGTTGCGAATCTTCGTAAGGCGATTTTATTAGCGCACATGCGAATATCTACACTTGTCCCAGAACAGAGGCAAAGGGCTTTGCATTCATACATTAGTGATTGAATTGAGCTGCGAATCTTCGTAAGGCGATTTTATTAACGCAAATGCAAATATCTACACTTGTCCCCAGAACAGAGAGGCAAAGGCCTGTGCATTCATATAGTATAGCACCATATTCGCGAATACGTAGAACTTCGTAAAATTCGATTTACGAATATTCGTATTTTTTATTTTACTTTCCACCTTACAGATTACATTGATCTGTACTCTGTCAACTACTGTCATCACCCCCCACTGTATCTCGATTGATTCCCAAAAGTCTCACATTCCCTAGAAAGTGATTGAGGTGCGAATCTTCGTAAGGCGATTTTATTAGCGCACATGCGAATATCTACACTTGTCCCAGAACAGAGGCAAAGGGCATTGCATTCATACATTAGTGATTGAATTGAGTTGCGAATCTTCGTAAGGCGATTTCATTAGCGCACATGTGAATTTTGCATAGCATATGTATTATGCGATGCGAAAATTCGAATTATCGCATATGCGAAATAATAACGAATTTGAATAATCGCGAATATTTTACGAATATTCTTTCGAATATTCACAAAATTTCGCGAATTCGAATATGGGACATGCCGCTCAACACTAGTGCTGGGCCTAAATTTATGACAATGGACTGTTGCAGTGGTGGCTGACGTGAAGCCTCATTCTCTGCTATGACATGCAGACTGATTCTCTGCTGACATGAAGCCAGATTCTCTGTTACGGGACCTCTCTCCTCTGCCTGTGTGTGCTGGGCCTAAATATATGCCAATGGACTGTTGCAGTGGTGGCTGACGTGAAGCCTCATTCTCTGCTATGACATGCAGACTGATTCTCTGCTGACATGAAGCCAGATTCTCTGTTACGGGACCTCTCTCCTCTGCCTGTGTGCTGGGCCTAAATATATGCCAATGGACTGTTGCAGTGGTGGCTGACGTGAAGCCTCATTCTCTGCTATGACATGCAGACTAATTCTCTGCTGACATGAAGACAGATTCTCTGTTACGGGACCTCTCTCCTCTGCCTGTGTGTGTGCTGGGCCTAAATATATGCCAATGGACTGTTGCAGTGGTGGCTGACGTGAAGCCTCATTCTCTGCTATGACATGCAGACTAATTCTCTGCTGACATGAAGACAGATTCTCTGTTACGGGACCTCTCTCCTCTGCCTGGGTGCCGGGGCCTAAATATCTGAGAATGGACTGTTCCAGTGGTGGGTGACGGGAAGCCAGATTCTCTGCTATGGAACCTCTCTCCAATTGATTTTGGTTAATTTTTATTTATTTAATTTTTATTTTAATTCATTTCCCTATCCACATTTGTTTGCAGGGGATTTACCTACATGTTGCTGCCTTTTGCAGCCCTCTAGCTCTTTCCTGGGCTGTTTTACAGCCTTTTTAGTGCCGAAAAGTTCGGGTCCCCATTGACTTCAATGGGGTTCGGGACGAAGTTCGGATCGGGTTCGGATCCCGAACCCGAACATTTCCGGGATGTTCGGCCGAACTTCTCGAACCCGAACATCCAGGTGTTCGCTCAACTCTATTTATGACCATGCCTTAGGACTCCACTTCAAAGTGGAGAATCCCAACAACATAGTGCCCTGGCTGACCTGGCCCATGCATGACATAGTCGGTCATTCATTTGACTACCTGGCAAATAATGCTCCATTTCACCTAAAGTGGCACTTCAAGGGAAACATATGGGGAGTTTCGTCTTGGCCTTATCAACTGTTCACCAGGGGTTTCAGAAGACAGACCCAGGTCAATTAGCTGACCCCCTTGTCACCTTCAATTGAAAAATGGGTTTGTCTTGATTAGACAGAACATTTAAAGCCTCTAAAAAGGGCATCATATTTTTTTAAAGAATGGTTAATATAATAGTACATGACTGCAATAAGAAGCAATGTCAGTGTTCCTCAGTAATTTGACTTTTCAATGCCAACAAAAAGAAATACCTCCTGCTAAGTGAATGTAAGCAGGTCAGAAATTCAACAGGCAGGTAGCAATTGTAGAAACAAATGGTTCGGATGATTTCCTTACAAGGAACAGTGTCAATTGCTATGGAAGTCTGATTACAAGTGAGTGATTAATGCAGGGAAGTAATTTGAATGGCAAATGTTGAAGAACTTTTTTTCTTTTTTGAATTAGACTGGACAATGAATTCCTAAGAGTTTTGTTTCTCTAGACTTTTAAGAACACATTTAGAATAAAATTGTTATAAGATGTCAATTGAATTTAGAACATGATTTAGAAATGGTCATATTTGATGGACAATAATGTGTAAAAAAAAAAAAAAAACCCTGCAGAAAAATTCTAAAGCTGTGTTTCCTTTAGAACTCATTTGGTAAGTTAAACTAGAGATGAGCAAAGTTATGGAAAATTTGATTTGGCAGCTTTACCTAAATACTTAATCACAAAACGCATTTCTTTGTATGTAGTGGGTGCAATGAGAGGGAACAGTAATCGTGCCGCAGCCATCATTGAACCCCTCAGGTGCTGCGTTCATAGCTGATCGCGGCATCTGAGGCTGCCATTTAGGCCTTTTAGAGGTTAATCAGAGTAAAAAAATAAATACTCACCTTATCTATTTCATTGTGTAGAGGCCGGCGCAGCCATCTTGATTGAAGACACCGCGCAAAATCTTGCGCGGTGAAGTGATGACATTATCAGTCCGGCCGGCTTGGTAATGTTATATGTCACCATACATGAGATTTTGTGTGGCATCTTCAATCAACCTCTTCATACGCAAATGGTTGAGGTGAGTATGTATTTTTTTATTTTAAGGCCAATTTGGTTCTGTGGTGAATCAAATTTTCCCTGAAATTGGGATCGAAGTTTTTTTTTTTTTTACTTTGATTTGCTCAGCAATAATTATAATCATATGCTATAACAGGGGTCAGCAATCTTCGGCACTACAGCTGTTGGAAAACTACAAATACCAGCATGCTCCATATGTTTCTATAGGAATTCCAAGTACAGCTGAGTAAGCAGCTGCATGTAGTTTCAGCACAGCTGATGTGCCAGAAGTTGCTGATCCCTATGCTACATCAAATGTCTAATGGGCTAATTATAACACAGGACATTATTTGTTTTGATCGCTTACATAGCACGAACATATTCCAAAGTATTGTACAGATATATTGTCATCAGCCCCTGTCCCAAATGTGCTCACAGTCTAAAGGTCAATCTCACATATACACTGGGTTCAATATACTGGGGTATTTTTGCAGGGAGAAATGTAAAAATCACAGGCCAGAAAATGTTAATGTTAAAATGTTAATGTTACTGACCTCCACAAATCCCTAGTCCTGCCATTCAGGTGTTGCTGTGGTCCAGCTAATCTACACTTCCTGCCCTACCTCAACATGTCAGAAATGCCAGGAAAGGCAGTGAGTGGCTGAGCAGCCCATTTCTGAGTCTAGACAGAAAATAGATAGGAATGGGGACTGGAGCAGTGTTGGAACAGCAGTAGCAGGAAACACCAGTAGCAGGAGATCAGTGGAGGTGAGTAATGCTTCTTTTTTATTTTTATCATTTTCTGGGCCATTTTTGTTTTCCTTAGAAAAATTAGGACTGAAGTACATCAAGGAAATCTGAATAATCTCAGAGTATATACAAACTCCATTCAGATATTGCACCCTTGGTGAAACTCAGACTTAGGGCCCCTGTTTGACAAGGCAATAGTGCTAACCACTGAGTCATCTACAGTATTAGAAATTACATCCTCAGTTCTCTATGACCCAAATTCTAAAAAAGGCTATAATCTGTAAACCAAACAAACTTTATTCTATCTTTTATCTATGTAGCTGAATTTAGAGCTAAGTTGATTTTTTTCTATAATCTACATAAATTGTAGTAATTACAGTACAAGAAAATTTAGACTAGCACTGGTGCTAGTCTAAATTTTCTTGTAGTATATATTGAGGGTAGCAACCTCTTTTAGACTAAGCAACGGCCATCTGCCTAGGGCTTCTGAGCAGAGTATAAGGCCCCTTTCACACGGGCGAGTTTTCCGCGCGGGTGCAATGCTTTCTGGACTGAATCCGGACCCATTCATTTCTATGGGGCTGCGCACATGAGCGGTGATTTTTATGCATCACTTGTGCGTTGCATGAAAATCGCAGCAAGCTCTATTTTGTCTGTTTTTCACACAACACAGGCCCCATAGAAGTGAATGGCGCTGCGTGAAAATCGCAAGCAAGTGAGTATGCAATGCGATTTTCACGCACGGTTGCTAGGAGATGATCGGGATGGGGACCTGATCTTTATTATTTTCCCTTATACCATGGTTATAAGGGGAAATAATAGCATTCTGAATACAGAATGCATAGTACAATAGGGCTGGAGGGGTTAAAATAATAATAATAATTTATCTCACCTTAATCCACTTGTTCGCGCAGCCGGCATCTCTTCTGTCTTGTTCTGTGAGGAATAGGACCTTTGATGACTTCACTACGTTCATCACATGGTCTGTCACATGATCCATCACCATGGTAAAAGGTCATGTGATGGACCATGTGATGAGCATAGTGACATCATCAAAGGTCCTAATTCTCACAGAACAAGACAGAAGAGATGCTGGCTGCGCGAACAAGTGGATTAAGGTGAGTTAAATTATTTTTATTTTTATTTTAACCCCTCCAGCCCTATTGTATTGTGCATTCTGTATTCAGAATGCTATTATTTTCCCTTATAACATTGTTATAAGGGAAAATAATATAATCTACACAACCTTGAACCCAAACCTGAACTTCAGTGAAGAAGTTCGGGTCTGGGTACCACATTCAGTTTTTTATCACGCGCGTGCAAAACGCATTGCACCCGCACGATAAAAACTAAACAAAGGAATGCAATCGCAGTCAAAACTGACTGCAATTGCGTACCTACTCTCGCGGGTTTGCCACAACGCATCCGGACCTTATCCGAAAACGCTCGTGTAAAAGAGGCCTAAATGTAGCTGGTTCCTACACTACCCTGAAGATTGTAGGCTTAGGTAAGTCCAAGAGAGGCAGTTCTGTTAGTGTTAGGTACCCATCTGCAGAAGCCACCTTGACGCCTGGTAGATAGGCCCTACACAAGTTTGATAACAAATGTGCGCAAAGAGCTTCTATTTTTTCAGTTATAGTAGGTACAATACCATTTTAATTTAGAATGATCCCAATTTCTCAGTTCTATTGTTTGCATGTGAAATGTTGTGCAGCCATGCTTTTATTAGTTCTCTGTAGTAATTACAAGTTAGAATGGTTTAGAGTATAAGCTGTTTTGGCTATATGTTTGTTCCTTTCAGTAGATACTTTTTGGTGCATGTAGCTGCTGTAATTTGCCCACTGGCTCGTGGTACTACCCATACGGTATAGATAGGTTTAGCGTTAGGTCCAGTGCCAAAAGTCTCATTTTTAACAACAGTGTGAGGGTTTAGTCAGATCTTACTGTTTGCATCCACCACAGTAGTGCACCGATTCTTGTAACTATTTATTCTATATATCATTCCACATCCACACATTTTACCATCTGGTGTAGGATGTCTCTGTGGCACTTGGGGTCTGCTAAAGGCATCCTCTACTGTATGCATTTTTCTGCTGGGGATCGCCCTTAGCAACAAACCACAAGCGCAGTTTCTGCTCCCCCGAGCATAAATGCACAACTGCATTTTGGGTTGAGCATTTCCTGCCTTTTGAGACCATGGGCTATGCAAACAGTTAGAAAACAGACAAGTGCTCTTTAAAAAGACAATTAAAACAACTGTAGCCATTTAAAAGGCAAGTTAAAGTTTGCTGTAACTGTGTATTTGATCAAGTGTTTGCTGCATCTGGACCAGCCCTGTTCATATAATGCTTTGAAAAAGTATTCATACACCTTAACTTTTCCAAATTTTTTCACGTTGCACCCACAAACTTACATGTATTTTATTTAGAATTTATGTGATAAACCAACACAAAGTAGCAAGTATGCTATATTTATTCTCAGTATAACTACAGCTGTTCTGTGAAGTCCTCAGAGGTTTGTTAGAGAACATTAGTGATCAAACAGCATCATGAAAACCCAGGAACACACCAGACAGGTCAGGGATAAAGTTATGCAGAAGTGTAAAGCAGTGTTAGGTTATAAAAAAAATCTAAAGCTCTGAACATCTCACGGACTGTTCAATCCATTATCCAAATGGAAGGAGTACGGCATATTGCAAACTGAACAAGACATGGCCATCCCCCTAAACTGACAGCCCAGGCAAGAAGGACACTAATTAGAGGCTACCAAGAGGCCCATGGCCATTCTGGAGGAGCTGCAAAACTGGAGCTGGACAACTATTAGTCATGTACTCCACAAATCTGTCCTTTATTGAACAGTGGCAAGGAAAAAGTTGTTTTTCAAGGCAAGCCATAAGAATTACCATTTGCAGATTGACAGAAGTCATGTAAGGGACACAGCAAACATATGGAAGAAGGTACACTGGTCAGATGAGACCAAAGTTGAACTTTTTGGCTTAAATGCAAAACCTTATGTGTGGTGGAGAACTAACGTTACCCTGAACACACCATCCCCACTGTGGAACATGGTGTAGCAGCATCATGCTGTAAGGATCTTTTTCTTCAGCAGAGGCAGGGAAGCTGGTCAGAGTTGACAAGAAGATGGATAGAGCTAACCACAGGCGAAATCCTGGAGAAAACGTGTTATAAGCTGCAAAATATTTGAGACTGGGGCCAGTGTCATGCCTAGGGTGTTTAGCACCAGGAGCAGGTCCTTTCTCTGGCGATACCCTCCCTATACTTTAAAAAAAATTATACCTCCCACAGTAATATTGTCCTCATTGTACAAGCTTTACAGTAGTTTTGTCCAGATATGTGCCCCCTCACGGCAGTTCTACCTACACTGTGCCCACTCACAGTATTCATGCCCTAATTGTACAACTTTCACAGTAGTTATCCTAACATTGTGCCCCCTAAAGTACTTATCCCTTCACTGTGCCTCTTCACAGTACTTATGCCTTCAAGTCCAGACCTAAATCCCATTAAGAATCTGTGGCAAGACTTGAAGCTTGCTGTTCACAGACATTCTCCATTCAATCTGACTGAGCTTGAGCTATTTTTCATAGAAGTATGGGCAAATATTTCAGCCTCTAGATGTGCAAAGCTGGTAGAGACATACTTCAAAAGACTTGCAGCTATAACTGTAGCAAAATGTTATCCTGCAAAGAATTGACTCAGAGGGGCTGTATACAAATGCACGCTACTCTAGATTTTTATTTCTAAATTTTTTTGAAAACCCTGTATCATTTTCTTTTCACTTCATACATACTTGCTACTTTGTGTTGGTCTAGCACATAAAATCCCAACGATAAAAATATGGAAAAGTTCAAGGGGTATGAATACTTTTTCAAGGCACTGTACATGGGGCTTGCATAAATCTTATTCTTGATATGCAAATTATATTGTTGGAGCTCCGAGAGGCTGGCCCAAGCCTTTAGAGCACTAGTTTGTCATCACCCTACAGCTCTAGACGCTCCCTATCCCCCTTGATTGACATGTTTCTATAATAATACTTTCCACAGTACTCATCCAATTTGGGACTTTTGCAGGGTGATCGTCCTGTTCTGGTCCTACTCCACCTAAAGACCTTGTACCTTGTAGCAACTTCAGACAGCACTCCGATTGCAATTAATTAGTGTTGAGTGCGAATATTCGAATCACAAATTTTAATCACGAATATTGCCACTTTGAGAATTTGCTAATATTTAGAATATAGTGCTATATATTCGTATTTGTGAATAGTGTTGATTATTCTAATCGCAAATTTATTAATTTATCGCAAATTTATTGAGAACTTATTGCTAATTTATAAATAAATATATTACATTGCCGATTTTCGCAATCAAGTAAACTGGAGATCCCGAATTTGCGAATTTATGGCGAATATTCGGCCAAAAATTTGTGAAATATTGCGTATTCGAATATTGCCTATGCCGCTCATCACTACAATTAATCAGTTTCAGGCCATAACATAACATGATCCGGCCCTTTGTCAAGCCTGTTTGGGTTTGAACCCTGCTTAGGCACGACTGCCACATGTGACAGGGCCAGGCATCTTGCCTGGCCATGTTCTCCTGCACTTGTGCCGTTGGTCCGAGTATGAACACATGTGCAGAGGATTATTTTTCTGCTTCCTAAGCAGCAGAAATACCTACTGTGCATGTGTCAGTGATGTCAACGTACACCTAGAAGTGGAGATGGCTGCTTCAGAAAAGTCTGACACATGCTCTTTGAAAACTCCCATAATATTGTATTGAAAGGGGTTATCGCATAATCGATGTCAAAATTTTAAATCAGACATCATATAGTACATAACAATCTTATTGTAACAAAACTAGCACCAGCCCTTTACTTCACATGGATCCAGCGGCCTCCATTCATTGCTCCAAATGCTCTGCTAGGTTTATTTCAAACTGACAACTCAGGGGCATGACCTTTTTGCTACAATGCTCTTCATGTAACTATTATAGCTTCTAACAGAAGATTTGACTGGTGGCAGTTGGTAGATAGATCTGAGCGTGTGTCTCCACCTCAGAAAGGTGGACAAAGAAATAAGGAATATAACTAACAAACAGCAGGTGGCATTATACAGATTATTAATATTGAATAACACAGTGGCTATACAAAAAAATTTATTACATGGGATTATAAAATTATTCTGATCCAGGTGCTGGATTGAAAAATTTTTTTTTTTTTTTTTTTTTTAAGGGACAACTCCTTTAATGTTCTTACCATTACTGGGTAGCATCTGCATTGCAGTTACACTCTCAGCTACCCATTGTATCTTGGCAGAAGTCACTTGGATAAAATGTAAATATATTGAAGCATAAGTGGGATATTTCCAGATTTTTCAGCCTGATACCATTGTTTATTCTGTGCTAAGCAAAGTAAGGTCAGGATTTGTATCCTTCAGAGAAAAAAATCACATTTGATTAAATAGTTTACATAAACCCAATCTATTTTTTTTCTGCTACATGCATTATAATCTCTCATATTATTCATGTTGATATTCCTCTGTGAACCATAAAATGTTCATTTCTCTAAAATGAATATGAAGCTCAAAGCATTAGTGGTCTTAAGAGCATAAAAAGTTTATTGCTTTGTGCTTAAAATTTTTCAAGTAACTTTTGAAAGCTGAAGCAAATTTTGCATTTAAATTAATGGAAGATATTTTCCATCAGCACGAGTAAGTGAGGGAGCAGCAATAACAAAAAAAAATATATAAAAAATCCCCCAAGGTTAAAATGTAGTGCTTTTGATTTTTACCAGAACTGTGTTAGCTGAACAATCATTTCTCAGCATGGAAAGGTAACATAATTGGTCTATACAGTGGCAATATAGGAAACGAGTATGCTTTAGAGAAAGCTAATATGACTCTACTTAATAATTTCCGTCAAGAGCTTGAATTTGAATGTATATTTCACCCAGCTTGAGGCAAACAATTTGTACCCATATGAATTGAGTGGAAGTTACCAGGGGGTCATGCAATTTATTTTACTTCTTGAAGTTTTCAAAACTGTGAAGCACTAAAGGCATATTCACTTACATTGTTCGACTAGTAATTTGATCCAATTGGGCATCAATTCTATTTCCTTTCTGTTTTTTTAGTGACTCTATTATATTGCAGGATAAATTGTCAGAATATGTGATGATGGAAAATACTTTTTTTTCTTGCTAAGCTGAATGGGTTTTCATGTAGGACTCAAATCTGCCACAGTGATTGAAAGTGGCTCATAATCTGGCAATATTAACCCTTACTACACAAGGATAAGCTTACTTTATGATGTTAATGGAAATTCAGACAAACATTCTTGAATTTAAAGGGGTTCTTTGTGAATTATATAAAATGGGCACTCACAACCTGAATGTAAAGTGTGGGTTGAGTCAACTTTCAAGGTGATTAGGAAAGGGGGTCAGGTTGGGTGGCCATGGCACCTGCAATACAGTGGTGAGTGTTCCTGTCAGGATATGGCATCCAGGGGCGGATTAAGTGCATGATAGGCCCGGGGCTGTCTACCCAATTCGGGCCCCCCCTCCCCCCTCCATTTTAGTTGTAGTTTTTTTTTATATATGAAGAGGCTGCGGTGCTTCGTAAGCGCCAACGTCTCTTCCTAGGCCATATGACATCGTTCACGTGGCCTCGGTGCAGCTCTGTCTCATCTGAGTGATTGGGTCTGGTCTGTAATACCGAGCGCAGGGCTATCACATGGACAGCGCTGTGCTTGGTAACGAGCAAAGAGGCTGTGACGCTCACTGGGACATCACGGTCTCCTCAAACAGCTGATTGGTGGGGGTGCCATAATTCGGACCCCTACCATCTCATAACTCTCTGAGTACAGATGTCATAGATGTTACCTGCAGTCCTATGTAACACCCCACATAACACAGCGAACTATTGTGTTATGTGGGGTGTTACATAGGACTGCATGGAACATCTACTACATTATCTGTACACAGAAAGTAATCACTGTTATCTAGGCTGTTACATAGGACTGCAGATGACAAATACAAATTTTAGTTGCCAAATTTAAAATACATACGATTATGATACAAAAAAAAACTTGGAGGAGAAGATGAGACGCAGGTCACAGTAGTGAGCCAGCTCTACATATAGGAGAATACAGCACCACATACCTGTTACATCCAGTGACATCTCCTGTCATGTAGATCCTCTCTTTCATCTTCTCCTCCGTTTGACCCAGAATGCTATGACAAATTCTTTCAGCCGCATCTCGTCTCTACAGAGTTTGTTACACAGACACGTTAGAGTTCTCATAATTGGGGTCATTTATCAAACTGGTGTAAATTACAACTGGCTTAGGTGCCCACAGCAACCAATCAGATTCCACCTTTAATTTTCCAAAGGAGCTGTGAAAAATGAAAGCTGGAATCTGATTGGCTGCTATGGGTAACTAACCCAGTTATACTTTACACCAGTTTGATAAATTACCCCAAAGGTCCCTATAGTGTCTACAGCAATTATAATGTCCCCTAGAGTGCCCCCAGTAATAACACCCTATATTGTGTTCCAGGTAATAATACCTGTATAGTGTCCCCAAAAATAATGTCCCATAATATAAAGGCCCCCACACTACCCCCATATAGTAGTTTCCCCCACACTGCCCCACACAGTAATTCCCCCACACTGATCCATATAGTAATTTCCCCCTCTCTGCCCCATATAGTAATTTCCCCCACACTGGCCCATATAGTAATTTCCCCCACACTGGCCCATATAGTAATTTCCCCCACATTGCCCCCATATAATAATTTTCCCCACACTGCCCCCATATAATAATTTCCCCCACACTGCCCCCCAAATAGTAATTTCCCCACACTGCCCCCCAAATAGTAATTTCCCCACACTGCCCCCAAATAGTAATTTCCCCCACACTGCCCCCCAAATAGTAATTTCCCCCACACTGCCCCATATAGTAATTTCCCCCACACTGCCCCATATAGTAATTTCCCCCACACTGCCCCATATAGTAATTTCCCCCACACTGCCCCCATATAGTATTTTCCCCCACACTGCCCCCAAATAGTATTTCCCCCCACTCTGCCCCCAAATAGTAATTTCCCCCCACTCTGCCCCCAAATAGTAATTTCCCCCACACTGCCCCAAATAGTAATTTCCCCCACACTGCCCCCATATAGTAGTTTCCCCCACTGCTCTATACAGCAATTTCTTCCACACTGCCTCCCATATAGTAATTTCCTCCACACTGCCCCATATAGTAATTTCCTCCACACTGCCCCCATAAAGTAATTTCCCCCACACTGCCCCCATAAAGTAATTTCCCCCACACTGCCCCCATAAAGTAATTTCCCCCACACTGCCCTCAAATAGTAATTTCCACCACACTGCCCTCAAATAGTAATTTCCCCCACACTGCCCCAAATAGTAATTTCCCCCACACTGCCCCATATAATAATTTCTTCCACACTGCCCCCAAATAGTAATTTCCCCCACACTGTCCCATATAGTAATTTCCCCATATAGTAAGATCCCCCACACTGCTCCATACAGTAATTTCCCCACACTGCCTCCCATGTAGTAATTTCACCCACAAAGTAATTTGCTGCCCACACTGCCCCCATCAAGTAATAACCCCAAACACTGCCCCCCATTAGATCATTTTACCTGACACTGCCATCCATTAAGTAATTTGCCCCCTACACTGCAATCCATTAAGTTATTTGCTCCCACACTGCCATCCATTAAGTGATTTGCCCCGACACTGCCATCCATTAAGTAATTTGCCCCCACACTGCCCCATCATTAAGTAATTTGCCCCCCACACTGCCCCATCAAGTAATAACCCCCCACACTGCCCCCATTAGATAATTTGCCCCCACACTGCCACCCATTAAGTAAATAGCCCCCCACACTGCCCCCACAGTATTAATTTCTTCACACTGCCCTCACAGTATTAATTCCCCCCATGGTAGTAATTTGCCCCTACAGTATTAATTGTCTCCCACACTACCCCCACAGTATTAATTTCCCCCATACTAGTAATTTGCCCCACGTAGTAGTTTGCCCCCCCCCCCTGTTCCTTCAGTAATGTCCCCCAAAGTCGGCAGTTGGCACACAAAAAAATAAAAGCTAATGCTTACCTGTGTCCCAGCCGGCGCTCACTCGTAGATGGTGCAGTGTGCTGCGTCCGGGCACAGGCACGGCGCGATGACATCATCACGCCCGCCTGCACCGGGATTTTACTACCGCATAGGCTTCAGGCCTGCTAGGCCTGAAGCCTATGGTGGTGATCGACGGCGGGGCAGGGAACTATGCGCTCCCGTGCCCCGCCGTAGTTTGTGGGCATTTGGGTCGTTGGGCCCCCCAGCGATGCCGGGCCCGGGGCTACCGACCCAAACGCCCCAATTATAATCCGCCACTGGGCATCTACTGTAGGATGTCTTCATTACTATCTGTTGTAGATCAGAAACTCAGCTCTACAGTAGATAGTGGTGATGCAATTCTGCCTACGAAATTTCATCATGGCTGAGCAGCCTAACGGGAACAGAGAGTAGGATTAATATCTACTGTAGACAGTAGACTAGAGTTCCTGCTCCACACTCAATAGAAATAGACAGGGGCATAGCTAACGGCTTATGGGCCCTGGTGCAAGAGTTCAGCTTGGGCCCCCCTTCCCTCAGTGCTTTGTGTGTCTTCTTATGCAGCACAAGGGTGTTTGGGCCCCTCAGGCTCCTGGGCCCGGTAGCGACTGCTACCTCTGCACCCCCTATAGCTACGCCCCTGATAGCCATGAGGCTGAGCAGCCTGACAAAAATGCTCACAACTGTAACATAAATGCAAGCACCAGAGAGCAGCATAATGACCTCCCCTTCCCCCAATATAATTCAGTAGCTGCACCCAACCAGTTCTGTTCACATTTTAGGATAAGTTGCTAGAGGACATTTTTAATTATTCACAGATAACTTGTTTAATACATGTTTTGTCTACATATAATGCTCAATATAAAGTATGTTCAACAATTGGCAGTGTGTGACCCCATCATAGGGAAATATTGTCATGTGACACATTTTGATATATATCTGTCATTAGCACTCACTTGCTCACTTTGAGTTTGGGAAAAGTTATTTGGTCATTTTGTCATTAGACAGAAGGGTTGCACAGGGTTGTGCTCAATACCAGACATAATATATGCCCGACTCACTCTTGAAGCTAAACCAATCAAGGTGATCAGTCAACCTGGTTCCACCTAGAGAATGTCACAACACAATATCTGCACACCACACATCCTGTGATGGGACCTGTGGTTAACAAGAAACTCCTGCACATTGGTGGACCTGATTCTGGATCCTGGCCCCATTCCGAAACACATAAATAGGAGCTTTTGTTCTAAATTTGTCACCCAAGTTAACCCTTTTCCCAGGATACCAGCAACATTGTTTAACAGTCAACAACAGTGCAATAAATATATACTACAAATATACAAATTTGTGAATACAATATTTCAAATCTGCCGCACATTTGACTCAAATCAACACAGAGAAAAGGAAGCCCCCAATAGAAAAGTGGGACATACTGGGTCATTTATTGTATTTATTCCATATATATCTTGTCTTAAAGAGGACCTTTCATGGGATTTATTTTAAAAACTAATACTTTAGTAAGTAGTCTGCCTCCTGCAGATTCAGTTTTTTGTTTTTTTCTCCAGTTCCCTCTATTGCATTATCTAAATTACATTAATGCTTATTAAAATGTGTAGAACTCTCCCCTGTATAGAGTCTAACTCTCTTTTCTAAAATTCATATCCCTATCTATCCCCTGGTTGAACTTGATGGACTTACATATTTTTTCGAGCATATTATGTAGACCCACACCCATAGTAATTATATTGATTCAAATTATATCAATATGGCTAGATGTCAAGGTACTGTACAAGGTTTAACACAATTTAAAACATAATTATAGTGCAACAGAGAGATTGTTATGTGCATACATGTTTGGCACTTTTATTCCATGACGAGTATTCCTTAAAGGGGACCTGTCATAAAAAAAATGCAATACAATCTGACAGCACCATGCAATAGAGCTAAACACCATTCTTAATAATTGTGGCACATTTCATGCCACTGATGCACACAAATTGTTAAATTTGTTGAGCAATAAAAATCTTGCTTGTGGCATTCCCCCACCCGCCCACACCTCACTCACTTTATGATGAGAGTGTCAGAAAAAGGGGATAAAACAAACCAGTCACCAAAATTAGCAATTTGTGTATATTATAAAAGGCATACAAGCATAATAAATCTCCCCCTAGGTCAATGAGAAGCTTCTTGCTGTAGATTTTAATTTTAACCAACCACATATGCATACTTTCACTTCCCTTCACTGAAGGGTCCTTGCTTCTTCATCTCTTCCTCATGCTCACATTTCACATAAACTTAAGCTAGTAAAATATCTTTGTCTTGTTGGGAGGTTTTTGGTATCTACATGTTGGAGGTCTACTAACTCTCTTACTATCTCAGAATGGAGAGCTAAAGTAGACCTGGAAAAATAGTGGCCCAGTCAAAAAGTGGTGAGGGTGGGAACAGCATAAGAAATCAACAGAGTGGACCTATGACATAGTGGTGAGGTGGAAGCAGCATGAGGAGACCACAGAGTGGTCCAATGACAGAGTCTGGAAGTGGCAGCAACATCAGGAGGAGGCCAGAGAGTAACACAATGACAGTGTGGAGTTGGCAGCAGCAGCATTAGGAGGCCACATAGCTGCACAATGACAGAGTGTTGAGGTGGGAGCAGCAGCATCAGAGGCAGGCCACAAAGTGGAACAATGACAGTGTGTAGGTGTCATCAGCAGCTTCAGGAGGCAACAGAGTGGCACAATGACAGAGTGTGGAGGTGGCAGCAGCACCATCAGCAGGAGGCCACACGGTGGCACAATGACAGTGTATAGGTGGCAGCAGCAGGAGGCCACAGCGTGGCACAATGACAGAGTGTGGAGGTGGTGGCAGCAGCAGCACCAGGAGGAGGCCACAGGGTGGCACAATGACAGTGTGGGGGTGGCAGCAGCAGCATGAGGAGACCACAGAGTAGCACAATGGCATAGTGTGGAGGTGGTGGCAGCAGCATCAGGCGAAGGCCGCAGGGTGGCACAATGACAGTGGGAAAGTGGCAGCAGCGTCTGGAGGCCACAGAGTGGCAAAGTGACATAGTTTTGAGGTAGCAGCAGCATCAGGAGATCACAGAGTGCCAAGGTGACATGTTTTGAGGTGGCAGCAGCATCAGGAGACAACAGAGTGACCAGGTGACACAGTGTGGAGGTGGCAGAAGCATCAGGAAATCACAGAGTGACCCGGTGACAGAGTGGGAAGTGGATGGCAATACCAGTACCAGCTGAAGATGATAGGTGAAAGAAGGAGCACTTGGCGTCAGGCGGGTGGCAGCATCAGAATAGTAGCTGAGGCAGGTAGTCAGAAGAAACCGGTCTCTTTTGTCAAAGTGTTGGTGTGGTACCATGGATGATCTAGTCTGATGCATCAGGCATTGATGGGTGGAAATCCTGGCTGATCCACGCCTGATTCATCTTCACAAAGGTCAGTTTCTCCACATTTTTGGTGGACAGGCGAGTTCTTCTTTGGGTAACTGTGGCCCCCACCGCACTAAGCACTCGCTCTGATGCCACACTACTGGCCGAGCAGGACAGCTTTTCCAGGGCACACTCTGAGAGTTGCGGCCACAAATCCAGTTTGGCTGCCCAGTAGTCCAGTGGATCTTTAATGTGAGGTGGCAGGGTGCTGTCCAAGTATGCCACCACCTGCTGGTTCAGGTACTGTTCCAGGTCCAGCTGCTGCTGCTGCCAATGATGATGATAAGTAGTTTCTTCACTAAGTTGGTAAATAAAGCTGCTCATCAGCGACTCTAGACTCAAGTTGCTGTTGATGAAGCTGGAACTGCTCCTACCCCCCCCCCCCCATCAAGGCAGCCATGGTAGAGGAACGTGAGCACAGAGGGCCCCCCGGGTCAGACCTGTGAGAGGATGGATATGGTGCAGATAGGCAGCGGCCAACTGACTATATAGGATGTCTATATAATAGTTCAGTTTGTCCTTCCTCTCAGAGGGTGTAAAAAGGCCCCCATTTTGTACCGGTAGTGAGGGTCCAAAAAGGTGGAGAGACAGAGGTGCCGAATGCTGACAATTTGGCTGTCACTACGCAAGCAAGTGAGCATGCGTTGGGCCATCTGTGCAAGTGACTAGGAGGGACTCCCTGCCTCCATCTCCACTGCATACTGCCATGGTGTGTCTGGGTCCTCTGCCTTGTCTTTCTCATCACCCTATAGCTCCTCTGGCTGCTTCTGCTCTCCTGTCACTTGTGTAGAAAAACCACCCATTTCACTACACATTGCTACACATTGCTTGCGCTATAATGTCCCATCCTCCAGTTCAGCCCCACAAGGCTTATGTGGATCTGAGATCTAGTTCCCATATCTCCAGTCTCCTGATCAGCCAGATTTACCAGCATCTGTTACAGGACATGAAGCTGTGGAATGACATTGTTCATTCTGTATTCCTAGCGACTGACAAAAAACGTGGCTTCCTCAATGGGCACGAGCAAGCGGCAGGTGTCACGGATGAGCTGCCAATGACTGACATCGAAGTTACACAGGGGAATACTCCTGTCCGCTTTGATCATCAATAAATTGTTTATGGCCTTTCTCTGTTCGCATAGTCAGTTCAACATATGGAGGGTGGAAAAATCGCATAACAGCCTATGTTTGGGGATGTCGTTCTGCTGCTACAGCTCAAGGAGGGTGTGCTTTGCTGTGTACGAGTGGCTGAAGTCCATGCAAAGATTCCTGTCCGTTTTTACGATGTCTTGCAGATGGGTGGAAGACTTCAGGAACAGCTTGACATCCAGATTGAACACTTGTGCCATGCAGGGCTCATGGCTCAGCCCTCCTTGACGCATCGCCGACACCATGTTCTTCCCGTTGTCGGATTCAATTTGTGTGACTCCTTTCACCCAGGCAAACGAGGTGCAGTGCAGTGTGACACCGCCATGCCCTGCACATGTGGTATGCTGGAGGGGCACTGTGAATTGTCCCTGCAGTGGAGGCTGAGGACACGGTGGAGGATGAGGAGGCAGAGGCCGACATTGTCACAGGACCAACGGCGGGAAAACGTGGAGGCGGAAGCGGCGTCACCTGGCCAAGTTGCTGGCATGGCTATACAGGAACCACATTCACCCAATGGGCCATAAAGGCATAGTTGTACCGCAGTTATAGCTCCACACATCGGAGATTCCCTGCACTTTAGCAGACACTGACAGGCTCAAGGACTGGCCTACCTTCTGTTCTACATATGTGTGCAGGGCTGGTACTGCCTTTTTGGCAAATAAATGACGGCTTGGAAGTCTCCACCTTGGCTCCACACAAGCCATCAGTTCTGTGAAAGGTGCAGAGTCCACCACTTGGAAAGGTAGGGACTGCAGCACCAGCAACTTGACCAGGAGCACATTCAGCTTCTGCGCCGTTGAATAAGTGCATGCATACTGTTGTCTCTTGGCAATCTCTTCGGTGATTGATTGCTAACTGAATGACTCACGAGGAGTAGGAGCAGGAGCATCAGGGCCAGCAGATGATGGGAAAGACAAAAAGCTCCCTTTGGCTGAGGTGGTGGAGCCTTGACTGCCTGAAATCGGGTGCGTGCCACTGGGTGATGCAGCGGTTGCTGTGGCAGGCTGGAAAACCACATCGGAGCCACGGTTCTCCCAGGCCACTTTATGGTGGCACTGCATATGTTAATGCGGGCCGTGGTGCCAACATTGGCACCCTGGCCATGCATGCTTCACCTTCTGCCCACAGATTCTACAAAAGGCCATGTTTACCTCCTCTAGCAGCTTAAAAAAAACTGCCCACACCGCTGAGTAGGTGATTTGACCCCCAACACTCTGCACTGACTAACTGCAACCGCTGCTGCTTCCGTGAACCCCTGCACCACTACTTTCCGGGCAGGTAGGCTCCTGCGAAGCGGGTTGTCTACCCCGGGAACGTTTGGATCCCAAACTCCTACTGCTGCCACCCTGCTGACTCCCGGCCACACTAGCAATTTGCTGGCTCCACCGCTGCCTCATGGGCAAGCTGCCACCCTCTTCTCCCGATGATGATGATGCCCCTAATTCACCAGGCTCCCAAGTGCGATCAGCTACATCATCGTCATCGAATACTCTCTTCTTGTCACTGATGTCCTCCTCAACGTTCTCTGGGTCAGGTGCCTGACT
The DNA here is from genome assembly GCF_014858855.1 of Bufo gargarizans. Taxonomy (NCBI): domain Eukaryota; kingdom Metazoa; phylum Chordata; class Amphibia; order Anura; family Bufonidae; genus Bufo; species Bufo gargarizans. The sequence goes on along the minus strand of NC_058082.1, from coordinate 266,423,299 downwards.
GCTCGCAATACCAGCTCCCATGCCACTCTCCTCATTATTACTTGCCTGGCTACCGGAGGAAACAGCGGATGTCTCCTCCACATCTTGGCAGTCCAGTAGCTGCTGACTGTCTTCAAGTAGCTCGTCTTCGCTGTATAGTGGAGTGTAATGAGGGAACAGAAAAAGATAGAGGCAGGTTGAGGACAGGTGAGGGTACATGGCCTTCTCCCGGGCCATGCCAACTAAGGGTTGTGTCTGACGAACCCAACCGACTCTTGGCTGGGGGTGTCTGATGTCAATTGAGACAAAGTGGATGACCGAGTCAACCATTCAAAAACCTCTGGGTTGCTGGTCAAGACACAACCGCTAGATTACATCGAGAGCTCAAGCCTCTCGCTGCGACTCCTGCTGCCACGCCACCTTACTCTGCTGCGACCTGTGCCTGCACTAGAAAAATTTAGGCCTCTGCCACTCCCTAGTGCAAGGCCTGGCACTTCTCTGTCTGACATAATGTTAGGTCAAATAGATAAATTAAAATGAAATTAAAACACCCCAAAAAAGTCTGTAATTTTCTCACTTGATCACACAATGGCTAAAAAGCCCTTTTTTTTTACTAATCCACGCCAAAAAAGGCTTTAGAACATATAACTGCACCAGAGAACGGCAAATATATTTTTATTTTGCCACTAATACATGCCACAAAAGGCTTGAGAAAATATAACTGCACCGCTGAATGGCAAATATATTTTGCCACTAATACACGCCACAAAAGGTTTTAGAACATATAACTGCACCGCTGAACGGCAAATAATATATATATTTTTTGTAGCACTAATACACGCCAAAAAAGGCTGTCATTTTCTCACTTTACCACAAAACGGCTAATAAGCCTTTTTTCCCCCTAATAATACAAGCAAAAAAATGCTTTAGAACATATAACTGCACTGCACAAGGGCAAATAAGACATAGAAATATTTCCTTGTAATAAACCCTGTTAATGGCTGTATCAAACAGCACTTACATTTCAATAACAAGAATGGTTTTCTGTAATCACAGAGCTATATAATGGCAATTTGGGTCCCCAGTCAGTGCAGCAAGATGTAATAGGAATGTGTCTATTACCCAGGCTGTAAACTCCCCTACTGAACCCTATTCTGCTTTAATACTGTGGAATGATTCCTCCCTATCCTTTCCCTGAACTTATATACAGCAAATATACATTTTAAAGTCTTTTCTACCACTGTCCCTAGTGCCTGCTGATGTCTCCTTGCACTAAGTACACTGGAAAATGGCAGAATCCAAGATGGCTGAGGCTATTTATAGGGCTGTGACATCACAGGGATGGCTGGCTGCTGATTGGCTGCATGCATGGCATTGTGGGTGATCCCTCATTACCAGAGTTCCTTGCTCCATGTACTAACATGTGCAGCAGCCATTTTAGGAAAAAATGTGATTCGTTACCACGAAGCGTGAGGAAATTCAGATTCGGTGCTAATCAAATTTTTCCTGAAATTTGGATCGAATTCCACTTCGCCAACTTCAATTCGCTCATCTCTAATAGACATGAAAAACTAATATATTGTCTGACAAGAAATCATAGCAAGTTCTTTATTACAGCCATCTTCACGCTATATGTACAAGAAGTTGTTAAGATACTACTAGTGATGAACGATTCGAAGTTGACAAAGTGGACTTTGGGCCAAATTTCAGGAAAAATTAGATTTACCGTGAAGCCAAATTTACTCATACTTTGTGGTAAAGAATCGATTTTTGAAAATCATACTCGCCTTATCCATTTTTCAGTGCGAAGAGGCCGCATTGGCCTTCTTGCTTGAAGATCCCATGCAAAAGTTTGTGCGTGGTGATGAATGATATCACCACGCAGGCCCATGTGATGATGTCATCACACTCCTTGCGTGATTTTGTGTTGGAACTTCAAGAAAGATAGCCGCGACAGCCTCTTTGTGATCAAATGGATGAGATAAGTTCAACTTTATTTTTTTAATTAAAAACAACTAAAATGCATTAATATGATGCCACGATTAGCTACGAATTTGACATCTGAGGGGTTCTATGACAAGGGGTGGTGCAATCACAATTCATCACAAAGCGTATTTTTTTGTAAAATTCGGCAAAGCAGCCCAATCAAACTTTTGAGAAGCTCATCTCTAGTCACTAGTTTAGAAGCCATTTTAAATTTTGTAGTTCAGCATGAACAACTTACTTTGGTAATTTACTCTCTGTTAAAATTGTTCCAGTTGTGAGATATTCTCTTTACTTAATTTTAATGGCAACCCTTGGTGTTTAATCTGTATAGTAATGTGAATGTCCACCTACTGAGATGGTCACATATGCTCAATTCCATCCTTTAACTTCCAACAGCCGTATCTATTGTTAGAAGCTGTGATAGTTACAGGGAGAGAGCTGTAGAAAGAACATACCCCTGAGAAGGGACATATTCAATGAGCTGTGAAAGAAAAGACATACCCCCTGAACTGGAACAGAAAGAGCACACTCCTTGGGAATTGACAAACCCCTGAATCAGAGCAGTTCAAACAATGAATAGCTAGAGCTCTGGATCTGTGTGAGGTAAAGGGCTGGTTCTAGCTTTGTTAGAAAGAGATTTTCAGATAATGTATGATGGCTGATTCTCATTACTTATATCAATCATGACATTATCCTCTTTAATTCTGTTCAGGTGTCGAACTTGTATTTCATTTTAAAGGGAGTCTGTCACCTCCATATGGCCATATACAGTGCTCACATGGCTCTGTAGCACACCTATACAGGATTGTAACGGTACCTTTATTCTCTTCTTTAGACTTGCTCCAGCAGGAAAAACGAAGTTTAATTAATATGCAAATGAGCACTCGCAAGTGCCCAGGGGCAGCGTTCAGTGTGTAGGTGCCCAGGCTGCTCTGCCTTCTTTTCACTTTACTCCTCCCCAGCCTCTTCCTTTGCCCGCCCTCCAAGTCCGGACCTATCGATGAGGCAAGAGACTTGGAGGGCGGGCAAAGGCAGAGACTGGGGAGGAGTAAAGTGAAAAGAAGGTAGAGCAGCCTGGGCTCCTACACACTGAACGCCGCCCCTGGGCACTTGCGAGTGCTCATTTGCATATTAATTAAACTTCGTTTTTCCTGCTGGTGCAAGTCTAAAGAAAAGAACAAAGGTACTGTTACAATCCTGTATAGGTGTGCTACAGAGCCATGTGAGCACTGTATATGGCCATATGGAGGTGACAGACTCCCTTTAAGAAAAAGTTTTTAAAAGAAAAGTAAACATTTAAAAAATATCCTTCAATTAGTATGATCTGGAAATTGAAACAATGTAGCAAAATTTAATTAATGCTGTTTATCAGCTACATTTAACACACAAAAAGCATGTAAGTCATTCTGATGACATGGCCTTCTGACACATTGTGCATACAATCAAATTGTGTATGAGTAACAGTTTATATGCATATGTCTTCTTTATCTGCCAATGCTGAATCGTAAATGACATGTGAACTTAAGCCTGCAGCGTACTAACACTGGCATTGTAAAACCCATTGTAAAAATGTGCCACGCACTGACTTTGCATGACATTTGCAAGCAACGTAGCCCATGGTATTTCGGAGCTTAGATCTTCCGCAATAGCGTCTAATGCATAACCTTCCTTGACCTTTGTAGTTGTTATTGGTTAATGTAACTACACTATCAACATTGTCAAGCACTTTCACAATGGCACTGCCTCTCAGGCAACGCTAGGCTGCAGCCAACAAATTGTGAATAACTGAAGCTGACAACACATTACAGCCTTGCCATAACCAATCACTGTCTCTGCAAGGCAAAATGGCAGCTAAATTACGCAAGTATATGTAACAACATGTCTCTTAAATTGCCATGGCGGCCCAGTCAACTTAAAAAAAAATAGCATATAAAGGAAACAAAGCCCAAAAAGTATTACACATTTCATCAGTACTTTTCAGCAGCCTTCATAAGTGTGGATAAAAATATTCTGCAGATAATGGTTTCTAATTCCAAGCTACTTCTTAGAAAAAAAACAAAACCTTTAGGATATTGACAACATATTCTACGACACTATACGGATAGTTTTCAATCCCTAGAAAAATTTCAATTATGGCATCTTAACTGCTAAACCTGAAGAAAGAAAAGCAACTCATCCATTCAGTGGAGTTCTGTTCCAGCACTGTGGGTCCCATCTCTGCTGCTTCCAGTCCTTTGTGGACCAGAAGTGTGATGTTTCAACTATTGTCATGGGCACTGCTGCAGCCATTCAATGGCCTCAGCAGTGATGTGTCATCAAATGGCGTATGACTGCTAAGTATAGTGAATGGCTACAACAGTGCATCTGATGAGGAATGAGAATGCAAAAATCCACAGTAAATGAGTTTAACCGTAGGATACCAGCACCGTACATGTTTGGCACAGCAGGACGTAAATGAAGTTCTAGCGCCATACAGGTATGACACACTGATTAAGCAAGTGTAAGAGCTGCGCCCACCCAATCAGCAGCAGGTGTCTAGCTGTTCCTGACAGCCAAGCCCCTGCTGTATACACCAGCATCGGTGAATACACCGATGCCGGCGCATTAACTCCTTTTATGCTGTGGTCAGCGCTGACCGCGGCATACACAGGGTTTGCAGATGGTACGGGCTCCCTCCCCGTCCCCATTGGGTCCATGCACTGCGGTGACAGAGACCCAATGGCAGGAACAGCATCCCAATGCCTAACACAGGCATCCAGACTTGCCTTAATGGAGTCAGGAAGGATATTTTTTCCACCTAAAATGAGGAAAAATTGCTTCTCCCTCACAGGGTGTTTTTTGCCTTCCTCTGGATAAACTTGCATGACAGACTGAACTGGATAGATAGATATAATTTTTTTCAGCATTACAAACTATTGTGGTCATTTATCAAACTGGTGCAAATTAGAACTGGCTTAGTTGCCCATAGCAGCCAATTCCACCATTTATTTTTGGTTGGGTTTTGGAAAATTCCTTAAAAATGTTAAGAATTGCTTCTAAAATTCTAAGCCTTCTAACGTCCTAATAAATAAAATGTAATTTACAAAATGATGCAAACATATGGGAAATGTAAAGTAATAATTATTTTATTAGGTATCACTATCTGCCTTAAAAGCAGAGAAATTGAAATTTTAAAAATCACTAGTCTTTATATTTGTTGGTAACTGTTTGATTTTTTTTGTTAATAAATAAAGGTAAAGCATAATGACTCAAATTTAATACTAACATTAGGTACAATGTGTCAATAGAAAACAAAGTCAGAATCGTTTGGATAAGTAAAAGAATTCCATAGTTATTACCCCATAAAATGCCACATGTCAGATTTGCAAAAATCACCTGGGATTTAAGGTGGATTGGTACTGAAACAGATAAACATTCCTGAGATAAGCATATACTTAACCTAGGAGAAAAATATGCAGGAAAAAATGTGAGGTGACCATGTGGTCTTTTTCTGCCATCATTCTCCTATGGGGCCCTACTGTACCTTCTTATGCATTTGATTCAGAAGCATACAGAAAAGTTTTTCTGATGGGCTTAGTATGATTCTGAAAAAATAAATTGTGGCATGAAACTGCAGCAGACCCATGGGGTCAGTGTCTGGGGTATCCCTTATTTCTGCAAAATATATCCCTCTTATAGACCAAGTAAATGTTACGCCAGCTGAGGTTAAGCAGCAGAAACACAAGGATCCCTTTGTAGATGGTAATGTTGGTACCCAAGAGGTAGGATTGCCAGAGTGGTGCAGGGTGGCCTACAATCTCTGTAGATGTTTTGTACACGTGTCATGGTGTTCCTACCTGGATATCCTTGGATCCCAGACGTCATGTGGTCCGAAGCAGTGCAAAAGGGGTAGTTGAACTTGGATGGTGGATGAGAAGAATAAATGGAATCCAGACTTTGTAGTAATGCTGAACAGTTGCTTTTACTTGGCATAAATTGGTAATTCAAACAGCTTCCAAACGATATCTTAGTCATCAACATGTATTGACATTAACTTTGGCAGGCAAACACTCCTCTGCAACAATCTCAGCTCTGCTATGCTTGGCTGGATAAATCGGAAACTCTTCCTCTTCTGCTGGAACTTAAGTTATCGGTAGTCTGTACTCTTACTTATAGTCCTAGGAACTTCTTGTCTTGGCTTTAGAGTACCTCAAGCTTCGGCTCAGCTTGGATGTGCACAACCTCCAGTGATAAGGTTGGCTTCCCCTTACAGGGGCTAAGCTAGACTCCCTCTCTAACTAAAACTCCTCCCTCTAGCTACAGAGGGCTGGGAGGAACAAGAAGGTTCCTCTCCAGAGAAGCTAACACTGCCAATGTTGTTGCCGCCATCTGCTGGTGGACCAGGTCATCACACCTGAACACAATTTCAAGAATAAATATGCACAATATAGGAAATACATTCGCTGATATAGATTAGCACATAGAAATTATAGCAAGGATGTCAAAAAGAAGTGGTAATGGCACTCCGGGTAAAACCTAATGCTGTCAAACCCCCATATGTTTTATTGTTATTGTTACTTTTTATTTATGCTGTACTAAAATTCTCAAGAGACACAATGGCCATATGTCACTTCAGCCAAAATAATAGAATAGAACCACTAAATGTCTATGGGTACCATTTTTCCCACATGACTGCAAAACTACCATTAACCTCTATTTCTGTGATAGTAAAGAAAATAACCTTTTACCTCTCCTTCATGGAATTGGGAGTTACTACTGCTGAAAACGGAAACATAATATATACAGTATCAATAATTTTCTAAAAGCAATTTTATTTCCTTGCTTTTGTTATAATATATATTGTGCATTTAATTAAATTGAATTGAACAAAATATACACTCATTAATATCCAAAGATTCTCCATAGGAAGATGAAGAAAGCACAAGGCAATCAGGGAGTGCAACCACAAAGGCAACCAAACTCCTCTTGTGGGACATACACCTTATTATGCGGAGCTCATTATCGGCACTCTAGTGTAGAAAAGAAACACCTAGAGAGCACATCATTAGCTTCCTACACATTCATTACTCTGCAAATGGAAAAGCTATTACAAAGCCACAGGGATAAAAAATATCAGATCTGTGTGTTTGGCTAGCACAAATACATTTTAAAATTAAAGCAAAGCCCCACACAATGGTAGAAATATAGAAACATGGAGGATGTTAGCCTGTAGCACAATAAAAGTGCACTGTTTTTAGTAGTGTTGGGCGTGAATATTCAAATAGCGAATATTAATTGTGAATATCGGCACCGAGAATTTGCAAATAACGACACCGAGAAGTTGTGAATATTTAGAACATAGTCATATATATTCATATTTTCGAATAGTTTAGATTTTTTTTTTCATCTGAACCCATAATCCCTCCCTGCTTTTTGCTTGTTGGCCAATGAGAAGGCTGCAATGTCTTTGTCTGAGCTTAGCAACATCCCTAGAAACCAATAGGAAAGTTGCCTACCCCTTACTATATAAGAACCTCCACAGCAGACATTTTCTACAGTTTTTTTTTTAAGTTCTGAGAGAGAGAGAAGTGTCATTGTTGTGCTCTGTGCTTTCCACTCATTACATTAGATAGATAGTTAGATAGTATATCTATCTATATATATATATATATATATATATATATATATATATACATATACATAATACAGATAGCTAGTGGGAGATAATCAGTGTAGGTTATATCCTGATATAGTGTAGCTGTAGCAGTGCAATGTGTTAGGTAGTGTGATAGGCTCTGCTGTCCATACATATATGCGACATAGTGCTGTAATTTCACAACAATACATAGTGCACCAATCAGTAATATGTAGTCAGGCCTGCTAAAATGTGAAGTTTTCACGTATTGCACCAAAATATACGCATCATTAATTGCCGATTAGTGCAATCGCGAATATATTGGAGCACTCTATCTGCATATAAAGCCATTTTTTATGTTCTGCCGTGCCAACGATTTTCTCCAGTCTCAGGAAACTTCTAGCAGCTTGGAAAATGTTGCAAAATTGACCCACGCCTGTATTGTGCACGCTTTACATGAATATTACATTGGCGATTTTCGCAATCAAGAAAATAATAGCAAATTCTCAAATTTGCAAATATATGACGAATATTCTACAAAATATTCGCAAACATCACAAATTTTGCACCTGCCGCACATCACTAGTTTTTAGTAGGTAATAAATAAGTAGAGGAATGAGCATGCTCAATTTAATAATTTTTTTATGTTTTTTTGCTTCTGTGGCTTTCTTAATTTACAACTAAATCGAAATTAAAGCATTTCTTGTTTTAAATCAACTTCACCAGCTGGCATTTGAGGCATAAACCTGCTCGATTTCTCTATAGTGAAGGAACAGACTACAGGAGTTACCAAACACACATATGAATTTACCCTTACTGACCAATCTCCAATCATGGGTTACTCCAAATAACTATTTGAGCAGCAGTGAACTGAGTAGAAGATATAATTTGGTAGAGATTTAAAGAGTTGTCCAGTTCTTGTTAGACAGGTCTACGGATGACCAAAGTGAGCTTCGGATCCTAGAATTCTGTCTCCGTATAGCATTAAAATGTAAGGCCTCTGACGAGGCAAAGTCAGTTATTCTCAAAGTTAATAACTTCAGTATTAGATTTTTAAACTGAAAAGCCATTTTAAAACTTGAAGCCAAGTTTGGATCCAAGTTTTAAAATGATTTGGGAATAACTGACCTTGCCTTGTCGAAGGCCATGCATTTTAATGCTGCACGGAGACGAATCTCCATACAGCATTAAACCAAAGTTTTGAGCAAAGCGACTTTGGATATAGGGTCCGAAGCTCGCTTTGCACATCCCTAGACAGGTCTCCAAAAAAAGCTATTCATAGGTTCTTTGGAGGAACATGGGGTAAACATAACTGGAAGTGTTAATTTTCCTTGCACTGTCACTATTGCTTACTGTAATCAGTAGGTGTCCATGCAATGTGTGGACATGACAGGTCCTCCTGAGAGAAGGACACTCTTTGCAACCACTCTCAGTTCTGGCAAACCAGCATAGTTTCCAAAGTTAATACTCCTCTATATTGAATAGGGTAGTGATGGCTAACCTCCGGCACTCCGGCTGTGGTGAAACTATGACTACCATAATGCTCCATTCATTTCTGTGGAGTTCCGAGAAGAGCCAAGCAAGTGTGCATCTTGGGAGTTGTAGGTTTACCAAAGCTGCAGTGCTGGAGTTTAGCCGTCACAGGAATAGAGCATTTCAGCTGCAGGTCTTCTTATTCATTGCAGTGTATAGAAGAAGCGATCTGAAGATCACATATTCAAATCCCCTAAAAGGACTAAAAAAAGGTAATAAAAAGTAATTTTTTAAATATAAAAATTGTATAGACTTTTAAATCACCCTTTACAAATAAAAAATAAAAAAATATTATTTGCACTACTGTGTCCCAAAAGACCTGTGCTATTAAAATCTAAACATATTTATCCTATATGGTGAATACTGTAATGAAATAAAAATAGCAGATTTGCCCTTTTTTTTGTTGCTTCACCTCCCCAAAAAAAAGCCGTGATCAAAAAGTCATGCACATTCCAAAGCTTTAAAAACTAGACCCATGAAACTGCCGGAACTGCGTTTTTTTTTTTTTTTTTCTTCAAATCTAGCCAATTTTGGAATTTGTTTTTCCAGGCTTGCACTATTACATATGAAATATTAAATGATGCCATTAGAAAGATTTTAATGCTATGGCTCTGGATGGCCAGTAGTGAAACATGAAAACGTAAAATGGAAAATTACCTGGTACTGAAGCAGTTAAGAAATATTTAAAAACAATAGAGGAAGGAATTTTATGACAGTTTAAAGGATAAACACAGACATTCACTAAGGGTCCATTCACATGTCCATAGAATGGGTCCGGATCCATTTTGCAATGTTGCAGAATGAATCCGGACCCATTCATTCTCTATGGGGCCAGAAGAGATGCAGATAGCACACAGTGTGCTGCCCACATCCGCACTTCCGGAGCGCGGTCCCTGATCTTCCGGTCCGCGGCTCCCGAAAAAAATAGAACATGTTCTATTCTTGTCCGTAATTTTGGACAAGAATAGGCAGTTCTATGGGGGTGCCGGCCGGGTATATTGCGGATCCGCAATACACTACGGACATGTGAATGGACCCTAATACAAATTATGTGTCATGTAAGGTAGGGAACAGGGAAGCCCTTTACTCCACCCACACCACTGTCCCTACCTAAAGTACTTGCACAATCCTCCTAAACGGTGGCCCACAACTTGGAGGCAGTCCCTAACTTGAATAAGTGCAGAGTGAAACCGAGAGGAATAAAAAGTAGTCAGACAGAAAGAGGTCAGAACCACACAGCCAAAACCATGAGCAGATCAGAATCCAAAAAGCTAAGTCAAAAACAGGCAAGAGTCCAGACCATAGAGACACACAAGATACAAACACAGGGTCAAAGGTAAATTCAGAGGCAAAGTCCAAGCAGAAGTCAAGATGGAGGAGTTCAAAAATGTACAAACACTAGCGTGGCAAAGAAGATCAATCACAGGCACCTATTGCCAACAGCTGCTTTTTTAAATATCCAATCAACAGGAAGCATGTGATGCTAAAACTGAGCCTGATTGGACTGTCATCCCTACTCCCTGATAGGCCGACCAGCCCATCTCTCAGCAGGGCTGGTTTCCATAGCAATGGAGCAACCTCAGCTGCACCACAACAGAGAGGCCAGGTTTACTGCCTGAGCATGAACAGGTAAGTTCCTGACAGTATTCAGTCAGGTTTTCCACATTAGGCAAAATCTCAGCTATCAGCGCATTCTTGTGTTGAGAATGCAACAAAACTAATCATTACATTTCCCCTGTCAGATAAGTATATGACAGGAGTGATTATATAGACAACAATAAGCCAAACCATAATTAAATTACAGATAATTGTAAACCCATATAGTAAATTGTAAAGGAGATATTGATATCTAACAAAGTTAAACCTTTTAGCACCTACTAATAGGCCGGTTTTATTAGTTAAGCACTGGGGGGGGAGGGGGGGGAGAGGGTTCTAACCCCCCTCAGACATCAATTTTAATATAACCGACCAGAATCATTTAATAAAGTAACCAATCAAATGTATAAGGATAGAATAGAGAAGTACAGTCAAACACTACGCATCAAAGAACAATTCGAAATATTGGCAAAAGCCTAATTTCTGCTAATTTCATAATATATCTTGCTTATTTCTTAACAATGGTTTTTATTGGGTTTTATCATAAAACAGGCCTAAAGTACCACACAATAAGGACATTATGTCCAAATAATGACAGGTATACAGGAGTCAGAATATGATCAAGTAAACAATTATACCATACAATAATGCATAAGAGCATGAATGTAAGTCTCGTAGCATGTGACCTGAAAAGTTTTAAATTAAGGGAGATTTGAAATAAATATAAATAAAAAAAAATAAAATAAAAAAAAGCATATATAAATAACAAAAGTGTACAGAATAAACACTTGGATGTAACAACATTCAGTGGAACATTGCATATCTCTCTCAGTCCGGTCAAGGGTGACCAGAATATAGACTAGTCAAATTTTTGATCAGGAGGTATAATTAGGATTAGTGATGAGCGGCAGTAGTCATATTCGAATTCGCGATATTTCGCAAATATTTTGTAGAATATTCGTCGAATATTCGCAAATTCGAATATTCGTTATATTCTATGATTTTTTTTGCTAAAAAAATCTGTAAGGTAATGATTGTGTAATATGCAAATTTTTTAAATTAAATTTTTTTAATGCAAATTTTTCAACTTACAACTATGAGACAAAGAAGAATATAGCACTATATTAGCTAAATTGCTTAATATTTGATTTTTTTCTGAATATTCGCTATAATGCTATAACTTAGTTTTTTTGAATATTCGTAATATTCTAAAACAAGAATATATATCAATATAGCGAATATTCAAAAAAAAACAAATATAGAGCTATTTAGCTAATATAGTGCTATAATCTTTTTTTTATAGTTGTAACTTTTTTTCCAATCTGAACTTCAGATGAGAAAAAAATTACAACTATTAGACAAAGAAGATTATAGCACTATATTAGCTAAATTGCTCTATATTCTTTTTTTTTCGAATATTCGCTATATTGCTATTACTTTGTTTTTTCAAATATTCGTAATATTCTAAAACAAGAATATATAGCAATATAGCGAATATTCAAAAAAAACTAATATTGAGCAAAATTTGCAAACAACACTACTCCTAAAGTCACGTATATTGCAGCCTTCTTATTGGCCCACAAGCTAGAAGCAGGGAGGGATCATGTGTACTGATTAAAAAGAAAACATCAAATAAAAGAAAAGGGAAAAAAAAATCTAATATTCGAAATTACGAATATATATAACTATATTCGAAATATTCGCAAATTTTCGAAGTACCTATATTCGCGATAAAAATTCAAAATTCGAATATTCGTGATCAACACTAATAAGGATGAGAACCCCAAGGGGCCCAGGTAGTTTTGGTGAGAGAGGGGTTTAGAATGGTGCTTGGGAGTGACCTCTCATATTTATAGGTGATGTTTAGGACAGCAATTACTTCTTGGATATTTGGAGCATCAGATTGTTTCCAATGGCATGTAATTACCAATTTGGCACTCAACACTACATATCCATAAGGCGTCTAATGCTTGGCGGAAAACGGTGGATACTTTGTAACAACAATGCCAACGCTGGTGAAGGTTCAATGGATTCCAAGCTGATATCAGATATCAGAGCGAAGACCTGGTTTCAGATGCTGGATAGTTTTTACAGGACCAGAGTATGTGGAGAAGAGTGCCTGTGCAGCCGCAGCTCCGTCAGCAGCATAGAGACGCTCCAGGGTACACGTGGCTCAATTTAAGAGGGCTAAAATACCAACATAACAGGGTTTTTTATCCCCGCTTCGTAATGAGTTACACATTTAACCGCTTGCCGTCACACTAATGCTGAAAGGCGTCAGTGCAGCGACTCTCTCAGGTCTCACTAACGCCGAAAGGCGTCATCTCGTGAGACCCGAGATTTCCTGTGAATGCGTGCGCGCGCGTTCACAGCAGCACGCTGCTCGGAAGTTATACTACAGCCTGCCAGCGATAATCATTCGCTGGCAGGCTGTAGATGTTAAAATAATTGCATCAGAAAGGTATATCAGACGCTGTTTTGTTAACAGCGTCTGATATACCTGCTACCTGGTCCTCTGGTGGTCCTTTTTGCTTGGATCGACCACCAGAGGACATAGGCAGCTCTGTAAGTAGCACCAATCACCACACTACACTACACCTCCCCTGGCACGTATTAACCCCTTAATAACCCCTGATCATCCCATATAGACTCCCTGATCACCCCCCTGTCATTGATCACCCTCCTGTAAGGCTTCATTCAGACGTCCGTATGTGTTTTGCGGATCCACGGATCCGCGTATCCGCAAAACATGGACACCGGCAATGTGCTTTCCGCATTTTGCGGATCCGCACATTGCCAGAACTATATAGAAATGCCTTTTCTTTTCTGCAATTGCGGACAAGAATAGGACATGTTCTATATTTTTGCAGAACGGAAGTGCGGACCCGGAAGTGCAGATCTGCAATTCCGGATCCGAGCTGGACAAAGTCTGTCCCCATAGAAATGACTGGGGGCGGCAATTCCGTTCCGCAAGGGTCCCTTATCACCGACAGTTAGTTAGCTACTTTTTGCCACAAGTTTTTAGTTTTTTCTTGCAAAGTCTCATATTCCACTAACTTGTGCCAAAAAATAAAATCTTACATGAGCTTACCATACCCCTCACGGAATCCAAATGCGCAAAAATGCCCTGTGAAATCCTAAAGGTACTCATTGGAATTTGGGCCCCTTTGTGCATCTTGGCTGCAAAAATTTTCACACATGTGGTATCGTCGTACTCAGAAGAAGTAGGGCAATGTGTTTTGGGGTGTATTTTTGCATATACCCATGCTGGTTGAGAGAAATATCTCTGTAAATTGACAACAATGTATAAAAAAATTGAAAAAGTTGTCATTTACAGAGATATTTGTCACACACAGGATGGGTATATGTAAAAATACACCCCAAAACACATTGCCCTACTTCTCCTGAGTACAGTGATACCACATGTGTGACACTTTTTTGCAGCCTAGGTGCGCAAAGGGGCCCAAATTCTAATAAGTACCTTTTAGGAGGGCATTTTTAGACATTTGGATTTAAGACTTCTCAAGCTTTAGGGCCCCTAAAATGCCAGGGCAGTATAAATACCCCACAAGTGACCCCATTTTGGAAAGAAGACACCCCAAGGTATTCCGTGAGGGGCATGGCAAGTTCATGTCAAATTTTATTTTTTGTCACAAGTTAGTGGAATATGAGACTTTGTAAGAAAAAAAAAAAAAAAAAAATCATTTTCTGCTAACTTGTGCCAAAAAAAAATATCTTTTATGAACTCACCAGGCCCCTCACTGAATACCTTGGGGAGTCTTCTTTCCAAAATGGGGTCACTTGTGGGTTTTTTATACTGCCCTGGCATTTTAGGGGCCCTAAAGCGAGAGAAGTAGTTTGGAATCCAAATGTGTAAAAATGCCCTGTGAAATCCTAAAGGTACTCATTGGCATTTGGGCCTCTTTGCGCACCTAGGCTGCAAAAAAATGTCACACATGTGGTATTGCCGTACTCAGAAGAAGTAGGGCAATGTGTTTTGGAGTGTATTTTTACATATACCCATACTGTGTGTGAGAAATATCTCTGTAAATGACAACTTTAAAAAAAAATGTATACAAAGTTGTCAATTTACAGAAATATTTCTCTCACCCAGCATGGGTATATGTAAAATACACCCCGAAACACATTGCCCTACTTCTTCTGAGTACGGCGATATACCACATGTGTGACACTTTTTTGCATCCTAGGTGCGTAAAGGGGCAGAAAGTCCAACGAGTACCTTTAGGCTTTACAGGGTTGCTCACAATTTAGCCCCGTCCAAAATGCCAGAACAGTAAACACACCCCACAAATTACCTCATTTCGGAAAGTAGACACCCAATGTATTCACTGAGGGGCATAGTGAGTCCGTGGGAGATTTTATTATTTTTTGCCAGAAGTTAGCAAAAATGGAAACTTTATTTTTTTTTACTCAGAAAGTGTCATTTTCCGCTAACTTGTGAAAAAAAATTAAATCATACATGAACTCACCATGCCCCTTTGTGAATACTTTGGGGTGTCTTATTTCTAAAATGGGGTCATTGGGGGGGGGTATATATACTATCCTGGCATTCTAGCACCTCAAGAAACATGACAGGTGCTCAAAAAGTCAAAGCTGCTTCAAAATGCGGAAATTCTCATTTAGTTTGTAAACGCTATAACTTTTGCGCAAACCAATAAATATACACTTATTGGATTTTTTTTTTAATCAAAGACTTATAGCACAATAAATTCTGACACAAATTTGTATAGAAATGTAATTATATTTGAACAATTTTACCAGAAAAATTTTAAAATACACTTTTTGGGAGAAAATTGCAGTCTATTTTGATTAATATCAGAAAAACTAAAACTCTCAGCAGCAATCAAATACCACCAAAAGAAAGCTGTATTTGTGAGAAGAAAAGGAGATAAAATTCATTTGGGTGACAAGTTGCATGACCGAGCAATAAACCTTTAAAATTGTGAAGTGCCGATTTGTAAAAATGGGCCTGGTCACTAGGGGGGTATAAACCTGTGGTCCTTAAGTGGTGCAATGAAGCAACCAAGAACTGCGAGGCCTTGACCCACTCCTCCACCGAAAATGACATTCCCAGATTAGATTCCCAGGCAAGAATTGGGTTTGATTTGATAAAGGTGTTCTTGTTGCCCAGTACATTGTAGATATATTTTGTGGGGTGTTTAGCTAGCGACGGGGCTTGCAAAAGTCTAATAATGTAATTATTGATCCTAGGGTGGAGGTGGCCAAGGCAATGTTGCACCCTTAGGCCCCCTTGAACGCATTGCACCCGCACTGAATCCCGACTCATTCATTTCTATGGGGCTGTTCACATGAGCGGTGATTTTCACGCATCACTTGTGCGTTGCGTGAAAATCGCAGCATGCTCTATTTTGTGCATTTTTCACGTAACGCAGGCCCCATATAAATGAATGGGGTTGCATGAAAATCGCAAGCATCCGCAAGCAAGTTGCTAGGAGACGATCGGGATGGAGATCCGATCATTCTTATTTTCCCTTATAACATGGTTATAAGGGAAAATAATAGCATTCTGAATACAGAATGCATAGTAAAATAGCATTGGAGGGGTTAAAAAAAATAATAATAATAATTTAACTCACTTTAATCCACTTGATCGCGCAGCCGGCATCTCTTCTGTCTTCTTTCTTTGCTGTGTGCAGGAACAGGACCTGTGGTGACGTCACTCCGGTCATCACATGATCCATCACATGATCTTTTACCATGGTGATGGATCATGTGATGGACCATGTGATGACCGGAGTGACGTCACCACAGGTCCTGTTCCTGCACACAGCAAAGAAAGAAGACAGAAGAGATTCCGGCTGCGCAAGTGGATTAAGGTGAGTTGAATTTTTATTTTTATTTTTTAACCCCTACAGCGTTATTTTACTATGCATTCTGTATTCAGAATGCTATTATTTTCCCTTATAACCATGTTATAAGGGAAAATAATACAATCTACAGAACACTGATCTCACGCGCGCATGTTCCCGCAAAGCACCAGCACATTTTCCCGCAACGCCCGTGTGAAAGAGGCCTTAGGTAGTTAAATATTTCCCATTGGGGGAATGGACTATGTGATTTTTAGGTCTTCAAAGGGGAGGATTGATTGATGTTGCAATAACTGGGCAACATGAATGATCCCTTCTGTCCGCCATTGTGTTAGGTCTAATACTTTTATGGCTTCCTCCAGTACCTTTATGGAGGCATATGAGGGTAAGAATGAATTGGATGTACTGTTTTGGGTATGAATCTGTGACCATAGGGAGTAGGCATGAGACATGGTGAGGAGATGGTGTGAGGGGGATCGAGTATTCAACAGAATACCAACAAAGTGGTCTTTTAAGGAATATCTGCCTGCAATATGTAACTCAATTTGTACCCACATTTTTTGAGAGCTAGGTGTCTACCAGTCCCGCACAAAAGAGAGTCCTATAGATTTATAATAGTCCTTGATGGAGGGGAGGCCAATACCCTCTGCTCTTCTTTTTTTAATCAATAGTGAATGTGCTATTCTGGGTCGACCAGATTTCCAGATTTAGAAGTGCCTGTGCTTTATTTCTTAAATATCTCTGTGAGAGAGATGGGAAGGGCCCGGAAAACATAAATCAGTTTCATCAGGGTCATCATTTAAAATGAGGCGACCCTTCCTACCCAGGATATGTCCCTTAGAGCAAAACTGGCAAAGTCCTGAGCCATAGTAAGAAACAGAGGTTCAAAGTTGTGTTTATATGCAGTAATAGTGAGCATGGGTGAGTGAGTTTGATCCCTAGATATTAATAAAGAAAGACCGGCACTCACTGTAGTCTTTAAAAAAAGATGATGTCTTTACTGGTTGCATACAATAATCTGTGACGCGTTTCGACTCACATCAGGAGCCTTTCTCAAACGTATGGATATGGATGTGGCACCACGCCATTTCATCAGAGTGCCGGCTGATCATTATTTCATGATCCCTAGATATGTCAATTCTGAGGTTTGCCAATCTAGAGTGAAAGCGGAGTAATCCCAGGACCTCTGCGGATAGGTGGATAGGCAATGCTTGGGATTTAGAGTTCTAAATTTTATAGTAGAAAAGGGATCCAAAATGAGAAATAATATCTAGTGCCGTTTTCAAGGAGTGTGTAGGGTTGGTGACTGTGAGAATTATATCATCTGCGTAAAGCGTGATGACATGCTTCTCATTCCCAACAGTGATACCCTCTAGGCCAGGTGTGTTCCTGATATGTTGTGCCAACGGTTCCAGAGCTAGGATAAAAAACATATAGGAAACGTTTGTCCAGCTCACCTATTCGGCATATAGTATCCCGTGTGCCCGGAGTCAAGCCAGCAAGTTCCTGGACGTATAGGCAAAGTAAAATGAAAAGGACGATTCCGGCACTTATTGTTCTTCCCATAAAATCCTCCTCTTTATTGAATCACATCATATGCGGAACAGTATCACAAACAAGCAGTTGTTTACGCGTTTTGGAGACCTTCTCCTTAGTCGTATTACGACTAACTAGAAGGTCTCTGAAAGTGTAAACAACTGCTTGTTTGTGATACTGTTCCACATATGATGTGATTCAATAAAGAGGAAGATTTTATGGGAAGAACAATAAGTGCCAGAATCGTCCTTTTTATTTTACTAGGATAAAAAAACACCCTGGCCGAGGAGGGAGACTATAAGCTAGTTATAGCGTTTAAAATATGACCTTTGAAGCCCATTTCCGCCAATGTCGAGAACGCAAATGACCAATGTAAGCGGTCAAATGCATTTTTGGCATCAAGGGTGACTGCGAGTAGAGGAGTGTAGTGGATTTCTGCTAAATTGAATATATCCAGGAGCCGCCTAGTGTTGTCCGATGTCTGCCTTCCTTTAACAAATCCAATTTAGTCCTCCTTATAGGAGGCAATCGATTTGCTAGTAATTTAACAAAGATTTTCACATCTGAATTGAGCAATGAAATAGGATGGAAGTTTTGGGGAATATTGTCTGGTTTGCCAGGCTTAGGAAGGGTTACAATCAAAGCCGTTAGCATATCAGGAGGGAACGGGGACCCATCCGACGCTTTTTGGAAAATAGATACAGAATGGAATTGTTTATAGTATTCATAGGATAACCCATCTGGACCTGGATATTTACCCTCCTGTAGGGAAGGTAGCAGGCGTTTGATCTCTTCTTCTGTGATGGGGCTGTTCAGTGTTTGTAATTGGGTATCTTATATAGAAGGAAAGGATGCTGCAAGTAGGAAGTCTTTGACTAAGGCAGAGTGGTCATCTGGCAAGGTTGTGTGGTCCTTAAGGTTATAGAGGTTGTTATAGTAGAGTAAAAATTGCTCTGCAATATCCCTGGGATGTATAAGTTTAATTTTGGAGCGTAGGAGGTATGGGATTCTAATATAAACTTGCTGTGATGTGAGTTGACGGGCAAGTAGCTAACCAGCTTTATTACCTTGGGCATAAAATCTGGCTTTCAAGCATATCAGGGTTTTATCATGGTTATGAAGGAGAAGTCCCTTTAATTTCGTTCAGCAGCTAGGTCTCGAGAACGTGAAGGGGTAGGTTGCTTTTTTGGCTGCCTCAAGTTGTGCTATTTTTTCCATTAAAGAGGATATCTCCTTTTCCCTAGATTTTTTCTCAATATGGCCTATATTTTATTAAATGTCCTCTAATGAAGGCTAGGCAGGTGAAAAAAACTGCTCATCAGTTACTCCTAGACTCAAGTTGCTGCTGATGGAGCTGGAACTGCTCCTATCCCTGTCACAGGTTAAGGAGAAGAGCAAACATCAAATACACAGCACAACAAATAGACAACAATCTAGGCCTCAAAAGCTAAGGAAGAAGAATGGTAAGTTTCTAGTAATCCCTAGGCCTTCTCAGTACAGGAAAATGTGCCAAACTGCGAATGGAGCCCATATGCACCAAAAAACGGTGACTTATCAGTGGACTCCTGTCTACGGTTATTTATAGCAAACTCAGCCAATGACAAAAATGAAAAACACTCCTCTTAATTCTCAGAGACAAAACATCTCAAGTAAGTCTCCAGATTCTGGTTAGTGCACTCAGTCTGCCCATTCGACTGAGGATGAAAGGCCGAAGAGAAGGACCATTGGACCCCCAGACGAGTACAGAACGCCTTCCAGAATATGGAAACAAATTGAGTCCCTCTATCAGACACCACATCAAAGGAAATGCTGTGTAGTTTCACAATGTTATCAACAAAAACTTGAGCAAGAGTTTTGGCATTAGGTAAACCTGATAAGGTATAAAGTGCGCCATCTTGCTGAAGCGGTCAACTACCACCAGAATCACAGTTTTCCCAGAAGAATTAGGCAAATCTGTCTAGGGTCGGGATGGGATAGACAAGGGAAGTAGAGATCCTGAAGGCCGAGTATGAGCCACCTTAGCACGCGCACAAATTTCTCAAGCTGCCAAATAGCCCTCAACACATTCACGTAAGTGAGGATGATAAGTGACAATAATATTAAATCTAGTAAAAAACAACAACCATCTTGCCTGCCTTGGGTTCAGACGTTTAGCTGACTGCAGGTAGGCCAGAATAACTCCTTCCATCCAATGACGCCAATGACACCACAAATTCGGATTTGGTGCAAATGAGAAATGTCTTGACCAGAAGCAGGAGATGGAGACTGACTAAGGGAACCGACACCATCTTTCCTATTGTCCCGGTAAAACTATTGTTCTGTTTGATGCTATATATTTGGGGTAGCTGTATTTTTGTTTTCCCCATGAAATCTGTGGGCAGGGAGTCATTGGGAGGTCAGATTAACACTTTGTTAAGTCGCTGGGTGGTGGAGCTCTCTGTTAAAGCAGCCATTCTACCCGGCAGCCTAGCCACTCCCCAATATCTCGCTTATTTCAACTGTCCATTCTATTTGCAAAATACAGTATATAGCATAATCTAGGTTCCTTATAAATGATAGCTGTAAAACAGATAGAAAACAAAACAAAAAGAAAACAACAGACGATATTACTAAAGCAAAGATATTTAGACAAAATAGATGTCTATTAAGCACAGCTGTGTTCAACCCAAACCAATTTCTTCCACACCTGCTTGTCAGTAGAGGTAAGAGCTGCTTTTGTCTAACTCAATCACCACCACTGTATAGGAAAGAGCAATAGCTAGTACCATCACTCGTCCCCATACAGATTCATTGTTTATGGGTAGGACATTGTGGTTTTCCATGATCTGCTGTGCAGAAACAGTGCTTTAGGTGTCTGCAACACAAGGACCGGAAGCTATAAGAGAAAAGGGTAGTTGTAAAAAAAAGTTTCTAAAGCGCTAAATAAATGGAGTGTATTCAAATACTTTTGTTAGGGCATTGCGCTTTGTATATTTCCCCAGTATGATTTAGATTTCACTCAAATAAATGAAAGTTTTCACACAACCAAAAAAAAGTCTTGATCCCTTTTATTCTAAAACACCTTACTGTTACAGTTTTGAGTAGGTGGCATTGTATGAAATGCATGTTGTTTGTAAAAACAGCAAGTGACAAATCTGAAGCTATCACCTTCTATAGCTTTTGGCTACGTGCTTTGGCAAGCCACACAGTTAATGAAGATTTTTCATCAGCTTCTCAGTTCTCTTTGTTTTCCATCACTACTTAGCGAGCAATGCAAATGGTGTTATGGTGGGGTTATGGGGAAGTCTTGCTTGTCAAAGAGCAATTTTTCCATATTTTAAATCATTTTTAAAGATAGTAAAATAATAGTATTTTTGTCTGTATTCACATAAGATAATTTGTATTTGTTTCTAGTAAAAGTATCAGAATTACTAAAACTAGTTTTCAAGTACATTTTTTTTAAATCAAACAGCTAATAGGAAAAATAGAGTTTTGATAATATGTAATTATGTTGAGAGGATGAAGATAAATATAAAGGCCCACATTTATTAATCCTGTCTAATTTGCAGACAAAATTGGCAAAAGTGCCTGATCTGGATGATAAATCTGTTGCTTCTTAAAGGTCCCTATACACTGCTTAATTCCTTCCCAACAATCACCTGCTTGTCAGTGAAGGAGACCACTGTATTTACATGCAGAGACCTCCTCCACAGTATGAGGAGAAGTGATCACTTATGCCATCACTTGTCCCCATACAGAATCATTGTTTGCTGGCAGCAGAGGGCTGTCTCATTGTTTGCCAGCAAATGCTGATTTAGAAGACCGTACCAACGACTCTATTACCCAATGAAATGGCATTACAATTGTTCATTGGGTATTTGGAAATGCCTTTACATCTGTAGACTATCGCTATTAAGTGTTTATACAAATATCTAATGTGTAAGGTTGGCCTAAGACACAAAAGTGGCAAGTAAAGTACTATTGCAATTTGCCATGCCAATCTCATTAGGTTTTATAATCAAAATAAGGGTATAGTCAAAAAAGACACATAAATTGATATGAATCTAAAGTGCCTTAGCTGTGTCACAATCAAGATATAACACAACTAACACAAAGAGTTTATGTGTGTTTGTTTTTGAACACAGAGTTATCTGCTTTTTCTCTTCTGCAGTTTGCGTTGAGTACCACAAAACAATGTCTTCCTATCTCTTGCATTATAAGTCTGGCCTTGAAACTGTTTCATCTTTGTGGCTCCTGAAGGCAAGGAATTAGACAAATTGCCTTAGGAAAACCACAAACTATTAACAAATCTGCTTTATTCTCTTACGAGAGCATCACTGGGACTATATTTGCCTATGAAATCTAAAAGTTTGTCAGAAATAGTAACACTATGCCTTAACATGATGGATTGTTTCCTACAACCCTTAAATTAACATTACAAAGCCTTGACCTTGTGTGCATTAAGTATTCCCCTAAGATCTTGAGGAATATTTTACGAGTTGTTTCATTTTGCTGTCTTGCTTCTGATTACCTTTGGGGCTTATTAAGAAATCCACTAGTTTTGTCTTGCAGGCACTAGAGAAAAGCAGAACGCCAACCAAGGTTCGGAGATATTGACGCTACAAGATGAAAGAGATTTATTTACAGAAAACAGATTTAGATAAAGAAAGGACTGCAATTACTTCACACAAGGAATTATTAAAACATTGCAGATGAACAAAAACATTTTCAGCTGGAAAAATAAGCAAGAAAAAATATATCTAGTATTGTACAAATATGCACAAAGTATATAAAAAGCTGCAAAAGCAGTTGATGGATAATATAAACAACTATTACATAAATAAATAGCAGTAGTATATAAACCGATAGATTGTCATTGAAATGTGGTGCATGCATTGCATATTGCATACCAATGCATACATCAGTCATAATATTAAAACCAAATGTCTAATATAGTTTTTTTTTTCATGCTGCCAAAGCAATTCCAACCATTGAGACAGAAACTCTACAAGACTCAATAGGATAGAGATCTGGGGAAGCTAAGTCAATACCTTGACCTCCTTGTCATATTTCTCAAACCACTGCTCAAGGTTTCAGTTCTGAGGCTCACTTACCTATACTAGGTGTTATATGTTTGGGACAGGGGTCAGCATGAGGTATTCAGCCCCATACACAGCATACTGTCATACTCTGTGTTCTGACACCTCATTGTCAGCATTAGCGTTTTTAGCAATGTGTGCTATAGTAGCTCTTTTATGGAAAGGACCAGGCAGACTAGCCTTTGCTCCCCATATGAAACAGTGCACCTTTGGAGCCCATGACCCTGTTTCCAGTTCACCAGTTGTTCTTCCTCAGACCAATTGTGGCAGGTCCTTACCATTGCATAATAGTCGTCTAGTCATGAAAATTTGACCCCTATCAAACTCACTCAAGTACTTATACTTGCCCATTTCTTTCTGCTTCCAACACATCAACTTTGAGAACTGAATGTTCTCCTGCTGCCTTGTCAGGTGGCCCTTGACAGGTGCCATTGGACAAATCTATATTGGTCACTTATCAATGGTTTTAATCTTTTGGATGATCTGTCAAAACTGTTTATATAAAAAATGTATCATGGATGGAAGTTGGATTTTAAAGCAATTATTCCAACTAGACAACCACACCTTCAAGTGATATGACACCCTTCTATAACATTCATTTGCCCTAGTATTCTTTCTCCTTCCACTCAGTGTCATACCTGCATTCTCTCTCCTTCCTGCTTACAGTAGGTAGTCCATTTATGAGCCAAAATCTGTATCATAAATGGAAATCTATTGGGCTGTTCTGACCAGACAGGTCAATCCGTATCAGTATTCCCCATCATGAATAAATTCTAATAGCGGTTTATTTACATGGGGTAGTATGACCTTTCTATACTCCTTTTGTCTCTAAAGCTAATATTACACTGGCACATGTCTGCCAGATCATCACTAATGAGCGTTCATAGGAACACTCGTTAGCGATGATCTGCCTGTATAAGTTGCCTATATAGATTTTCTGGCAGCAGATGGTGCTGTCTAATCACAATCTGCTGCCGGCAAACAATTATCCAGTATGGGGACAAGTGATGGCATTAGCGATTGCTCCTCCCTATACTGTGGAGATCATTGCATGTAATAGCAGCTGTGTCCTCTGCTGATGAGCAGGCAAATGCCAGGAAGGAATTATTTGCGCTCAACAATCGCCTAACCAATCTACTAGTGTAATATTAGCCTAAGTCTGGGAAAAAGCATACCCTATAAATGCATGCTTCTGTTAAATGGTACTCTGGGTTGTAGAATGAAACATCACAACATACTATATAACTAACATAGCACAGATATATAGACTAGGAGATGTCTCACCAACCGCAAGTGCCAGTGAAACATCTCACATTCTATGGCCAGCATAACATTTATAAATGGACAATTTACTAAGCAGATATATATCCCTATCCCTTAATTTCATTAAAAAGTTTGGTATTTAAAAACTACTATTCTGTAATTGTATCTGCATATAGCATTTAGAGCCAACTTATCATTAATATGTAAAATTTAAAACGGTATTAGCTTATTATTTATATGCTACCTAATCACTCTACGAAAGAAATAAATAAATATTCTGCAAGTATCCCTCATTCAGCAGGACAATTTACTGTTCCACTGTATGAGGACACCACACTTCTGCTCAAGCAGATGCAACCACATTGTTTCTGTTAGGCAGAAATCAAGTTGCCTGTGATCAGTTCGATTGACTGCACACATGCTACATATTTCTAGTGGCAGAGAACAGCAAAAGGAGCATGGATGGGTAAATGACACCAACAAATTATCTGAAAGATTTTCGGACCAATCATTGGTCAGATGGCCATTTACACACGCAGCTCTTTTGTTATACACACCAACTATTGGTCTGATTAGACAGACATTGGTCACCTAGTCTGTTGGTATAATTCAGCCCTAAGAAACCTGTGTGTTTGGCACTATATGTACTCTCTGGATGGCTAGGTAACTTCTTACAGAAGAGTAGTAAATTTTACTGGCACTGTTAAATGGCAATGCCACTATCTCTGTCCTTATGGCTGCTTCTGTTTTGAAGGAGTTGTGCATTAGCTAGCACTATTTTGGTGGCTGTGGCTAGTTGTGTTACTGAAGCTCCTCTGGAGCTGCTGGATTTGTTAAGGGGATACAGTGGATGGCAATAACTCTGTTAAGCTATTCTTTTGCCGTTGGATTTCAAATAATAATTGTGCAAAGGCAAAATACATCTTTGAATGTGTTGTCTTCTGCAGCCACACAACCCCTTTAACAGTTCATCTGTCACGGCGGGGAGTGGGGGAAACCCCCACCATACAATGCAAGAAGGATAATGGTAGCAACTAGGCCAGGACACCGGGATCAGGAGCAGGTCACCTCCTATTGTACCTTAATGCTCTCCCTAACGCCTAACCGTATGAGCGGACCCTGATAGTGGGACGGCTCATACCCTAGATACCTAATATCCTTAGTTTCCCTGGAAATCCCTCACTTAGGAGCAGGGGAGAGACGACCTGTACATCCACAACACGGAGGAACAGGAGTTTCTAAAGGCCTAGAAGCAGGGAAAGGGGAACACATACAGCTTAAGGAGATGGCAGGTAAGATAAAACTAATAACACACTTACCTGCCACAGACACACTGACTGGAACCCATGCACAAGTGCTAGTGTCCACACCAACATTAAAGGACGCAGCACACACCAAAAACCACACAGGAACCCAGGACACCAAAGCTGCAATAACATGAGACAGGGGACTGTCTGGAAAACATGACACCAAACACCACCAGATATGTAACACCAAGCTAGTGTCACGGCCTTTGGTGTGCGCTGTGAAACTTGGCCACACTTGCTGTTGCCTGCGGCAACGTGTTGCTGTGTCTGCATGCGGGGGCAGTATCACGGCCTTTGTGGTGTGTGCCGTGACATGGTTGCCTTTCATGTTGTTGCCTCTGGCAACGTGTATTTGTTATGGTGTTTTCCCTGCTTTGGTGTGAACGGGGTTAAGGTGTGTTTGGTAGGTGTGGTGGGTGTGACCTCAGGCCTCCTTATATGTTGGCGCGGTGGAGCTTGAGGTCAGTTTGTATTTTGTTGTCAGCTTGGTGTGATGCTCTGTTCCTGGGCTGTTGGGATTAGGTCTGTGTGAGCCCCCATTATTTGTTATATTGTTTTCCCTTGCTTTCCTGGAGGGGTTTAAGCAAACAGCTAGACTGTGAGTTTCTGGTCCATCTCATATGGACCTGATAACTTTTGTTGTGTGTTGTCTGTTGTCTTATGTACGTACCTGTCGTTAGGCTGTGGCCCTGTCTAGTTGGTGGTCAGTTGCTGGGCTTCAGGAGACAGCATTCATCCATAGTGAAGGATGAATTGGTGGTCTCTGCCCTGTCTTCAGGATTAGGGCACAGCAGGGATTCCCAGGGTCCTAGGTCGGTGAGCATGAGCCCCCTTACCATCTGAGGCGGTTCATGCACTAGTAGTCTAGGGAGACAGCTAGACATACAAACACCCTGAACATAACCCACTCCATACAAATAGGGACCGGAAGTGAAGGAGACACCGGGATGAAATTGAACATCTATGACCACAAGGGTGGCCCTCACTGGACAGATGGTAAAGCCAGGAGCAGTGGACCACCAGCACACACCAAGCCTGGAGGAACACTGAGCTACAGGCTTCCAGCAGAGACTAAATAGCCTAAGCAGCCACACCCACAAACACATAAACCCAGAGTTCACAAAACACTAGGAAGGGAGTTAACCCTTCCAACATCAGACAGAGGAAGGAAGCCACTTAAAGGGGAAGTGCACACACAAGCAAACTAAGCCACACATTATCACCGGCAAAAGCATGCGTGGCAACCATGTCACAGCAATCACCCAAAAGGCCGAGACACTGCCACCGCATGCTCACACAGCAAAACGTTGCCACGGGCAGCCACAGCACAAACCAAAGGCTGTGATATCATCTGAAATAAATATTTATGAGCTTTCAGGTGTGTAGACATAAGGGCTACAGACTGAGCCATTAGACAGCTTTTCTGATGGGGTTAAGGCCTCATGCACACAAACGTTGTTTTGGTCTGCGTCCAAACCGCATATTTTGCAGATCGGATGAGGACACATTCACGTCAATGAGGCCGCAAAAGATGTGAACAGCACTTTGTGTGCTGTCCGCAATTGTTGCTCTGTTCCGTGGCCCAGTTTTGCGGACAAGAATAGGCATTTCTATTAAGGGTGCCTGTTCCGCAAATTGCGGAATGCACACGGGCGGCATCCATGTTTTGCGGATCAGAAATTTGCGGACCAGAAAACAGGGCATGGTCGTGTGCACAAGGCCTTACTGTGATGGAGTCAAAGCAGCCTGCAATATATGTGAATGCATACAGAAAAAAAACTGTTGATAATTATATTTTTTTTTATAAAAAAAAAAATTCTTTAGGGCAAAATAAGTAGAATACAATGATAGTAAATGCCCACACATTTGTCCATAACCTTTAAACTAGCAAACATATTTTATACATAACATTTTTGGTAGCAATTAGTCACTCACTATAGCTAAACAAGGAATATTTTATAAAGGGTACCCCATGATAGAAAAATAACAAAATCACTGGTTTGACTAATGTAATTCCAACCATTGAAAAAATAAGTTTCAGTTATGTATTAAGACAGTATAGTAACAGAGTGAACTAGAGAAATGTATGTATAATTTTCCCTCCAAACAGTTTCTAGGTATGTGTGCATCATGTAAGAACTGTTCAGGTCGAGTGTTTAGGCTATACCTAGGCTTTTTACCACTCATTATTTAAAAAAATATAATGGAATTTGCATTCTATATGAATGCATTGAGGATCCTACACATATTATCTGGTCATTTCCTCTAATTAGCCTATGGTACTAACCTGTGGAGAAAATATGTTTACCATAGCAATAACCCTACCATGCTACTCCGATGCTGTCTTCTGTACTGTGCTTGCACACACTACAGAATCTGTGGTCTGTGTCCTAACCAGATGTAGCCTCTTCTTTTCCTATTCAGCTACATTGAAGTCAATGCAGCTGAACAGAAAAAGAAGCACTCATATCCAGTTATGACCCAGGCAGAAGTGCCCACAGTGTGCGTGGGCACAACAGAGACAGCAGGATTTGTAGAGCAAGGAAGGGAATGTACTGTGTGAAATATCTTACTTCCACAGGTTAGTTGAACCATGAATTAGATTATTGGAAAACCTCTTTAAAAATATCCTCCCAATCAGAACAAGTCAAGCAAGTTGCTAGCAATTTTGTCTTATTTTTACATACTTTTCCCCTCCATAGAGTATTATGAAA
Source organism: Bufo gargarizans (assembly GCF_014858855.1). Lineage (NCBI taxonomy): Eukaryota > Metazoa > Chordata > Amphibia > Anura > Bufonidae > Bufo > Bufo gargarizans. Next base: position 266,394,844 of record NC_058082.1, on the reverse strand, counting down.
AGTTTATGGAAATCTCTTGAAAGATTATTTTTTAATATAGTGCAGGTATACAAAACATTATTGTAATATGCTTTATTAGGGGAAATGTTTCTTTGTACTAGCAAAACAGGGTGTAAAGAGACTTCTTAGCAAAGCCCTAACTGACTGTTGCTAAGGAGAGTGTCTATAGCATTCTATGGAGCGCTGAAGAAGCCAGTGTGTAACATCCAGCCTGCCTCTTGTTACAAACCTAGTCCCTGATTATGTACATATACTCTATCATTGCCCATCACTCTGCCTCACACATCCCTTTTAAAATTCTAATTTTTGTCAGATATTTCAGATATATTTCCATATACAATGTGACTCATAATCTGTACAATTCCATTAAAAAACATGTTAAATAATAGTCAGTACACTTCTGTCATCATCTGATTCTGATTAACCTCATATAAAGTTTAGCCATTCTAGTAGGATTTTCCTGACATTTTCTTAGTTGCATTTTACAGCAAAAGCCATGGTCCGTAAACAGCTTACAACACATCAAAGGGAGAATTGTTGAAATATATCAGTCAGGGGGGTGCCACAAATTACCAAGGCAATAGATATACCATGTAACACAGTGAACATGGCCATCAAGAAGTGGAGGACATTTGGCACAACAGTGACCTTACCAAGAACGGGATGTCCCTCAAAAATTGATAGTTTTTTTCTGCTGTTGGAACTGGAGCTTTTGTCAAGGTAGAGGGAATAATGAACAGTTTCAAATATCAGTCAATTTTGGAACAAAATCTTCAGGCCTCTGCTGAAAAAAGCTGAAGATGAAGAAGATCTTTCAGGATGACAACGATGCAAATCAAACTTCCACTTAAACAATATAATGGCTTCACCAGGAGAAGATCAAAGCTTTGGAATTGCCCAGCCAAAGCTCAAACCTGAATCCAACTGAAAATCTAGGTTGTTCTGAAGAGGGCTGTACAGGGGAGATGCACTCACAATCTTTCGGATTTGGAGTGCTTTTGCAAGGAGTGGGCAAAGATTGCTAAGTCTAGATGTGAAATGCTCAGGTGTAAAGGTTATTTCAATAAAGTATTACTTTAAGGGTGTGTATATTTATCACAATATTTTAGTCAGTTTTTCAATGGCATTGTACATATTATATTATTATTTAATGAATTATTCTTTTTGGTATCATTTTGGATAAAAACCTGCCATGTTTATCCACTGTAAACATCTTTCACCCCTCCTTACAGTCACAATCTTTGACCACCAGTCCACAATGTATACTCTGCATCCTTTGCTCCGGATACCAATGGAGCAGCACACTGACTCCTAAGTAACTACCAGCCTACTAATCCTTTTTGGATTCTTACTTTTTCCAGCTTATATTTCCATTCCAGAAGAGTCTGAACTGCAGGCTTGAGGAAAACGCCAGGGATTGTGGAGAGGAGAAAAGACTGGATGAACTCCAAGGTTAAAGTGAAAATCTACACTCATCTTATTACGTTCACAGGATGTAAAATCAATACAGCATAAAATAATAATATCCTTATAGTTACACAACCAGTTTTGCTGTAACTAGCTTCATTGGGGGTCTACCGATCCTCCCTTATCACACACTTATAATGCTTTCCGATCCATCCTCCATTGGATCAAAACAATGAACCTTTTTTTGACCTAATAAAATCTGGGTTCAATGTTATAGATAAAAAGTAGCCTATGAATAGAGTTCTCTATATCAATCAAACATATCTCATTATTTCCAAGACATCACTTTTATCAGTTCAACCCTTTTCTTCAACACAGATCAAAAACAACATTCTCTACCTCTATGAGAACAGCTCAGAGTGTTCATATAGCCATCATTCTACATCATTTGCTGATAAAACTGTTAATGCCTAACTCAATTTTAAGGATCGTAGGTGCCATGGTGTCAAGTTAATGCATAGGGTCAAAAGTAACTGCTTCAGTATTGAGAATTACAATCAGCAAAGCAAAAGAGACATTTATAAGATATATTTATTAGATTTGATTATCCTGTCAAAATTGTGGAGAAAACAAAAGGGCCAGCCAAAGGAAATGGGAGAGAGAGAGAGAGAGTATGTTTAAAAAATATGGAACAATTTTTCTAGGGATGCCAAGCTTATAGAAAATGTTATACAAAAGCACTGGCATATGCTTTAAAATGATGTGGCGGTAAAAGATATTACTGCTATGCAAAAGAAGTTGGACTATAAAGAATTGTTTGGTCAATAGTGCGGTATCTAAGAAAGTTAAAAACAACTCTGGAGGATTTAAAGGTATTTACCGCTATAAAAAGTGTAAAGTATACCATTCCCTTGGTGCCAAAAAGATATTGATTGATATTGAGGTCGGAAGGAGACAGTTATCAAATAGAACAGTATGTAAATTGTGACAGCACTCATGTAATATATATAGTGCAGTTTCAGACTGAGCTATGTGGGCTAAGCCGGCAGTAAAATAAACACTAGAATAGGGTAGCATGTAAATAATATAAGAAAAGGTCTCTCCACTGACAGTGGAGTACATAATGTACATCATAGAAATCCTAAATAACTATAATTAGTGGGCATGTGTAAAATGAGGAACTAATGGAGAAGGAGTGACTTCATGAGGAGGTTATCCCCAAAATAAACTGAATTGATATATAAACTAGACACCATGGCACCTAAGGACCTTAGCACCAAGTTGGACATTAACTGTTACCAAACAATATAGAATAACGGCTATATGAACACTCTGAGCTGTTCTCACAGAGGTAGAGAATTTTATTTTGTGTGTATAAAAAAAGCCATTTATGGTGAAATCGGTTGGGTAACAATAAAGATCTTATTCTTTTATGTGGTATTGATTTTACATCCTGTGATGTAACAAGCTGGGATTTGTAGTCTAGCCTGGGAGTCCACTCTTTTCTCCTCTCTCCTTTCTCTCCACAATCCTTGGTGTTTTCCTCCAGCCTGCAGAAAGATCAGACTCTTCCAGAAAAGAGAGGGGGGTCAATTATTAAACAGGGGGACATTTATTAGACAGAAATACACCTTTGCGTCACAATCTGTGACTTTTCCCTGCTCACTCCAGGTCTAAAAAAGTGGGCAGGGGATGGAGAGGCAGACCCTTTTATTTGCCATTTTTTACGCCTGTAGAAAATGGTCTAAATGTAAGAGAGCTAGGAAGCTGTAGTGTATCCACCGAAATTATGTAGAGACTAGTGTTGAGCATGAATATTCGAAAAGCTAATTTTTATCGCCACTTCGAGAATTCACGAATATTTAGAATATAGCACTATATATTCGTTATATCGAATATTCACTTGATTCCTCTCTGCTTTTTGCTTGTGGGCCAATGAGAAGGAAGCAATTTTCAAGTTCACAACAATACTTAGTGATCCAATCAGTAATCTGTAGTCAAACCTGATAAAATGTAAAGTTGCATGTGGTGCGAAAAAATATTCTAATCACTGCCGATTAGCGCAATCACGAATATATTGGAGCTCTTGACTCTATCTGCATATAAAGCTATTGTAATGTTCTGCCGTGCCAACCATTTTCTCCAGTCTCAGGAGAAACTCATGAAACTTCTAGCAGCTTGAAAAATGTAGCCAAAGTGACCCACGCCTATATTTTGTGTTACAAATTTGCATTACAAGATTTTTACATTGCTGATATTTCGAATTCAATAAAATAATCTCAAATTATCGAATTCGCAAATATATGACGAATATTCTACAAAATATTTGTGAAATATTGCAAATTCGAATATAGCACCTGCCACTCATCTCTAGTAGAGATCTGCACCTCTTCATAACTTCGGATTTGTAGGCTACAGAGGTAGTGAGCGCATTGTGTTCGGATGCATGAGTAGGAGTGAGAGTTTTGCTCCGTGGGGATCTGGAGAAAATGTTGCCAAAGTTGATGGGATATAATGTGGACTGATTATTAAAGATGGTGGCTATAAGGAAGGGTGTGCTTGACTTATATATGGAATAATTTATGATTAATTTTTAATCGGTAAATATTTTTTATTTGTATTTTAAACTCTATAGTAGTTTTGTTAATTAGCCCCAAGGTAATGTGTTTGATTTTTTACAAAGCTTAATACACAAGATGGTCTAAAAGTATTGAGATACCTAAATTAATGAAAAATAGTGGTTGGAAATGTTATCCTGTGTGTGGCATGTTGCTAAGGGGAAGGGGGAAAATCTGTGGGAGGCAGTGTTCAACACGGTGGACATTTGGAAAGCCGTCACCTTTATTCCTGCTAAAGTAATAAGCAGTTTTCTTTTTGTTATAGAAACATATATGGCTGCAAGATTAACACACAAGAAAAGATTGTGCTGAACTCTGGGAGCACAGTACCAGAGTTACTCTAGCGGATTTCAAAGCTTGGCACCCCAACAGACCACAAAACCAATTTGTGACTGGACTACTCAATTCTACTAATAGTACTACTAAAGTCATTTTAAAATATAGCAAATTTTATTAAATATTGAAAAATACACAAAAATTCATAGTAACTGTAGGGAAACTACTGTGTCACACCAAATACAATCACCTTTGATAACAAATTAGTGGCAATGAGAATGTCTGTCACCATGGCTCTGAAACCATTAGAAATATTGGCTGCAATGCAATATATCTCTAAAAAAATTAAAACCCGTCACTTCCAAACCATGATTGACTAATAACTTAGCCTATTACAGCTTCATAACCGCACCTATATAACTCATTGCAGTATCCAAGTGAAAGACAACACCCCTTTCTAAACGAGTGTCATGGTTTGAGACTGATGTTGTCTTTCACTCGGATACTGCAATGTGTGATATAGATGTGGTTATGAAGCTATAATGGGCTAAGTTATTAGCCAATCATGGTGTGGAAGTGATGGGTTTTATCCCTTTTGATATATAATTTTTTGAGAGATATATTACATCGCAGCCGATATTTCTAATTGTTTTAGAGCCATGGTGATAGACATTCTCATTGCCACTAATTTGTTATCAAAGGTGATTGTATTTGGTGTGATACCGTAGTTTCCCTACAGTTACTATGATTTTTTTATTTTATTTTTTTACTATTTAATAAAATGTGCTATATTTTGAAAGGACATTAGTAGTACTCACAGTCTTTTGCCGATTATAAGATCCAGTTGCTGCATCATCTCAATGAGGACAATCCCTGTATGAAACATTGAATTTTCAGAATGGGTTTCACAGCAACTGCAATTTGACACACATTTGGCAGGTCCAACATAGAACCTGTTTGGAAAAATTTGGTAAACATCTTGCCAACTGTACCATGGCAGATGGGTGGTCTGTTAGGGTGCGAGCATTGAAATGCACTGCAATGAGATCAGCACAATCTTTGTTCTCTTCTTGCATGTTAATCTCTCAGCCATATCTGTGTCTATAACAAAGAGAAAATTGGTAATGGCTTTGGCAGGAATAAAGATATGTCATTTAAGATTCAGATTCCTCATGAAATTCTCTATCAGATACATACATTATATGCACCCCTTCCCATTTGAAAATATCTACTTGGTTTCAATATGCTGGCTTTCAAAATGGAAACTGTGTTGGACACTTCCCCTCACAGATTTCCCCTTATCAACATGCCACACACAGGAGGGGGTTCCAAACCACTGTGTTCAAATTATTCAGGTATCTCCATACTTCTGTACCACCACCATGTTTTTCTGTGAGCTCTGCTACCATAATATTTTACACTGTAAATGTACATTTCTATTATATTGTGGCTTTTTTTCTCTGTTGGATCCATTCCTGGTTTTGGCTCACAAATACAGACGAAAAATATTGACCAAATACTGATCTTGTGAAAGTGGACTTAGTGTTACAAAAGTAAAGTAAAGCAGTAATAGTGGAAATAGTGGAAATAGTGGAAAAGGGAGATTGGCTTCAGCACCAAAGAACCAAGTGTGAAGTAGTTTCTTATACAGACTCTTTAATTACAGATTGTATGGTCACAACTAATCATAAGGACTCTGTCAATAATCTCCTTTTGCTCTTAATGCCTTTGCAAAGGTCTCCACAGAATGAAAACATATGAAAGTTGCTGTAGGTTGCTAATGGTATTTTCTTTTGGGATCATTCGGCCTAGTGAGAAGATAAATACGTAATGCACAGAGGAGAAGTGCATCTGGTTTTGGATCATAAAACACATTAAAGTGAGCTTTACACCTTACAGCTGGAGAGTCAGTGGGATGGGAATTCAGACAACCCATGGATTAAGAACTGACACGGTCTAGTGCACGAAGAAGCTTTCATTAATCAGACTGCAGGTGTCACAGGAAGGAGGAGTATTAGTGCAAGCCCTTAGACACAAGATATCCTTCTAAAAGAAAACGTATGCCATAGCCAATATTCTAGGCAGCTAGCTAAGCCTGGTGGAGATGCACATAATGAAATACAATCCAGTCAGGGATGGCCCATGGGTAAAATTTTCACTTCTACAATCCATTTTCAGTTTAGGTCTGGATTTTTAAAAAGACAGCAAGCAGCAACTCGACTCCCAGGTGACGTGATGTGTTCCGATTTAAGCTTTGAATGTTGCAAATTAAATTCCCTCATCAGTCCTCTAATCACTCTTACCAGATGGGGCTTGTGCTCAATTTTGGATCCACAGGAAATTTAATGGTTATTGTTTCTGTTTAAATAGGAGATTATTGCATTTTAATAAGTTCTCTTTGGGACCTGCAGCAACAATAGAGCACTATGAATTACTGTAGATAGCTGTTACTGCATGCTGGGGAAAAATCAAGTTAGTAAGTGTGACAAGTTGCCTTTTCTTGCCTTCCAGCAATCGCTCGGAGTGTATTTACCACCAAATTAAGTATGTGCCGTGGGGATAATATTTTTATCCTGCCAAGGGGGGAAGGTGCTTGTCTGTGGATTTTCATTAAAATGACACATCTGTTCAGCAATTTCACAAAGTAATTCTACTGAAAGTTTTATCAGCTAATTTTAATTATTCACTCCAGTGAGTTGAATACAGGATTCATCATGTTGAATTAATACATTTGACGGGAATTTCAAAAAGAGGGGGTGAATAAAAACAATCAACAAATTGAATTGTCATGCAATATGGATTTAATTGAGATTCTTTAATTAGGATAAGACTGAGATGCAGCATTTTGGATGTATTAAACAGCTTAGCAATGCATTAGTAAAGATTTATAAAAAAAAATGCAATTAAACATTAGTGGGTGTGAACATAAATAAGCGTGAATAATATGAACAGACTGGATTTTTGTTCAACATGCCTCTTTATGTGATGTCTCATAAGGGTGAAAATATTATTTCAGCTCAAGCAATTATAGTTTTATAGTCAGTAGGTATAAATTTCATTCTATCATTCTAAGTATATACTCTAAACAATATAAATAATAATTGCATGTTAATCTTTGCAAGTTATGGTAGGGCTGAATTAATGAATTTATCACAGAACTATTACTTTTGGACACCTTGATAATTCAGCAGAAGGTTTAACTGCAGTACCTTGGAAAGCCACATGGAATTCATTTTGTGATCTATAAGGTGTATCATGGCAGCACCATATGACGTAGCTCCTATTCAGTTGAACACAAGCTCACCCTCTTTTTATCTTTTACTGTTTCCTTTTTCGTTTCAACAGTACTATGCTATTGAAAACAAAATACAAAGACATTTTGTTCTGTAGCAGTCAAGACAAATGATAAAACCTCCAATATAGATAGGTAACCCACCGTCAGTTTGCTGCTGCTTTGAGAGGAAAATGTTATCTGCAAGGTAATTATCCTTATAGTAGTTTGTGTAGGATTGGAGTAACAGTATGACAGATCTATTGTTCTCTTGGCAAGCCTAGATAAAGATGCCCACAAAGAGCATTGCATAGATTAGTGTAATTTTTGCTCTAATTGAGTCATTAAAGGTTGGATCCCTCTTGTTGGAGTGAATGGTCTGAATAAGTTGTCTTCTTTAGTTCCCCAAAGATGAAGAATACAAGAATTATGAATAATCATATTATAAATTGGTTCAGTGTAAGTGAAAGCATATTATCTGATTTGAAGCCTTAAAAGTTTTTTTTCAAGATTTTCATACTGATGGCCTACTCTTGGCACACTCGCCGATCAGCTGTTTAAAGAGGCTCCAGTGAGCACTGCAGGCTATTCCTATGCCAGTGACGTCACATTCATCAGTCACATGGTCTAGGTTCTGTAAATGGGACTTAGCTGCAATACCAAGCACAGCAGCTATACAATTATTGGGAACAAATGTATGTATGAATGCCTAATCTATTAACAGACCTGTGTAAATGTGTCACTGTTAAGGCTAGTTTCATACTAGTGGCAGGGGACTCCGGCAGGCTGTTCTGGCAGGTGAACAGCCTGTTGGATCCGTCGTGCTGCTAGTTCACGTGTGCCCCCGGACTGCCGATCCGTCCCCATTGACTATAATGGGGGCAGGGACGGAGTTTAAGCGGCGGCATGGCAGCGCACGGTGAGAGGCAGCCAGACTAAAAGTACTGCATTTGCGTCTTTACAAATGGTGGTGGGTGAACAGGGTAACTACTTTTCAAAACTATTTGACATTTTTCAAAAACATAATAATAACTGAGCAGAGTTTCCCCCTGCCACCCCATAAACATGAGCTCTAATTTTGTCTGAGTGTGCCGGTTTATTTCTATAAGAAACAAGCAGCTGCCAAACACCTTTGACAGTGGCTAAACTGTTGTCGGAGGACAGTCTGGGAGGCTTCCATCATCATTTATATTGTCTGTGGCTCCCATAGGTGGGGCAACTTTAGATTTTACAAATTGAAATATATATACACACAAAAACGTAGCTTGATCATAACCATGAAATCATATCTTAGCCACAGCATCCCATTGTCAGTTTTTCAGATGTTTTAAAATCCCATTTTTTAGCTTAAGACAAGAAGCTAGTTGTCTTCTCGTACATTATTTTGGATGATACATAAAATTCATTCTTTATGTCAAAAGAAATCCCACAGTTAGTGGTATGCAAGGTTGGCATAGAAATTTGTAGATCCTATTTTCTTTAGCTCACCTTTTACTGTAGGTAATAGAAAGTGTACATTAAATAAGATAACATCTTTCCAAAAAAATTGTGACCCAACTGCTAGTCTTTGACAGCCACATGTAGAAACGATACAAAAAATTGAAACATCTTTGTTTCCTGCAGGTGTCCACATGGCAGGACTCTGTCTTTACATTCTGAGATGATGAAGAAGTGCCACCTGCTTGATAGATATATTTAAAAAGTTTCCGTCTGCCTGACCTCAGATTGCATGTGTATTTTCTCCTGTTATAGAAGAATGGAATCAGATCCTGCAGGGAGTAGACTGAAAAGAAGTCTTTTTATCTAAGCAGGCTAGAACACTTTTGTAGATGAAGAATTTCAAAGCCAATATTTGTACAGTTCCCAGGAACATGATTAGTAAAGGTTTTTTCAGACTGTAATGTAGGTGGTCCAGTGGTCCATAATGACAAAATAATAGCATTGTATTTGTGCAGATACGAAGTTAAGAATCTTCTTTACTTTTAATTGCATTATCCGACTCCAGCATGAAAACATTGCTTTAAAATGAATGTGTGAAAAGTTTGAAATAATGGTCTACAACAAGGATACATATTATTTCTTTAAAGGAACATTTCACATTGAAAATCCAGTCCAATCCACAGGCAGCTGGTTATAGAGCAGCTCCTTCTGTTCTTTAGCATGCAGGCAGATCAGACTAAATGCTTAAAGGGATTCTGTCACCAGGTTTCACCCCTGTCAGCTAAACATATGCTGATGTTCAGGGCCTCATCAGGATTCCCAATGTGGGCTTCTAAATGTGATCTGTAGCCTTATTTTGCAAAAAAAAACTGGTTTTACTAACCTGTCACTCAAAGAAATAAGGTGCCCAAGGGGATGTCAAGGGATGCAAGGTGCCGTCCGCACCCACCGCAGTTCGTGCCCAGTGCCGCCTTTCCAGACTTCTGCACGGCCTCCTAATCCTCTGTTCCGCCTCTCGCTCTCTCTCCCTCCCCCCTCCTCCTGCTGCTGTAAGATCTCGCGCGTGTGCACAGGGCTCTGCCTGATGCGCCCGTGCGGACTTCTCGATTTGGCTTCTTAAAGTGAAGTGCGCATGCGCCGGCACTTCGCTCAACCCAGGTATGACCTGCACTCTGGCGCCAGCCTCTGCAGAGCCCTGTGCGCATGCGCAAGATTTTACAGCAGGAGGAGGGGGAGGGAGGGAGAGCGAGAGGTGGCGCAGAGGATTAGGAGGCGGCGAAGAAGTCTGGAAAGGCGGCGCTGGGCACGAACGGCGGCGGGTGCAGCCGGCACCTTGCATCCCTTGACATCCCCTTGGGCACCTTATTTCTTTGACTGACAGGTTAGTAAAACCAGTTTTTTTTAGCAAAATAAGGCTACGGATCACATTTAGAAGCCCACATTAGGAATCCTGATGAGGCCCTGAACATCAGCATATGTTTAGCTGACAGGGGTGAAACCTGGTGACAGAATCCTTTTAACATGACAGGTTTCAAATAAAGTGATACCTCTCTAAAAGCTTATATTTTGAGAAGATGACCCTTTATCAAAACTTCAAAAATTTTATTTGACAGATGTTCATTTCCCCAATATCTTTTGTATATTGGCCTCTTCTTTGCACATATTACCCCTCTTGAAGACCCAGTTTTGTGTGGACATCTCAAAGACTTTCAAAAGTACACTAATAATGCATTCTGAGTCAGTAGGAGAGGGTTTTTATGCTTGCTCTCCTTCAAGTAACAGGAACACTCTATTTGGAAGACCCAACACATCCGTGCCTTGCATTGATTTTTCCTTTTTCCCCCCCTCAAATATCTATCAGTTAACAAACCATCATACTGATCATCTTCATATGTCCAACATAATCATTTGGAATAATTTCATTCAAGATCCTCTTGTCCCTGTTCTTAATCATTTTTTGGTATCTGAGCCAATCCTCCACTGGCAATATGCACAAGCAAAATATCCAAAATCACTGGGTCTGGTTTCTGTTCATTTAACTTTGTGTTCACCATATGACTAACCCATTCAGGTATATTATTCAAAGAAAAAAAAATACTTGAAGTATTACTAATTTCTTGTATCACTTTAATATGTTTAGACATATTCTCCTTGTCTTCTTCTTCAGTTCTACCCACATCAAACTCCTTCTTTTTTCTTCTTCTTTGCCTTACCTTTTATTTATTTCCCTTCCTTTACTTGTCTTTCCACTTTTGGGACTTCCTCTATGTCGTCCCCGCTTTCATCCAAAGTGCTTTCTTGCTTTTCAGTTTCCATTATCTTCTATTCTTCATCTTTATTCTTATATTTTTTTCTTCATTTTAACAGGACAAGAAGAATAAGTATATATCTCACACAAATTACATTTCCTTTAACTAGTATAGTTTTTCAAAACATTATATTTTTCTTCACACTTTGAACACCATATGAAATGTCTTGCCTGCTTTAAAAGACCAGATATTTTATAATTTCTACAAAAATTTGGCATTCCGAAGAAAACTTGATCACCATTCACTGCCCCAATCTTAAACTTGTTTTGAGGGGGAAAAAAACTTTTCCAATTTGAACTTGTTTTAATTTAACCAAAAATCGCCACTTCATAGTCCATAACCCATACTGATTGTACACCTTACCAGTGGGAATCAATTGTTTACAGTGTCTTCATCAATACCAGAATGTCATCTTCCTTATCCTTAAAAGGACTATATATTCTTATGGTAACTATTATTTTTCTTCCTAGGAAATTGAGGAATCACCTTCACTTCCTTTAGAACATGGCTACCCTTACATTCTTCTATTCTTTAGAAAAGTATCACAAACCTCTTCTGTAATCAACATGACATCGTAAATCCTATGTTGTGGAAATTCCAGCATGGACAATACAAAATCCTTCCAGATATTCAACAATTCAAACTAAATTTCTTCCACCAAAAAGGATAACTCTTTGGCTTTCTTCTGGGTATTCTGGAAACAAAACTGAATTGCATTTCTGAATCTTGCATACACTGGCACTTTGGCTTTGAGAACTCCATTTCTGCCATATTGTAGACAGCATATGCATAGGTAGTGTATAACCCTTCACCCACTACAAAAGTAGGCAAGAAAGGTGGTAGCCTCTCATTCTTATCCAAAAGGCCAACACAACACTTCCAGTTATTCTAATAAGCACAGTATAATGCTTAATTTCACACATGGCGGTGCTATTATCAAACACATAGAGCCAGGTTCCTTTAGATTACAACTGAATACTTTAGGCCCAGTAGCAGGACACCTGTCATTAACTTAATGTACTTTAATTCCTTACAAATTTAAGTTTGTCCTTAGCAGTGGGATTGTAGAAAGTAGAAAACTTCTTTAAAAACACATCATATATTTAAATTTCTTTTTAATACTATTATTTATATAGTTGACAATACATATGTCTCGTACAATAGTGGTTCGGACTGGAGTACACCAGTACACCAGTACACCGTGACTAATTGTTTGAAGTTGGTAGTTGGTGATTTACCTGTTAATCTACAGAATGCCACTGTTCAAAACTAGACTAGGACTTGAGAGTTCTTCAGCAATATAGTCATGTTCTTCTCCAGCTCAAATGAACAAATCAACTGTTTTTGAAGGAAGCATGCATGGCCAACAGAAATGACTATCTATCTATCTGACTATCTATCTACAGTGGGGAAAATAAGTATTTTATACTTTTGCCAGTTTTCCCACCTACAAAAAAATCCAGAAAATCACATTGTATGATTTTTAAATAATTAATTTGAATTTTATTGCATGAAATAAGTATTTGACATAATAGAAAAACAGAACTTAATATTTGATATAGAAACCTTTGTTTTCAATCACAGAGGTCAGACGTTTCCTGTAGTTCTTGATCAAGTGTGCACACACTGCAGCAGGGATTTTGTCCCACTTCTCCATATAGATCTTCTTCAGATCTTTCAGGTTTCTGGGCTGTCGCTGGGCTACATTGAGTTTCAGCCCCCTCCAAAGATTTTCAATTGGGTTCAGATCTGGAGACTGGGTAGGTCACTCTAGGACCTTAAAATTCTTCTTATGGAGCCACTCCATAGTTGCCCTGGTTGTGGGTTTTGGGTCATTGTCATGCTGGAAGACCCAGCCACGACCCATTTTCAATGCTCTTAGTGAGGGAAGGAGGTTGTTGGCCAAAATCTCGGGATACATAGCCCCATCTATCCTCCCTTCAATGCAGTGCAGTCGTCCAGTCCTCTTTTCAGAATAGCACCCCCAAAGTATGATGTTTCCACCCCCATGCTTAATGGTTTGGACAGTGTTCTTGGGGTTGTACTCATCCTTCTTTTTCCTCCAAACACGGTGAGGGGAGTTTATACCAAAAAGGTTCTATTTTGGTCTCATCTGACCACAGAACCTTCTCCCATGCCACCTCTGGATCATCGATATGGTCATTGGCAAATTTCAAATGGGCCTGGACATGTGCTGGTGTCAGCAGGGGGACCTGAGTGCCCTGCAGGATTTTAAACCATGATGGTTCTTAGTAGTAATCTTTGAGACTGTGGTCCCAGCTCTATTCAGGTCATTGACCAGGTCCTTCTGTGAGGTTCTGGGCAAATTCCTGACCTTTCTCAGAATATTCCTTAACCCACAAGGTGAGATCTTGCAAGTAGCCCCAGAATGAGGAATATTGATAGTCATCTTGTGTTTTTTCCCTTATTATTGTGCCAACAGTTGTTGCCTTCTCATCAAGTTGTTTGCCTATTGTCCTGTAGCCCATCCCAGCCTTGTGCAGGTCTACAATTTTGTCCCTGGTGTCCTTAGACAGCTCTTTGGTCTTGGCCATGTTGGAGAGATTGGAGTGTGACTGATTGAGTGTGTGGAAAGGTTTCTTTTATATAGGTAAGGAGTTAAAACTGTGGCAATTAATATAGGTAATGAGTGCAGAGTAGGAGGGATTCTTAAAGAAAAACTATGAAAGCCAGAATTCTTGCTGGTTGGTAGGTGATTAAATACTTATTTAATGCAGTAAAATGCAAATTAATTATTTAAAAATCATACAATGTGATTTTCTGGAATTTTTTTTTAGATTCTGTCTCTCACAGTTAAAGTGTACCTACGATAAAAATTACAGACCTCTCTATTCTTTGTAGGTGGGAAAACTTGCTAAATCGCCAGTGTATCAGTGTATCAAATACTTATTCCCCCCAGTGTATTCACCCAGGAATTACGGTAATCATGTGGAAGCAACTCCATTAAAAAAAACATACAGGCATGGCTGAGAAGTTTAGTTGTTGTTCAGATCAAACACCAGCATTGGAAAATGACTACATTGACTATGTCTTGATTGTTGGGAAACTATGGATCTCTAGTTTATAGAGATTAAAACAAAAACATCTACTGAGTGCCAGTTCTGTGGGCAAAAATCCTTGTTAATTATTGCCACACTAATTCTGACACTTGCCTTTGATGGGTTAAATAAAAATGGGTCACTGACAGACAAAGATGTACCCACCATTTGGTAAATTATTCTTGAGATTTTACACATAGCAGAGTGCGAGTCTCTACAGAAGGAGTAAAAGTGCTATTTAAGATTCTCATGATCACAAGTATAATTGAGTGAAAAACAAATCTGTTAACATTAGGGAGGGGTGACAGAAATATGGGCATCTGTAGGATGAGTGCTGTTAAAATGTTAGCAGAGCATAAAAATCTAACAGCATGAAGATAGCAGCACATTTTATATCTGATAAGTATGGAGACATTCTGTACAAGATGCAAAGTTATTATTCCAGCTCTCTAAAAAGTTTTTTTTTTTTTTTCTAGTCACACAAAGAAAATTAGACGCATAGCTCTTTCTCAATCAAAATCATTGTTAACCATGCCAATACAATGCTATTGTAATGACATGGAGACCATGATTGGCGCATTGTATATGCATCCTGCAATCTAAAATCTTAACGTCTAACAAAGAGACATGGCTTTATAAGACAATAGCATTGACAGTCATTATGTGTATTAGAATAGGTAACTAAGAGCTGATTGTGCATCAGAAAATCTAAAAGTATTATCCTCGTTGCTGATTTATCAATCTGACCTTTTGTACGAAATATATAATGATATTGTGCTACTTAAAACAGACTAATCACAATGGGATAAGGAACGTGTTATTGAAGAGCCGCAACTGATTTACCTTTCTCGTAATGAGCTGCCTAAAGCAGTCAATTTAAAATAGTAATAGGTTATATGGTTTCATTGATTTTCCCATATTATTGATGTTAATACTGCTATTTGCCTATTGAACACACTTTTCATAATATTCTCTGAGTTTGCAGTAAGTATATCTTATTTCCCAATAAAAAAATAGAAATCCGTAATAGTTTAATCGTTTTTAATTTGTTAGCATAGACTATAGGGTGTAAATGTTACATGGTTAAAACATAAACCTGAATAACAGTTGATAAACACATTTAAGGGTATTACTACATGTGGCGTATACTATGTGAATGTTGCGAAGCAGGTTTGTGTCTGGGTAATATGCTACGTTAACATTAGCAGTAAAGTCAATCTCATCAGAAATCTCATCCACATACTGCAGATATTTTGCACATAGGTTGACATACAGTGTGATTTTTAAATCTGCAACATGTCAATCTGACACAGATTTTACCCTTTGCAATGCATCTAATATGCATTTTTAATTATTTAATGTGCGGCACAGTCGCAGCATTTCTTGAGGGATTTATGCACTGCTGCTGCAGAATTTACTGTACATGCCACATATGGCTGCACCCTAACAAAGGTAAAATTCATCAGTCCTATCCCAACTGTGACATAATCTAATCTTCTTATTTCAGACATGGTTATTAGAGATGAGTGAATTGCTCAACATTTGATTTGGGTTCAATTCAGCCTACAGTAATTGGTAAATCAATTCAATTTGGATCCAAATAAATTTTTATCCAACTCAAATGTACTCCAATTGGCCTGAAAATTTATATATGGCATTTGGAGGTCTACTATGACTCATATGTTTTCTTTCTAGTCTCTCTTCCACCATCCCCAACTAACAACCTCCCCAAATTCGCCTAAATTGAATAATCAAAAATTAAAATTTAGATATAATTAAAATTTGAACAAAATTTGAGTCAAATCAGATTCATTTAGACTATTTGCTAATCTCTAGTGGGCATATTTGGGTCAATTCTATAGGAAAGCTACCAAAACATCAGAAAAAAATTCATGTAAAAACTGAGAAAACATACATGTTGCCCTGGATGGATTGAAACTCAAGACTTTAGTGCTGCACATGAACAGTGCACCTGGAACCACTATATTCAGTCCATGTATAAGGCTCTATTTATACTATAAGGAAGGGAATGAGTGGACTATTTGACTCTCACTTTTGGGAAATAACTGGCAGGTGCAAATCCACAACCAATGTATTGCTAGAATGTACGACCTTTATTAAGTATTTTTACATGGACAACATGTTTCAGGGTGTTTAGGACCCCTTGAATTCTTACATGCCGCACTTGTTTAGTATCTGCTCTGCTGTGGCCATGAGTGCAAATCCCTGGAGACATATGCCTCCTTTCAGATTTGAAAAAGGAGTACAGAGCACCCCAAAATGTGTTGTCCATGTAAAAATACTTTAGTAAAGGTACAGGATATCACTACATTAGTCCACTCTTTCCCTTCCTGTGGGTTTCCTGTTCCTTCAGTCAATTTCCTTCTGCCCCTGGAGACTAAAGATACTCTGGAGTTGTGTTTAATTTAGCACAATACAGACAGGTAAGCATAAAATATCTCTTTGAGAGACTATGAACACCTACATATTTATCCTATGAGTGCCTCTTTGTTTTGTTCATTTTTTGCCATTTATACTATGTACTGTAAATGCTCATACAGTTAATAATATTTTTTTTTTCAAGATAGCTATATTATACTTTATATACTATATCATATTTAATGGCATAGTAGTCGTTGTTAATCTGTATAGCAAAAGTTTAAATGAATGGTCAAACATTTGTCAGAAGGACACTTGTTTGTCTATCCAAACATATCCTTGTGACATGCGAAAGCGGCCTAGGTACATTAACTCGTCGGTGACATGCACCATACATGTACAGCGCTGTGGGCTGTGAATTAAGGACTTATGTACAGCGCTCAGATTGGGCAGGTGCAGGAGCTGTGCCTACTCAATCAGTGGCAGCAGCCCAGCTGTTACCGACAGACAAGCCCCTGCTATATCCACAAGCATCAGTGAATACACTATTGCCGAAACATTAATCCTTTGCATGCTGCAGACGGACACTTGTTAATCTATCCAAACATATCCTTGTGACATGGTGTGAAAGGGGCCTAGGTATATTAACCCGTCGGTGACATGCACCATACATGTACAGCGCCATGGGCTGTGAATTAAGGACTTATGTACCGCTCTCAGATTGGGCAGGTGCAGGAGTTGTGCCTGCTCAATCAGTGGCAGAAGCGCAGCTGTTACCAACAGCCAAGCCCCTGCTATATCCTCCAGCATTGGTGAATACACTAATGCCGGCACATTAATCCTTTGTATGCTGCAGTCACCACTGACTGTGCCATGCATGAGGTTTGCGGAGTGTACAGCACCTTCTTCATTGGTTACCCACACTGTGGTGACAGGGACCCTATGGCTGGTATGGCAGCCAGATTCCTTACACAGGCATTAGGGATTGCATCCCACAGAAGCCTATGAGATCCAGCCCCCCAGGGTGGGTCTCATAGGCACTCTGTTACTGTAATACTGAGAGCAAATGCATTACAATACACAATGTAGTGTAATGCATTGTAGAGGAAGATCAGACCCCCAAAAGTTGAAGTCCTATAGTGGGACAAAAAAAAAAGAAGTGTTTTTTTCATAATAATAAAAAAAGTTTAAGTAAAAAAATACCCTTTCCCATAATCAAGATATACAAAATTTGAAAAATTGAAAAAAAAATTACATATTAGGTATTCCCACATCCATAACGAGGGGCTCTATCAAAATTTCACATGATCCACCTTGTTAGGTTAACACTGTAAAAGAAACTATGCCAAAACAGCATTTCTTTGGTCACTTTGCCTCACAAAAAGTTACCAAAAAGTTGTACGTCCCTCAAAATGATGCCAATAAAATATTCACTTCATCCGACAAAAAAAAAGCCCCCACATAAGAAAATCACCATACAAATAAAAAATATGGCTTTCAGAAAATAGCCAAAATTTTGGGTCACCTTGCCTCATATAAAGTGTGCTACCAAGTCATATGTACCCAAAATGGTACCAATCAAACCATCACCTCATCCCACTAAAGTTAAGCCCTAAAAAAAGACCATTACAGAAATATATTTTTAGAAAAGGGCAAAAATTCATTTTATGCATGTAAAACTTTTTAATATATTAAAAAAATTATTTAAAATTGGTATGTCTGTAATCGTACTGACCAGAATAATAAAGATACCATGTCATTCTTCCCATATGGTGTTCACCGCAATAATAAGACACAAATATAAATAGCAGAGTTGTTGCCATTTCTTTATCCTTTTTCACAAAAAGCTAAGAAAAAGTGATCAAACAGTTGTATGTACCCGAAAATAGAACCAATAATGATGGCAAACCATCCTCAAAAAAATAAGTCCTGACTCAGCTCCAGTCAGAGAAAAATTAATGTATGGTTGTCAGAAAATGCCTGTACTAAGGACATGGTGTGTCTCAGGACATGGTGTGTCTTAGATGGCACACGGTGGGGCATAGCATATTGGGCACTGAAATGCAATATCTGTTGAAAATGTGCAACTTAATTTTTTCACAGTCCCATGCACATTATCATTTGCAAAACCTGTGGGGTCACAATGCTCACTCTACCCATTAACAAATACCTTGATACCTTTGGGATGTAGGGTCACTTCTCAGAGGCTTGATTTATTATTTCACCCCTATTCACCCCATCACCTCTATAGTTGTCAGTACAAGATGCATAAATTACCAAATTGGGCCTCAAATGTGCATGGTGCTCTTTTACTCCTGGGTCCTGTTGTATGTCCAGGCAAAAGATTAGGGCCACATGTTGTGCGTTTCTAAAACCAGGAAGCAGGGCAAAATAGTTAGAGGGCTCAATTTTTTACAATAGCACACGCTGGGCACAACTTATTGGGCACTGAAATGGCATATCTGTGCAAAAAATTGCAATTTTGTTAAACGCCTGTTGGGTCTACATGCTCACTACACACTACACCCTTTGGTAAATACTGTGAGAGATGCGGTTTCTAAAATAGGGTAAGTTCTTTTTTTTTTTTTTTCATTTAACCTCAGAGCATCTGCAGTCAATGCTGTATAAATGAACAAACTAGGCCTCAAATGCACATGGCACTCCTTCCCTTCTGAGCCCTTTAGTGTGCCCATAAAGCACTTTACAACCACATATGTGGTGTTGTCATATTCAGTAGACGATGGGTAACAAATTGTTAGGTGATTTTCTCCTGTTACCAATTGTAAAAATGAAAAAAAAATGGCCTTTCTTGTAAAAAAAAAAAATGCAAAGGTTTTCTAAATTCTATGAAATGCCAGTTGGGTCAAGATGTTCACTATACCCCTTTAAAAATTTATTTTGGGGGGGGGGGGGGGGTGGGTGTAGTTTCCAAAATGGATTCACTTTGGGTGGTTTTCACTGAGGTACTGTACTGTGCAAGCACGACCACCACTGATGGATTGCAGGGTGGTCTGTAACCATGGAAACGGACAGTGTTATAAAGTAATGGAGAAATGAATCCAGCTAGCAAAGGAAGCAAAACGGAAAATCACAATACATTAGTAAGTGGCTTATATTAACTTTCTCTACATGATAAATGCCACTTACTGAAGTGAGACAACCCCTTTAATGCTCTACTGTTTCTATAGCTCCCATTCTGTAAGTCCGGCCACCTAGTGCAGACGTTTTGTCCTATCTCGACATTTCTACTTGTTTAAATCAACTGCCCAGCTACGCTCCATGCTTACATGACTATTTTCAAAACTCCTATAGAAGTAAATACAGAGAAATAGAGAGATAAGAAAATCCCTTAAATATCCATCTACAGACAAATAAAATAACACCTGTATGGACAGAGGCATAAACTGAAACTACTGGGCCCCAGTGCAAAATCTGTAATAGGCCCCTACACCTAAGATGAAAGCAACTGCTACTTCTGCACCCTCTATAGCTGTGCTCCTGTTTATGAATAATTTTGATGCTTCAGTTTTAATTAAATAAAATAATTTGCTATAGCATATTTTTATATCAGGCTATAGCTAAAAAAAATAATACATTTTTGCTAAATAGATTTGGTATGCAAAGGGTTGATTAAATACTCTATGATATGCTAATATGCTATAGCAAAGGCTTTTATTTAATTAAAACTGAAACATCATATAAAATGCAAACACTACAACAGCTATAGAGGGTGTAGAGGTGGTATATACTATATATATATATATATATATATATATATATATATATATACACACACACACACCTTGCTTTTAAGAGCTAATGGAAGAGAATGCATTTTCAAGAAAAGCTATTTAATACTACCAAAAATGGTCTAAACGGCCTATGTACAGTAAGTAGTCAGAAACATTGGCCATGAATGAAACTACTTTCTCTAGGAATGATGCCACTGTAAATGCACCGTTTACTTTTAAAGCATATAGTGTCTATTATATCAGTACTCATTTACTAGGCAACAACATTATTATCCTTGAAAGCGACAAAAGTACTTATGGTGAAGAAAAAGGTAATAATAGTTCAGTATGAAGGGGATCAATTACCTTTAACATTTTCAACCGGGCACCAACATTTATTGTAAAACATAAATCTGTAATATTATGGAGAATGCCTAGAATGTATATGGTTTCAGGCATAACCATAAACTTTCTAAATGCTCAACATCCATTGGGAATGTTCTAAAATAGACAGATTCAAATAATCTATCTCCTGGGATTCAGTTTGGGAAATTACATTTGCAGCCTCTCCAACTTCTTAATGTTCACCTGAAGAAAGACACAACGAGGTACCATATTTGGAAACTCTGGAAAGGGGCTATAAAAGGTCACTACTGATTTTTGCTATTTCACCTTGTTGCAAAGAAGATTGAATGTACATGACCGATTTACATAATACAGTTATTAACAGTAGTGCTTGATAATGTACGATATTAAAAAATATTTTAAAGAAACCATTTTGGGTATAATTAATATATCAGCTCCCTCCCATTAATACACTTGTCAAGAAATTCAGTCTCTGCGTATCCTTATTCCATATTATTGGTATGCTTATCTTTACTTTATCTTTATAGGGGTTTTATAATCTCTTACATTGGTGTAACATCGGTAGGCTATGTCAACAATGACAAACAACTCTGACAACTGTGGAACCCACACCTATTTTGAGAATTGGCCCCTGAAAGTGAAGGAGATTGCACCGCGGTCTTGTCATAAATCATCCATCCAAAAATATAATATAACCGTAAATGAAAAACATAATCAATACTGTCTATATAAGCATTAAAGGGAACATTAAAACCATAATTATCACCTTGAAGCTTTGCTTTTAGAAACGTGAATTTTGAATTATAATTTTCACGCAGAGTTAACTATTCACTATTGAAATCATTTATGGTGAAACCTAGGTTCCAAAAACAATTGGCCCCTGAAAGTGAAGGAGATTGCACCGCGCATGCAAGCCATCCTCTCCAATTATTTCTATGGTATTTCCAAAAAGAGCTGAGTGAGCACACTCGGGCTAGTTTCAGAAGTGCTATAGATATGAATGAGAAGCGCACCAGGCAAGCACAACCACTGCTCTATTCACCTCTGTGGGACTGCCAGCACTTGCCTATCATCAGAATTTTCATATAAAATATATCAAATTAATAAAGGTGGCCATTGAAGCCTTTTATCGCTAGGACTTGAGCAGTTTGTTAAGAATTGTCATCAATAATGACCAAGTAAATTAAACTATAGGGGTAAATATAACACCAAAAGGTCATAAAAACTTAAATTTGGATGTTCTTGTGTTATTGAAAACCTAATTGCAGGGACCAGTCAATTCCATGGGCAGTGCACCAAACAATTGCTTTAAAAAGGAACAATAATTCCCAACATACACAGTAATGTGTGCCTTTATGGCAGGCCTTTCAAATTGCCTAATTTAACTCTTTTTGGTTTACTATCGTCTACATTATTTCTCTGAACCTGCTCCCATATCAGTGCCAATCACTGGTAGAGGCAGGTTACTTCTGTGGCTAGGAATTGGCTAAGCTTTTATTTCCAGAGTACCAAGTGGGGGCCCGGAAAGTACAACATTGGGAATGTCAAGGAATCTGTGAGGTGAGTGTTTGTTCTTCACGGCATTCTGACCCTGTATAACAGGTTTCGAGGTCTTGTCATAAATCATCCATCCAAAAAATATCATATAACCGTAAATGACAAACATAATCAATACTGTCTATATAAGCATTAAAGGGAACATTAAAACCATAATATCACCTTGAAGCTTTGCTTTTTGAAATGTGAATTTTGAATTATAATTTTCACGCAGAGTTAACTATTCACTATTAAAATCCTTTGTGGTGAAACCTAAGTTCCAAAAACATTTAAAAAAATCACCTTTCCAGAAAGAATAAAATAGTCACCTCTATGACTTCAACTAAATCAATGCAATGCTTGGTACAGGCGAGCTTCCTTACATAAAACACATGCTGTAAAATAGACACAAAAGACACATAATATTCTACAAGGTCCCCGGCAGCTATAATATCCATCTTTGGCAGCTTGTTTGACATTTATTTGCCCTATTTCCCAGTTCTGCTATTTTTTTCCCTTTCCCTCCAAACAGCTAAGTTTTCATTCTCAAGGGCTTGCCGTCCGGGTGAACAGATAACAAACCTGTCAAGAAGGGTTTGGCTTGGGAATAAATTCTGCAATTGCCAGGAAATGATGTGTACAATGGGAAAGTACAAGCAACTGAACTGTCCCTTTAGACAGACCAACTGAGAAAAGTCTTCAAATGTTACACTTTATTCTTCTTCTTTGTATGTGATAAACCAGCTCCTAGACAAATCTCCTCTGGGATACAGAATGGGGCATGACAAAGAAAAATCTGCTCTACCATAACATCTCTATGTTCTTAAATGTAATGATGAAAATATCAGCTCATATAAAGTGAAAGCCAGCAGAAAAGGAACTATGGATTTGATTTTAAAAAAAAATCTCAAAAATGTCACTCAAACTCCATAAGGCAAAATGTATTTCCTGTTACAGATATTGTTTGTAGAACCACTCTGCAAATCAACTGGTTCAAATTGGGCTAGATCTAAGGGTGCTATCCCAGGAAAGCTCCTTTGTATTCACCCCTTAACCCCTATACAGGGTGTGGTCCCAGTGGTCCTGGTGTAGTTGGATGCTGACCCACAGGGATCAGAGAAACTGGTGCATGGCACCAAGGGAACAGACACATAGTCAGGAATCATGCATAGGTCAGGGATGGCAGAGGTTGTGCGAATCAATGAAGCAATCCATAGGTTAGGGCAGGTGGCATAGACTCAGGTCAGTGAACAGGCACAGGTCAGTAATCAGGCAGACAAATGTATAATAGCTATTTTACAGGCTCTAGCTAGCTAGAGAGACCTAGCAAGATCTGTAGAGATCAACTGCATAGGCAAAGAATGACTCAAATAGCCAGGTATACAGATGTAGCAGGGGTAACACACACACTCTTAACTCAAATTTCTTAAATCATAACATGTCTCATAAAGCATGTGTGTTAACCCTGCTACATCCGAATATAGGCACCCAGAGCCCTTGAAGAAGCTGTGAGGTAAAACTGGTCGGGACGGGATCTTGCTATTATTTTATAGGTAGAAAATAAAAGCAGGATTTATTGTACACCATGCAAATCTACCTATGGTGCTAACTTGTTCTCTCTTCCCCTGAGTTTCTGTTCAGGAACAATCCTTGCTATATGAAGAAACAGCATGTTTCAGGATTTCCAGCAAGGAGTGGAGCATATGCCTCACCTGTGAGCAAGACATGCAAAAGAAGGAGAACTTGATCAGCTTTAGCCTAATCTGCTGCTACTATAAAGGCTCATCGGGTTACGAGGAGTTCAGAGTGGTGAGACTATAACGCATGCATAATGCAAAAAGGACACTACCTGTTTAATTTACTCCAAGTCCTTCTATTTAATTGTGGTCTATATAGAACAGGCATGTCCAAACTTTGGTCCTCCAGCTGTTGCAAAACAACAACTCCCAGCATGACCTAATAGCTGTAAGCTATCCAGGCATGCTGGGAGTTGTACAGTCATGTGAAAAAATTAGGACACCCTTTGAAAGCATGTGGTTTTTTGTAACATTTTTAATAAAAGGTTATTTCATCTCCGTTTCAACAATACAGAGAGATTAAAGTAATCCAACTAAACAAAGAAAACTGAAGAAAAGTCTTTTCAAGATCTTCTGTAAATGTCATTCTACAAAAATGCCTATTCTAACTGAGGAAAAAGATAGGACACCCTTGCCCCTAATAGCGAGTGTTACCTCCTTTGGCTGAAATAACTGCAGTGAGACGGTTCTTGTAGCCATCTACCAGTCTTCGACATCGGTCTGAGGAAATTTTACCCCACTCCTCAATGCAGAACTTTTTCAGCTGTGAGATGTTTGAGGGGTTTCTTGCACGTACAGCCCTTTTCAAGTCACCCCACAGCATCTCAATGGGATTCAAATCTGGACTTTGACTTGGCCATTCCAGGACTCTCCATTTCTTCTTTTTCAGCCAATCTTTGGTTGATTTACTAGTATGTTTTGGGTCATTGTCATGTTGCATGGTCCAGTTCCGCTTCAGCTTTAATTTTCTAACTGATGGTCTCACATGTTCTTCAAGCACCTTCTGATACACAGTAGAATTCATCGTGGATTCTATGATGGTGAGCTGACCAGGTCCTGCTGCAGCAAAGCAGCCCCAAACCATGACACTTCCACCTCCATGCTTCACAGTTGGTATGAGGTTCTTTTCTTGGAATGCTGTGTTTGGTTTACGCCAAACATGTCCTCTGCTGTTGTGTCCAAATAATTCAATTTTGGACTCATCTGTCCAAAGAACATTATTCCAGAAGTCCTGGTCTTTGTCAACTTTATCTCTGGCAAGTGTCAGTCTGGCCTCGATGTTTCTCTTGGAAAGCAAAGGTTTCCTCCTTGCACACCTCCCATGCAAGTTAAACTTGTACAGTCTCTTTCTGATTGTAGAGGCATGTACTTCTACATCAACAGTAGCCAGAGCCTGCTGTAGTTCTCGAGATGACACTTTAGGGTTTTTGGAGACCTCTTTTAGCATCTTGCGGTCTGCTCTTGGGGTGAACTTGCTGGGGCGACCAGTCCTGGGCATGTTGGCAGTTGTTTTGAAAGCCCTCCACTTGTAGACTATCTTCCGGACAGTGGAATGGCTGATTTCAAAATCTTTTGAGATCTTTTTAAATCCCTTCCCAGACTCATAGGCTGCTACAATCTTTTTTCTGAAGTCCCCTGACAGCTCTTTTGCTCTCACCATGGTGCTCACTCTCACTTCAACAGTCAGGAGCACACCAAACTAAATGTCTGAGGTTTAAATAGGGCAAGCCTCATTCAACATGCAGAGTAACGATCTACTAATTATGTGCACCTGGTGTGATATACCTGTGTGAGATCTGAGCCAATTTAAGAGGGAATACATGTGAGGGTGTCCTATCTTTTTCCTCAGTTAGAATAGGCATTTTTGTAGAATGACATTTACAGAAGATCTTGAAAAGACTTTTCTTCAGTTTTCTTTGTTTAGTTGGATTACTTTAATCTCTCTGTATTGTTGAAACGGAGATGAAATAACCTTTTATTAAAAATGTTACAAAAAACCACATGCTTTCAAAGGGTGTCCTAATTTTTTCACATGACTGTAGTTTTGGAACAGCTGGAGGGCCGCAGTTTGGACATGCCTGATATAGAAGCAGCTGATTAGCACAGCCATGCAGCAGCTCACAGAGCAGGAGGTGATTAACCCTAACAATGCTCAAGATAATGGTACAATGAACACAAGCCCTAACTCACACATCAGATGCTGGAACCTATGTGCATAGAACAGCAGCTGCCATGAACTACTGTACCATTGTAATAGTTTCATTTATACTGTATATAGGAAAAATACTGAAATAGTGCAGGTAATGTATTCTGGTCTTTAAGCAGTGAAAGCTATGGGGGAAGGGGGCTAAAATATCCCAACATAGCACCCTCAATGCTTCTGACAACCCTACTTAGTCCCTGCTCATATATGAAATGATGGTCCCAGATACATAGGTATGGTCCCAGATTATGGTGATAACCTGTGTAGCACTTGAGACAAAAACTCAAATTTGCAAAGATACTGTAGCATCATCTATATGAATAGATTCTCTGCACAAAGCTTTTTATGCAATACAAATTAAGTTTAACAAAAAATACTAATATGAATAGAAATTGGCAAACCCTAGCTTTTTGACTGAAAGAACATAATGTGCCCATCATATTACATCATCACACGTGTGTTGTATACAGGTCCTTCTAAAAAAATTAGCATATTGTGATAGGAATTTTGGGTTTTCATGAGCTGTATGCCAAAATCATCAATATTAAAACAATAAAAGGCTTGAACTACTTCAGTTGGTGTGTAATGAATCTAAAATATATGAAAGTCTAATGTTTATCAGTACATTACAGAAAATAATGAACTTTATCACAATATGCTATTTTTTTTAGAAGGTCCTGTATACTAATGTTTCCAAGCCAAGCACCCCTATTTAAAGAATTAAATGCAAGCATAACCAAGGTGATAGTCATGCTAGTACTACAGGCTGAGAACCTAGGGTGCAGATTAGCACGGTTATGAAGGATTATGAAGGTAGATGTGAAAAGAACATGATCAATTATCTATAGGCTTTTCATACTGCATAGTTCAATTATTATGACTAGAGATGAGTCACAAAGAAATTTGATTTGCTACAAATTACTTCGTCATGAAGAGCATTTGTTTGTGAGTAGCCGGCACAATGACGGGCGATGGCGATTACATTGGTCTAATCATTGAACACCTCAGATGCCGCGTTCATCATGGGCTATAATCATTGAGGGTATCATTGAGGGCTGTCAGGGGTTATTCTGTTAAAATAAAAAAAAAAAAAAATACTTACCTTTGATCACAAATGACCCGTTGTGGCTATCTTGCTTCAGATCCAGCTCCAAATCTCATGCGGTGTGTGATGATGTCACCATGCTGACCAGCGTGGTGATGTCATATGTCACCACTTATGAGATTTCCCGAGGGATCTTCAATCAAGATGGCACCGGGGACTCTTCATGCGCAAATCGATGAGGTGAATATAATAATGTTTTTGTTTTACTGCCAATTTATGGAAAATGTATTCATTACCACAAAGAACGAATAAAGTCAGCTTTGCGGCAAATCTAATTTTCCCTGAACTTCGTGAACTTCGATTCACTTAGCACTAATTTTGAAGTACATTTCTTTCTATAAAGACTTCTATCTTCTAAACTGCCCTCTTTTTCAAATATTAAAAGTTATTTATTAGACATTTCTTCTTTAATTGTCCAGACTTACAGCTTGTCACCTCCATTTTTATACTTCTTAAAGAAAAGTTTGACCTCAAGGTAATTTAGGTAAAGTACATGGCACTATAGAAATAGTAATTGCATAATACAAAGGTATTATTAAAATGTGTCATTTAAGATTCGGGTTCGGAATCACAGCAGAATGAATTATGTCAACAAACTGGAAGGCCCAGACATTTATATATCTTGCAGGTAAATGAATGGGACATTGGCATTCCTCAGTCATGTATTTCTTTTTTTTTTTTTATCACCATGCTGTTATAACTAAATAGAACAACATCAATAAAACATATTATATTAGGAAGTTGCTTTAAAGGTTATGGACCACTTTGACATGAAAAACATGATTTTTACATGTTAATGTTACCTTGCGTGTCGGACTGGGACGCCTGGGGCCCACCAGAAAAAATAGTTCAGGGGGTCCACTGTAAAGCTAAAGGCAGATACTTTCTGCTTACAGAGAGTAAAGCAGCAACAAGACGCTACAAAGTTACTGATGATGGGGGGCTCTTCAACAAGGAGGGTCCCTCATGAAAGATGATACTGGCTTGCCTGCCTCTGAACCTGCAAGTCATCTCAGCCACCTGATGTTTATATTAATAAGCTAGATAGTTTGATAAATACTACACTCACCTTTTTTGGGTCTCTATATGTAGTATAGTCAGTGTACTGTGTCATGTGACACTGTGCAGGGGGTAGGGGAGCCAATCTTGCTCAGGGGCCCACCAGTGTATTCACCTGTTCTCTTTTGGGTCAGTCTGAACCTGCTTGTGTAAGCAAAGTTTTACAAAATTCCTTCATTCAGCCTTTGACATTGAATGCAATCTCCTCCTAATTTCAGACTTTCCTGTTGTGAGTATATTCCTCTCAGTCCAGGATGCTGCTTCCTGCACTAGCTCTCATGTATCATGCCAGCTTTATCTCTTCTTTTGTACAGGAAGTTAGATGCTGAGCATTTTGTGATTGAATATGTAAATGATATACCCTCATACACATGATATGAAACTCTAAGTGTTCTATATATTGGGAACACACACACGTATAAAAAAAAATATATGCAGACAATGATGTTTAGAAAGCTGGGACCAGCAGCCATTTTAAAAAAGAAATATGCAAAGATGGCTTTATTGGAGTCCAGATATCATGTACATCATCTCTGCATGTTTCCTGTTCTGCTGATCCTAAATACGTGAATAGAGATGAGCGCTTCTTCTAAGATTCGGTTTGTTTTGAGTTAGTACATTTTTTCTAAAGGTTTGGGTCTGAATCTATTTGTTCCAAACCAAAGTTGCTCGAATTGCCCTGAAAGTTGGAATATAACTCCCTCTAGTCCTCTAAAAGACAGAATTTAATTATTTATTTATTTATTTATTTTCCCCCTCGTCTGTCCCCTTGGTCTGATACAGCATCAAGTATAACTGTATCTTTTATTGTCTCCTCCGCCAACTGAAGTTATGGCTTGGCCACAACGGACTTCCTGGTGGTGAGAGAACACTATTGATTGCTTATGCGCTGGGTGCCTTTTTACAAGATTTGTCCAAATTGAACCAGAAAACATTTGGGTTTGATTTGGTGCTTAAAATATATATTCGGAATGAATTTCTGGATCTGCGAATAAATTCTCTCATCTCTATTCCAAAACATCATTGTTTACATGTGAGTATTTTTTATACATGTGTGTGTTCCCAATATAACCTATATAGAACAATTGGGGGGAGATTTAAGAAAACCGGTGTAACGGAAAACTGGCTTCCACATATCATTTTTAAGAGGTACTTTGTAAATGAAAGGTGGGATCTGATTGGTTGCTATGAGCTACTACGCCAGTTTTACTTTTTACAAGTTTTGATACATCTCCCCCTTAGGGAATCCTTTCATATGTATGTCATGTACATATTCAATTAGCATATTTAATTTGCATAATTACATTATTTGGACTGGTTTTATATAAGGAATGCTATGTACAGAGCATCATTACTGGAAAAAGATGTTGCTGTATATTTGGTGCTATGCATTGAATCAATTTACATCACATTCATTGGAGAGTTGTGCGGTCTTCTCTGCATTATATGTTCAAAGATTCTGGAACCTTTATACTCCATTGCTTCATGGCGACAAAGTCTATGATGTTTCTCTGTCCTTTAAATCATATTCATATCAGCTGGCACAATGCGCACACACCCTCTATATGGAAAATGTAGCAAGGAATGATATGCCTTCAACATGGCACACCCTACAGAACTCTAGAAAAATATATAGCTATACCAGGCAAAAATCTTTTTTCAATTGCTCCTGCATTCTATCTATCTATCTATCTATCTATCTATCTATCTATCTATCTATCTATCCAATATACAACTGTTTATGATAAAGATGCAGCTATAAATTTAAATAATCTATATAAAATATCTAGCACAATATTATTTATGCATTAAATAGACCAATGTCAACTTCGAACAGAGGAAAAGACTTATTACTCAAGAGGGATTACAGAACATGCTATGAATACTCTCATGCTAAAATGAAATTTAATTATGGCAATTGTTTTGTAGCATTTAAATTGCTGTTGACAGTAAATCTATCCACTGAGAAACACACGTTCTTTCAAAGCAGCCTTTATACTAACATAAAAAAAAGTTCTGTGTTTTTTATTTCCTTCCCATTTTACCTAATAGGAGACTCTATCAAGCTGCTGAAGCCCAGTTGATTTCCCAAGTCCAATTATTTCACACTGCACTGTTCTCTGGCACAAAACACTTTACCTAGGGACATTGTCTGACTAAACTTAGAACGTTTAATGGAGTCCCTAAAGCTGTCTCCATTTCATTGCTTCTGACTAATAAGCAGTGATATTTTTCTCCTGCCAAATGGAATTCAAATTTACTGTTCACTCCTCTTAAAAATAACAAGTTTGAATGTATTCTCAGATGAGAAGATTGATGCCTTCTTATTTAACCTCTTCTTCTGGTGAGAGATGATATTTTTTTTCCTATCAGCTTGCTGGGGTCAAATCTACAATGCCCATTTATCTCTTTGGTAATAAGAATGTGTGTGAAAGGGCAAGCATTGTTTCCCAATGAAATAAGAAGGTGTCAAGGCTAGTTTAATGCATACCTGCACTAGAACATCAAGGTGAACCACATTAATAGGCTATGAAGATTAGCATGGAATATCTGGGCCTAATAGAAAGCTTTACTACCAGAGATCTGCATGATGGCACTTATGATAGTTATGGCCATCTTCAGGACTCTTTGGGGGGGAATTTTTCATGAGGGCAAAATATGAATTCAGGTTTGCTTGAGCCTGCGTTGACGTACTTGGTGCCAAATTTTGTACATTGTTTGACAAATGCATCATATTTTTATTTAAAAAAGAGATGAGCAAATTTCTTAAAATGTTTGTTTCTGATTCTGCACATTTTTAATAATACTTTATTTGGGTACAAATTGATTTTACTCAAATTAAATATGCCCAAAAAGCTTTGAAAATTGGTATATATCATCTGATCTAATGATAGAGAAAAAAAGATGAAGAAAGAGACAGCCTAGTATGCTGCTCTGGGTTTCTGGGCAATATGTATGTGCTGTCTGGCAGGGAGGGGGGGTGTCTTTCTTATCATGGAGAGCACCTACTATGCATAGTATGAGTGTGGAGTATTGTGGGCCAGGCAATGCTTCTCTGGGTTTCTAGGAAAGATATTCAAGTTAGCTTTCAAATTAGCAAAGCTTGATGCCAGCAGATGCAAGGCTAATTTTCATATCTTTTTTGCAGAAACCCAGAGAAGGGTTGACTGGCTTTACAATACTTCTCATGCACACTATGCACTGTTTATAAGGATAAATTGTACCCCAATCAAGGCCTCTCAGTCAGCCAAGCAGATTTTATTTGCTATGCTTTGTTAAAGAGGACCTTTTATGGCTCCAGACATTATAAACTAAGTTTTAGGATACATAGGGGATAGTGCAGGGATCTAACTGCACTTACTATTCTTCCTGGGCGCTGCTCTGTTTGCCCGCTGTGGCCCCCGTTGTATTCTCCCGCCTGGTATGCTAATTAATAGCATCGGCGCAATGAGGGGGATACTGAGTCTTTTTCTGTGGGCGTCTCCTTCTCCCTGGCTGTAGCACTGTCCAATCACAGCGGAGAGCATAACAGCCAGGAAGAAAGTGAGTTTTTTTTCTCCCTGGCTGTGACACTCTCCACTGTGATTCGACATAATAGGAAAAGATGATCATCTGGGAGCCATGCGTCAGAACCCTCACCCATCAGATATTCATGACTTGTCCTGATGATAGGTCATTAATAATGAATTCATGGAAAACCCTGTTACATAAACAAACATTTTCCATAAGTCTTCTTAGGCATGTAGACCTCATAGAGGGGTCCCCACTCAAAACCCTTTTCTACTACCCAGCAATGGTAATCTCTCACACTAGCTGACCTAGTCCATCCATGGCAGAGCCTGACAAAGCTTAGCCAGAAAATAATCAGGTTTCCTGCTGCGATAGAAAGACCAGTTTCATTTCAAAAAGGAGTTGACAAGGTGATTCAAACCAATCATCAAATGCCATTATAGAGAACTTGTCACCATTCCTGATATGTCTGTTTCAGTAACTACTTATATTCCCCATGTAATAATTTTGCAACATCTATACTTATGACTCTGTGTTGTGTTGCTAATTTATTATTCCTTTTAGCAATCTATGAATGAACTGCCAGAAGTCTGAAATGGTCCATCTGGGTGTTACCTGTTAGTGTTATGACCCTCTACAGTCTGACATTTTCCAATTAGTGCTGGTAGTATCAGAATGTGCAGGGATTTTTAAAAAGTCTCTTCTCCATTGACTGTATATAATACAAATAACTTTAGCAACTACAGATATTTTCTGCTTTTCCACAAAGTGAGCCTTTCTGGATCTCTGCAAATCCCAAATCTACTGAATCTACTACATGTTGCCATCTTTTCATTACAATTAGAGATCTGCAAATGTTTCAAGATTCGGTTTGTTTCGAATTCACAATTTTTTTTGAAAAGACCAAATCTATTTGTTCTGAACTAAAGTTGCTCCAATAGCCATGGACATTGGTATATACTCTCCTCTAGTCCTCTAAAACACAGATTTTTTTTTAAATGAAAGCTCCTATCTCATTTTGTTATTTTTTTTGTAAATTTTTTCTTTTTCCCTTGCTTTTCCCTTCGGACTGATACAGCGTCAGGTGTAACTGTATCTACTTTTATCGTTTTCGCCGCAAACTGAGTTTATTGCTTGGCCACAACTGACTGCAATTACCTCCTGCCTGGTGGTGACAGAAGACTATTGATTGCTTGTACTCTGGGCGCTGTTTTGCAAGATTCGTCCGAACTAAACCAGAAAAGATTCACGAATGTGCGTAAAGATTCACTCATCTCTAATTACAATTATAAAGCTACTATCCTTTACAACAGTGACAATGACAGATCATGAGATTTAACACCTGTACAACATTCTCAGACCAATACTCTACAGTCTTTGTCTTACACTACCACATTAATGGATACTCCTTCCTCTGAGCTTTATCCATTTACCATTGAGATACGACAATAGCCTGTTGAAGGGGAGCAGGTAAAAGTTTTGTCAAGTAGAAGTTTTATATCTGCTTATATAATATCTGCTTATTTAAAGGGATTATTTACTTCAGACAATCCCTACTTGTTAGAAGGGTTCCCTAACAATACACAATAACGCAATATGGCGAATCCTACAGTGTTGTGAAGAAGGATCACCTGCAGTTCTTCAGCGTGTTCAAGAAGACTGGATTAACTGTTAAACCATGTGCATCTTGCAGAAAGGTAGACATAGAGAACAAGTCATGTAAAGCACTTTAAGAAACTTCACTTTACTTGTAAACAGGTGAGGAGGATAGGTCACATCTGACACTTTGAGTGTATTTCTGAGTAAATTCTAGCCAAGACTATCGATCACATGACCCCCTTCCCATTGGAAAAACATAGCTTAATTCATATGGTGCATTTCAAAATGGTGGCTGAAACCAATTTCTCCACCAAATAATGCAGCCTCCCTCCCAATTGATAGTTCCACACATTGGAAGTAAATTTTCGTCAAATTATGTCAGTTAAAAGGGTATGTCCTGATGTTTGCATCACTCTGTATATCCATTATATAATATATATATAATTATTGTATATTAATATATTGTATGTAGGTATAGTACAAGTAGCTCAATCCAGATGTCTAGAAAACTTTATGGTACTGAACAAACAAGTAAGCCAACAAACCCTTTAAAGTACATACCATGTACAGGTACATAGGGTAATGCTAGATTTCACATTTCATTCATGCTTAGCATTAGCTTTGTCTGACCAGTGAGACAAGGTGTAGCTCCTGGGCCGTGAAGCAAATCTATACCTGGGCTCCCTACTACAATATCATTCATAGCATTGGTATCCTCATATGGGACAGAGGGCCCTTTTGCTCCCTCTCATTTTCCAGGAGCGATTTGTGACTGCAACCTCTATACCTACTATGGTTCTGCCTCTGTATCTGACGGAACGTTGTGGCAACTCTTATGGTGTAGCAAGTGTGGTTTGGTATGTCTGCTGATATACAACTGTTTAGTACATATTTAGTAGCTGATTTTTATTTTATTTTTTTGCTTTGTACTAATTAAAAATAAAAATATTAAAAAATTGTATTCTATCTTTTTCTTTGATAGCACAAAAAACAGAAAGGAATAAAGTTCTCTGATTTAGGGTTATAATGTTGTCATGGGATGATATAGGATATATAGGGGCATCACACTAGGCTGTTATGGGTTCATTTCCAGTGGCGTGTTTAGTGTAGATAACGTTCCTTATAACTGCTCACAACCTCAGGGGTGAACTGAACGGACAGCACTGGGGACATCTGCTCTGAATTGGCTTCCCAGAGTAAAAGTATTTTAATTGGCAAGTGCATTGCAGTACATTAGCATAACAGATTAATTAAAATATGTTGCAAATGATTTAGATCATGACCTTAGTCTGCAGAAGGAGGCATTACAATTCACAGCAATCTAATAACAAATCATTGACACAAATTACTAGACGATATGTGATGCACTGGGACACGCACACAGTCCGTGTTTGAGCCACCAGTTTGTGTCAATTAAATGAGTTTTATGTACCATGCCCAGTTACCACGAAGCACGAGGAAATTCGGATCAAATTCCACTTTGTGGAGTTTTATTCGCTCAACACTATGCATAATGTGTCCTATGTGTGACTGCCACATGTGTCCTATGTGTGAGTGGCCTGTGTTCAGAATGAGTGGGGTCTGGGCATGTGTCTATGTATGAGTGGTATATGTTGCTTGTATCCCTTGTGTAAATGGTAGGAGTATGACATGTCTGCAGTGCGCAAGTGGTTCTGTATGGGACTCTACACACTTCTTTGAACAGGACAGAAGCCACCTGTGTCTGTCACTGTATTATGTCATACAGTAATATAAATTGAATAATTTTGGTTTGCATTGTATAATCCCAGCTTATTATCCTACAGTGTAGTCGGCACCCGCCATACCCTTGTTCTGTATGCCGAACACTCCACTCACACTGCAGCTTTATATGCTAAAATATTTATCCTATACAAGGCCTTGCACAGGCTTTAAACACATTAAGACATTATAGAGGTTGTCTGTGTGCCATTAAGTCAAATCTTACGCCGCTACATTACTAAGCCACACTGGCATTTTTGACTTGCTTTTGATGTTTTTTTTCTTATAATCTTTTTATAGTATAATCACACATTTTGGGATGTGCGTGATCAAAGGAATGTTAAAGCTTCAGAGGCTAAGCCTGGATATTGGATCTATAATTCACTGAATTCATTAGATTTAATGGTATTCTCCAGAGAATAATGAAAATGTGTATTAAAAAGAAACAAACAGAGAGATGAATAATAAAAGTGCAGGAAGTTGTCTGTCTTTGCTGCTTTTCTATAATCTTATGACATCTGGTGGTCTAGAGGAGACTGTCCATCTTTTTAACCTATTCCTGTAGGTCTGGTGACACACTATTCACATCTGTTGCGAAATCCAAGCAATGTCCTTACTATTGGCTTTCAATACTTCCTTCTGTGCTTGTGGTCCTGTTTAGGGTCACTAGTAAAGAAGAGATAATCAAAGCTGATGTAGTCAAATTTGTTACTAATTTCAGGACAAATTTGATTCTGAACTAATGTGAATTTCCTTGTGCTTCGTGGTAACGAATCACAATTTTTCCTAACATGGCGGCTAGCAGGCTAAAAATGGCGGCTAAAATGGCGGCTACACATGTGAAGACATGGGGCAAGGAACTCTGGGAAGACAGATGACCCATAATGCCATGTATGCAGCCAATCAGCAGCCAGGCCGGTGATGTCACAGCCCTATAAATACGGCGGCCATCTTAGAGTCTGCCATTAACTATTGTACTTTGTTCAGGGACAGACGTGTATGCAGGAGCTAGGGAGAGTGAAAGAAAAACTAATTGTGAAAAAAAAGGAGGAAAGAAGTGATTTACTAGTGCAGGGAAAGGATAGTGAGAGGAATCATTTCACAGGCAGGGAGAGACGTGTGCAGATGATAGGAAGAGTCATATGAAAATCCTCATTGTGAAAAAAAAAAAAGCGATTTACAAGGGCAGGAAAACATTACATTATCCAGATAGTCTCATAATACAGCTCTGTCATTCCAGCAATTAGTTATTGGGGTGCAAATGCTATGTTGAAAAGCATTTAGTGGCATTTAGTGGCTTTTCACTTTTTTTGTTATTTACTTTAGAAATCGTTTAGGGGCTTATTTTATTTCAATACGAGAAATATATACACAGTTTACTTTTGCTGTTATCTACGCTGAAATTGTTTATTTGCCAATTTAAAATCCTTTCGTTGCCTATCTCAGTAAAAAGGAGGATAGGTCATCAGTTAAAACAAAGTGCAGAACCCCTTTAAGCAAAAAGCATAGATGTGGTAGGCAATAACAAGTGCTCGGCGGCACTAAATCAGGTGCTCGGCGGCACCAAATCAGAAACCATATGTTCTACCACAATCCGGGGGGGTTCAGTGCACATCAATGAATCCCGGAGGGAAAGCAAAAAACATCTATCCCTGGGCTAGATGATGATGTGGTATTAAAGGACAGGATGGGCAAAGAACTGTCCCTGATATTGCCCTACAGGGGGGTGCTATTTTGGCCCTGATAGCCTAACCACCGACCACCCGCCCTGATTAGAGCGACCCTGTCCGGAACATTACCCTATATAAAAATGGCCCTAGTAAGCCCCTAGCCCCTTGGCCCCTGACTTCCAGGTGATCACTATATAGATCTATGTGTTTTTGACTCATTATAAAAGTATATTATTAGTATATCGCACCCCTCTGTGTATCACACATATCGATAGCACACCTATACCAGTCCTTAAAATGACTTTTGTGGCCTTATTAGCGTTTGGTGTCCCTAACAGCCTGTCCCTGCTCCACACAGCAACCTCTCCCTACACTGGTAAAACACTGAATGTAAAATGGCAGCCAGATCAGGTTTATTTATAAGGTAGGGGGTATGTCCATGTGCTAAAATGTCTCAATTGGCTGTCCTGTACCACCTGATGGATGTGTCATGGGTCAAAGTTCTTCATAATGTAAAAGAATATGGCGGGCGCAAATTTCTCCATATGTTCGCATGTTCGGCGAATCGCGAACACGCAAAGTTTGCCGCAAACGACCGCTGGGTGAACCGCAAGGCCATCTGTAGTGACAAGTCCTCTTGAAACAACATCTCAATTATTTTCAGGCATGTGGCTATATAGAGCCTGCGTAAATTACCTTGTAAGCTCCCATTAGAAAGAGATACATTCCAGTATAGGTCTCTATTTATAGGTGAAATTCTAACATTTTTAATATTGTGTAAAGTTCATTTATTTCAGTAATGCAACTTAAAAGGGCAAACTAATATATGAGAGAGACTCATTACATGCAAAGCGAGATATGTCAAGCCTTTATTTGTTATAATTTGGATGATTATGGCTTACAGCTTATGAAAACCCCAAAGTCACAATTTTGAGGTACCCTTTGCTCAGGGGGTATGGATTAATTAGCTGACTAGAGTGTGACACTTTAAACCTAGAATATTGAACCTTTTCACAATATTCTAATTTTAAGTTGCATTAATAAAATAAATGAACTTTTGCACGATATTCAAATTTTTCGAGTTTCATCTGTAGTGTTCTGATGGGTTGCACCACCAGTTGAGTTTTATTAATACTATTACATTTATATTACATTCACATAAAAAAAAAAAGAGAATACAAATGCTAAATTATAGCGGTTTGTTTCACTAGAAAAAAAAATGAAAAGTTTTAAACAAATTCCAAGAAACCAGTCTACTTTTGGTATTAATTTCAGTGGGCTCAAGCAGTTTTGCTGAGTTGTCATTTTTTGTAAGAAACATCAATACTTCCTTTAACAATTTTTTTAGATTTTATGAGTATTCAGAAACATGGGACAATGTTTTACATTCACGTTTGAGCTAATCACCATTCATTATATCTGAATAGGAAAATTTAAGACTTGAAAATAAGAACATTCAGAGAAATGACAGCTTAAACGAGGTGCCAAGAAATAAAAGCAATATTTCCTCTCCCCCACAATTTTTACACTGCTCAAAACAAACATTTTGGTAAGTGTTTAGTTCTGCTTGGAAGCAGTCAACATGTCAGCGCAAATCTGGTCACAATTAAGTACATATCATTGCCCCTCCCTTGGCTGGGATTTTTGTGCATAGATTTTAACACAAACTCAAAGCCAGACTTAAACTCACTCCAAGCCATTCCCATTAATGGTTAGCCTCTCCAAGACAAGAGCTCTTGGCTCCTAAATACTGCCTGTTAGTAAGGCAGCAATGTACTGCCAAGTTGGCTGTGAAAAGTCATTCAGACACATTTAAAATTAAGTCCTGCTTGTAAAAACAGTCAGTCATGTGTTTTCAATAAAGAACTGGAACACAACCACGCATTTACAACTTTTTGCTCCACAGGTTAAACTAGATCTGCCTTTGGACAACCTAAATTGGCTGAACAATTCATTATTTAATATGAATATACTGGAATAAATAAATAGCAAGAATTTCTTTTATTTGCTATTGTACGTCAAGAAGTTTTCTTTTTCTTTTTGTAAATATAAATGATTACATGATATCCTGAGAAAAGGTCAGATCCTAAAAAATATAGTCAGGGTCACTTCCCTATGCAGCTTCCCAAGCTGACAAGAATGACAATATTTCAGTTCAGTTGTCATAAAATATAAGGAATATAGTTCTTCAGAAAGGGACCTGAATATTTGTGTTTGGAAATCTTAATGTTTTGGGCGTCTATTTGTATTGATGCCTCGTCATATCTTTGTTAAACTCCATAGATCTGTCTTCTTTTAAGGCCACACTGCAATATTTTGTATCTGTGTGCTACCTATATTTTTTGAAGATAGTACACTGACCCATTCATTTCTATGGGACCATGCACAAATCCATATTTTTTGCAGATAGATGTGGCTGTTCCACATATTATAGGACAGTCCTATTCTTGCCCATACTGTGGACAAAAAAAATCAATTTCTAATGATCAGAGTCAATGAAATATGGAATGCACACTGAACGTATCCAAATTTTGTGGATCTGTAGTTTGCAGACCGAAAAATGGACATGAGTGTGTGCATGAAGCCTAAAGTCTAGTGCTGTGACTGCCTCCAGCAGAGGCATAGCTATAAGGAGTGCAGATGTAACTTTTGCTACCGGGCCCAGGAGCCTGAGGGGATCCAAAGACCCTTGTGCCACATAAGAAGACACTGGTATCATAGAAAGTGCATGCTGGTCAAGTTACACCTCTGGCTGGAGGGAAGGGGTTAGGTCAACAATGTGGGATGGTGTGGTGCTATTTCAATGGTCAACCGGTTAGCATTTTCAGATGACAGGTGGATGCACTTATCAGTTATTATGTTCCCAACAGCACTAAATACAAAACTGACACAATGCTGGCGGCGGGGCAGGCCAGCACCTCTAAGGTGTAGAACACTAGTTTGTGCCACGTGTCTAGCTTGGACACCCAATAGTTGTAAGGCACAGAGAGATAATTGAAGACACTGCTACGTACTCCTTCACCATCACAATCTTTCCCTCCTAGTGACACTAGGCCGCGCATCAGGTTGAGGGTGCTGGTGGGGTGTCATAAAACTGTCCCGTGCCTAGGAGAATGTTGCCCTGCCTCTGTTGGAACTGCTGTGTGTTCCCCTTGTATCCCCTCATTGGTTGGCTAAGGAACTATGTACTCTGCAGCCAGCGTTGTCAGCTGGAAATTTTTGGAGCAATTTATCCACAAGAACCTTCTGGTATTGCACCATTTTGCTCATCCTCTCCATCACAGGAATGAGAGATAAGAAGTTATCTTGGTACTGGGTGTCGGGAAGGGTGAACAACCAGTAATCGGTGTTGGCCAAAATGCGTACAATGCGAGGGTCACGGGAAAGGCAGCCTAACATAAAGTCAGCCATGTGTGCTAGAAAACCAACAGACAAGACTTTGCTGTCCTCATCAGGAGGATCTCTTAATCTCCTCATCCTATTCCTCCTCTTCTACCTATCCACGCTGAACAGATGAAATAAAACTTCCATGGGTACTACCCTCTGTAGAGGAGGCAACCGTCTCCCTCCTCTACTCCTCCTTTTCATCATCCAATTCACGCTGAGAAGACGAACTGAGGGTGCTCTGGCTATCACCCTGTGTACTGTCTTCCCCCATTTCCACCTCTTTCACATGCAAAGCGTCTTCCTTAATTGTGAGCAGCGAGCGATTGAGTAAACACAGAAGTGGGATGGTTACGCTGATAATAGCATTATTGCCGCTCACCATCTGTGTCTATACCTCAAAGTTGCGTAAAACCTCACACAAGTCAGACATCAATGCCCACTCGTCGCTTGTGAAGAGCGGAAGCTGACCATGTTGCAGCTGGTATTCCACTACTGCCCACTGCTGCTCACAAAGCCTGGCCAACATGTGGAACGTTTGAGTAAACGTTGGTGAGCTGGCAATTGCAAACGCTGCTGCAGCTGGAAGCTGTCGACTTGCGAAAATAGGCACACACGTGGCGCACCTTCACCAGTAGCTCAGGCAAATTGGGATAGGTTTTGAAAAACCACTGAAACACTAGATTGAACACGTGGGCTAGGCATGGTGTGTGTGGGGGCTTGCCGAGCTCCAAATCCGCACCAAGTTAAGGCCATTATCAGACACAACCATGCCTGTTTCTAGGTTGACTGGCGAGAGCCACAGCTCAGTATGGTCCCTTATCCACTGCCACAGCTCTGCAGCAGTGTGCTGTTTGTCACATAAGCAGCTCAGTTTAAACTCAGCCTGTTGCCGCTTACCCACTGCAGTGCTACACTGCTTCCAGCTACTGACTGATGTCTGACTGGTGATGCAAGATGATAATTCAGAGGTGGAAGTGGAGGAGGCAGAGCAGAAGGGGGGTTGCAGCCACTAACCTACGTGGTGGTGGAAACTGTGATGAAAGTAGGGCTCGCAATTCTTGGGTCAGTAGCACCTGTGCCATCCCAGGGTACGACACGCTCCCGGCCTCCACAACGTTCACCCAGTGTGCTGTCAGGGAAATGTAGGGTCGCTGACCAAAAGCACTTGTCCATGTGTCAGTCATTTAGAAGAGCTTCCCAATAACTGCGTTGTTCAGGGCACGGGTGATGTTACGGGACAGATGCTGCTGCAAGGCTGGGACTCCACACCGTGAAAAATTAGGTAAGAGCAATAGTAAGGGGGCACACTCAAGAGGGAAACGCAATGGTGAATATTAATATACTGCTTTAATACTTTAAAAACATACCCCTAAAAATACATAAAAGACACACATACGCCGTATGATTAGCATGAACAATACACTCCTGCACAAAAAATGACAATAAAATAAAAACGTGCTATATAGCATGCATCGATAGCTGAGATATGATCACTGGGAATATGATTCACTATAATCACTGGGAATATGATTCAATATAGCGGCAATGTCCCAATCCAATCGATCGTAAGGTGGTATACCAGCAATGTCCCAATGGGAGTCCTATTCCTGTTAGATGTAATCCTGCTGATATAACAATGGCACTCTGGCCAAAATCTAGTGGAGCGATAATAGTCTTGTAACAGAGTTCAACTGTCCAATACCTTCAATTGAGGACATACAATGGTGTATATGAATAATATTGTATCTATTCACAATAGAGCTATTAATGTCATTACTTCATGCGGCTTGTAGCGCTCTTATGCGTCCGGTCTTACCCCTCTTCACTGCCTCTCAGCAGCATTGTTACCAGGCGGCCGCACACTCGCAGCGTCCCACGTGATGTGCTTGGCCGTACGTGGCGTCCCACGTGACCTCGTTGCCTGGAGGACCGGATAGACGCTCAGCTGACGTCACTACTCCGCGACTGCTGCTCCGATTCTTTGATTCAGGCTGATCTTGTATGCTTTTTTCCTTTTTGTGTCAGGCTTGCTTTATCCTTTTTGTAGATCCACGCTCACTTTGTATGCCAAACGCATTTCAGGGTCTTACGCCCCTTCCTCAGTAGCCAACTGAGTGAGCGGATCCTCACTCCTTATGAAGGGATATTCTTACCCACAATCCCACATTTATGTGCATGTCCTAATATGTGGAGTGGATTGGACTGCATCCCCTTTCCATTATCATGCATGTCTTTGTTTTATAGAATTAGAATGCAATTGAAATTGTATGCTTTAAAATAAAGTTAAAATAATAAATACTACATATACCCT
Organism: Bufo gargarizans; assembly: GCF_014858855.1. Classification (NCBI taxonomy): domain Eukaryota; kingdom Metazoa; phylum Chordata; class Amphibia; order Anura; family Bufonidae; genus Bufo; species Bufo gargarizans. Next base: position 266,352,291 of record NC_058082.1, on the reverse strand, counting down.
TTATACATAAATATTAAAAACAAGTTGTGGAGAAGGCTGCAAGGTCCATCGATTATTTAGAAGACAACCGCATCAAAAACGCATCAGTGTGAATTGCTGTTTAGGGCCCATTTGGTGTGCAATCCCCTCCAACGTTTATGAATTTAATTATCCATCCGCAAGATACTAGAATGTTCAACAAAACCAAGCGGAGGAATATGCACATAGTTGTTGTAGCTGAGCGGAGCCGTCTGGCAGGGAGGGGAGATCACAGGGTCGATAAACGGCCAGACTGCGATGTCCCATCCCCACCAGACAACCCCCCCATTTGTTCACAAAAACCCCAAAACCTCCATCTCGGCATTTAGGCCCCTGGGAATAATCATGTCATACTCAAAGATTCTGCGGAATTCCTGTCTTGACATGTGTGCAATATGGTTTCCCTCTTTCCATACCTTCTTGACCCTTTCAATGGCCGTAAATTTCAGGCTAGTTGGATCACAATTGTGTTTTATTTTAAAATGTTTAGATAATGAATGTGTCTCTAGACCTTTCCTGATATTTGCCACATGTTCCGCTACTCTCTTTTTTAGCGTTCTTTTCGTTCTGCCAATATATTGCTTCCTGCACCCACATTGTAGCAAATATATGACATCAGTGGAATCACAGGTCAAGCATTCTTGTATCTCCAAACTGAAAGAGTTCACTGTGGACACTACTTTTGTGTTTTTTTGGGGGAAACTAGTGATCCTACAGTTAGCGCATCTGCCACACTTAAAGAACCCATTCACTGCCAACCAATTTTCTTTTTGATGGCTATCTTTCCTTACTTTTACAGTCGGGGATATTTTCCCAGCTAGATTACTGGCCCTCATATATGTTATTTTGGGTACCTCACTTAGAAGAGGACCAATCACCCTGTCATTCAACAGATGCCCGCAATGCTTCTGAATACTCCTTTCTACCACCCTATACTGAGAATTGAATGGAAGGATGATCCTCCTTGTTTCATCTCGTGGTTGGGGTTGGCTGGCTAAGAAAAATTATTTTCTTTCCATTCTTTTTACTTTTTCCAATGATTTGTTGATTACCTGGGCTTGATAATCAACAATTGTTGTTTCAGGCCAGTGGCTTCTTCCTCAAATTTGCCATCATCCGTACAGTTCCGCCTCAATCTGCGGAACTGACTGGTGGGTACATTAATCAGCCACCGTGGAAGATGGCAGCTGGCAATCTGATGAAGCTGTTTTTTGCCACTGGCTTGAAAAACGTGTTGCAGTATAGTTGGTCCCCCTTTACCCATATCTCCAGATCCAAAAATTTGACCTTTTCTTTGCTAACATTAGGGCTGAATACGAGGTTCCTATCATTTTCATTAATATTACTCAGGAATAGATCAAGGGATTCAGTAGTATTCTGCCAGATGAACAGAATATCGTCTATGTAGCACCGCCATAGCACCAGATCCGTCCCCAGCCTGGGAAGAATGACCTTCCTTTCCCACTGAGCCAAAAATAAATTGGCATAGATGGGGGCGAACCTGGTGCCCATGGTGGTGCCAGTCCGCTGTACATAGAACTCCCGCTCAAATGAAAAATAATTATGGGCCAGTATGTACCTGACTCCTCCCAATAGGAATTCTAACTGTGTAGTGCTTGTATACCCTGGGTATGATCAATCACTGTGTATAGGGATCCGACATCCAGCCCCCTTACTATTGCTCTTACCTCACTTATCCTTGTTGGCCCTGAGGGTGGGACCTGAGGGTGAGCACCTTATCCATCCGGTGAGGGGGTGAGCCGCTGTAACTTCATACCACACCGTGAAAAATATTTTCAGCTGGGGACAGAGTAACGTGGGACGGCCACCGCCATCAGGCTGTGAAAAGCCTCAGTATCCACAAGCCTAAATGGCAACATTTCTTGGGCCAGCAATTTGGAAAGGTGGCATTTAGTGCTATTGCCTGTGGGTGGGTGGCTGGGTATTTGCGCTTTTGTTCAAAGGCCTGGGGTATAGACATCTGTACGCTGCGCTGGAACACAGAAGTGGATGTGCTAGCTGAGGGTGCTTGCAAAGGTCCAGGTGCATGGCGGGAGGCATCCGGGCCTGCGTCTTGGACAGAGGAATTGCCAGCAAGTAACACAGGGGAAGAGGAGGTAGTGGTGTGACTCGCAGACACTGATTGTGGACCCAGGCGTTCGACACATCTATTAGGGTGCTTTGATGCCATGTGGCAGATCATGCTGGTGGTGGTGAGGTTGCTAGTGTTCACGCCCCTGCTCATTTTGGCACAGGTTGCAAATGACAATTCTTATATCGTCTGCGCTTTCCTCAAAAAAGCGCCAGAATGCAGAACACATACCCCATGGCAAGGGAGATTGCTGCAAGGGGTGCTGCGGGAAACAGTTGCGGCTCTGTTTGGTGTGGCCCACCTTCTCCCTTTTGCCACCCCACTGCCTCTTCCAGCCTGTTGCGGTGCTGCGGATCCCTCCCCCTCTGTACTGCTGTCCTCGATCGGCTTGCCACCTTCACAGCTTGGGTCAGTGATTTTATCGTCCACCACTTCCTCTTCCACTTACTCACTCTGGTTATCCTCCTGACTTGTTGACCTAATAACATCCTCAGTTATTGACAACTGTGTCAAATCCTTATCATGCACCTCTTGAGACACTAATTGCGGTTGACTTATTGGCAACTGTGTTTCATCATCATCATCCACCTCGTGAAACACTAATTGCCGTTTCCCGCCGTCATCTTCTAGTGAGTGTGAATGTGTGTAAAGAGTTGGGGAATCAGGGCACAATATCTTCTTATGTCACTCTTCAAGTGGGCTTGTTGAGAGGCCCAAATCAAGGAATGGTGATGAAAAGAGTTCCTCGGAATATCCGAGTGTGGAATCACTTGTTTGCCAAGACTCTCCATGGTAGGAGAAAGGAGTATCAGGGGGAGGATTCTGTTGACCAGACTCTTGGCTACTGAGACTGGACTTTGTGGAAGACAGGGTGGTGCTCAACCGACTGGAATCATTATCTGCTGCAATCCAACCGACGACCTGGTCGCACTGGTCTGACTTTGAGAGTGATGTCCCGCGCCGCCCTGCAAACTGGGAGATGAAGCTAGGTAACGTGGATGAGCGTGTTTCTTGTGCTCTGGCAGCAGGCACAGTTTCACCGCGCCAAGGGCACTCTGGGCCTCACGACAACTTGCCCGTCCCTTATTGCTCGTCTTGCCCATATTAAATAGATATATGCTTGAAAGTTTGTCACACGTCCAGTAGCGCAGGTTTTGTAATTGTATGTGCAAATAAAGTACACTGAATGTCACAGATATTTTTAGGATGCGCAAATGTTATACAGGAGGTATAGCGCAAGTAATGTCACTGTCACCAGCGACCAAACAATTGTGCTGAATGTCACAGATATTTAGGCTGCGCAAATGTAAAATAAAAGATGTAGCAGAGGTTGTATCACTATTAGAAGCGGCACTAACAATTGCCCGCAATTTAGTGCAGGTTGCGTTAATAATTATATTGCTACCAGATACAATAGTCCTTAAAAGGACTTTTGGATCTTTAACAAGTTTTTTCACTAAAATATTACTATTTCACTCCCTACGTTATCTGTCCCTTCTTCAGCACAGCTCTTCCTGGCTAAGACTGAGCCGATGAGCACCGATGACACATTCTGGCCAGCTAATCACTGTAATGCCAGTAGCCAACATGGCTATGGCATTACAGTGAGTGCCAGTACATCCATGCACATTTATTGGCTGTGTAGCAGCCAACAAAATTGCAGGGAGGAGACTCGGTCATCGCGCTCGAGCACACGCGGTGTTCGGCCAAACACAGCGATGTGCCAAGCATCAAGAGCCTCGAGTAAAATTAGTAATCTGCAGAGCATGCTCGCCCAACGCTAAAAGCCATACAACTATGAAATATGGATGAAGCCGAAATGGGTAACCTACTTTCCTCTCCATTCACATGATTTGGATTCTACCAGTTTCCTATTACCAGGGTGCTATGCATTGCAGATACTCAAATGAATGTTAACTAGTTAGTGATACAATGTTAGCTCATAAGTGAGTCAGACAGTGAACTATGATTTGTTTATATGAGAAACCTGCCTAATTATGATAGAGCTATGTAAATGAAAAGAAAAAGGACAAAGTGTAATCTTTAATTAAAGGGCTAAGTATTTGCAATTTGATTTATAAAGGTCTTCCCATCATATAATATTACAGCATATTACTAGGATATTTTGTAACTAGTGTTGAGCGAAGATCTTGAAAATTTGACTCGGCTGATTCGCAGAATTTTTCAAAAATAATTCAAATTTCTTTGTAAGTAGTGGGTGCAATGATAGGGAACTATAATTGCGTTGCACCCTATCATTGTACCCCTTAGATGTCGAGTTCATTGCTGAATTTGGCATCTGACATTAAGGTATATAATAAATAGAAAATAAAATAAATGAATGAAATCATACTTACCTCATCCATTTGATCGCGAAGAGCCTGATGCAGCCATCTTGATTGAAGATCCAGAGCAAAATCTCGCGTGGCACGTCATGACATCATCAAGATGGTTGAAGCGTGCTCTTCACGCTCAAATAGATGAAGTAAGTATGATTTTTTTTTTTACCCAGAGAATCGATTTTTCCATGAAATTTGAATTGAAGTCCACTTCGGACACTTCGATTTGCTCAACACTATCTGTAACAATATGATCAATCAGGAGTACAACCTTTGCTGATCAATTGAGGTCTCCCTCCATTGGGGCTGTGTTGTACAGTAGTACACTGCATAGCTGGTGGCTGGAGCCCTTAACTGTTTGTCTTCATTCTAAGGGTTGGTGTGGGTCTTGTAAGTTGGACCTCCATTGTTCCATGAAAGGTAAAATATATTTTAGGAGCCCTAGCTAAATAAAAGTTGTTAAGACTGCTATAAATACTTTGCCAGCTAATGAGAAGTGCCAAGAAGAAATAATCACAGCCGAAGGGGCATAGCACTCCGCTGCGCATTTTTTTCAGCTTAATTCCGTCAATTGGTGTGAATCTCAGCACCCACAGCCCCAATGATAATAACTTCTCACATGTCTCCATGACAAATTAGCTACATAACAAGCAAGCACCATGTATTTATGGCTTTAATACAAAGTTTTATATGTGTGCGGTGCAGGATTAATACTCCTGCACCTCCAATCTAGCAGCAGCAGGTCAGGTCCCAAGCTGTTAGTGATAGCCAGAGACCCAGAGGAGAAGACAAAAGAAGTTTATTACCTCTTCAGACCTCTCCTTTCCTTGGTGCATAGCGCTCAACCACGTGATCACCAGATGTCTAGGACATAGGACAGCTGTAGGTTCTTAGGAGACCATAATCAGCTCAGCCTGCTGTTTTCCTCTGTAACTGGATTTTCTATGGGACCTCTTGGGGGGGGGGGGATATTATGTGCCAGAAATATAAAAAAATATATAAAAAAATGCAAATAAAAGAAAAAGTAAAAACAAAAAAGTCCAAACCAACCAAAACCATAGTCACCCTGTCCACACTATAATTAATATGTATACAATATATTACATCAAAGTGATAAACATCAAACAGGGAACCCATTTTAATAATTTGGTGTAGTTTGGTGTTAGTTTGTATTTTAAAAGATGCAAAAAATAAAACTAAATAGAGAACAATCTCTAAATAACATATAAAAAAAAGACATAGGTGTCATTCTAAAAGGGCACACAAATTTTGGCAGTTCAAAATATAAAAAAGTTATGACAAGTAATCATCATGTGTGCTAAATAATGACAATGTATTTGGTCACTAGGGACATTTCAGGCCTGGACATTAAAATGTTAAAAGTTTTGTGAAAGTGCAGTCAATCTTTAATTCCTCTTTAAATACTGTGGTCCAGATTTGTTAATCCTGTCTAATTTGTAGACAATATTAGTCTCAAAATGCCTAATTTATCTGATGCTGAAAGATATATCTGGCACATCTTTAGACTGTCTATTGTAGTTTATTCTACCTATTTGTTGGCTTAGCTTACACTGAAAATGCCCACATGATCTTAAAGTCTGCTGGAAAGCACTAAAATTTTGTCATAAAAAGTAATTTTATCTTTGGCATTAGAATAATAAATGTGTCAAAAAATAAGGGGGTAATTTATTAAACTGGTGTAAAGTAGAACTGGCTTATTTGCTCATAGCAACCAATCATATATCTCGTTTCATTTTCCAAAAGAGCTGTCCAAAATGAAAGGTGGAATCTGATTGGTTGATATGAGCAACTCAGCAAGTTCTACTTTAGGTACTAAACATAGTAACTGAGCGCCGCAGTGTGGTATGTATCATGAATGCAATCAGATGGGCACATTTACTATAGGAAAGGAGAGTTAATATAGTGTTGCTCAAATTGGTGTAGTTACGATTGTGCTTTACTCGAAGTAAAATTTAATTTAACACAATGAACCAATATGAAACATGAAAGAAATAAAGTACAGTATGCCCTAGTGATACAATTTGTATTACATTCTTTTTATATATATATATATATATATATATATATATATATACACAGTTGCAAGAAAAAGTATGTGAACCCTTTGGAATGATATGGATTTCTGCACAAATTGCTCATAAAATGTGATCTGATCTTCATCTAAGTCACAACAATAGACAATCATAGTCTGCTTAAACTAATAACACACAAAGAATTAAATGTTACCATATTTTTATTGAATACACCATGTAAACATTCACAGTGCATTTGGAAAAAGTATGTGAACCCCTAGACTAATGACATCTCCCAGAGCTAATTGGAGTGAGGTGTCAGCCAACTGGAGTCCAATCAATAAGATGAGATTGGAGGTGTTGATTACAGCTGCACTGTCCTATAAAAAACACACACCAGTTCTGGGTTTGCGTTTCACAAGAAGCATTGCCTGATGTGAATGATGCCTCTCACAAAAGAGCTCTCAGAAGACCTGTGATTAAGAATTGTTGACTTGCATAAAGCTGGAAAGGGTTATAAAAGTATCTCCAAAAGCCTTGCTGTTCATCAGTCCACGGTAAGACAAATTGTCTATAATTGGAGAAAGTTCAGCACTGCTGCTACTCTACCTAGGAGTGGCCGTCCTGTAAAGATGACTGCAAGAGCACAGCGCAGACTGCTCAATGAGGTGAAGAAGAATCCTAGTGAAGAAGAGTGTCAGCTAAAGACTTACAAAAGTCTCTCTCATATGCTAACATCCCTTTTAGCGAATCTACAATACGTAAAACACTAAGCAAGAATGGATTTCATGGGAGAATACCACAAAGGAAGCCACTGCTGTCCCAAAAAAACATTGCTGCACGTTTACAGTTTGCACAAGAGCACCTGGATGTTCCACACCAGTACTGGCAAAATATTCTGTGGACAGATGAAACCAAAGTTGAGTTGTTTGGAAGAAACAGACAACACTATGTGTGGAGAAAAAGAGGCACAGCACACCAACATCAAAACCTCATCTCAACTGTGAAGTATGGTGGTGGGGGCATCATGGTTTGGGGCTGCTTTGCTGAGTCAGGGCCTGGACGGATTGCCATCATTGAAGGAAAAATTAATTCCTAAGTTTATCAAGACATTTTGCAGGAGAACTTAAGGTCATCTGTCCACCAGCTGAAGCCTCAACAGAAGATGGATGTTGCAACAGGATAACGACCCAAAGCATAGAAGTAAATCAACAACAGAATGGCTTAAACAGAAGAAAATACGCCTTCTGGAGTGGCCCAGTCAGAGTCCTGACCTCAACCCGATTGAGATGCTGTGGCATGACCTCAAGAAAGCGATTCACACCAGACATCCCAAGAATATTGCTGAACTGAAACAGTTCTGTAAAGAGGAATGGTCAAGAATTACTCCTGACCGTTGTGCACGTCTGATCTGCAGCTACAGGAAACGTTTGGTTGAAGTTATTGCTGCCAAAGGAGGTTCAACCAGGGGTTCACATACTTTTTCCACCTGCACTGTGAATGTTTACATGGTGTGTTCAATAAAAACATGGTAACATTTATTTATTTGTGTTATTAGTTTAAGCAGACTATGATTGTCTATTGTTGTGACTTAGATGAAGATCAGATCACATTTTTTGACCAATTTGAGCAGAAATCCATATCATTCCAAAGGGTTGACATACCTTTTCTTGCAACTGTATATATATATATATATATATATATATATATATATATAGTGTAGTATTGTTTCTGGCATTTTTTATTTTGACAAAAATCTATGATTTTGTGAGTATATCTGTCAATTATCTTTTTCAGCACTAGGAACAAAACTGAGAGCAGCATACATAAGGAGGAGCGCTAGGATAGGGTGCCTAGAAGCTAGAATAAAGGTGCTCACCTTATGGGGTTGTACTGGGAGCGTAACACCCAGAATTGTATTTAGTTATTGGTACCGATGCAGCCAGGCTTGTTTCCTCAGCCAAGTCATGTAGGCTGAGGAACTCGATAAAAGCTGATATGGGATGAGCAAAGGCGCAATCAGGTGAAGTTCCAGCAAAGTAGTGTTTTGAAAAAGCGTTATCTTTATTCAATGGCGTGATTTTTGTGTTGTCAGGTACAGGTTTCTTTTTTCAATTTAAACATAATTTGCATTTTTTAAATTAATTTTTAGGTTTGTAGAATCACAATAGTATAAAACACTCATTTTTATATTCTATTTAAATTTTTTTGTAATCAGAAAGTATTACCCGAAAATACTTGTTATATATGTTCACCATAATAAACTGTTTAAATAAACTGTCATAAAGATGTAATTTTTAGTTTTTTTAAAATTAAAGTCATGGATGGTATTGTGTGCCTCAGGGCTCTTTGAATCACTGAAATCAATCTGATGGTTTGTTAGGTGAGCCCAGTTAAAGGAAAATTACTTAGGAAGCACCTAATTAAGCAGGCCACAAGTTTCAAGCAATATGGAAAAGAAAAAGGATCTCTCTGCTGCCAAAAAAGCATCAAATAGTGCAATGCCATGGACAAGGTGCATATAAAGATATGATGGGGAAGGTTTCTGCTAGACAAAATCATCAGATTAGGAGCTCATTCACACAAACGTGTGCTGCCCGTTGCCGTATTATTGACCTCATTTGCGGATCCGCAATACACGGGCACCGTTCCGTGTGCACTCCACATCAGGGAAGCGGACCCATTCACTTCAATGGGTCCGCAAATCCGGAGATACGGAATGGTGCGGAACTAAAGCATGGAACGGAACACTATGGAGTCCTTTCTGGGGGTTCTGTTCCGCACTGCAAAAAAGAGAGAACTTGCTCTATCTTTTTGCGGAACGGATGGATTGCGGACCCATTCAAGTGAATGGGTCTGCGATCCCCATGCGGCTGCCCCACAGACGGTGCCCATGCATTGCGGACTGCAATTGCGAACGTGTGAACAAGCCCTAAGAGAGCAGGTGCTAAAATGCCATTACAAAGCAGCAAACAGGTATATGAAGCTGCAGGCACCTCTGGTGTCCCACAAACCTCAAGGTGTACGATCCTCCAGAGGCTTGCAGTTGTGCATAAACCTACTATTGGGCCACCCCTAACCAGTGCTCACAAGCAAAAAGGTTGCAGTGGGCCCAGACATATATGGAGACTAGTTTTCAAACAGTCTTGGTTACTGATGAGTGCCGTGCAACCCTGAATGGTCCAGATGGATGGAGCAGTGGATGGTTGGAGGATGGCAACCATGTCCCAACAAGGCTGTAACATCAGCAAGGAGGTGGTGGAGTCATGTTTTGGGCCAGAATCATGGGGAGAGAACTGATATGCCCCTTTACGGTCTCTGAAAGTGTGAAAATGACCTTATAATACCTCTAAGTCATTGGCTGCTATAGATATAAAAGGAGAAAAACTCATGGTTTGGCCACCATCCTCGCCTGACCTCAATCCTATTGATAACCTTTGGAGTATCCTGAAGCAAAAGATCTATAAGGGTGGGTGGCAGACAAGTTCACATTAAAAGAGCAGCTCTAGGAGGCTATTCTGACATACCGCAAAGAAATTCAAGCAGAATCTCTCTAAAAACTCAGAAGTTCAATTGATGCGAAAATTGTGAAGGTGATATAAAAGAAGGGGTCCTATGTTAACATGTAACTTGGCCTTTTAAGATGTTTGTGATTAAAATAGCTTCTGATTTCAGAAAATGTGACCTCTTAGCATCAAATTCAACAAATTAAAATGTTCTGTTTTTTACAACCTACTAAATGTAGCATTTTGAGTTGTTTAATTTCTGAACAAAATACTGTTATTATTTGCATCGAACATTTAGGATAATCTGAGAAAAATATAATTTAATGCATAAAAATTTGGAATGTGGTCTATATTACTTATCTGTTATTGGGTGAACTGGTCAGAGCAAGTGTTAGCACAATGATTGATGGGGGCATTTGAAGTTTATTTTATTTTTTATATAATTTATTTTTAATCAGTTGTTATTGAGGTTTTGAGAATAGAAAAATGCAAATACAATAAGATCATGCAGGACCAAACAGTAATAACGGATATTATGAATATACAAGAGGCCAACCCCCTCCCATCATTTATCAAAATGAATCTCTGAGCTCCTAGATCAAAAAAAACAACTGATTGTTGTGAATCTGAAATATGGAAGAGGTAAAGTGCAGATATTAGTAGTCTATATGGCTTGGCAAGGACATTCCATGAGAGGTGACTGACATCTATGATATAAGGGGAAGAACAACTCCACCTATCGCCAAAAAAATAAAAATAAATGGAAATGGCTAACTACAAAGTAGAATACAGAAAACTAGAAGAAAAAAAGACAAAACATATATTTTTTTAAATGTCTATGGTCTTCCAGATCAAAAATGTGACCGGGACTTTATTATTATTTATTTATTTTACATTATAATTTTCTACAATAACTGGGGAAGCATGTATTACAGTGGAAAGTAGCCCTGTGCCAGTGATTAGTGTCATATTGTGACTCTTTGCGCTGTGCTGGGACTAGTAACAGCTTCCTATTACCGACATCCTATTACATGATCTGCCACTGCTTCTATTCCATACATATCACTTTTTGCATGAGAACCACTTCTGCCTTTTCTTAAGGGTCCCTGGTACTCTCTGACAGCCGGGCACCTGACATTCAGCTGCCAATCACTCGATAGCTGCCTTTGTATATGATCGACAGGTTTTAAGAAACAGGTGTAAAGCAGAAAAAGGTTTTTGACAACCTTGACACAATTTTCTTTCACATTTAATACGTAATGGTAGTGGTTACCTTAGGTAAACTAAATATTCACGGAATTTCAGACTGCAATTTTGATTCCTTTATACATCTACAGAAACCCTGTATACACATTTTTCAGTATGCCCCTAGTTTGAGACGTTTTTCACGTGGTAGAATACCTGCAGATGTGAGATCTGTGTGTCCAGGATGCTGTTGCTTGAACTAGCTCTTATGTATCAGCACAGTTTTATTCCTGTATTTGTTTGCAACTTATTTTAATGTAGGAGAATCCCTGCCAGTAATACATGTTGGATGTAAGACTGCGTGTTCAGGATGATGTTGCTTGCACTATCATGTATCAGCACAATGTTATTCCTGTATTGATTTTACCGTCCCCTACAGATGAGGGATCTACACTCTACTGTGCTTATAGACACTGAAGCTGAGAAGTGACACCCCCTCAAAGTTTACTGTGAGTATTCTGCTAATCTCTATACTTTTATATGGACAATATAAAGTCTACACACACTATTTCCCACATTTACTAATGTCCATGCATCTAGATTTTGGTGTAAAGTGTGCCAAAACATGAGACAATATGGAGCAATGTGACAAAGTTAGGTTTAGAGAAATTATCTGTGTCTAGTAGATGTAAAAAAAATACCCCAAAAATGTTTATGAAAAAATTATACTCCCTATTGCCTCTTGATGTGCAAGAAATGCCTACTCAGGCCACTGCTGGTCAATGATTGACTGAGCAGGCATTTCTGATATGTCTAGAAGCACCAGGGAAAATAGACCAGCAGGGGATCGTGTAGCTTTGGAATGGTGTGGCAGGGGATAAATAAGAAGAGTATGATTTATTTTTTATTATTATTATTTTGCTATGATATTCTTCAAAAGCTGCTGGAAATTGTGTGTGTGGCACAGCCCTTAGGCATAATTAAGCTTAGTCAAAATGATTTAGGCTTGGGCACAGAAGACTCCATGTGCATACAACCTAATGCTATCTATGGGGAGTAGATAATATACTATACTCAATAAACAAAGTAAATCATTTTCAGAATAAATTAATAGTGACAAAATGCATATAGTCGTTATGCATTGATTTTCAAATGTTAATCCATATTAACTCATTATACTTTTCTTAATGGATTGCCTTGGAAAAGCTCCTAGGGAGCCCCAATTAATCAATACTAAATTATTTCTAAACAAGTGCAGCACTGTTGTCAGGGCCTAAATTTAAGTCAAGTGACAGATTTCCTCCATATGCTACTGTATCTGGCACATATTAAAACCTAATTAAGACTCTAATCAATGTAGCTAGGTATGGAGGACTTGGCTTTTCACTGTGGCTATTACAGTAAATTGAACTAAAATATGAAATAGCATGATAATACAGAAACTAAGTGTACTGTGCATGAAAGTAGAGCTTATGTTTTATTATTCTAATTCTTCATACATAGTTTTTCTTAAAGGATAACTGTCATTTTTTGTATTATTATTTGCTAGTTTATTGGAGCTAGGCATGTATACCTGAGTTAGTCTGTGAATGATTGCCAAAAGATCTGTAATTACCTCATAATAACAGCTTTCATTAATGTCTCTTGTCCTTTTCCACTGGTCCCTTAAAAGACCGTCGTTGCTATGGCTAAGCTGTCTCCGGCTAGGAAGACAGGAAGTCGGAGGGGCGGTCCTTCACAATGCATGCCTGGATTAGGCTTCAGAGTAAGGAGGCGTGTCTCTCAGTAATCCAATCTGATTGGCTGGCAGGAAGCTGCTGGCTACAGCAAGTTTGTATGTGACCTGAGGGAATGCAGTTTTGGCCTCAGAACTGGCAGAGGAGCCATCTTGAGAAGAACTTCATAATGTAGGATTTAAAACAGCCGTAACTAAGGGAGAAACTCAAGGAAAACAGTGGTAAGTGAAGAAACTAAAGATTGCTTTATGCATAATGCTGCTGCAGCAGTAACATAAGCTAAAATAGATTTTTTTGATGAAAATATGACAGTTGTACTTTAAATTAATAAAAGTATGACTTGTATATGCATTTTGTGTTGCCCATTAGAAATTATTCTTACATAATAATCTAATATCCCAAATGGAATGTTTAATAGTGTTGGGCGCAAATATTCGAATCGCAAATTTTAATCGCGAATATCGCCACTTCGAGAATTTGCAAAGATTTAGAATATAGGGCTATATATTCGTAATCGCAAATGTTCTAGATTTCTTTTCATCTGAACCCATGATCTCTTCCTGCTTCTTGCTTGTGGGCCAATGAGAAGGCTGCAATGTCTTTGTCTGAGCTTAGCAACATCCATAGCAACCAATAGTAAAGCTGCCTACCCCTTACTATATAAGAACCTCCCCAGAAGCCACTTTCTGCAGTATTTTGCAGTTCTGAAAGAGACAGCAGTGTCATTGCTGTTCTTTGTGCTTTACTGTTTAATTAGGTTACATAGTTAGTATATATATATATATATATATATATATATATATATATATATTACAGACAGTTAGTGGGAGATGGTCAGTGTAGGTTAGATAGTGATATAGTGTAGCTGATAGGTTCTGCTGTCCATACAGACATGCTACAGACATAGTGCTGTGATGTCACAAGTTCACAATAATACTTAGTGCACCAATCAGTAATATGTAGTCAGACCTGCTAAAATGTGAAGTTCTAAATATTGTGCCAAAATATGTGTATCATTAATAGCCATTTTGCGCAATTGTGAATATATTGGAGCACTCTATCTGCATATAAAGCCATTTTTAATGTTCTGCCGTGACAACCATTTTCTCCAGTCTTGGAAATCTTCTAGCAGCTTGAAAAATGTAGCAAAAGTGACCCACGCCTGTATTGCGCGTGCAATATGCGCATATTACATTGCCGATTTTCACAAACAAGAAAATAATAGTGAATTAGCGAATTTGCGAATTTAGACAAATATTCACCCAAATATTCACTAAATATAGCAAATTCGAATATTGCCCCTGCTGCTCATCATTAATGTTTAAAAGAGAGCTTGAGTTACATTAAAATATTGTGAAGACAATCTCTTTCCATATGTACTATTAAGACTTTAAAGGGGGTTGTCTCACTTCAGCAGGTAGCATTTATCATGTAGAGAAAGTTAATACAAGCCTAATGTATTGTGATTCTTCATATTGCTTCGTTTGCTGGCTAGATAAATTTTTCCATCACATTATACACTGCTCATTTCCATGGTTACAACAACCCCGCAATTCAGCAGCATTGGTCGTGCTTGTACACTGTAGGAAAAATTGCCAGCTTCTCTGTCGACCATGGGAGTGCACATGGGCTGGTACTTTTTCTATAGTGTGCAAGCATGACCACTGCTGCTGATTGTAGGATGGTCATAACCATGGAAACAAGCAGTGTATAATGTGATAGAAAAATGAATCCAGCCAGTAAAGGAATCAATATGGATAATAACAATGCATTAGTAAGTGCCTTGTATTAACCTCTTCTACTTAATAAATGCAATTTGCTGAAGTGGCACAACCCATTAAAGGTGGTCCACACTTGTGATCCCCCTACATAGTGCAAACACTAAAAGAGCGGTTCAGGCTGTCATGGAGAATCCTACTAGCCAGTATTTCATATAGACAACTAGTGATTTAAATGTAAAAACAGGTAGTTCTACATTTCCCTTGTAGTAGCAACAGCAGATGATATGTAAGACTGGTCCCAGCTTCTTACAGCAATAATAGCTTATTACTAATGATATCAAAAACTATAATCAGGTGACTACCACACCAGTGGCCATCACCTGATTTGAATGAGGTTTTCTGTGGGGATAACTTTTTTGAGCCAATTTTATTTTTTGAGCTGAATAAAAGGAAACAAACTTGAAAAAGGTATACTAACTACTAGTCCTGGATTTTTCATCAGGGAGATTTTAGGATCAGCTATTATTGGATGGGTAATCACTGTGTCAATGCGTCTGGGAAGGTTCTCATTCATCTAGGCCATGGTATGTCAGTAGTAACAAGTCTTAGCAAATGAACTCTTATTATTTTTGAGGATATTTCACTAGTAATCCAACTGGTTTTCTCATTTAGAATTACTTGTACAAATAATCCCCAGCACTAAATTCTGGTGCCTCATGCTCCAGTCAACACAATCTGTTCATAATCAACACAAGACCAAGGACCTAAGATGTTGATTGCATTTGTATCTCTGAAGCTATTAGGTATGATTAAATTGCCTCTGGAGAGATATTAGAGCAATACTGTAAGTGTCAGACAATAGAGCTGGGGTAACGTAGAAGAATTTTTAATAAACATTGCATCCCTGTCTGCTTTTAACCTGACAACACACTGAAGTGGCAACTGGTTCACCCAAAAGACTTAACACTTAAACACAAGAAGAGCAATATTGTGTATGGAGCAAGGTTTGCATCTTAGACACACGAGAAGACTGGTTCAACAAATAAACTATTAATATTAAATTGGAAAGTCCAGGAGTAACATCTATTGTCTGCCACCTACAATTCTCCAGAGAAATCACACTTTTTTTATCCTGTAGTTAGCTATATAGCCCACTTGATTAAATGATTTGCTTTTTAAAAGTGCTGTGTGTGATCCCTCCGCTTATGCCTCCTGATAAAGTATAGGCCACTGAGGCACCCAGAGACACAATGGCAGATTGTACCCTATATTCCTTCTAGTTTTTGTTCTTCCAATAGATCATGCTATCCTTCATCATATGGATATCCATTATGAGTTTAACGCTATTTGGGGTCAATTAGGAAAGAATGTTTGTAATGCTTTCTATTTTGTGTTTCATGTCAACTGAGCGCTCCTTCACAGAAATATTACGTATCATTTCACCTGCCGCAGTTGAAGCATACAAAATGCCTGGCTGGCTGCAGCTTTACTCACCAAATTGACTGTTTGCTGGTGGGGGCCTGGAACATGACCCATGATCATATGATTGCCATAGGGGTCCTATTTTGAAAGGAGATTTAAATGTATGTATAATACATTAGCTTTAGCTTCCATATGAAATATCTCATTTTCTTCCTTTATTTGCTCCTTCATAACTCTAATTTCACTTCAATAAAGAAAATGAATTGTAAGGGCTATAACCACATGAAACTATTTTATAGAAGCCATTTCATATGTAGCTTCGGGGAAGACTAGTTCTGGCATACTAATTATGATCCTATGCAGTGTTGGACTGAGGTACCTAGGGCCCACCAGTAAAATTTATTTTGGGGGCCCACCGTATGGGCACATTCAAATACAATAAGTAATCTAACAAGTTTTTTTATATGAACATAGGCTGGTTGAGGTGCTGTACATAGAATATATATATGTAGTGCAGTAAGTCTACTGTGTTATGTGCCACTTGTGCAGGGGGTGGGAGACTAGGGGCCCACCTTGCTCAGGGGCCCTCCGGGGAATTCCCCTGTACCCCTGTGGGCCAGTCCGAGCCTGATCCTATGTCTGAAAGGTTGTCTACAATACAAGGGAGCACTGCAGGTGCAGTTTGGACAAGTCCTAATGTATTTGGGTGCTGCCAAACAGAACATGTTTTTTTCTTTTTTCTGAAGAAATTGATTAGACAAATATATCTAGCATATCATCTGTTTTATTTGAATCTAAGCAGTCTGTGTGGTTACCATAGTGTGAGTGAACCAAACCACCACACAGCAAACATTGATCCATTCCAGTTTTTTTATGATATCTAATTAGCTCTACCTATTTCATTTTAATTGTAAGGGCAAACTAAGTGGCTGGCTCTAAACAAACTCAGTCTTCCTACCTCTATTATGGTAGGTTCACATGAATTTTTTCAAGCAAATTTTGCGGCAGATGTCCCTGCAAGTTTTTCAGCCAAAGCTAGAAGGGAAATATAGTCAGGTCCATAAATATTGGGACATCAACACAATTCTAAATTGTTTGGCTCTATACACCACCACAATGGATTTGAAATGAAACGAACACGATGTGCTTTAACTGCAGACTTTCAGCTTTAATTTGAGGGTATTTACATCCAAATCAGGTGAACGGTGTAGGAATTACAACAGTTTGCATATGTGCCTCCCTCCTTGTTAAGGAACCTAAAGTAATGGGACAATTGGCTTCTCAGGTTCTATGGCCAGGTGTGTGTTGTTACCTCTTTATCCCAATTACAATGAGCAGATAAAAAGGTCCAGAGTTCATTTCAAGTGTGATATTTGCATTTGGAATCTGTTGCTGTTAACTCTCAAGATGAGATCCAAAGAGCTGTCACTATCAGTGAAGCAAGCCATCATTAGGCTGAAAAAACAAACAAAAAACCCATCAAACATTCTTAAAAAGAAGGAATGCATCGGTGAGCTCAGCAGCGCCAAAAGACCCGGAAGACCACGGTAAACAACTGTGGTGGATGACCAAATAATTATTTCCCTGGTGAAGAAAACACCCTTCACAACAGTTGGCCAGATCAAGAACACTCTCCAGGAGGTAAGTGTATGTGTGTCAACAATCAAGAGAAGACTTCACCAGAGTGAATACAGAGGGTTCACCACAAGATGTAAACCATTGGTGAGACTCAAAAACAGGAAGGCCAGATTAGAGTTTTCCAAACGACATCTAAAAATGCCCTCACAGTTCTGGAACAACATTCTATGAACAGATGAGACCAAGATCAACTTGTACCAGAGAAGAGAACAGTATGGAGAAGGAAAGGAACTGCTTATGATCCTAAGCATACCACCTCATCAGTGAAGCATGTTGGTGGTAGTGTTATGGCGTGGGCATGTATAGCTGCCAATGGAACTGGTTCTCTTGTATTTATTGATGATGTGACTGCTGACAAAAGCAGCAGGATGAATTTTAAAGTGTTTCGGGCAATATTATCTGCTCATATTCAGCCAAATGCTTCAGAGCTCATTGGACGGCGCTTCACAGTGCTGATGGATAATGACCCAAAACATACTGCAAAAGCAACCAAAGAGTTTTTTAAGGGAAAGAAGTGGAATGTTATGCAATGGCCAAGTCAATAACCTGACCTGAATCCTGACTGACCATGCATTTCACTTGCTGAAGACAAAACTGAAGGGAAAATGGCCCAGGAACAAGCAGGAACTGAAGACAGTTGCAGTAGAGGCCGGGTAGAGCATCACCAGGGATGAAACCCAGCGTCTGGTGATGTCTATGCGTTCCAGACTTCACCCTGTAGCTGACTGCAAAGGATTTGCAACCAAGTATTACAAAGTGAAAGTTTGATTTATGATTATTATTCTGTACCATTACTTTTAGTCCCTTAACAAGTGGGAGGCACATATGCAAACTGTTGTAATTCCTACACCGTTCACCTGATTTGGATGTAAATACCCTCAAATTACAGCTGACAGTCTGCATTTAAAGCACATATTGTTTGTTTAATTTCAAATCCACTGTGGTTGTGTATAGAGCTAAAAATTTTAGAATTGTGTCGATGTCCCAATATTTATGGAACTGACTGTATACTGGAAGGATTTATATATTTTATTTCTGATGGATCCACTTTTGAATTTGGCTGAAAAACCTGCAGGAAAATTGGCCGCAAAATCTACTTAAAAAGGCTTTTTGAACCTACCGTTAAATTACTCAGGGTCATCTTGCTAAGGTCCCTATTAGGGATGAGCGAACTCGAACTGTATAGTTCGGGTTCGTACCGAATTTTGGGGTGTCCGTGACACGGACCCGAACCCGGACATTTTCGTAAAAGTCCGGGTTCGGGTTCGGTGTTCGTCGCTTTCTTGGCGCTTGTTGACGCTTTCTTGGTGCTTTTTGAAAGGCTGCAAAGCAGCCAATCAACAAGCGTCATACTACTTGCCCCAAGAGGCCGTCACAGCCATGCCTACTATTGGCATGGCTGTGATTGGCCAGAGCACCATGTGACCCAGCCTCTATTTAAGCTGGAGTCACATAGCGCCGCCCGTCACTCTGCTCTGATTAGCGTAGGGAGAGGTTGCGGCTGCGACAGTAGGGCGAGATTAGGCAGATTAA
The DNA here is from genome assembly GCF_014858855.1 of Bufo gargarizans. NCBI lineage: Eukaryota > Metazoa > Chordata > Amphibia > Anura > Bufonidae > Bufo > Bufo gargarizans. The sequence continues at coordinate 266,333,068 of NC_058082.1, read as the reverse complement.
CTCCTCCAAAGGACTTGATTATTGATCGATCTGCAGCTGTGGGTCATTGAGCTGCTGATACTCAATTGCTCACTGTTTTTAGGCTGCCCAGACCGTTTGTCAGTCACTTTTTTCTGGGGTGATCGGCGGCCATTTTGTGTCTTGTGGTGCGCCAGCACAAGCTGCGACCAAGTGCATTTAACCCTCAATGGTGTGGTTGTTTTTTGGCTAAAGCCTACATCAGGGTGAAGCTGTCACACCAAGTGCATTTAACCAGCAATAGTCTGTTTATTTTTTGGCCATATACCACATCAGGGGCAAGCTGCGCCTGTCACCAAGTGCATTTAACCCTCAATGGTGTGGTTGTTTTTTGGCTAAAGCCTACATCAGGGTGAAGCTGTCACACCAAGTGCATTTAACCAGCAATAGTCTGTTTATTTTTTGGCCATATACTACATCAGGGGCAAGCTGCGCCTGTCACCAAGTGCATTTAACCCTCAGTAGTGTGGTCGGTCAAGCTGTCACACCAAGTGCATTTAACCAGCAATAGTCTGTTCATTTTTTGGCCATATACTACATCAGGGGCAAGCTGTGCCCGTCACCAAGTGCATTTAACCCTCAGTAGTGTGGTTGGTCAAGCTGTCACACTAAGTGCATTTAACCAGCAATAGTCTGTTCATTTTTTGGCCATATACTACATCAGGGGCAAGCTGCGCCTGTCACCAAGTGCATTTAACCCTCAGTAGTGCGGTTGGTCAAGCTGTCACACTAAGTGCATTTAACCAACAATAGTGTGGTTATTTTTTGGCCATATCCCAGTCTAATTCTGTCAGTAAATCCATACCGGTCACCCAGCGCCTAAATACTAGGCCTCAAATTTATATCCCGCTAAATCTGTCGATACCACTGTACTGTTGTGGCTGGGCAAGTTATTTAGTGTCCGTCAAAGCACATTTTTTGTTCTGGGTTGAAATACAATTCCCAATTTAGCAATTTCATAATTTAGTGGTTTCTGCTATATCAGAGCTATTTGAAATCTATCCCTAAAAGGGTATATAATATTCAAGGTGCACATAGGGTCATTCAGAATAACTTCACACACACGCTACTGTGCATTTCCAAGTCTAATTCTGTCAGTAAATCCATACCGGTCACCCAGCGCCTAAATACTAGGCCTCAAATTTATATCCCGCTAAATCTGTCGTTACCGTTGTACTGTTCTGGCTGGACAAGTTATTTAGTGTCCGTGAAAGCACATTTTTTGTTCTGGGTTGAAATACAATTCCCAATGTAGCAATTTCATAATTTAGTGGTTTCTGCTATATCAGAGCTATTTGAAATCTATCCGTAAAAGGGTATATAATATTCAAAGTGCACATAGGGTCATTCAGAATAACTTCACACACACGCTACTGTGCATTTCCAAGTCTAATTCTGTCAGTAAATCTATACCGGTCACCCAGCGCCTAAATACTAGGCCTCAAATTTATATTCAGCTGAATTTGAATACAATATATTGGGCCAAATAATATTTTTGTTGTTGTGGTGAACGATAACAATGAGGAAAACATCTAGTAAGGGACGCGGACGTGGACATGGTCGTAGTGGTGTTAGTGGACCCTCTGGTGCTGGGAGAGGACGTGGCCGTTCTGCCACATCCACACGTCCTAGTGTACCAACTACCTCAGGTCCCAGTAGCCGCCAGAATTTACAGCGATATATGGTGGGGCCCAATGCCGTTCTAAGGATGGTAAGGCCTGAGCAGGTACAGGCATTAGTCAATTGGGTGGCCGACAGTGGATCCAGCACGTTCACATTATCTCCCACCCAGTCTTCTGCAGAAAGCGCACAGATGGCGCCTGAAAACCAAGCCCATCAGTCTGTCACATCACCCCCATGCATACCAGGGAAACTGTCTCAGCCTCAAGTTATGCAGCAGTCTCTTATGCTGTTTGAAGACTCCGCTGGCAGGGTTTCCCAAGGGCATCCACCTAGCCCTTCCCCAGCGGTGAAAGACATAGAATGCACTGACGCACAACCACTTATGTTTCCTGATGATGAGGACATGGGAATACCACCTCAGCATGTCTCTGATGATGACGAAAAACAGGTGCCAACTGCTGCGTCTTTCTGCAGTGTGCAGACTGAATAGGAGGTCAGGGATAAAGACTGGGTGAAAGACGATGCAGGGGACGATGAGGTCCTAGACCCCACATGGAATGAAGGTCGTGCCACTGACTTTCACAGTTCGGAGGAAGAGGCAGTGGTGAGACCGAGCCAACAGCGTAGCAAAAGAGGGAGCAGTGGGCAAAAGCAGAACACCCGCCCCCAAGAGACTCCGCCTGCTACTGACCGCCGCCATCTGGGACCGAGCACCCCAAAGGCAGCTTCAAGGAGTTCCCTGGCATGGCACTTCTTCAAACAATGTGCTGACGACAAGACCCGAGTGGTTTGCACGCTGTGCCATCAGAGCCTGAAGCGAGGCATTAACGTTCTGAACCTGAGCACAACCTGCATGACCAGGCACCTGCATGCAAAGCCTGAACTGCAGTGGAGTAAACAACTTAAAACCAAGTTAGTCACTCAGGCTCTCCCTGCTACCTCTTCTGCTGCTGCCGCCTCGGCCTCTTCTGCTGCTGCCGCCTCGGCCTCTTCCTCCGCCTCTGGAGGAACGTTGACACCTGCCACCAGCAAACTGGGGATGTACCACCAACACCACCACCACCTCCGTCACCAAGCATCTCAACCATGTCACACGGCAGCGTTCAGCTCTCCATCTCACAAACATTTGAGAGAAAGCGTAAATTCCCACCTAGCCACCCTCGATCCCTGGCCCTGAATGCCAGCATTTCTAAACTACTGGCCTATGAAATGCTGTCATTTAGGCTGGTGGACACAGACAGCTTCAAACAGCTCATGTCGCTTGCTGTCCCACAGTATGTTGTTCCCAGCCGGAACTACTTCTCCAAGAGAGCCGTGCCTTCCCTGCACAACCAAGTATCCGATAAAATCAAGTGTGCACTGCGCAACGCCATCTGTGGCAAGGTCCACCTAACCACAGATACGTGGACCAGTAAGCACGGCCAGGGACGCTATATCTCCCTAACTGCACACTGGGTAAATGTAGTGGCAGCTGGGCCCCAGGCGGAGAGCTGTTTGGCACACGTCCTTCCGCCGCCAAGGATCACAGGGCAACATTCTTTGCCTCCTGTTGCCACCTCCTCCTACTCGACTTCCTCCTCCTCTTCTTCCACCTGCTCATCTTGTCAGCCACACACCTTCACCACCAACTTCAGCACAGCCCGGGGTAAACGTCAGCAGGCCATTCTGAAACTCATATGTTTGGGGGACAGGCCCCACACCGCACAGGAGTTGTGGCAGGGTATAGAACAACAGACCGACGAGTGGTTGCTGCCGGTGAGCCTCAAGCCCGGCCTGGTGGTGTGTGATAATGGGCGAAATCTCGTTGCAGCTCTGGGACTAGCCAGTTTGACGCACATCCCTTGCTTGGCGAATGTGCTGAATTTGGTGGTGCAGAAGTTCATTCACAACTACCCCATGTCAGAGCTGCTGCATAAAGTGCGGGCCGTCTGTTCGCGCTTCCGGCGTTCACATCCTGCTGCTGCTCGCCTGTCTGCGCTACAGCGTAACTTCGGCCTTCCCGCTCACCGCCTCATATGCGACGTGCCCACCAGGTGGAACTCCACCTTGCACATGCTGGACAGACTGTGCGAGCAGCAGCAGGCCATAGTGAAGTTTCAGCTGCAGCACGCACGGGTCAGTCGCACTACAGAACTACAGAACAGCACCACAGCACCACTTCACCACCAATGACTGGGCCTCCATGCGAGACCTGTGTGCCCTGTTGCGCTGTTTCGAGTACTCCACCAACATGGCCAGTGGCGATGACGCCGTTATCAGCGTTACAATACCACTTCTATGTCTCCTTGAGAAAACACTTAGGGCGATGATGGAAGAGGAGGTGGCCCAGGAGGAGGAGGAGGAGGAAGAGGGGTCATTTTTAGCACTTTCAGGCCAGTCTCTTCAAAGTGACTCAGAGGGAGGTTTTTGGCAACAGCAGAGGCCAGGTACAAATGTGGCCAGCCAGGGCCCACTACTGGAGGATGAGGAGGACGAGGATGAGGATGAGGAGGTGGAGGAGGATGAGGATGAAGCATGGTCACAGCGGGGTGGCACCCAACGCAGCTCGGGTCCATCACTGGTGCGTGGCTGGGGGGAAAGGCAGGACGATGACGATACGCCTCCCACAGAGGACAGCTTGTCCTTACCCCTGGGCAGCCTGGCACACATGAGCGACTACATGTTGCAGTGCCTGCGCAACGACAGCAGAGTTGCCCACATTTTAACGTGTGCGGACTACTGGGTTGCCACCCTGCTGGATCCACGCTACAAAGACAATGTGCCCACCTTACTTCCTGCACTGGAGCGTGATAGGAAGATGCGTGAGTACAAGCGCACGTTGGTAGACGCGCTACTGAGAGAATTCCCAAATGTCACAGGGGAACAAGTGGAAGCCCAAGGCCAAGGCAGAGGAGGAGCAAGAGGTCGCCAAGGCAGCTGTGTCACGGCCAGCTCCTCTGAGGGCAGGGTTAGCATGGCAGAGATGTGGAAAACTTTTGTCAACACGCCACAGCTAACTGCACCACCACCTGATACGCAACGTGTTAGCAGGAGGCAACATTTCACTAACATGGTGGAACAGTACGTGTGCACACCCCTCCACGTACTGACTGATGGTTCGGCCCCATTCAACTACTGAGTCTCTAAATTGTCCACATGGCCAGAGCTAGCCTTTTATGCCTTGGAGGTGCTGGCGTTTTGTCTGAACGTGTATTCAGCACGGCAGGGGGTGTCATTACAGACAAACGCAGCCGCCTGTCTACAGCCAATGTGGACAAGCTGACGTTCATAAAAATGAACCAGGCATGGATCCCACAGGACCTGTCCGTCCCTTGTCCAGATTAGACATTAACTACCTCCCCTTAACCATATATTATTGTACTCCAGGGCACTTCCTCATTCAATCCTATTTTTATTTTCATTTTACCATTATATTGCGAGGCTAGCCAAATTTGAATGAACCTCTCCTCTGTCTAGGTGCCGGGGCCTAAATATATGCCAATGGACTGTTCCAATGTTGGGTGACGTGAAGCCTGATTCTCTGCTATGACATGCAGACTAATTCTCTGCTGACATGAAGCCAGATTCTCTGTTACGGGACCTCTCTCCTCTGCCTGGGTGCTGGGCCTAAATATATGCCAATGGACTGTTGCACTGGTGGCTGAAGTGAAGCCTGATTGTCTGTTACGGGACCTCTCTCCTCTGCCTGAGTACTGGGCCTAAATATCTGACAATGGACTGTTGCATTGGTGGCTGACGTGAAGCCTGATTCTCTGCTATGATATGAAGACTGATTCTCTGCTGACATGAAGCCAGATTGTCTGTTACGGGACCTCTCTCCTCTGCCTAGGTGCTGGGCCTAAATTTATGAAAATGGACTCTTACAGTGGTGGGTGACGTGAAGCCTGATTCTCTGCTATGATATGAAGACTGATTCTCTGCTGACATGAAGCCAGATTGTCTGTTACGGGACCTCTCTCCTCTGCCTGGGTGCTTGGCCTAAATTTATGAAAATGGACTGTTGCAGTGGTGGCTGACGTGAAGCCTGATTCTCTGCTATGACATGCAGACTGATTCTCTGCTGACATGAAGCCAGATTCTCTGTTACGGGACCTCTCTCCTCTGCCTGGGTGCTGGGCCTAAATATATGCCAATGGACTGTTGCACTGGTGGCTGACGTGAAGCCTGATTGTCTGTTACGGGACCTCTCTCCTCTGCCTGGGTGCTGGGCCTAAATATCTGACAATGGACTGTTGCATTGGTGGCTGACGTGAAGCCTGATTCTCTGCTATGATATGAAGACTGATTCTCTGCTGACATGAAGCCAGATTGTCTGTTACGGTACCTCTCTCCTCTGCCTGGGTGCTTGGCCTAAATTTATGACAATGGACTGTTGCAGTGGTGGCTGACGTGAAGCCTGATTCTCTGCTATGACATACAGACTGATTCTCTGCTGACATGAAGACAGATTCTCTGTTACGGGACCTCTCTCCTCTGCCTGGGTGCCGGGGCCTTAATATCTGAGAATGGACTGTTCCAGTGGTGGGTGACGTGAAGCCAGATTCTCTGCTATGGGACCTCTCTCCAATTGATTTTGGTTAATTTTTATTTATTTAATTTTTATTTTAATTCATTTCCCTATCCACATTTGTTTGCAGGGGATTTACCTACATGTTGCTGCCTTTTGCAGCCCTCTAGCCCTTTCCTGGGCTGTTTTACAGCCTTTTTAGTACCGAAAAGTTCGGGTCCCCATTGACTTCAATGGGGTTCAGGTTCGGGACGAAGTTCGGATCGGGTTCGGATCCCGAACCCGAACATTTCCGGGAAGTTCGGCCGAACTTCTCGAACCCGAACATCCAGGTGTTCGCTCAACTCTAGTCCCTATTAGACTGATATTTGGGCAGGACAACCGCTAAAGGACAACAAGCATGTCTATCAACGATCATTTGTACCAGTCTATTACACGGGCCAATACAGAGAAAAGAGCATGAGCTTCCGATAATAATATATCATTGCCATGTTAAAAAATGAAAACCAGCTTACAAACAAATGTTTGCTTGTTTCCTTGTTTATTGGGAACAAGTGTTCTTTTGAACACTTATTTTTTTTTTATAAATGGCCTGAAATTTGCATAGACTAATATGGTCCTAAGTCTTGTAAGAAAAGGCAAAATAAGCATGAATCTTGCTATATCCTCAATCAGTGCTCATTATAGCAGGAAATCTGCTCTCTAATTTCAATCTATAATATTTAGTATCATTTTAGTATCATATTTGATATCACAATATGGTATTTATTTTTGGATAGTTGATAAATCAGCTTAAAAGTTTGTCTACTTTCACACTGGCGTTGTTGGCTTTCCGTTTGTGAGATCCGTTCAGAGCTCTCACAAACGGTTCAAAACGGATCAGTTTTGCCCCAATGCATTCTAAATGGACAAGCATCCGCTCAGAGTGCATCAGTTTGCATCAGTTCAGTCTCCATTCCACTTTGGAGACGGACACCAAAACGCTGCCTGCAGCGTTGGCACACAATATAAGTCAATGGGGACGGATCCATTTTCACTGATACAATCTGGCACAATAGAAAACGGATCTGTCCTCCACTGACTTTCAATGGTGTTCAAGACGTATCCGTCTTGACTATGTTAAAGATAATGCAAACTGATCCGTTCTGAACGGATGCAGACGGTCGTATTATCTGAACGGATCCGTCCATGACGGATCTGCAACAAACGTGAGTGTGAAAGTAGCCTTAGCAGATTTGTACCTATAAAACTGGCTGACCTGTTGCATGTGCACTTGGCAGCTGAAGACATCTGTGTTGGACCCATGTTCATAAGTGGCTACATTGTTGAGAAAAAAGTATTTGAATGTATGAAAATGAGCCTGGGGACATTTATTTTACTCCTAGAGGCTCAGCTCTTTCTGTAACCACCACACCCTCTCCACTTTGATTGACAAGTCCAGGCAGGAGTGATGACTTTTACATTGCCTGCTCCTGTCAATCAAAGTGAAGAGTGGTGGTCAAAAGAGAGTGGTGGGAAAGAGCTGAGCCACTAGGTGTAATGGCAACACCCCCATTGCTCTCAGAGGCTCATTTTCATACATTAAAACATCATTTTTCTCAAATGTAGGCACATGGGAACATGGGGCAAACATAGATGTCTTTAGCTTTCAAGTGCACATACAACAGGTCAGCTAGTTTCATAGGTACAAATCTGCTGACCTTTAAGCTGGCATCTTTTTGGATCGACTTGCATGTTTTCTTAAGTGTTCTGCAAATTCAGTGTCAATTTCTTCTAAATTGAAGGGGGGTTGCTTATAACCAATAAACTTACTAACCTTGAATAGAAGTCAAGAAGACTATACTTCGTCACCCATATGTCCATTTTACCTTTGGAAGAATTAATCAGGCACATTGATAAAAACAATCATATTGATGGCAGCATGATGGCACAAAAATGTAATGTTCTATTCTATACCTTGCATCTCATTACCATCTCTCTCTTTTTACGAAATCCAATCTAGGATTAGTCTTTTTCTGATCATGGGCATTCCCTTTAAAAAAAAACTGTTTCACAAAATGTATATTAACAACCCTAAGAAAAAAATGGGGGGAGGGGGTCATTTCATGTCACAATATCAGTAAAAACCTAACTGGAAGAAATTAAATCTACTCCAGCAGGGAATTTGCAAATTTCTGGTGTAATATACACCAGTTTTCTTGCACATGTTGTTAAAAGTGTTGGGCAACCCTTGTTCCTTCTCCTTCCATCAACACACTGACAATTTTTGGGAGGGAAAAGTAGCAAAAAAAAACTAAAAAATCACAAATTAATTTACAAAAAGGCACACATAACAAGATTTGGGAGTTTTTACATCAAAAATGGCATAGAACGTAAGTGCATATGCCCCAAAATGTTTTCTTTCTAATATATGGAGTGCATTACAAGATGACCTGAGTAAATACATTAAAAAGATTTAGAATTATTGCTAAAATGATTTCACCCCTTGCAAGGGATGTCTAATATTTTTATATTGATGTCTTATCCTCTGAAAAGGATATCAATATCTGATCGGCACCATGTACCCCTACATGTCAGCTGTTCAGAAGTGGCTCTGGCAATGAAGTAATTGCAGAGCTTCATTTATTGTGCAGGGAATGGAGCTGGTTACTGTGGCACTCCTTCCATCACCCAATAGATGGAGTTATGAAGTTCCCGCACCTACTTCCAGCTTTGGAGCTATTTTGAAACAGTTGATGGGGTATAGGATATTAAACCACCACTAATCAGGTATTGATAACTTGTGTGAGTGATAGGTCACCAATATAACAAAACTAGATAACCCTTACAATAACTAGACTGTTTCATCCCTAAATGACCTGGCACTTTTTAGATATTCTGCATGGTGGCTTAAAAATCATTTTTATTTTGCTGGATTACCCAAAATAATTTCACAGTTTTTAGTTTTTGTTTTTTTCATTTTGCGTAGGGGTATTTTTAATACCTTATAGGCATACTTTTTTTCTTTTATTAATTTCAAGTGAATGAGATGGTGACAGTTTGGGTCTCCTTACTTATGTTTGCATATATATTCTTGCTACATGCACTTACATATACCTAAAAAGTCATAAAAGACCTATGTGAGATATATATATATATGTTTTATATATATATATATATATATATATATATATATACACTCACCTAAAGAATTATTAGGAACACCTGTTCTATTTCTCATTAATGCGATTATCTAGTCAACCAGTCACATGGCAGTTGCTTCAATGCATGTAGGGTTGTGGTCCTGGTCAAGACAATCTCCTGAACTCCAAACTGAATGTCAGAATGGGAAAGAAAGGTGGGCTACAACAGCAGAAGACCCCACCGGGTACCACTCATCTCCACTACAAATAGGAAAAAGAGGCTACAATTTGCACGAGTTCACCAAAATTGGACTGTTGAAGACTGGAAAAATGTTGCCTGGTCTGATGAGTCTCGATTTCTGTTGAGACATTAAAATGGTAGAGTCCGAATTTGGCGTAAACAGAATGAGAACATGTTTCCATCATGCCTTGATACCACTGTGCATGCTGGTGGTGGTGGTGTAATGGTGTGGGGGATGTTTTCTGGGCACACTTTAGGCCCCTTAGTGCCAATTGGCCATTGTTTAAATGCCACGGGCTACTTGAGCATTGTTTCAGACCATGTCCATCTCTTCATGACCACCATGTACCCATCCTCTGATGGCTACTTCCAGCAGGATAATGCACCATGTCACAAGGCTTGAATCATTTCAAATTGGTTTCTTAAACATAACAATGAGTTCACTGTACTAAAATGGCCCCCACAGTCACCAGATCTCAACCCAATAGAGCATCTTTGGGATGTGGTGGAACGGGAGCTTCGTGTCCTGGATGTGCATCCCTCAAATCTCCATCAACTGCAAGATGCTATCCTATCAATATGGGCCAACATTTCTAAAGAATGCTATCAGCACCTTGTTGAATCAATGCCACGTAGAATTAAGGCAGTCCTGAAGGCAAAAGGGGGTCCAACACCGTATTAGTATGGTGTTCCTAATAATTCTTTAGGTGAGTGTATATATATATATATATATATATATATATATATATATTGGAACAGCGTGGGGAATTAGCTCCGGCAAAAAGACACTCTTAGTCCAGGTTCCTTCAACAAAACAAAAGCTATTGGTTTATTTCCAGCCAACATAAAGTCTATCAAACATAAATGTAGCTTTCTTTAGCGTGAAACAAAGGGTTTACAGAAATATGCTTTAATATGCTTTCAAATATGCTTTAATAAAGTCCAACATAAAACATTTTTTTTCCCTCTTTTTGGTAGTAGGGCACAGTTGACAACTTCTGCAATCGTTGTTCTCACCACACCAGAGGTATATTGTTTCTATTGGTTCACAGTCCCCTGAGTCAGTAGCACACATCTCCATGCACTGCTCCAACCAACATACCCAACCTGAGCAGCTCCTAGTACCCGGTATAGAACATATCTCCCTTGCCAAAGTAACCCCCTCACTTTATCACTATATATATATATATATATATATATATATATATATATATATATTTTATATATATATATATATATATATATATATATATATATATATATATATATATATATATCCTACTGCACTAAGCTATACAGCCAGAAAGGCAGTAACTACTTTCTTTATACCAGGCATAAGTGGTAACATAGAGGTATATAGCATGCGACCACTCCAACCTATCACTTCCCTCAATGTAGTATATTACAGGGCCGCTGAGGACAGTGATTGGCTGCAGTTGTCTCATAGCATATATCTGCTTGTCAATGCGGCAGGCTTGTATGCAAATTGCAGGAGAAGAGCCCGTAATGAGAACAGTTCAAGAGAAACAGGCGAGTAAGTATAGAATGATCTTTATCTTAAAGCATTTGGTAAATCAGATTTATTTCAAATTGTGAAAAAAGATGTAGCTATGGGGCAAAAATGGACACCTTAAGCACAACTGACTACCCTAAACAGCAAGTACAGAGTATTAAAAATATGTAATTTGGGTTAATTAAACAGTGTTTGTGAACAGTTCTAACAGCACAGGGACAATGTACATAATGATATCACAACCCAGGAATGATGTCACAGTCCAGGAATAAGGCGCATTGTAATGTCACATTCAGGAATGATGCTTACAATGACATTGCAGTACAGGTATTATGTACACAATGTCACACTAGTGGCCTATTGTGCGTAGTAATGTCACAATACATGATAGAGCACACAATGATAATGTCAACAAGATGTCACAGCACAATTATAATGCACAGTGATGTCACAACCCAGTGATAAACTACTGAGTGACATTACAGCACAATAATTATACAAATATTGATGCCACAGCACAGTGACCTCACAACATAAACTCAGGAAAAAATCTGTATCCCAAATATAAAATAAGATCTGAAAATCTGCAAAGCACTTTTCACAGAAGCTTGCTATGTTGGTGACATTCGTATCATGCTAAGGGTAATAGTGAGAAGACAATAACGTTAGTTTCTAGAAAATTCCTATAAATGACTCATGTCAACAAACCTTTTATTTCTAAATGTATTTTTATTTGAAGTGGGTAAGTCTATTCTCACAGCTGAAAACATTTTGTTTAAGAATTTAAACATATGGTCCCAAAGATGCCCCAAGTATCAGATTACAAAGTCTCAGGCTGGTGGTCATCCTAAAATTTGCTGTGCCCATGATAAATACCACAAATGGATTACAGTAATCCTGAGAATTAAGCTGCATAAAGACACCATTGGAATCTCTATTTTCTATGTCTGCAACAATAAATATACAACTATCTATCTATCTGTCTATCCATCTATCAATGGATTTTACAATGCACCTTACTCTTTTTAATATTCTTCTAATTTAATTCTTTATATTTAAGCTATTTATGGGGCATTCAGTTATTAGAGATAGATTCCTAACTGTTCACATATAGTTGCCTTCTATTTGTTATTTTTTCACACTACATTGTGGTTAAGCTTCTTACACATTTATATTTTAGGTTAGGCTAAATACATCTTTTATTTTTATTGCTATCCGTCCAGTTCTGACTTTTTGGTGTATATTGTGCTTATATAACATTTCCAATTTTGTTCCTTTTCTAATTTCTATTGCATGCGTTGGACTAATATATTATGTTGCATTGATGACGTGTCATCCTGAGGATAGATTATCAATATAAACAAAGTGGACAACCCCTTTAATATTTTCACATATGAGGCCAGTCATTGTGTAATTCTATCTTTCTGCCAGCACCTAAAATCATTGTTTGTGGGCTGCACATTGCCTTCTGTCAACAGGGATCTGCTGGTCACATACAATGAATCTATATGGGGACAAATAATTAGAGGAGTGATCACTTCTTCCCATAACAGGCAGGATTATGGCATGCTTAACAACAGGCACTTATCAAAAACAGTTTTCTGCGAAAATTGTCTTGTGTAAAAGGAACTTTAAGCAGTGGCATAAAATGGGTTTTTCCAGCACCCTGGGCAAGCCAAGTATTTGGCCCCATAGCCTAAGGACAGAACCATTTTTGCACAGGCTGATCGGAGTCTGTTTAACCTAGAAGCTCTGTCCTGTGATCTCCAGATCCACTCATTGACTGCTATGCACTGAGCAAAGGAAAAGGCAGAAGTCTTCTCTTTGGGGTCCCTGCCTGTGGTTGAGCAGCTCCTGCTAGACTGCAGGAGCTTTAATCCCATTTTGTACATGTATGGTGCTCTTGATTAAAGCCCAGCACCAAGTGCTAAGTATTACTGTGGGGCCTTAATGTAGGCTGCACAGCAGGTCCTGAGTAGTATTAGTAAAATTTCTATGGGTCTGCTATGCTGACACCACTTAAGCCCCCACAGTAATAATGCTTCATTATGAGGCTAGTCCTAATTCCTACTTAGTTTTTTTTTACAAAAATTCCTCCTAAAACAAAAAACAGTGGTACCTCACTGCAGGGCCACTAGCAGTGCTTCAACACTGGGGACTGGCACGCATGCTCTGATAACAAATAAGTGCATGCGCACCTGATGCTCTAGTAGGCTGCAAGCCTGAGCCAGTCCACAGCATGCAACTAGGTGAATGTCATTGGCTCTTTAGCAGGCAGTGCATTGCACACATCTCACAATCACCATTCAATGACAAACATTTGTAATGAACTTTTCTCACAGAGACTCAAAGTGCAGAGATAGTTGTGTGGTTGCGGAGACTCCCTGGGAAGTCAGTGGCTGCCATAAATGGCATTAGGGTCAATTTAGTAGGAAGTCAGTTTTTAGCATTTGGGAGTAAACCTGAATACCCAGAGGAATTCCAAATAAACACAGAGATAACATAAAACTCCCACTAAATGGTGATGCATGTAGTGCACTGTCTGTGACACAGTCAGGGCCAGACTGGGATTACAAAACAACTCTTTAGCCCACTTGCAGCAGCATTGTCCCCATTTAAATGTCTCTTGGGAACTTGCAGGACAGAAGAAGGGATGCTAAAGTTGGAGGGAGAGAGCTTCTCCTGCAGTCTGTCTATATACATTAGTTGGTGCAGTACCTTTGCCATCACAGGTCCTGCATTGTCCTAAATTTGGAACTACACCATTGTCAATGTAGTTAATTTATTCTTAGTTTAGGGCCTGTGATGAAGTAATCATCTATCCTTTACCTTTCTAAATTTCCAAACTGCATTGATAATTCATGGGTTTAAAAAACAGTGCAGTTAATATTTAATTTTGTCAAGCAGCCCTTGATGGACAAGCCCACTGGGTCTGGACATAGTGAATGGCATTGTCTTTGCCCAGGCAGCTGAGTTTCCCCCTTTCAGTTTGGAACCTGGGGCAACTGCTCGCGCTCTACACCACTGACCTTAAAGGGGTTGTGCCATTAATATTAATGAATCCCACCCAACAGACATCACTGTTATATCACTTTCCCCAAATAAAACCATTTACCAAAACTGCCTTTTTCAAAAGTTCTTAGCCTACCCTATGGCAAATCAGTTTTTGATTTTCAATTGCTGTTGGTTACACCCTGGATTCGAGTTTTATAATGTAGGACATAGGATGCATCATTGGAAAGAACAAAAAGGCATAGTTAGTGTCATATGATCTACTGATGTCAAGACACATCTCATTGAACTAAGGCATGATGGGATAGCAGTCACATGACAAACCAGGAAGTAGGATTAAAACATAGGGGATGAGGGGAAACTGCAAATGAGTTAAATATGGAAAAATAAAAAATATAAATGGATTGGTAGCTAGAGTAATTGCTGAAAATACACTTTAGAGCGAAAATGTGTTTATGGCACAAACCCTTTAAGCCTTGTGAAATACCTTTAAACTAAATATTTCTGCAGTGGTTGTTACCAAAGTAAACATATTTTAAAAAGAAATCTACTTGTTGAGCTAACATCTTGTTTCTTTGCATCATATTTACTTGTTTGAGATTGTGCTTAATTTTAGGGGAAAACAGAAATACTAATATATATATATATATATATATATATATATATATATATATATATATTAACATTGCAGAAAAGGCCACACTATATATCGATCTTACATTACAAATGGCCATCCATAATGTTACTATAGTCATTAAATGTCCTCTGAAGTCAAAGAAAATTCTGCACAGGTTAGGTCTGTGTGAAAAGCTCCACTGATTGTTCAGTGCACAGGGGAAAGCGAGAGCATATCAGATTGATTTCTACTTCCTCCTGACAGCCTGTGGATTGAAGTAGATTGTCACAGCAGGTTGCGACCATCATTAGCTACAGTCTGAAAATAGCTGATAGCAGATGGCACGCTCACATAAGCAAGAAACAAGCTTCCATGTAAGGTCTGTGAAAATGTTGTTATATCTGAACTTGATCTTTTTGTTCATTATCATGTACTACTGCTGACATCATATCACTAAAAAGGTTTTTGTGGAAAATTTTAGCTTACAAGAAATGTACCCCTGTCCCCCTAATATAAATCAACCAGCAGGTAATACCTGACACTGGTGCTAGACAAGATAATCGACTTTGAGGATTAAAGACTCAAGACCATTGATGCCTTGCTGATAGGTTTGATCTGATTAAATGAACATTTGGACTACTGTCCCTCTGTACATTCTACATCCCCAAAATATACATGGTTGGTTATACAAATACAAGTCATGAAAGGTCATTTAACTCCTTATTTCGGATAAGAATTCACTATGTAAATGTTTTCATTTTGTCATTTGTTTTTAGTTTTTGTACTGTAATACACATTCACAAATCTTAACCAGAAGCCTGTAGAGACCTAGAAGAGGAGACCCCGTAGTGAAATGAAAATAGTATCCTGTCTGTACTTTAAGCAGCAGTCCTATGGATATGCCATAAAAAACTGAAATGGGAATACCTCTTCAATGATTTCTCATGAAACAAATACAACAGCTCCATATGTAAGCAGAACCATTGTCTTGGTACAACCTATAGCACAATCACTGGGTGGCCACACTTAGACACAAGTAGCATAGCCATCTTGTGACATAATATCATAAAATCATGTTTTGGCATTTTATTTTTTACATATTCAGTTATGTTGTGTAAAGATTGAAAAGTTAAGGAAGGAAACGAGTATATTCAATAGCCTAGTAGATGTCTACTTTTTGAAGAATTGATGCTATGTTTATACACCTTGAATTCTTCATATATTTCTAGTGTTAGAACAAGGAAGAGCCAAAATATAAAATGTACAAGGTTTACTGTGTTTCCATACCATGGGTTGCATGTAGCAAATGAGTAGAGTTGAGCGAACACCTGGATGTTCGGGTTCGAGAAGTTCGGCCGAACATCCCGGAAATGTTCGGGTTCGGGATCCGAACCCGATCCGAACTTCGTCCCGAACCCGAACCCCATTGAAGTCAATGGGGACCCGAACTTTTCGGCACTAAAAAGGCTGTAAAACAGCCCAGGAAAGAGCTAGAGGGCTGCAAAAGGCAGCAACATGTAGGTAAATCCCCTGCAAACAAATGTGGATAGGGAAATGAATTAAAATAAAAATTAAATAAATAAAAATTAACCAAAATCAATTGGAGAGAGGTTCCATAGCAGAGAATCTGGCTTCCCGTCACCCACCACTGGAACAGTCCATTCTCAGATATTTAGGCCCCGGCACCCAGGCAGAGGAGAGAGGTCCCGTAACAGAGAATCTGTCTTCATGTCAGCAGAGAATTAGTCTGCATGTCATAGCAGAGAATGAGGCTTCACGTCAGCCACCACTGCAACAGTCCATTGGCATATATTTAGGCCCAGCACCCAGGCAGAGGAGGGAGGTCCCGTAACAGAGAATCTGTCTTCATGTCAGCAGAGAATTAGTCTGCATGTCATAGCAGAGAATGAGGCTTCACGTCAGCCACCACTGCAACAGTCCATTGGCATATATTTAGGCCCAGCACACACACAGGCAGAGGAGAGAGGTCCCGTAACAGAGAATCTGGCTTCATGTCAGCAGAGAATCAGTCTGCATGTCATAGCAGAGAATGAGGCTTCACGTCAGCCACCACTGCAACAGTCCATTGGCATATATTTAGGCCCAGCACACACACAGGCAGAGGAGAGAGGTCCCGTAACAGAGAATCTGGCTTCATGTCAGCAGAGAATCAGTCTGCATGTCATAGCAGAGAATGAGGCTTCACGTCAGCCACCACTGCAACAGTCCATTGGCATATATTTAGGCCTAGCACACAGGCAGAGGAGAGAGGTCCCGTAACAGACAATCTGGCTTCATGTCAGCAGAGAATCAGTCTGCATGTCATAGCAGAGAATGAGGCTTCACGTCACCCACCACTGCAACAGTCCATTGGCATATATTTAGGCCTAGCACACAGGCAGAGCAGAGAGGTCCCGTAACAGACGATCTGGCTTCATGTCAGCAGAGAATCAGTCTGCATGTCATAGCAGAGAATGAGGCTTCACGTCACCCACCACTGCAACAGTCCATTGGCATATATTTAGGCCTAGCACACAGGCAGAGCAGAGAGGTCCCGTAACAGACAATCTGGCTTCATGTCAGCAGAGAATCAGTCTGCATGTCATAGCAGAGAATCAGGCTTCACGTCAGCCACCACTGCAACAGTCCATTGTCATAAATTTAGGCCCAGCACCCAGGCAGAGGAGAGAGGTCCCGTAACAGACAATCTGGCTTCATGTCAGCAGAGAATTAGTCTGCATGTCATAGCAGAGAATCAGGCTTCATGTCAGCCACCACTGCAACAGTCCATTGGCATATATTTAGGCCTAGCACACAGGCAGAGGAGAGGTTCATTCAACTTTGGGTAGCCTCGCAATATAATGGTAAAATGAAAATAAAAATAGGATTGAATGAGGAAGTGCCCTGGAGTCCAATAATATATGGTTATGGGGAGGTAGTTAATGTCTAATCTGGACAAGGGACGGACAGGTCCTGTGGGATCCATGCCTGGTTCATTTTTATGAACGTCAGCTTGTCCACATTGGCTGTAGACAGGCGGCTGCGTTTGTCTGTAATGACGCCCCCTGCCGTGCTGAATACACGTTCAGACAAAACGCTGGCTGCCGGGCAGGCCAGCACCTCCAAGGCATAAAAGGCTAGCTCTGGCCACGTGGACAATTTAGAGACCCAGAAGTTGAATGGGGCCGAACCATCAGTCAGTACGTGGATTGGTGTGCACACGTACTGTTCCACCATGTTAGTGAAATGTTGCCTCCTGCTAACACGTTGCGTATCAGGTGGTGGTGCAGTTAGCTGTGGCGTGTTGACAAAAGTTTTCCACATCTCTGCCATGCTAACCCTGCCCTCAGAGGAGCTGGCCGTGACACAGCTGCCTTGGCGACCTCTTGCTCCTCCTCTGCCTTGGCCTTGGGCTTCCACTTGTTCCCCTGTGACATTTGGGAATGCTCTCAGTAGCGCGTCTACCAACGTGCGCTTGTACTCGCGCATCTTCCTATCACGCTCCAGTGCAGGAAGTAAGGTGGGCACATTGTCTTTGTAGCGTGGATCCAGCAGGGTGGCAACCCAGTAGTCCGCACAGGTTAAAATGTGGGCAACTCTGCTGTCGTTGCGCAGGCACTGCAGCATGTAGTCGCTCATGTGTGCCAGGCTGCCCAGGGGTAAGGACAAGCTGTCCTCTGTGGGAGGCGTATCGTCATCGTCCTGCCTTTCCCCCCAGCCACGCACCAGTGATGGACCCGAGCTGCGTTGGGTGCCACCCCGCTGTGACCATGCTTCATCCTCATCCTCCTCCACCTCCTCCTCATCCTCGTCCTCCTCGTCCTCCAGTAGTGGGCCCTGGCTGGCCACATTTGTACCTGGCCTCTGCTGTTGCCAAAAACCTCCCTCTGAGTCACTTCGAAGAGACTGGCCTGAAAGTGCTAAAAATGACCCCTCTTCCTCCTCCTCCTCCTCCTCCTCCTGGGCCACCTCCTCTTCCATCATCGCCCTAAGTGTTTTCTCAAGGAGACATAGAAGTGGTATTGTAACGCTGATAACGGTGTCATCGCCACTGGCCATGTTGGTGGAGTACTCGAAACAGCGCAACAGGGCACACAGGTCTCGCATGGAGGCCCAGTCATTGGTGGTGAAGTGGTGCTGTTCTGTAGTGCGACTGACCCGTGCGTGCTGCAGCTGAAACTCCACTATGGCCTGCTGCTGCTCGCACAGTCTGTCCAGCATGTGCAAGGTGGAGTTCCACCTGGTGGGCACGTCGCATATGAGGCGGTGAGCGGGAAGGCCGAAGTTACGCTGTAGCGCAGACAGGCGAGCAGCAGCAGGATGTGAACGCCGGAAGCGCGAACAGACGGCCCGCACTTTATGCAGCAGCTCTGACATGTCGGGGTAGTTGTGAATGAACTTCTGCACCACCAAATTCAGCACATGCGCCAAGCAAGGGATGTGCGTCAAATTGGCTAGTCCCAGAGCTGCAACGAGATTTCGCCCATTATCACACACCACCAGGCCGGGCTTGAGGCTCACCGGCAGCAACCACTCGTCGGTCTGTTGTTCAATACCCCGCCACAACTCCTGTGCGGTGTGGGGCCTGTCCCCCAAACATATGAGTTTCAGAATGGCCTGCTGACGTTTACCCCGGGCTGTGCTGAAGTTGGTGGTGAAGGTGTGTGGCTGACTGGATGAGCAGGTGGAAGAAGAGGAGGAGGAAGCCGAGAAGGAGGAGGTGGCAACAGGAGGCAAAGAATGTTGCCCTGCGATCCTTGGCGGCGGAAGGACGTGCGCCAAACAGCTCTCCGCCTGGGGCCCAGCTGCCACTACATTTACCCAGTGTGCAGTTAGGGAGATATAGCGTCCCTGGCCGTGCTTACTGGTCCACGTATCTGTGGTTAGGTGGACCTTGCTACAGATGGCGTTGCGCAGTGCACACTTGATTTTATCGGATACTTGGTTGTGCAGGGAAGGCACGGCTCTCTTGGAGAAGTAGTGCCGGCTGGGAACAACATACTGTGGGACAGCAAGCGACATGAGCTGTTTGAAGCTGTCTGTGTCCACCAGCCTAAATGACAGCATTTCATAGGCCAGTAGTTTAGAAATGCTGGCATTCAGGGCCAGGGATCGAGGGTGGCTAGGTGGGAATTTACGCTTTCTATCAAATGTTTGTGAGATGGAGAGCTGAACGCTGGCGTGTGACATGGTTGAGACGCTTGGTGACGGAGGTGGTGGTGGTGGTGTTGGTGGTACATCCCCTGTTTGCTGGGCGGCAGGTGCCAACGTTCCTCCAGAGGCGGAGGAAGAGGCCGAGGCGGCAGCAGCAGAATAGGCCGAGGCGGCAGCAGCAGAAGAGGTAGCAGGGGGAGCCTGAGTGACTTCCTTGGTTTTAAGGTGTTTACTCCACTGCAGTTCATGCTTTGCATGCAGGTGCCTGGTCATGCAGGTTGTGCTCAGGTTCAGAACGTTAATGCCTCGCTTCAGGCTCTGATGGCACAGCGTGCAAACCACTCGGGTCTTGTCGTCAGCACATTGTTTGAAGAAGTGCCATGCCAGGGAACTCCTTGAAGCTGCCTTTGGGGTGCTCGGTCCCAGATGGCGGCGGTCAGTAGCAGGCGGAGTCTCTTGGCGGCGGGTGTTCTGCTTTTGCCCACTGCTCCCTCTTTTGCTACGCTGTTGGCTCGGTCTCACCACTGCCTCTTCCTCCGAACTGTGAAAGTCAGTGGCACGACCTTCATTCCATGTGGGGTCTAGGACCTCATCGTCCCCTGCATCGTCTTCCACCCAGTCTTGATCCCTGACCTCCTGTTCAGTCTGCACACTGCAGAAAGACGCAGCAGTTGGCACCTGTGTTTCGTCATCATCAGAGACATGCTGAGGTGGTATTCCCATGTCCTCATCATCAGGAAACATAAGTGGTTGTGCGTCAGTGCATTCTATGTCTTTCACCGCTGGGGAAGGGCTAGGTGGATGCCCTTGGGAAACCCTGCCAGCGGAGTCTTCAAACAGCATAAGAGACTGCTGCATAACTTGAGGCTGAGACAGTTTCCCTGGTATGCATGGGGGTGATGTGACAGACTGATGGGGTTGGTTTTCAGGCGCCATCTGTGCGCTTTCTGCAGAAGACTGGGTGGGAGATAATGTGAACGTGCTGGATCCACTGTCGGCCACCCAATTGACTAATGCCTGTACCTGCTCAGGCCTTACCATCCTTAGAACGGCATTGGGCCCCACCATATATCGCTGTAAATTCTGGCGGCTACTGGGACCTGAGGTAGTTGGTACACTAGGACGTGTGGATGTGGCAGAACGGCCACGTCCTCTCCCAGCACCAGAGGGTCCACTAACACCACCACGACCATGTCCACGTCCGCGTCCCTTACTAGATGTTTTTCTCATTGTTATGGTTCACCACAACAACAAATATATTATTTGGCCCAATGTATTGTATTCAAATTCAGCGGGATATAAATTTGAGGCCTAGTATTTAGGCGCTGGGTGACCGGTATGGATTTAGTGACAGAATTAGACTTGGAAATGCACAGAAGCGTGTGTGTGTGTGAAGTTATTCTGAATGACCCAATGTGCACCTTGAATATTATATACCCTTTTAGGGATAGATTTCAAATAGCTCTGATATAGCAGAAACCACTAAATTATGAAATTGCTAAATTGGGAATTGTATTTCAACCCAGAACAAAAAATGTGCTTTGACGGACACTAAATAACTTTCCCAGCCACAACAGGACAGCGTTAACGAGAGATTTAGCAGGATATAAATTTGAGGCCTAGTATTTAGGCGCTGGGTGACAGGTATGGGTTTAGTGACAGAATTAGACTTAGAAATACACAGTAGCGGGTGTGTGTGAAGTTATTCTGAATGACCCAATGTGCACCTTGAATATTATATACCCTTTTAGGGATAGATTTCAAATAGCTCTGATATAGCAGAAACCACTAAATTATGAAATTGCTAAATTGGGAATTGTATTTCAACCCAGAACAAAAAATGTGCTTTGACGGACACTAAATAACTTTCCCAGCCACAACAGGACAGCGTTAACGACAGATTTAGCTGGATATAAATTTGAGGCCTAGTATTTAGGCGCTGGGTGACAGGTATGGGTTTAGTGACAGAATTAGACTTGGAAATGCACAGTAGCGGGTGTGTGAAGTTATTCTGAATGTCCCTATGTGCACCTTCAATATGATCTACCCTTTTAGGGATAGATTTCAAATAGCTCTGATATAGGCAGAAACCACTAAATTATGAAATTGCTAAATTGGGAATTGTATTTCAACCCAGAACAAGAAATGTGCTTGAACGGACACTAAATAACTCGCCCAGCTACAGCACTAATGACAGATTTAGCTGGATATGAATTTGAGGCCTAGTATTTAGGCGCTGGGTGACAGGTATGGGTTTAGTGACAGAATTAGACTTGGAAATACACAGTAGCGGGTGTGTGTGAAGTTATTCTGAATGACCCAATGTGCACCTTGAATATTATATACCCTTTTAGGGATAGATTTCAAATAGCTCTGATATAGCAGAAACCACTAAATTATGAAATTGCTAAATTGGGAATTGTATTTCAACCCAGAACAAGAAATGTGCTTGAACGGACACTAAATAACTCGCCCAGCTACAGCACTAACGACAGATTTAGCTGGATATGAATTTGAGGCCTAGTATTTAGGCGCTGGGTGACAGGTATGGGTTTAGTGACAGAATTAGACTTGGAAATGCACAGTAGCGGGTGTGTGAAGTTATTCTGAATGACCCTATGTGCACCTTGAATATTATATACCCTTTTAGGGATAGATTTCAAATAGCTCTGATACAGCAGAAACCACTAAATTTTTAAATTGCTAAATTGGGAATTGTATTTCAACCCAGAACAAAAAATGTGCTTTGACGGACACTAAATAACTTTCCCAGCCACAACAGGACAGCGGTAACGAGAGATTTAGCGGGATATAAATTTGAGGCCTAGTATTTAGGCGCTGGGTGACCGGTATGGATTTAGTGACAGAATTAGACTGGGATATGGCCAAAAAATAACCACACTATTGCTGGTTAAATGCACTTGGTGATGGGCGCAGCTTGCCCCTGATGTAGTATATGGCCAAAAAATGAACAGACTATTGCTGGTTAAATGCACTTGATGTCACAGCTTGACCAACCACACTACTGAGGGTTAAATGCACTTGGTGACGGGCGCAGCTTGCCCCTGATGTAGTATATGGCCAAAAAATGAACAGACTATTGCTGGTTAAATGCACTTGGTGACGGGCGCAGCTTGCCCCTGATTTAGTATATGGCCAAAAAATGAACAGACTATTGCTGGTTAAATGCACTTGGTGTGATAGCTTGACCAACCACACTACTGAGGGTTAAATGCACTTGGTGACGGGCGCAGCTTGCCCCTGATGTAGTATATGGCCAAAAAATAAACAGACTATTGCTGGTTAAATGCACTTGGTGTGACAGCTTCACCCTGATGTAGGCTTTAGCCAAAAAACAAACGCACCATTGAGGGTTAAATGCACTTGGTGACAGGCGCAGCTTGCCCCTGATGTAGTATATGGCCAAAAAATAAACAGACTATTGCTGGTTAAATGCACTTGGTGTGACAGCTTCACCCTGATGTAGGCTTTAGCTAAAAAACAACCACACCATTGAGGGTTAAATGCACTTGGTCGCAGCTTGTGCTGGCGCACCACAAGACACAAAATGGCCGCCGATCACCCCAGAAAAATGTGACTGACAAACGGTCTGGGCAGCCTAAAAACAGTGAGCAATTGAGGATCAGCAGCTCAATGATCCACAGCTGCAGATCGATCAGTTAATCAAGTCCTTTGGAGGAGTTAATCTGCCTAATCTCGCCCTACTGTCGCAGCCGCAACCTCTCCCTACGCTAATCAGAGCAGAGTGACGGGCGGCGCTATGTGACTCCAGCTTAAATAGAGGCTGGGTCACATGGTGCTCTGGCCAATCACAGCCATGCCAATAGTAGGCATGGCTGTGATGGCCTCTTGGGGCAAGTAGTATGACGCTTGTTGATTGGCTGCTTTGCAGCCTTTCAAAAAGCGCCAAGAAAGCGTCACAAAAGCGCGAAGAAAGCGACGAACACCGAACCCGAACCCGGACTTTTACGAAAATGTCCGGGTTCGGGTCCGTGTCACGGACACCCCAAAATTCGGTACGAACCCGAACTATACAGTTCGAGTTCGCTCATCCCTACAAATGAGGAAAATGACCCAATAGCATTATGAGGGATCCAATTCTGTATCAGATCATTGAAATACGGCATTCCCTGAGTACTATAGTTATAACAACATATCCAATTATCTTACAGTATTTTACAAGACTTATCATTATTTGGGCCAATCATATCTGTCAACAAGAAGCAGATGGTCTCTTTCAATATGATACTCCAAGATCAAAATTCGAATTATAATATTATCAGTGTCTTGCTACATATGTAGACATACCTACGAATGTCACAGGAGATACTAGGTACAATATCTAGTTTAAATCTCCAGTAGACCAGATTTTCATAAAATCCACCAACAATAAGATGTCCTGCGGAGCATTTTAAGTAGTAGAAACCTAAGGCAATATTTTCCAGGGAAAAAAAATGTGCATTTCTAATTATATGAAATAAACAGTAGATTGAAAGCCATTGTATTTAGCAGAAGTGAAATTCGACAGAACAAAGAAGTCAGTTAATGGAGTATGAGCTGTGTAAATTGTTGGGAGAAGCCTGCAGCAAGCAATAACACATTAAATCTCCTTTCTGCTTCCAATAATGGACTGCAGACGATGATCATGGAGAGTTCTGGGCGAAAGGGATCATTCTCCTAGACACAGGAACAGTTCAAAGGGACATGAGCCACACAGTAATTCCGCAGCAATTTGACCCCCTGAAACGCAGTTAGAAATGCAGTCCTGCCCCTTAAAATCTCAACTACAAAAACTTGTATATCATAAAGACTACATTCTGTAGCAATTTCCTAGATTCCTGGGGTTAGAAATCTAGATTGCCAATGGATAAGTGAGCCTTAAAATCACATCCCTGCTGACAAAAATTCATTTCATATAACCGTCTCCATTTACTGGAATGCTGAATCTTTCCCATGGGGAAGGAACAAATGAAAATGTTATTTCTCTGCTCATGAACTCATACCTTTCTGTCTGCTTTTCACTGTCGGCAATTTCATTCTCTTCCAAATTTGACTAAAGCCCGTGACCTGAGGGAAATAATGTCTATATAATAATCTTCTGAAAACTCTAATTCCGAGTCATGTTTTTTTGGATGTTGCTTTGCAGTTTATGAAAATTGCAATGAGATATGAAATGTAAGTGATGTGATGTCCTTGCCTAACATCATCATTTTGTCTGGCGAACATGCGGCAAATAGTAATAAAACGCATCAGTTTCTCTAATCGCTTTGGACGGAGTGCTAGGCCAGGTGATATTCTGGATTCTTAACTGTCAACTAATCGACTCACAATGTTGATTTAGAAATGTGTTAGAATTGCTGTAATATTGTTGACTGACTGTTCTTATTGAAAAGCTAATTTCCTCAGAAGGCAAAATAAGTGGAGCGCTGCAAATCCTACTGACTTTGGATACGTGCATAGCTGTGGAACTTCATATATTAAAATTGTCCTTTTACTCAGCTAAATGAGTCCAGCGACTGCAGATGATGGAGCTCATGTGAAATAGATAAACTGTAATAATGATCCTTTATTGAGGGAGATGAACATTTTCATATCGCCACATTTCACAAGGTGTGCTGATGAAATTGGATATAATTTCATGCATCAAACTCAGTTTATCAGGAAAAAAAAATAATCATGACTTGACAACTTGGAACAAACATTGTAGTGTCATAAACTCTGTATCACAGCCCGAGAAATAGAGTATTGACGGAGCAAAAAACATGCTGTATATTGCTAGGCAGGAGAACCCAAATAAGAGAAGGTAAGTGATGAAAAAGACCAAGAAGTATCTATATCTATCAACACAATAGGGGAACCAAAAATGTTGGTTTCCTGATTATCCTAAGTCAGTGGACATTTAAAGGTTCCATTGTTTGTTGTATAAAATAAATTCATTAAATCATTATTTTATTAATTAAAACATTTATCATTTTGAAGAGACTCTCAGGATACTATTTCAAGTGTGCTGTCAAGCTGCGGTAAGTGCACTACAGTTACTGGGAATCGCCGGGTCACAACTATACTTGCTTTGGTTTCTAGCGGCGAAGTACAGGTGTGGCTGTGGTTACTGCAGGTCAGCTGTGCATATAAGTGTCTTAATTTAGAAAAAAAGATAACGTAAGAGATAATGGTCTTTATTTCAAAGGGGGTCTGCTAACTATGAACCGAATGGAAATGTTCTTTATTTATTTTTTAAGGAACATAGTGGTCCAATAACCATTTTAACTATGTGCAAAGAGTAACTGTTCATTTAAAATTGCTGTCAACTTAATGATCCCTATACAGTAAATTAATATCACACCACATTATGATGATATTTCTACAAGACCACTATGACATGATAAAAAAAAAAAAAAATCCTGAAAAGATGAAGGGAAAAAGTTGTTAAACTGCATAAATCATAAAAGTAATGCAATTCTACTTTAAAGGGAATGTGTCAACACAAAATGAACAATTGTTTGAACCACACTTTTATGTTAAACATTTATTTTTAGAATGTTTGGTGATTTTCATTAAAAATTTTCATGTCACTATATAAAAATAAAATAATATAAAATAATATGTAGTTTTTTTTTACAGTTGACACAAGACCTAATAATATGTTGAGACTTCCTGCTCTGTATAGGTAACTTTTCATTAGCCATGGCATTATCATCACAGGCAGAATTACATTGGCAGGATCCAGCATTCACAATAGATGATATCACAGCTTTGTGATATTACTCCTTCCTGAGCTCTGCACAAGTCACAGAACATGCCTAGAAAAATATAGGACTTAATGAGGTCCCCTGCTGTCTATTGTGACTATCACCTATGTGGCTGCTCAGGAAAAACATAAAAAATTGGTTTAAACAATAGGTCCCATTCTCATGACACATTCATTTCAAAGTGGATCAGTATTCTGAACTTGCTTCCCAATTTAAGGGCAGCATTCTACAGGAAAACACCTGTTTTACTCTTAGTCTAAACAACACATGGCGCCTCTCACAGACTGCAAAAGGGCACAAACCAGTAAATCCAAGAAGTGTACTCTCTGTTGTATCCTTTGACTTTAATGTGTGTGACCACACACCAGTGGCTTTTCATGGATCATGGATCTGTGGTGACACCATGGAAGCTATATAACCTATTTTGTCCATGATTACAGATCCCTTAAAAAAAAAACAGGGAAACAACACATGGTATCCAAGTTTGGTCTGTAATTTTCATAGATCTTTGTTAGAATTTGCTCTGGAAATTAATTTTCAGACTAGTGTCCATGAAATATGGATGGCACACGGAGAGCAAAAGATGAACACAGAGTGATACATCACCGACCATCTTGTCACACATGTCATCACGAACATATGAAAGAGGCCTTACTAATAAAATGTGAAGAATTTTGGCATAATTTGCACCAAAAAACTGACATACATGCCATTTATTTTTATGCCTTGTCAGCAAATGGGGCATGTAAGGGGCATGGCTTGTTAAAAAGGATCTTGGGATCTGGCTAAAGATATAAAAATGTGCACAAAAATTGTGGCACAAAGACAACTAATGCTGTAGGTGGTACAAAGATTCTTCCAGGTTTAGACTCTTTAGTCTTCTTCTTGTCCTATCTTATATTGTCTAGACCTGCAACATATTTAGTTATTGTATAGATGGCAGAAGTTTAAATAGGCTGTCCAGATTTATCACAGGGGCTCAGGCTGGATAAATCTGGTGCAGGGATAAAAATGTTTCTATGACTCTATACCAACTGTTGGTTGGCTTACTTTAAGACATACAATCATTGATATGAGGGAGCTTAAAATATAACTTTTACTAGTATACCTTTTAAGAAAAAAAAGTGCCACGTACAGATAATGAGGATATGGCTTAAAAAGTATGGAACAATCTTACCATTCCGACGCAACCCTGATAGGGATCAACCGAGCATGGTGGAAGAAATACACCTGTTTCAGTTGTTGCATGTGGTCGTTGGTTGTTTGGAGATGTAGACAGTGCAGGGAACACATATACCTAGTGATCCCTAATTGGGGATGGGGGCATTGCTATTGTGCGCCAGCCTGTCTATACAGAGTTCCTACCCCGCAAGGGGCGGCCCTGTCCGGAGCTGCACCTGAAAACATCATTTTGGCTGCCCCAGAGGTTCCCCCAACAACTTGTGGGGTCTTCCACCTAATAGGACCATTGCTGTCCTGCTCCTTTGTACCCTTAAGATCCACTGATCTCAGGATAGCCTTTTGCATATTTAGGATTTTTCCCCTGATGATAGACCACTTGAAACGTGACACGTCGGGAACTATCCTATAGGGCATAATAGGGATACCTCCCTATTTTAGGGTAAGGTATCCGGACAGGGCCGCCCCTTGCGGAGTAGGAACTCTGTATAGACAGGCAGGTGCACAATAGCAATGCCCCCATCCACAATTAGGGATCACTAGGGATATTAGTTCCCTGCACTGTCTACATCTCCAAACAACCAACGACCACATCTAACAACCGGCACAGGTTTATTTCTCCCACCTTAAACCTCTTAAAAGGTATACTAGTAAAAGTTATATTTTAAGCTCCGTCATATCCATGATTGTTTTTCAAATCAGACCTGATGCATGAAGTTTGCCCCTCCAACTCCCTAAAATATATTAAAGACAGCAAAGCTTCAATGGCATAAAAATAAATGCTACAGATTTGACACAGTAGATTTGCATACAAGGAATCCACATCACTTCACAATTCTTTTTTTTAATGCAATGCTGCACTCTGCAACATTTGCAAAGTTATGGTGTATCCTCAGGTCTCAAACAATAATAGTGTCTCCACATATAAGTGACCACCTCAGTATTGGTGCCAACTTAGTGCTCTCAACAAAGCAGTCATATACCCTTAATGCTCCTTAAAACAATACAGTACAGGGGGCATGTCACACTAGATAGTGATGGGCTTTTTTGTGCCCCCTGCTCTAGAATGGTTCCTCGAAGCAATAAAGGTGTTCCTTTGGGCCCCCAAGTTGCTATGGTGCCCCGTCAGTGTCTTACACTAAGTAATGGTGACCATAGCTATTCTCTCTCTCAGAAACGGTGCCCCTATTACTGTATCCTCTTTCTCCTAAATAAATTGGGCCACAAAAATAAAATCATCACCTGAATCACCTCTCAACCACTTCAAGTTTGCTGCATACAAAGTGGGATGGGATTCCTCAGCAGTTCAATGTGTCATCATCTCATCTGCCTACACAGGAGTTTCAGCCTAGTGTCTCATAGGCTGAAGACTTTTTTTTTTTTTTTTTCTTTTATTATACTTTATTGTTATAGTACAAAACTTTATATCAATATTACTTTGCGATATTATAAAATTCATAAACCCATCAATTATATTAAATGACATTAATTTCCCTTCGCCAATCCCCCACCCGACCCCACTTTGCAGGAAAAAAAAAAAAAAAAAAAAAAAAAAAAAAAATTTCTTCATGGAGAGCCTAAGGGGGAAAAAGGTTCTAATTAATTAACCCTATTCCAATCTTTCCAGAGTTTTTCCCATTTCAAGTAAGATCCTCTTTGTTTGTGCAGAATCTTTTCATAAGTTTTCACTTTCTTGACCAGGCCCAACCATTTGTTGTACTCTGGTGCAGAAGGGGAAAACTTTTAGGCTGAAGACTTAAAGTGGCCTACAGCCCATGAGGTAGGATGGAGAAATAGGAAGTTGATCGTATGCTGTTGTACCATACTATTTAACTGTATCGGCTTCCTGAGAACACAGATGCAACTGAAAGTGGTGGTTGCCTAGACATCTGGGACGCTAGGCCAAAGACCCAGCGCTTATGTCCTAGTGATTATCCTGTTGCACTTTAAAATACAAATTTATGGCATGTCTTAACTAGTCCAAAATCAATGGCCTGTCAATGCAACAGTACTATAATAATAATAATAATAATAATAATAATAATATATAATTATTATTATTATTATTATTATTACACCTATTAACAGTGATGATGATATAAATAAGACTGCAATGCAATTGACCTTGGATTACAAAAGTTATTAATAGTATTAATATTTTAAAGTCATTAATATTACAACGAAAAAGGTATTAAAATAAATCAGTTTAAACTAAATATTCAATTTTTTTTTTAGCAATAGATTAACACATGTTTTTTACTAGTTCAACATTGCCTTTTGACATTTTTTTTAAAATAAAATGAACAGTTCACCTTTATATCTAGAAACAAATAAGAATTCCAGGTAGTAAAATCTGACAATATAGCATGGGAAAGCTTTAAAAAGGAAGTAAAGTTGTAAAGATGGATATCACATCTAATTTAGTCTATATCAAGCCAGCTTTCTTGCTCCTGTTGGCACTCAAACTATTTTAAAAAATACAATGCAGTCAGATATGAACTTTTGAAATACTACCCAGGGATGATTAACATCCTCCAATGATTTAAATTAATATGATATTTAAAGACATCTTCTAGCAAAACACGCTACAGTATTTAGGCAGGCCTGCAGGATCCATGCAAAGAGGAGAGTTAATAAGCTGTGAAAGATTTTTATTTGTAAAGGGAAAAATACACGCACTGGTGACAGATGGTTCAGAGTTCTACTTGAGGCTTG
This sequence comes from Bufo gargarizans, assembly GCF_014858855.1. NCBI lineage: Eukaryota > Metazoa > Chordata > Amphibia > Anura > Bufonidae > Bufo > Bufo gargarizans. Next base: position 266,302,598 of record NC_058082.1, on the reverse strand, counting down.
GAAAAAATGAGGCTACAACAGATGATTCCAAATGACACTTAAAGTTGCCTATTACAATACATGAAGGAAAAAATAAAAACTTCCATTCTCAGACAAGTTCAGCAGTTCTTTGTTCCTCCCAGCATGTTCAATATTCTAGAATCTGTTTCTTTTTGATTTATATTGAAATTTCAAACCTTGGCTTGGGTCTATTTGGATGATAAATTAGAATTGAAATGTTACATTTTAAACTCTATTTTCAGTTTCTTCTGTTAAAATTATAAAGAGGGCTGACATAAAATAATTTTAATGATTGGTAAGCAAAAGTAGGAAACATGAAGTAATCACCCCTAAATATGTCTATAGTGCATTAGGGAAATCTTCAGATCCTTTCACTATTTTCACATTTTGTTATGTTGCAGCCTTGGGCTGAAACTGAAAAAAGTTAAAATTTTCCCCATCATTATCCACCCAATACATCATTGACGTAATTATTCAGACTCAGTACTTAGTTGAAGCACCTTTGGCAGTGATTATAGACTCTAGTCTTCTTGTGTATGATGCCACAAGGTTTGCACACCTAAATATGAGGATTTTCTGCCATTCTTCTCTGCAGATCCTCTCAAGCTCTGTCAGGTTGGTTGGAGACCATTGGTGGGCAGTCATTTTCAGGTTCCTTGAAAGACATCCAATTGAGTTCAAGTCAGGGCTCTGGATGGACAACCCAAGGTCACTCACAGAGCTGTCCCTAAGCCACTCCTATATTTTCTTGGCTTTGTGCTTATGGTCATTGCCTCATTGAAAGGTGAACATCTAGCCCAATCTGAGGTCCAGGGCACTATTGATCAATTATTCATTAAGAGTCACTGTACTTTGTCCATTTAGCTTTCATTCAACCTTGACCATTCTCCCTGTTCCATCGATTAAAAACACCCTAATAAGCATGACGTTACCACCACAAAGCTTCAATCTAGCGATTGTTGGGCAGTGTCTGGTTCCAACATGATGCTTGGAACTGAGATAAAAAAATCTGTCTTGGTTTCATCAGACCAAAGAACCAGAGAATCTAATTTCTTACAATCTTCAGGTGCTTTTTTAGCAAACTGGCCATTCTGCCGTTAAGATTATTGGAATGCTTCAGTGATGACTTTCTGGAAGCTTATACCATCTGGACACAAGATCTTTGGAGCTTAGCCAGAGGGACCATTCGGATCTTGATCATCTCTCTTACCAAGACCCTTTTCTCTTTGATTACTTAGTTTGGTGGAGCCTTAATTGTTCCAAATTTCTTCCACTTAAGAATTATGGAGGGCATTGTGCTTTTGGGAACTTTCACTGCAGAAGAAATTATTTTGTACCCTTCTTCAGATCTGTGCTTCGACAGAATAATGTCTCTTGGTTCTACAGGCTAATATTTCCTCCTCATGACTTGGTTTTTGCTTTGATATGCTTTTACAGCTACGAGACCTTATATAGACAGGGATATGTCTTTATAAATCATGTCTAATCAATTGAATTTATCATATGTGGACTGAAATCAAGGTGTACTTTTGTCCATGCAAATTTACATTTTTCTTTTTTTAAATATACATTTGCAAACATTTCTACAATTATTTCAGTTTTTCACTAAAGGGGTTTGGGCAGCCAGTAATATAGATGATCTATACTCAATGGTGATATATTGGAAAAGCACATCATATAGAAAGTGTGGTACAACCAGAAAGGGTTCTTGAACCCTATTTGAGTATTGAATTGATTCAGTGTGCACGCAAATATAAATAAAAAAGATATATCTTTTTAATCTTTAAGGAGATATTTATATATGATTTTCCATTGAAAAAGGTCACCATGGTGAAACATCATCGTCACAATCATCTATCTGAGGAACAATTCTTGAAATTATGAGTTATCTCTCTTTTTTTCAACTCTCTGATGAGACAATGGAAAATCATATATAAACATTTCCTTAAAGATTAAAAAGATATATTTTTGATTTACATTTGCACTATTGTGCACTGAATCTTTTCAATACTTTACTCAAGACATGTTATCAATATCTGATTGGTAAGGGTCCGACTCCCCGCACCCCAATCTGCTGTTTAAAGATGAGGTGGCGCTCATACGAGAACTTCTTCCTTTTAAACATTAGACTGCATGTCGTCTCGCTTGTAGTGGTGACACCGTGTAATTTCAAGTCCTTGTTATATTTAACTCCTTCTACCACGAGCCAGTTTTCACCTTCCTGTCCAGGCCTTTTTGAGGGGGCAGCGCCGTTCGGCAAGTATGTGGGAGGACATGTATTTCTTAGGAGGCATGCTGGGCTTGGAAGAAAGGCTGGCGGGGCACTGCAGGGGGGCGTTACTGGGCACTAGAGCTGAGTAATAATGCCCCTCTGGGCACCGTGGAACCTCATTTGCATATCAGAAACATAACTTTTTTATAAGAATGAAATGTTGAATAAAAGAAAGAAGACACATGTAGGTAAGAAGGTACTTTATTGCACATTGCTATGTAAACGGTTTTATATGGTCAAAATAGGTGACAGATTACCTTTAAAGCAACCCCAGTCCCAAACAAAAATTTCATTATACATTAGAAATGTATATTTATGTAGATTTTCATTATACCATTCCACTTGAATTATGGTGCCTCTACTGATCAGGTCTCTCAACTGTTTCTATAAGGCCTCATGCACACGACAGTTTATTTTCACGGTCCGCAAAAACGGGGTCCGTGGGTCCGTGATCCGTGACCGTTTTTTCGTCCGTGGGTCTTCCTTGATTTTTGGAGGATCCACGGACATGAAAAAAAAGTCGTTTTGGTGTCCGCCTGGCCGTGCGGAGCCAAACGGATCCATCCTGAATTACAATGCAAGTCAATGGGGACGGATCCGTTTGACGTTGACACAATATGGTGCAATTGCAAACGGATCCGTCCCCATTGACTTTCAATGTAAAGTCAGGAGTCCCTTTACTTTCACACTTGTGTTCATATAATGCAGACGGTGGCTCCGTTCAGAGCGGATCCGTCTGCATTATATTGTTAAAACATTTCTAACTGTGAAAGTAGCCTCAGATCCGTTTGAAAATTGAGCCACAGTGTGTCATCTTCAAACGGATCCGTCCCCATTGACTTACATTATAAGTCTGGACGGATCCGCTTGCCTCCGCACGGCCAGGCGGACACCCGAACATAACTTGAAGCGTCCCCATCACCATGGGAACGCCTCTATGTTAGAATATACTGTCGGATATGAGCTACATCGTGAAACTCATTTCCGACAGCATATTCTAACACAGAGGCGTTCCCATGGTGATGGGGACGCTTCTAGTTAGAATATACTACAAACTGTGTACATGACTGCCCCCTGCTGCCTGGCAGCACCCGATCTCTTACAGGGGGCCGTGATCAGCACAATTAACTCCTCAGCTGCCGCACCTGAAGGGGTTAATTGTACTATCATATCCCCCTGTAAGAGATCAGGGCTGCCAGGCAGCAGGGGGCAGACCCCCCCCCTCCCCAGTTTGAATATCGTTGGTGGCACAGTGTGCGCCCACCATCGGGCCCCCCCCTTCCTCCCTCTATTGTTATAAATCGTTGGTGGCACTGTGTGCGCCCACCATCCCCCCTCCCCTCCCTCTATTGTAATAAATCGTTGGTGGCACAGTGTGCGCCCACCATCGCCCCCCCTCCCTCCCTCTATTGTAATAAATTGTTGGTGGCACAGTGTGCGCCCACCATCGCCCCCCCTCCCTCTATAGCAGTAACCACATTGGTGGCAGTGTGCGGCCTCCCATCTCCCCCCCCCCCGATCATTGGTGGCAGGGTAGTTCCGATCGGAGTCCCAGTTTAATCGCTGGGGCTCCGATCGGTAACCATGGCAACCAGGAAGCTACTGCAGCCCTGGTTGCCATGGTTACTTAGCAATAGTACAATTGTAGAAGATTCATACTTACCTGCTTGCTGCTGCGATGTCTGTGACTGGCCGGGAGCTCCTCCTACTGGTAAGTGACAGTTCTTTAGCAATGCGCGCACAGACCTGTCACTTACCAGTAGGTGGAGCTCCCGGCCGGACACAGACATCGCAGCAGCAAGCAGGTAACTATGAATCTTCTACTATTGTACTATTGCTAAGTAACCATGGCAACCAGGACTGCAGTAGCGTCCTGGTTGCCATGGTTACCGATCGGAGCCCCAGCGATTAAACTGGGACTCCGATCGGAACCACGCTGCCACCAATGATCGGGGGGTGAGATGGGAGGCCGCACACTGCCACCAATGTTGTAACTGCTATAGAGAGAGGGGGGCCGATGGTGGGCGCACACTGTGCCACCAACGATTTCTAACAATAGAGGGAGGAAGGGGGGGCCCGATGGGGGGCGCACACTGTGCCACCAACGATTTCTAACAATAGAGGGAGGAAGGGGGGCCGATGGGGGGTGCACACTGTGCCACCAATGATTTCTAACAATAGAGGGAGGAAGGGGGGGCCCGATGGGGGGCGCACACTGTGCCACCAACGATATTCAAACTGGGGAGGGGGGGGTCTGCCCCCTGCTGCCTGGCAGCCCTGATCTCTTACAGGGAAATATGATAGTACAATTAACCCCTTCCGGTGCCGCACCTGAGGGGTTAATTGTGCTATCATATCCCCCTGTAAGAGATCGGGTGCTGCCAGGCAGCAGGGGGCAGTCTTGTACAAAGTTTGTAGTGTATTCTAACTAGAAGCGTCCCCATCACCATGGGAACGCTTCTGTGTTAGAATATACTGTCGGATATGAGTTTTCACGAAGTGAAAACTTAGATCTGAAAAAGCTTTTATGCAGACGGATCTTCGGATCCGTCTGTATGAAAGCAACCTACGGCCACGGATCACGGACACGGATGCCAATCTTGTGTGCATCCGTGTTCTTTCACGGACCCATTGACTTGAATGGGTCTGTGAACCGCTGTCCGTCAAAAAAACAGGTCATATTTTTTTGACGGACAGGATACACGGATCACGGCCTCGGCTGCAAAACGGTGCATTTTCCGACTTTTCCACGGACCCATTGGAAGTCAATGGGTCCGCGAAAAAAAAAGGAAAACGGCACAACCGCCACGGATGCACACAACGGTCGTGTGCATGAGGCCTAAAAAAAAAAAAGGCTGCAGTTTATTTTAGATTTTAAGAAGGAGCTGCTCTCAAAAAGTTTAAAACACACCCTGCGCTGGGATGAATCAACGCTGATGCCTTCAGGGCATGACACAGATGCATCACACAGTGCCAAGGTGGAGGAGGGGGTCTTAAATTTGGTGACAGCAGCCCCATTAAAAAGATTTTGGAGGCCAGGTGTTAGAGCCCAGCAAGGTAAGTTAGTGACACCAATATATATAAACAATAGCTACTATAAGGTGTTACAACATGTTTGTGGCTTCTGGTCTTTTAATGATGCCCTTGTGGTCTAGTCACAACACTAGAACAATGGATAACAGAGGCTGTGACAAATGAAAAATGTAGATAGCAAAAAAAGTTATAATTTATTTTGATATTTACTAGATCTTTCCTTTTTTCAAGCACTCCAAATCTCAAAACAAAAAAAAATAATGATCAAACATAATTATTGTGCAAATGTTATATAATTACTGGGTCAATAAAAAATATAAAATACAGTATATGTACACCATTAACAATTCCTAAAATCCTACTTTACTTAAAAATACACTTTAAGACATACGTACCACTGTCCATTATTTTATCTTAGGGGCACAAATAAGCACATTTTTGTGCCTTAAGGCATTATAATTTTATTTTATTTTAATTTTTTCATTGGTTTTATGCCAGTTTAATATTTGATTATTTTTAAGTTGCCGGTCTAGTTTCCGGTCCGTTTGCTTTCACCCCTTTGTGGGAGAACAGGGGGCTGGAGGAATTCTTCAAAATTTCAGATTTTGGTTATTGGTTACGTAACGGTATCAACAGGGTGTCTCACCTTTTTTATTTGGGTCGTTTTAAATCACTTTTGGAACTTGGTTTTACTGATAGGTCACCATTAGATTTATTTATGTATGCACGTTTGAAACATATATTTGAAGCCTCTAGGAATAGGGGTTGCATTTTCCCACGAGAGAATATATTTTTTGATTTTTGTGACGCTCAGAAGTACGAGAAGGTGAAGCTATCTAGATTAAACGCTAAACTCCGGATGGCACTGGCAACTGTAACACCTTTTAAAAGACCAAATAAGTGGGAGCAAGAGCTGAATTGCCCCCCACTACAGTGGTCCACCATTTATAAGAACGTGAGAAAGGCGACCGTTTCCAGTGCGCATAGGTTAATCCAATTTAAGATCCTCCATAGATTGTATTACACGCCCAAAACCCAAGGAAAATTCCCCCAAAATAAAGACCGGGATTGTTGCTGTCCTAAATGCGGATTTGTAAATGCAAACTATGTCCATCTGCTTTGGAGCTGCAGTAAAATAAGAAAATATTGGGCTGAGGTCTTCTTTACCCTACAAAAGGAGTCTTCAATGAACTATAACCCGGGGATTTTGATAGTGATCTTTGGAGATTATGGGTCAGAAGTGGAAGTCCCGCCTCAGGTCAGACGGATTTGGATAAGGGGATTGATGGTGGCTAAAGCTATATTGATAAAGTATTGGGGCTCTGTCTCCCCGCCCTCGACAAGGGAGTGGGGTTCATATCTTCAACAAATTAGAATATATGAGGATATTAAAAGGAAATGGAGAGTTGCACGCAGAACTACGTAGCTATATTTATTATATTTAATATTGATATTTTTTTTTTGTATTTGAATGAATGGAGCGGGCGACAGCCAAGGGGGGGGGGGGGGGGGGTGCTGATACAGTTAGTTTTTCTTTTATCGCAGGGGTGAACTTAGGGTGATGTGTAGAATTTGTTTATAATGATGTTTATGAATGACATACTAGGTACACCGATGTGACTGATATTGGTTTATGTATTTCTATTATGATCTGAAAAAATATATTATAATAAAAAATAAATAAAAAAATACACTTTAAGACATACGTACCACTGTTTTGTGTCCATTATTTTATCTTAGGGGCACAAATAAGCACATTTTTGTGCCTTAAGGCATTATAATTTTATTTTAATTTTTTCATTGGTTTTATGCCAGTTTAATATTTGATTATTTTTAAGCTGCCAGATGTTTAGGATAAAAGTTTAAAAAATTAGCTTTAGTCAAGTTGATAGATACAGATTTAGACAGACGAAATACATTGGCACAACACATATTGTAAGTTGTGGATAAAACTTTAATATTTTTAGCAAAAAGTATAGTAGTTGCCAAGTACCTTGAGTAAAATGAGTCTAATGCTCTTAAATGTGCACATAATGTAGTACAAAATAAATATAAGTAGATTGAGTTGTGAACAGTTTGGCTAATGTAAAACAAAATATATAAAACAGATATACTATGTACTATATATGCAATCAACCTGAACGATACACCATGTTGTCAGCTACAAAAAAAGAATGGCCGTAGGATGGTAGAGAAAAGATAAAACAGGTATACTATGACCTATATGCTAAAATATATTTATATATTGTGCCCCTTTGTGCATGCTGTATGAAAGGGGGAAGAAATTTAGTACTGTATGTCTTTTGTATATGAAATCATGCATTGTATGGTGTGTACCTTTTCTAAACAATTTGAGGTTTTATTTTTGCAAAAAAAGCAGGACTCCTGGTTTTCAGGCATATTAGAGATGAGTAAACCAGTCGAGATTCGTTTCAGATCCGGTCGCTGAATTTTTTAAAAGGTTTAGTTCTGGCCTGAATAGATTTGGGCTGAACCAAAGTTGTTCCAATTACCCTGAAAGTTGTTAAATAAAACATTCTAGCCTCTGTGGAAACTATATAATGTAAATAGACAGTTGAGGCATTAGTGGCGTGCCACCGCCATACAGAACGTGATGGTAGGCAGACAGCAACAGTGGCAAGATGGGGCACCGCCAGTGAAACTAGGTCTATGCATCCAGAATCAGTCTGAGCTATGAGCAAATCTCAGTATTGATGCAGTGATCATGTAAGTATGCTGCTTAAAGAAATTTAATCCCCCAATTTTTTTTTGTATTTCAACTGTGTGTAAACTTAATTCACATATACTGACGACTGAGAGGCATTAGTGCCATTATGCAGGCCGCAGCATGCAGCACATTTAGGCCTCTTTCACACGACCGTTTTTTTTTTCCGTTTTGCGGGCCGTTTTTTGCGGTCCGTATACGGTCCGTATACGGAACCATTCATTTCAATGGTTCCGCAAAAAAAACGGAATGTACTCCGTGTGCATTCCGTTTCCGTATTTCCGTTTTTCCGTTCCGTTTAAAGATAGAACATGTCCTATATTTGGCCGCAAATCACGTTCCGTGGCTCCATTAAAGTCTATGGGTCCGCAAAAAAACGGAATGCATACGGAAATGCATCCGTATGTCTTCCGTATCCGTTCCGTTTTTTGCGGAACCATCTATTGAAAATGTTATGCCCAGCCCAATTTTTAATATGAAATTACTGTATACTGTATTTGCCATACGGAAAAACGGAACGGAACAACGGAACGGAAACGGAAGCACAACGGAAACAAAAAACGGAACAACGGATCCGCGAAAAACGGACCGCAAAACACTGAAATGGACATACTGTCGTGTGAAAGAGGCCTTATACTGCTTAAAGAAATTTAACCCCCCCCCCCCAAAAAAAATAAATAGATTTTAACTGTGTGGCACCTGAGTACAAGTTGTTTGAGAGCCATTAGTAGCATGATGCAAGCTGCAGCAGCAACTGTACAGGATGTGATAGTAGGCAGACATACAGCAACAGAGGCAAGATGGGGCACCACCAACAAAACAAGATCTATTCATCTGGAATCAGCTTGAGCTCTGAGAAAATGTAATTTTTGATGCAGCAATCACATATGTATGCTGCTTACACAAATTTAACAGCCCCTCCAAAAATAAATAAAATAAATACATTTTACCCTTTTAAAAACCAAATACACATAAACAGACGATTGAGGCTTGATGCTCAATTTCACGTTAATACACACTGGTAGATTGCTGCCATACCTTGTTTCCAGTATTAAATATATATATATATATATAAAATTAAATGTAACAATCCCCTAAAAAATTTAAATTACAGCCGTGTGGAAATTGAATATATTTAAATGGACGATTGAGGCTTGCTGCTGAACTTCACCTTAATACTCACTGGTAGATTGCTGCCACACCAGGGGTTTTACTGCAGTAATGATGTATATAAGCAGCTTAATTAAATTAAACCCCCCCAAAAAAAAATTTACATTGTGACAGTGTGGAAACTGAATATACAAACCGGATTCCCAAAAAGTTGGGACACTAAACAAATTGTGAATAAAAACTGAATGCAATGATGTGGAGATGGCAAATGTCAATATTTTATTTGTAATAGAACGTAGATGACAGATCAAACGTTTAATCCGAGTAAATGTATCATTTTAAAGGAAAAATACGTTGATTCAAATTTTCACGGTTTCAACAAATCCCCAAAAAGTTGGGACAAGTAGCAATAAGAGGCTGGAAAAAGTAAATTTGAGCATAACGAAGAGCTGGAAGACCAATTAACACTAATTAGGTCAATTGGCAACATGATTGGGTATAAAAAGAGCTTCTCAGAGTGGCAGTGTCTCTCAGAAGCCAAGATGGGTCGAGGATCACCAATTTCCACAATGTTGCGCAGAAAGATAGTGGAGCAATATCAGAAAGGTGTTACCCAGCGAAAAATTGCAAAGACTTTGCATCTATCATCATCAACTGTGCATAACATCATCCGAAGATTCAGAGAATCTGGAACAATCTCTGTGCGTAAGGGTCAAGGCCGTAAAACCATTCTGGATGCCCGTGATCTCCGGGCCCTTAAACGACACTGCACCACAAACAGGAATGCTACTGTAAAGGAAATCACAGAATGGGCTCAGGAATACTTCCAGAAACCATTGTGAACACAATCCACCGTGCCATCCGCCGTTGCCAGCTGAAACGCTACAGTGAAAAGAAGAAGCCATTTGTAAGCAAGATCCACAAGCTCAGGTGTTTTCACTGGGCCAGGGATCATTTAAAATGGAGTGTGGCAAAATGGAAGACTGTTCTGTGGTCAGAACAGTCACGATTCGAAGTTCTTTTTGGAAATCTGGGACGCCATGTCATCCGGACCAAAGAGGACAAGGACAACCCAAGTTGTTATCAACGCTCAGTTCAGAAGCCTGCATCTCTGATGGTATGGGGTTGCATGAGTGCGTGTGGCATGAACAGCTTGCATGTCTGGAAAGGCACCATCAATGCAGAAAAATATATTCAGGTTCTAGAACAACATATGCTCCCATCCAGACGTCATTTCTTTCAGCGAAGACCCTGCATTTTTCAACAAGATAATGCCAGACCACATTCTGCATCAATCACAACATCATGGCTGCGTAGGAGAAGGATCCGGGTACTGAAATGGCCGGTCTGCAGTCCAGATATTTCACCTATAGAGAACATTTGGCGCATCATAGAGAGGAAGGTGCAACAAAGAAGGCCCAAGACGATTGAACAGTTAGAGGCCTGTATTAGACAAGAATGGGAGAGCATTCCTATTTCTAAACTTGAGAAACTGGTCTCCTCAGTCCCCAGACGTCTGTTGAGTGTTGTAAGAAGAAGGGGAGATGCCACACAGTGGTGATAATGGCCTTGTCCCAACTTTTTGGGGATTTGTTGACACCATGAAATTCTGATTCAACATATTTTTCCCTTAAAATGGTACATTTTCTCAGTTTAAACTTTTGTTCCGTGATTTATGTTCTATTCTGAATAAAATATTAGAAATTGGCACCTCCACATCATTGCATTCAGTTTTTATTCACGATTTGTATAGTGTCCCAACTTTTTTGGAATCCGGTTTGTACAAAAATGGATGATTGAGGCTTGACGCTGTTTCACCTCAATACACACTGGTGGATTGTTGCTAGACCATGGGCATTGCTGCAGTAATCGCATATGAATGCAGCTTAATTAAATTGAACTCCCTCAAAAATAGGATTTTTGTGAAAATGGGGGAAACAATGAAAGTATTTGCTTGTAGGTGGCTGCTTTTGCGGCACACCTGTACTTCTGATAGAAGGCACAGTCAGCCACAGGTCCTGTCTTCTCTTTCCCTGACTTGCTTCTCTCCATTGTACACAACAATAACAATTCTTCTTTGGAATCACAGACTTTCTCTTCACTTTCCCTGGCAATTGATTTTTTACTGTCCCTGATTTGTTTGTTTTTTTCACTCTCCCTGACTCCCTAAGATCCTTTTAATGGGAGACACTGTACATAAGACCCAACCCTCATTCACACCCGGCAAATGGTCTAATACTCATTTTGCTTGCACCTCACTGTCTGCTGGGTTGGCTCATCCAGGTGGTATATTAGCCTGGGAGACAATCAGGGCAAGCCCACCCCTTTTTCCTTGCAGGGTCATGAGAGAAGCCTTTTTCCTCCCTAGTGCGCTAAAATGGCGCTATGCTCTGTTTTAGTGGATTTGTCCAAAGGAAACATGAAAGGATTTGTCTGAAAATAGCAAAGTTTGGATCAAACCCAGTTTAATCTGAACTGGTTCGCTCATATTTAATGCATGTCCCTATTTTTTCTGCATAATATTCTTAAGGGGCAGTTCGTACAACGGCACTACCCTTTGCACTATAATTGGAAAACACTGTCGTAAACTGCACCAAAATTAGCGCAAAGTTAGCACAATCTGTTGCCTTTTTGGTGCAATTTTAGCTACTTTGCAGGAAATCCTCTGGAACTAGTTTGACAAGGGGGGGTTTCACTAGAAAGGGGGAGTGGTCTTTTATAAGACATTTTAACTGTGCCACAATTCTGGTGTACAATTCTGTCTCAAACTAAGCCAATCAATAGTTGTAATACAGATAGACGAAAGTGCTTAGTGATGCACCAAATTTATACCATCTATAGGATTAGCAACTCTGTCCCAATGTTGCAGCAAAAGACAGCAAATGGAAGGAAAAAAACATGACTTCTAAATTAGATTTTTTTTTTTTTCTTTTTGTCAGTCTATGTTATTTAGGGTAGTTTCAAACACAGCATTTTTATTCATTTTTTTCAGCTTTTTTTTCCAGAAAAATATGCAATTTTGTTTTTCCCACTTCTGCATTTTTTCAAAGCACAGCATGTTCTAGGTATGTAGATTTCTTCCTAGAAGAAGAGAATGCCTTGAAAAAATGCATGTCAACAATGTTTGCACAGAAAAAGGCACCAACAAAAAGCTTGCAAAAACTGCATAAAAAGCATGATGTTTTTTACATGCCCAAAAAAGGTACAAAAAGGGAATGTGAAATAAGCCAAAAGATTAGCAAATGTCACATGGGACTGCCATACTCACACTATTTAAACTGTAACAAGGCAGAGCTTAAGGGCTAACGCACACAAGCACATTCCCATGGTGCGGACTTCAAATAGAGGTCCGCAATGCACGGGCTTTGTCCATTGACTTGAATGGGTGTGCAATCTGCAAGAGACAGTCCTCACTGTATAAAGAAAGGACATGTTCTATTATTATTAAATTTATGAAGCACTTTTGTGGGCTTTCGATCCATGCTGTTTGCGGTCCACAATGCAGGCACACGGTACACACTTGTGTGCATGAGCCCTTATATTGTAGGACAACTCTAAATATCATCATTTACCAGAAGCAGAACTAATAAATACTATGTGTGACATTTATTATGCTGTTTATGCCACAACAGTGGTGTAAAAAAGTTGCCATTTTTGTCACACTCTTTGTATCAAAGTTTGTGACTTTTCCCCCTTCTCATTGCTTTTCTGAAGTGACGAGAAAAGGGGCATTGACAGCAGGCCAGGTACATTTATGAATTAAGACAGAAGTCTATGGCAGCTAGGAGGGGAGGCTTCTGTAGATTTTAGGCTACTTTCACACTAGGTTTCCGGTATTGAGATCTTTGATAGAGGCTCAATACCGGAAAAAAAAAAAAAACGCTTCAGTTTTGCCCCCATTTATTGTCAATGGGGACAAAAATGAATTGAACAGAATGGAATGCTCCTAAATTCATTCCATTCTGTTTAGTTGCATTCTCACATGTTGTAGTTTGTTTTCCGTCCTGGGATGCAGAGCAAGATGACATGACCCCCAAAGCAAGTCAATGGGGACGGATCAGTTTTCTCTGCTTCAATCTGCCACAATAGAAAACAGATCTGTTCATGATGGATCCGTCTTGGCAATGTTAAAGATAATACAACTGGATCCATTCATAACGGATGCAGATAGTTGTATTATCAATATCAAAAGCGTTTTTGCTGAACCCATCCAGTAAAAACGCTAGTGTGAAAGTAGCCTTATTCTGTTGCATGACAAGCAGCCGGATTTACCAAATCAATGTACATCTACATAAATTTGGCACATCCTCTGGCTGCACAGGTAGAATCAAGACCAGCAAAGAAAATGCCAGTCTTAAAGGGATCCTGTCATCAACTTTATGCTGCCCATATTAATGGCAGAATAAAAACGAGACAGGTGAGTTGATTTCAGCGATCTGTCATTTATAAGTTAAAAGTAACCAACATCACAATCATTGCAGACTGGGCCTGGAAAAGAGTCATGTCCACCTGAGAAGAGTCATGGTTACTCATGAATTCCTGCTCTCCCGCCCACCTGCTGATGGCTGACAGTCTTCTACCTAGTTTTCTCCCTTTCTCTCTAGGAGAGAACTGCCAATCATCAGCAGGTGGGCGAGAGAGCAGGAGATTATGAATAGCCATGACTCTTCTCAGGTAGATTTGACTCTTTTCAAGGCCTGGGCTGTAATGATTATGATCCTGGTTCTCCGCAACCACTTGCTTTTAGCTCATGAGTGTCACACCGCTGAAATCAGAATTGCTGTTACTAATTTATGCTGCCCTCAGTACGGTCAGCATAAAGTTGATGACGGGTTCCCTTTGATAAATGTCATCCTATGTACACATATAAAGGTCACAGTGCAGTAGTCTACATTTCTGCAGTTTCATAGAGATAGAGGTTATATACTGAATGTACAATAACTACAGTTTCACATCAGATCAATAGTAAAAATGGACACTGACCCAGCATTTCCATTGTTGCTTTGTCATACCTTTCATAGAATCCAGATAAAATACACAAGCAGGCTTCATTAAATGTTCATATGACAAACGCTAGTGAACTGTGACCATGTGATTGACTCACAAGTGATCACAGGGTTATACTGCTGGAGGCTTATCTGTCGCTTGGATTCTTTAGACCTTTACTTACTGAAAGGATTAAATGTTCAAAGCCTAGCTCTAAGTCAAGCTTCAAGCTAATCTGTCAATTTGTGACTACTAATGCATGTCAATAATATTGACAGCCAAAAGAAAGTTTCATTTAGAAATGTGAAACTCAGAAAATAAAATCAGGTTTCTAATTAAAATACATCAAGATTTCAATTTTAGTTCCATTTGGTCTATTTTAGAAGAAAAGTAAAACCACATTTTGATATTGAGATTTACCAGTACCGGTGCATTACATAATTGCCTAATATACTGGAACAATTCATGTGCTCATGCTAACATAAGTCTGTTTAACCTGATTTGTGTCATAAACTACATTCACGGTCACATGCAAAGTCATAGCTTGGATGGTTGGCATTATGGAGAACTAATGAACCCACATAGGACAGGGGCAAAGAAAGCTAATTAAGGCTGTATTGGGGTTTTTAAATGTATATATTTTGTTCAAGAACATTGTGGCTAATGGGGTTGATTGTGTATTTAATACTGATGACTAAAGTTGAGCGAACACCTGGATGGTCGGGTTCGAGAAGTTCGGCCGAACTTCCCGGAAATGTTCGGGTTCGGGATCCGAACCCGATCCGAACTTTGTCCCGAACATGAACCCCATTGAAGTCAATGGGGACCCGAACTTTTCGGCACTAAAAAGGCTGTAGAACAGCCCAGGAAAGAGCTAGAGGGCTGTAAAAGGCAGAAACATGTAGGTAAATCCCCTGCAAACAAATGTGGATAGGGAAATGAATAAAAATAAAAATAAAATAAATAAAAATTAACCAATATCAATTGGAGAGAGGTCCAATAGGAGAGAATATGGCTTCACGTCAGCCACCACTGCAACAGTCCATTGGCATATATTTAGGCCCAGGCACCCAGGCAGAGGAGAGAGGTCCCGTAACAGAGAATCTGGCTTCATGTCAGCAGAGAATCAGTCTGCATGTCATAGCAGAGAATCAGGCTTCACGTCAGCCACCACTGCAACAGTCCATTGTCATAAATTTAGGCCAAGCACCCAGGCAGAGGAGAGAGGTCCCGTAACAGACAATCTGGCTTCATGTCAGCAGAGAATCAGTCTGCATGTCATAGCAGAGAATCAGGCTTCACGTCAGCCACCACTGCAACAGTCCATTGTCATAAATTTAGGCCAAGCACCCAGGCAGAGGAGAGAGGTCCCGTAACAGACAATCTGGCTTCATGTCAGCAGAGAATCAGTCTTCATAGCATAGCAGAGAATCAGGCTTCACGTCAGCCACCAATGCAACAGTCCATTGTCATAAATTTAGGCCCAGCACCCAGGCAGAGGAGAGAGGTCCCGTAACAGACAATCTAGCTTCATGTCAGCAGAGAATCAGTCTTCATATCATAGCAGAGAATCAGGCTTCACGTCAGCCACCAATGCAACAGTCCATTGTCAGATATTTAGGCCCAGCACCCAGGCAGAGGAGAGAGGTCCCGTAACAGACAATCAGGCTTCACGTCAGCCACCAGTGCAACAGTTCATTGGCATATATTTAGGCCCAGCACCCAGGCAGAGGAGAGAGGTCCCGTAACAGAGAATCTGGCTTCATGTCAGCAGAGAATCAGTCTGCATGTCATAGCAGAGAATCAGGCTTCACGTCAGCCACCACTGCAACAGTCCATTGTCATAAATTTAGGCCAAGCACCCAGGCAGAGGAGAGAGGTCCCGTAACAGACAATCTGGCTTCATGTCAGCAGAAAATCTGTCTTCATATTATATAAGAGAATCAGGCTTCACGTCAGCCACCAATGCAACAGTCCATTGTCAGATATTTAGGCCCAGCACCCAGGCAGAGGAGAGAGGTCCCGTAACAGACAATCAGGCTTCACGTCAGCCACCAGTGCAACAGTCCATTGGCATATATTTAAGCCCAGCACCCAGGCAGAGGAGAGAGGTCCCGTAACAGAGAATCTGTCTTCATGTCAGCAGAGAATCAGTCTGCATGTCATAGCAGAGAATCAGGCTTCACGTCAGCCACCACTGCAACAGTCCATTGTCATAAATTTAGGCCAAGCACCCAGGCAGAGGAGAGAGGTCCCGTAACAGACAATCTGGCTTCATGTCAGCAGAGAATCAGTCTTCATATCATAGCAGAGAATCAGGCTTCACGTCAGCCACCAATGCAACAGTCCATTGTCAGATATTTACGCCCAGCACCCAGGCAGAGGAGAGAGGTCCCGTAACAGACAATCAGGCTTCACGTCAGCCACCAGTGCAACAGTCCATTGGCATATATTTAGGCCCAGCACCCAGGCAGAGGAGAGAGGGCCCGTAACAGAGAATCTGGCTTCATGTCAGCAGAGAATTAGTCTGCATGTCATAGCAGAGAATCAGGCTTCACGTCACCCAACATTGGAACAGTCCATTGGCATATATTTAGGCCCCGGCACCCAGACAGAGGAGAGGTTCATTCAAATTTGGGTAGCCTCGCAATATAATGGTAAAATGAAAATAAAAATAGGATTGAATGAGGAAGTGCCCTGGAGTACAATAATATATGGTTAAGGGGAGGTAGTTAATGTCTAATCTGGACAAGGGACGGACAGGTCCTGTGGGATCCATGCCTGGTTCATTTTTATGAACGTCAGCTTGTCCACATTGGCTGTAGACAGGCGGCTGCGTTTGTCTGTAATGACACCCCCTGCCGTGCTGAATACACGTTCAGACAAAACGCTGGCCGCCGGGCAGGCCAGCACCTCCAAGGCATCAAAGGCTAGCTCTGGCCACGTGGAAAATTTAGAGACCCAGTAGTTGAATGGGGCCGAACCATCAGTCAGTACGTGGAGGGGTGTGCACACGTACTGTTCCACCATGTTAGTGAAATGTTGCCTCCTGCTAACACGTTGCGTATCAGGTGGTGGTGCAGTTAGCTGTGGCGTGTTGACAAAACTTTTCCACATCTCTGCCATGCTAACCCTGCCCTCAGAGGAGCTGGCCGTGACACAGCTGCCTTGGCGACCTCTTGCTCCTCCTCTGCCTTGGCCTTGGGCTTCCACTTGTTCCCCTGTGACATTTGGGAATTCTCTCAGTAGCGCGTCTACCAATGTGTGCTTGTACTCGCGCATCTTCCTATCACGCTCCAGTGCAGGAAGTAAGGTGGGCACATTGTCTTTGTAGCGTGGATCCAGCAGGGTGGCAACCCAGTAGTCCGCACAGGTTAAAATGTGGGCAACTCTGCTGTCGTTGCGCAGGCCCTGCAGCATGTAGTCGCTCATGTGTGCCAGGCTGCCCAGGGGTAAGGACAAGCTGTCCTCTGTGGGAGGCGTATCGTCATCGTCCTGCCTTTCCCCCCAGCCACGCACCAGTGATGGACCCGAGCTGCGTTGGGTGCCACCCCGCTGTGACCATGCTTCATCCTCATCCTCCTCCACCTCCTCCTCATCCTCGTCCTCCTCGTCCTCCAGTAGTGGGCCCTGGCTGGCCACATTTGTACCTGGCCTCTGCTGTTGCCAAAAACCTCCCTCTGACTCACTTCGAAGAGACTGGCCTGAAAGTGCTAAAAATGACCCCTCTTCCTCCTCCTCCTCCTCCTGGGCCACCTCCTCTTCCATCATCGCCCTAAGTGTTTTCTCAAGGAGACATAGAAGTGGTATTGTAACGCTGATAACGGCGTCATCGCCACTGGCCATGTTGGTGGAGTACTCGAAACAGCGCAACAGGGCACACAGGTCTCGCATGGAGGCCCAGTCATTGGTGGTGAAGTGGTGCTGTTCTGTAGTGCGACTGACCCGTGCGTGCTGCAGCTGAAACTCCACTATGGCCTGCTGCTGCTCGCACAGTCTGTCCAGCATGTGCAAGGTGGAGTTCCACCTGGTGGGCACGTCGCATATGAGGCGGTGAGCGGGAAGGCCGAAGTTACGCTGTAGCGCAGACAGGCGAGCAGCAGCAGGATGTGAATGCCGGAAGCGCGAACAGACGGCCCGCACTTTATGCAGCAGCTCTGACATGGGGTAGTTGTGAATGAACTTCTGCACCACCAAATTCAGCACATGCGCCAAGCAAGGGATGTGCGTCAAACTGGCTAGTCCCAGAGCTGCAACGAGATTTCGCCCATTATCACACACCACCAGGCCGGGCTTGAGGCTCACCGGCAGCAACCACTCGTCGGTCTGTTGTTCTATACCCTGCCACAACTCCTGTGCGGTGTGGGGCCTGTCCCCCAAACATATGAGTTTCAGAATGGCCTGCTGACGTTTACCCCGGGCTGTGCTGAAGTTGGTGGTGAAGGTGTGTGGCTGACTAGATGAGCAGGTGGAAGAAGAGGAGGAGGAAGTCGAGTAGGAGGAGGTGGCAACAGGAGGCAAAGAATGTTGCCCTGTGATCCTTGGCGGCGGAAGGACGTGCGCCAAACAGCTCTCCGCCTGGGGCCCAGCTGCCACTACATTTACCCAGTATGCAGTTAGGGAGATATAGCGTCCCTGGCCGTGCTTACTGGTCCACGTATCTGTGGTTAGGTGGACCTTGCCACAGATGGCGTTGCGCAGTGCACACTTGATTTTATCGGATACTTGGTTGTGCAGAGAAGGCACGGCTCTCTTGGAGAAGTAGTGCCGGCTGGGAACAACATACTGTGGGACAGCAAGCGACATGAGCTGTTTGAAGCTGTCTGTGTCCACCAGCCTAAATGACAGCATTTCATAGGTCAGTAGTTTAGAAATGCTGGCATTCAGGGCCAGGGATCGAGGGTGGCTAGGTAGGAATTTACTCTTTCTCTCAAATGTTTGTGAGATGGAGAGCTGAACGCTGCCGTGTGACATGGTTGAGATGCTTGGTGACGGAGGTGGTGGTGGTGTTGGTGGTACATCCCCTGTTTGCTGGGTGGCAGGTGCCAACGTTCCTCCAGAGGCGGAGGAAGAGGCCGAGGCGGCAGCAGCAGAAGAGGCCGAGGCGGCAGCAGTAGAAGAGGTAGCAGGGGAGCCTGAGTGACTTCCTTGGTTTTTAAGGTGTTTACTCCACTGCAGTTCATGCTTTGCATGCAGGTGCCTGGTCATGCAGGTTGTGCTCAGGTTCAGAACGTTAATGCCTTGCTTCAGGCTCTGATGGCACAGCGTGCAAACCACTCGGGTCTTGTCGTCAGCACATTGTTTGAAGAAGTGCCATGCCAGGGAACTCCTTGAAGCTGCCTTTGGGGTGCTCAGTCCCAGATGGCGGCGGTCAGTAGCAGGCGGAGTCTCTTGGCGGCGGGTGTTCTGCTTTTGCCCACTGCTCCCTCTTTTGCTACGCTGTTGGCTCGGTCTCACCACTGCCTCTTCCTCCGAACTGTGAAAGTCAGTGGCACGACCTTCATTCCATGTGGGGTCTAGGACCTCATCGTCCCCTGCATCGTCTTCCACCCAGTCTTGATCCCTGACCTCCTGTTCAGTCTGCACACTGCAGAAAGACGCAGCAGTTGGCACCTGTGTTTCGTCATCATCAGAGACATGCTGAGGTGGTATTCCCATGTCCTCATCATCAGGAAACATAAGTGGTTGTGTGTCAGTGCATTCTATGTCTTTCACCGCTGGGGAAGGGCTAGGTGGATGCCCTTGGGAAACCCTGCCAGCGGAGTCTTCAAACAGCATAAGAGACTACTGCATAACTTGAGGCTCAGACAGTTTCCCTGGTATGCATGGGGGTGATGTGACAGACTGATGGGCTTGGTTTTCAGGCGCCATCTGTGCACTTTCTGCAGAAGACTGGGTGGGAGATAATGTGAACGTGCTGGATCCACTGTCGGCCACCCAATTGACTAATGCCTGTACCTGCTCAGGCCTTACCATCCTTAGAACGGCATTGGGCCCCACCATATATCGCTGTAAATTCTGGCGGCTACTGGGACCTGAGGTAGTTGGTACACTAGGACGTGTGGATGTGGCAGAACGGCCACATCCTCTCCCAGCACCAGAGGGTCTACTAACACCACCACGACCATGTCCACGTCCGCGTCCCTTACTTGATGTTTTCCTCATTGTTATCGTTCACCACAACAACAAAAATATTATTTGGCCCAATGTATTGTATTCAAATTCAGCTGAATATAAATTTGAGGCCTAGTATTTAGGCGCTGGGTGACCGGTATAGATTTACTGACAGAATTAGACTTGGAAATGCACAGTAGCGTGTGTGTGAAGTTATTCTGAATGACCCAATGTGCACCTTCAATATGATCTACCCTTTTAGGGATAGATTTCAAATAGCTCTGATACAGCAGAAACCACTAAATTAGGAAATTGCTAAATTGGGAATTGTTTTTCAACCCAGAACAAAAAATGTGCTTTGACGGACACTAAATAACTTGCCCAGCCAGAACAGTACAGCGGTAAAGACAGATTTAGCGGGATATAAATTTGAGGCCTAGTATTTAGGCGCTGGGTGACCGGTATGGATTTACTGACAGAATTAGACTTGGAAATGCACAGTAGCGTGTGTGTAAAGTTATTCTGAATGACCCTATGTGCACCTTGAATATTATATACCCTTTTAGGGATAGATTTCAAATAGCTCTGATACAGCAGAAACCACTAAATTATGAAATTGCTAAATTGGGAATTGTATTTCAACCCAGAACAAAAAATGTGCTTTGACGGACACTAAATAACTTGCCCAGCCAGAACAGTACAGCGGTAAAGACAGATTTAGCGGGATATAAATTTGAGGCCTAGTATTTAGGCGCTGGGTGACCGGTATGGATTTACTGACAGAATTAGACTGGGATATGGCCAAAAAATAACCACACTATTGCTGGTTAAATGCACTTGGTGTGACAGCTTGACCAACCACACTACTGAGGGTTAAATGCACTTGGTGACAGGCGCAGCTTGCCCCTGATGTAGTATATGGCCAAAAAATGAACAGACTATTGCTGGTTAAATGCACTTGGTGTGACAGCTTGACCAACCACACTACTGAGGGTTAAATGCACTTGGTGACGGGCGCAGCTTGCCCCTGATGTAGTATATGGCCAAAAAATAAACAGACTATTGCTGGTTAAATGCACTTGGTGTGACAGCTTGCCCAACCACACTACTGAGGGTTAAATGCACTTGGTGACGGGCGCAGCTTGCCCCTGATGTAGTATATGGCCAAAAAATAAACAGACTATTGCTGGTTAAATGCACTTGGTGTGACAGCTTCACCCTGATGTAGGCTTTAGACAAAAAACAACCACACCATTGAGGGTTAAATGCACTTGGTGACAGGCGCAGCTTGCCCCTGATGTAGTATATGGCCAAAAAATGAACAGACTATTGCTGGTTAAATGCACTTGGTGTGACAGCTTGACCAACCACACTACTGAGGGTTAAATGCACTTGGTGACGGGCGCAGCTTGCCCCTGATGTAGTATATGGCCAAAAAATAAACAGACTATTGCTGGTTAAATGCACTTGGTGTGACAGCTTCACCCTGATGTAGGCTTTAGCCAAAAAACAACCACACCATTGAGGGTTAAATGCACTTGGTGACAGGCGCAGCTTGCCCCTGATGTAGTATATGGCCAAAAAATAAACAGACTATTGCTGGTTAAATGCACTTGGTGTGACAGCTTCACCCTAATTAGGCTTTAGCCAAAAAACAACCACACCATTGAGGGTTAAATGCACTTGGTGACAGGCGCAGCTTGCCCCTGATGTAGTATATGGCCAAAAAATAAACAGACTATTGCTGGTTAAATGCACTTGGTGTGACAGCTTCACCCTGATGTAGGCTTTAGCCAAAAAACTACCACACCATTGAGGGTTAAATGCACTTGGTCGCAGCTTGTGCTGGTGCACCACAAGACACAAAATGGCCGCCGATCACCCCAGAAAAAAGTGACTGACAAACGGTCTGGGCAGACTAAAAACAGTGAGCAATTGAGTATCAGCAGCTCAATGATCCACAGCTGCAGATCGATCAATTAATCAAGTCCTTTGGAGGAGTTAATCTGCCTAATCTCGCCCTACTGTCGCAGCCGCAACCTCTCCCTATGCTGATCAGAGCAGAGTGACGGGCGGCGCTATGTGACTCCAGCTTAAATAGAGGCTGGGTCACATGGTGCTCTGGCCAATCACAGCCATGCCAATAGTAGGCATGGCTGTGACGGCCTCTTGGGGCAAGTAGTATGACGCTTGTTGATTGGCTGCTTTGCAGCCTTTCAAAAAGCGCCAAGAAAGCATCACAAAAGCGTCAAGGAAGCGACGAACACCGAACCCCAACCCGGACTTTTACGAAAATGTCCGGGTTCGGGTCCGTGTCATGGACACCCCAAAATTCGGTACGAACCCGAACTATACAGTTCGAGTTCGCTCATCCCTACTGATGACCTATCCTAAGGCCATATTACCTAGGAACGTGATGTCATTGGCCTAGGAAGAGTGGTGAGTTTTGTTCTCTTCAAATAGTTAATCAGCTGGGGTGCTGGAAGTTGGACCCCCACCAATTTGATATTGAAGACCTATCTGAGAAGATAAGGCCTTCAATAACAAAATCTCAGACAACCCCTTTAAAATCTATACCAAAATACTGAAAAATCTACATAGACAGCATTCTTGCTTTTGGTAGTTTGTGGTGTTTTGGGGCACATGTGACTTCTTTTTTTCAAAATGTACCATGCTCTGGGTATCACATTTTTCTCTGGCATTTTCCTATAGGCTTCTCTATAGGACTTGAGTCTAACATACTTAGTTATGCTCAAGCTCTGTTAAAAGATCAGACTTTGACCTACCTCCACCGGGTTGAACTACTGACACACTTTTTTTTCTGTTAGACTAGCTTATCTGCATATCCTATAGGACTGGAAAAATGCAATAAAAAAAAGCATACAATATAAAAAGAATTCTCAAAAGTTAAACTGATTATCCATTAAAGGAGTTATCCAAGTTTTTAATTGATGACCTATCCTTGAGATAGGTCAGATATTAGGTGTGACTTGCAGCAAATCTGCTGATCAGGTGTTTGCCGAGGTTGAAATGCTGATACAAGCAGTACAACTTCATTATTTACATTGGTCCAAACTACTAAAGATTATACTTTTTGTAATTGCTGAATTTGGTATTGCTGATTTAATCTAATATTATCGGTTTATCCCAAGGATTTTTACGGCCTTGTTGCCCCTTTAAATGCATATTTATATACAATGCAGTTCTTATGTTTCTTGGTCAATAATGTAGATTTTGCGTTTGATTTACTTTACATGCTTATTTGTAAAAGGGACATGTTTTTGGTGACGATTTTAGTAATGACAGGATATTAAGGTTTTAGGTGTTTTGGGGAGATTTGTCAATGCTTTTATAACATATTTGGGACTTTTTCAGCTTCTCCCCACTTTTTAAAAGTGGTAAGGAAAAGCAATGTTGCTAAGCCGGCGGAGGTGTGGCATTTCTAGACTTACTATAATTTATTCTGAAATATATACCAACTCCTAGATGGCTTAGATTACAGTTTCTTGCTCATGGAAAGCCGGAAAAGGTGCCCAATATATTGAGACCTGTGCCTCTTAATACATTTGTTGCACCTTACTCCACCACACATTTTACTAAGACTGCTGTATACAAGAAAATATAATCCTTTGTGTCTACAGAATCCTGAGATGTAAAATCTAGTTCTGTCTGTATCTTATTCTCCTATTTCCATCTTGTTGTACTTTATTTAGATAAATTTCATGTACACTATGAGTATATATATATATATATATATATATATATATATGTCAACATTCTTAGACTTGTTATTGTAGTCCATCAGTGAATAATAGCGTCCTAGCAGTGGAACAGCTCTCGGGTGAAGATTTTTTTTCCCCCTTTTTATAATGACATAGGTAAAAGGTGATGTGGATAGACTGCTGTGTCACAAATTGTCAGGATCTGATTTAGAGACCTTGCTTTTGTCAAGAAAGACAGTTGGGCGCCTGCTATAAAGAAGTACTGGGAATATTTTCATCAAAGGTTTGAATTGAAAAACAGTAGGAGGTAAATATCTGAGATGTTGCTAAAAAAGCCCTCTATATCTGAACAATTACCATTAACAGTGAATGGCATGAGTTCAATGATGTAATTCAATCTGGTGTCCTACATTTTATCAGACAGTAATTCTGAGCTGACATAAAGTCTTCATGGTACACAGTATCCTTATTGATATGCATTGCTTTTGTTTTAATTTTACCACCACAAACGACTGATATTTTCTCTTCGAGCTCCAGTTGTGCTCTAAATAAATGTCAAAGAGGCCAACAGAGCATAAATAATGCATTTTAAAGAGCCCCATAGTCTTCTCTTTTTTCTCATTAATTGTATGGATTTTATGAAACTACCCCTCATGGTATGGTGCCTTGTCAAGATAAAGGGACTTGTGGGCATCAGCCATGTTGCCTGGAGTTTTAACTCCTATCAAGGTGGGTTCACACCGCATGATGATACAGCCTATTGCTGGGAAGGAAGTGTTCCTTTCCGACAGTTGGTGACTCGTTCAGTGAAGGAGACTGTTGAATGTACATGCAGTGATCTACTTCACACTATTCTGATCGCTCGTCTCCATACAGTCATTGCTTGTGGGCAGCAGATCGTGCTGTCTAAACAGCAATATGATAATTGATGTGCCTACCCAAATGATAAGATCACCCAAGAGTTTTTCTTGTTCATTGGGTGATCAGTGACACATTTAGACGGGCAGATTGTCGGGAACAAGCATTCATTCCCGATAATCTGGCTGAATATCAGGCCTTGTAAATCCACCTTTAGGGTCACCTATGCCAGAGACACCATAGGAGATGTGTAAGGCTAAATATGCCACTTTTATCAGCAGTTTAGGAAGGTGTCTGCTGGTGATGCTCTCAAAGGTGATAACCGCATATATATTCATTTAAATAGAATGGAATAAAGCAATGCCAAACTATTGTATATTAGTAGGAAAGAACATCATAAACAAAGGGGCGAGATGGACAATACTAGGATTTCTCGAATCCTCTATTCTGACCTATTCTTGCCTAAGGCCCATGCAACACAACACTCATTTTGATTGATTAAATACTTTCTCTATACTAAGTGAAAAACTTAAATTGTTTTCCAGTTTTAATCAACACCCTTCAAAATAATCATTTATGAAGGTAGCTATAATTTTGTAATGTTCTATTACCTTTATTGCTCCTATCTTACTTTCTGGGTTATCACATGACAATGTCCATGTATCTGTTTCTTAGTGGCAGAGGACCGTCTAAATAACCAGCTGGGTGGGAAAAAATATAATTTAGCTGGTCATTGTTTCCTATAGTGTGCAAACATTGCCACCATTGCTGGATTGCAGGGTGGTCATAACCACTGGATATAAATAGTGTACAATGTCATGGAAAAATGAAACAAGCCAGCAGGGGAGGCAATATGGTTAATTACAATACATTAGAAAGTGCCTTGCATTAACTTTCTCTACATAATAAATGCATTTTCTGAAGTATCAACCCTTTAAATAAAGCAAGTAATTATATATCAAATCTCAGTAAACCAATTCCAAAAATTGAATTCAAAAGCACACAAGTTATATACGGTAAGTTTGAAAAAGTCTAAGGAAGGAAGACATATGTTTGCTAAATAATGTTATATAAACTAAAAGAAAACAATGTTTAAGGCTACTTTCACACTTCCGTTTAAAGGCTCTCACAAGCGGCCCCGAACGCATCAGTCCAGCCCTAATGCATTCTAAGTGGATGCGGATCCGCTCAGAATGCATCAGTCTGGCAGCGTTTGGCCTCCGCTCCGCTCAGCAGGCGGACACCTGAACGCTGCTTGCAGCGATCGGGTGTCCGCCTGGCCGCGCAGAGGCAAACGGATCTGTCCAGACTTACAATGTAAGTCAATGGGGACGGATCAGTTTGAATTTGACACTATATGGCTCAATTTTCAAACGGATCCGTCCCCCATTGACTTTCAATGTAACGTCTGGACGGATCCGTCTGAAGCTACTTTCACACTTAGAATTTTTTCTACAATATAATGCAGACGGATCCGTTCTGAACGGATCTCATTGTCTGCATTATATGAGCGGATCCGTCTGGGCAGACCCCAGACGGATCCGCTCTGAACGCAAGTGTGAAAGTAGCCTTAAAGAGGTTATCCAGGAAATGATAACGATAACCTATCTCCAGGATAGGTCATCATTATCACATCGACGAGGGTCTGAGCCCCAGTACCCCTGCCGATCAGCTGTTCCAGGAGCCTCCATAAACGTAGTGGGCTCACGGCAGTTCACCAAGCACAGCGCTGTACATAGTATAGCAGATTAGTGTTAGACGTAAATATTCTAATCCCAAATTTTTATCGCAAATATAGGCACTTTTAGAATTTGCGAAGATGTAGAATATAGTGCTATATATTCGTAATTGTGAATATTCTAGATTTCTTTTTTTCATCAGTAACCTCCCTTCTTGCTTGTGGGCCAATGAGAAGGCTGCAATATCTTTGTAAGAGCTTAGCAACATCCCTAGCAACCAATAGGAAAGTTGCATACCCCTCACTATATAAGAACCTCCCCAGCAGCAGTGTCATTGCTGTGCGCTGTGTTTTCATCTGGATCCTATTCCTTATCCAATTACATTAGATAGTTAGTTAGCTGATATACACAATTCACATAGTTAGTGGGAGATAGTCAGTGTAGGTTAGATAGCAATATAGTGTAGCTGAAAGGTTTCAGTGTGTTAGGTACTGGTAGTGTGCTAGGAACTGTTTTACTGCTGTCCATACATACATACTACAGACATAGTGTGATGTCAGAATAATACTTTCCATTCAGTAATATCTACTCAGAACTGATAAAATGTGAAGTTGCATGTATTGCGCAAAAAATATGTGCATCATTAGTGCAGATTTGCGCAATTGCGAAAATAATGACTGGAGATCCAGAATTTTAGAATTCGTGAATTTGTTGTGAATATTATGCGAAAAATTCACAAAATATTGTGAAAACGAATATTGCCTATGCCGCTCATTATTATTTCTGATCAGCCCCATTAAAGGAGGTTGTACGAGTTATATATGTTTATTATAACGTGTTTTATATCATCCTAAACAATCCTTTTGTAAATTACTTTATATTTCCTTGTGGTCCTGTTTCACCCGCAGCGTTGCGGGTCACGTGACTCTTGACGTCATCCACCAGGCTCCTGGCAGGCTTATCCCTGCCTGAAGGAGTGGCCTGGCTATGTACACGAAACTTCAGAGCCTGTGAGCCCGCCCCTTTCTCAGCAGCTTCCTGCCGGCCGCCTCCTATGAGGCATCGCGCATGCGTGATCACTCACCAGTGCGGCGGCAGCCCTATGGAAACAGCATTCCCATCACAAGTGATCCGGACCATAAGCCCCCCCAGGCACACATAGGTAATTCTATGTGCATATAAGAATATATTTGTCTATATCTATAAATCTCTCTCTCTCTCTCTCTATATATATATATATATATATATATATATACATACTATATATACAGTATATATACAGTGGGATGCGAAAGTTTGGGCAACGTTGTTAATCGTCATGATTTTCCTGTATAAATTGTTGGTTGTTACGATAAAAAATGTCAGTTAAATATATCATATAGGAGACACACACAGAGATATTTGAAAAGTGAAATGAAGTTTATTGGATTTACAGAAAGTGTGCTATAATTGTTTAAACAAAATTAGGCAGGTGCATAAATTTGGGCACCACAAAAAAGAAATGAAATCAATATTTAGTAGATCCTCCTTTTGCAGAAATTACAGCCTCTAAACGTTTCCTGTAGGTTCCAATGAGAGTCTGGATTCTGGTTGAAGGTATTTTGGACCATTCCTCTTTACAAAACATCTTTAGTTCATTCAGGTTTGATGGCTTCCGAGCATGGACAGCTCTCTTTAAGTCACACCACAGATTTTCAATTATATTCAGGTCTGGGGACTGAGATGGCCATTCCAGAACGTTGTACTTGTTCCTCTGCATAAATGCCTTAGTGGCTTTTGAGCCGTGTTTAGGGTCGTTGTCTTGTTGAAAGATCCAGCCCCGGCGCAGCTTCAGCTTTGTCACTGATTCCTGGACATTGGTCTCCAGAATCTGCTGATACTGAGTGGAATCCATGCGTCCCTCAACTTTGACAAGATTCCCAGTCCCTGCACTGGCCACACAGCCCCACAGCATGATGGAACCACCACCATATTTTACTGTAGGTAGCAGGTGTTTTTCTTGGAATGCTGTGTTCTTTTTCCTCCATACATAACGCCCCTTGTTATGGCCAAATAACTAAATTTTAGTTTTATCAGTCCACAGCACCTTATTCCAAAATGAAGCTGGCTTGTCCAAATGTGCTTTAGCCCACCTCAAGCGGCACTTTTTGTGCTGTGGGCGGAGAAAAAGCTTCCTCTGCATCACTCTCGCATACAGCATCTCCTTGTGTAAAGGTTGAACGATGCACAGTGACTCCATCTGCAGCAAGATGATGTTGTAGGTCTTTGGTGCTGGTCTGTGGGTTGACTCTGACTGTTCTCACCATTCGTCGCTTCTGTCTATCCAAGATTTTTCTTGGTCTGCCACTTCGAGCCTTGACTTGAACTGAGCCTGTGGTCTTCCATTTCCTCAATATGTTCCTAACTGTGGAAACAGACAGCTTTCTGTATCCTTCCCCTAAACCATGATGGTGAACAATCTTTGTCTTCAGGTCATTTGAGAGTTGTTTTGAGACCCCCATGTTGCTACTCTTCAGAGAAAATTAAAAGAGGAGGGAAACTTACAAGTGACCCCCTGAAATACTCTTTCTCATAATTGGATTCACCTGTGTATGTAGGTCAGGGGTCACTAAGCTTACCAAGCCAATTTGAGTTCCAATAATTAGTTCTAAAGGTTTTGGAATCAATAAAATGCACCTGCCTAATTTTGTTTAAACAATTATAGCACACTTTCTGTAAATCCAATAAACTTCATTTCACTTCTCAAATATCACTGTGTGTGTCTCCTATATGATATATTTAACAACCAATCATTTATACAGGAAAATCATGACGATTAACAAGGTTGCCCAAACTTTCGCTTCCCACTGTATATATATATATATATATATATATAGAGAGAGAGAGAGAGAGAGAGAGATAGAGGGAGATTTATATATATATCTATGTATAAATATATGTATTCTAAATATATATAACTGCAGTGCAGGGAGAGGGGCTGGGCAGATTGTTCACACCTACAAATATTCAGGAGGGAGAGCTCAGGGATTGTTGTTATACGCCCCCACAGCTTGTAAACAAAGGAGGCACTATGCAAAGGTGTTTATTTTATTTTATAAATCATGCTTAACTCATGTATATATAAGTCTAGATAAGTTTTGTAATCTTTTTCTTTACGTCACCTCGGATAACCCATTTAACTTCAAGGGGGTTAAGCCGCAGCTAGGCCATGTAATGATGTACAGTGATTTCACATGGCCAAGGAAAAGGCCATAGCACTAACGGAGGGGTCCTAGGTGTCGGACCCCCACCGATCTGATGTTGATGACCTATCCCGAGGATATTATTATTTATAAAAAATGTTGGCGTTGGCAGGGGCAGCCAATAGCAGGCTGCGACGGGAATGAGCCTCCCTAGCATCAACCTCCATGCCCGCACCCCCCACGGGAAGATGCAGTGGTGGCTGTGCTGGTATGAGAAGTGACGCAGGTACAGGAGAGCACGGTAAGTACAACCTCTGTGAGGGGCCAGGCATGTGGGGTGGGGGGGGGGCATTATAGAACTTGGATAACCCCTTTAAGTCATATCTGCATATGCAAACACAGAAAGACCTATACCTGAATTGACTAGTCAGGAAAATGGGGTTAATGCCCAGTTGATGCAGGGCAGGTTCATGTTCAGATACCTCTGCTTGCATCTTGGGAAACAAAGGATTTGGGGTAAACAAGGAAGTCTTGTTTACCCCAAATGCAGATGAATTTTTATGGAGGATATTTCTCATGTCTTTTTCATTAATATCAATGTATAGGGATTTCCGTACAGCATATTGCGATTTTTATCATGCACTATTCTTTCTGTTCCATTGTAAGGTGTTTTCTCAAAGAAAACTATTAATGTTTTGCAGACCGTTGTGTATCATAATCTAGAGGCTGAAATAGCCAGCTTTTCAGGACTAATAAAATATTGTACCATATATAGTAAAGCAAAGCGAGTGTAGGCAGCACTGCAAAAAAATTAAGAGACGGTGCCAGCGGCTGAAGAAACAGTCCAAGTTCCTGGAAATATAGTACAAAAATTCCACGGCACTCCAACAAGTAAAAGTAATTCTGTGTTTAGTCACCAGACAGCAAAGTTTTGGTCCTCTTTCTGGAACTTTTCTCAAGCAGTGATACATGTTCCGCACATAACTTGATTCCTCCGGAAACACCCTGATCGCATAGGATATTGTGGCGAGATGTGTAAGGCTCCATAATTACCCATATATTTTCTTTAAACATGTATAGAACACAATGGGTGATTGCTGTTGGCTCTTTAAATAATCCCTGTAGTGAAACTTTAAAAAAAAAAAACTATTTTTGAATAAGTGAGCATTTGACCCCTTTAAGAAGAGAGAATTTTACAGTATGCATTTAAAATAAATTTAAATTAACAACGAGTAATGCCATTATCCACTATATGTGTGAACAATCTTCTATAAGTGTGCAGTTTGTGGATCGCATCACGTGACCGGGACCTGGGAATCACGTGTGCGCTCCATTTCAGCTTCATTCAAAGAAGGAAGTGAGGGGTCACATGTGTGCCTCACATGCATTCTATTTAGAACGGAAGTTAGGATGCGCATCGCGCGTGCGCAGTATAGTGTATGCCACGCCGAAAACCTCATGGCGCAAGTGAATCCCAGCCGGTCCAAACAATCTGTGGGAGCATTTTTAAATCATGATTTTAATCATACCTGAACATTATCATACACATCATGGTCACCTAATTATTTATTAAGCACTTTTATTAATTTAAAATAGGTTTTAACAAAATGTCACATTATGATAAATTGTTTTGATCACTGATAATATTATATCCTATATATTACTGAACTTCTATGTATACACTATATAATCACTTTGTTTTGGATTTATTTGCACATAATTGTATAAATTATTGTTGGAAATTGGTTACTAAATTTATATGCACCCTGCACTTCAGTTAATGTATCACTGCTTGAGAAAGGTTCCAGAAAGAGGACCGAAACATTGCTGTTTCGGTCCCTTTTACTTGTTGGAGTGCCATGGAATTTTTGTACTATATATAGTAATATATAGTACAAGGTTTCTGTAAGATTACAAGGAAGGGCAGTTCTTCTAAATATTGCAACTCCTTTACATTTCCTGCTGTGTGTGCTTATTATTTCATACAAATATGAAGAAACATACATTGACACTGTGGCTCATGCAATACAGTGAGAAGTATGGCAGCTTTAAAATCTTCTAGTCACTTTATAATTTTTATAATATTTCTGTTTCATCAACTGAAATATTAATGTGTAGATCAATGGCAACGCTCAACAGGTGTATGTGAAATTATATCTCATAATGCTCTGCCACTAATTGCCAGCAGCTGCCAATGCCCTCAATGAAACATGATTCAAGAAGATGAAAATGATAAAATATAAAGCTTTAAAAGTGCCTATTTCCATTGAAATTAATTAGACGCTCAAAACAGATTCACTGCAAGTTATTTTGACCTAGAACTACATCTCAGCTACCAAGCCAACAAGATTGTTATACACTTGAACTCAGTAATTTATATGTTAGCTCCCTTGAGTATGACATACTCATTTTAAATATTAGAAATTTTCCAGTCCTGATAGGACATTCTTACTTATGTTACAGCCAATGGAATAATATTGTTGCTTTGACCTTTAACACTAATTTAGATATTGAATAGGAAATAATATTTGGCAAATTACATTTTGTAGCCCTCACAGTTACTGAGATAATAGCACTTGAAGTACTTAAGAACTATAGCAAACAACTCTAGTTGTGCAAAGTATTTATATCCCAGAACAGAATATTCTTTCTCATATTCCTTATGTATGATCTTGCTTTTGTTTTCTTAGAGACCATGAACTGCATTGCATAGTTGATTCAAGACTAAGTAAAACTTCCAAGTTTAATTTCCAAAAGCCTCTCTGATGTGGCACGGGAATCCTAAGAGGACCTGTGAATTCTGCCACCAAATCGTTAGCAGTAGAGCCTTAAATACTGTAAGTTGTGGAGTGTGGCCTCCATGGATTAGACATTTTCTAGCATTTCCCAGATGTTCCATTGGGTTGAAATCTGGGAATCTGGGTGCATAGTGAACACTTTTGACTTTTCGTTATGTTCTTAAAACCGTTCCTGAATAATTTTTTGCAGTGTGACAGGACACTCTATCCTGCTTGAAGAGATCAGTACCTTTAGTGAATACCATCACCATATAGGGAAGTTCTCGGTTTGCAACTACGTTTAGGTAGGTGTCACAAGTTAAAGTATCAGCCACACAAATCTCTTGACCAAAGGTTTGCCACTGGCATATTGCTCAGATTATCACTCTGCCTCTGCCTTCTTCTCATAGTGCATCCTGGTGCAATCTCTTCTCCTAGGAAAAAGACGCATAAGCACCTGGCCAACTACATGGGGTAAAAGAGATATGATTCAGACTAGCCCATCTAGTTCTACTGGTCATTGGACTAACTCTGCTGCCCATATGCCCACCTTTAGGTGTTCTGATGTGTGATGTTTAGTCAGTGCTAAAATTTGGGTGGGAATGGTGAACACATGTAACTGGAGATGCACATTAATTTTTGGGAAGCTGTATATTACTAATCCATTATAGTTTAACATATTTGGGAGGAATTATGATAGGTTGAGGAATTTAATTGAACAAAAACTATAATAATTTTTCTTTTAAGTTTTTTGTGTGTGCAAATTTGGGTTCTTGATACAGCAAACAGACTGCTTTCATTTCTGCAGTCGCTAGTAGTATATGCAGCCCATACAGTTTAACTTCATATGCATAATATGAGAACAGACATGATTTCTCAAAAGATAAAGCAGTTTATCCCTGTATAGTATGTGAATTTGCTTCTTTCTACCAAATGCATTGAATTACCCAAATTTGATTAAATGCTTTAAATTATACTTGTCAAGAGCTTAACATTCATATACCCTTGAGGAATATAATAATATTCAACATTATTCTGTTTCTTTCTCCTCTGTTCTTAGTAAATGAGCTTAGATTGTTAGTGCAAGCCATAAATAGTTTCTTCCCACACTAAGTGATCTCGAAGTCTATGGTTAATAGCATAAACAAGGATGTATAATCAGTATTTTGCCATATTGTGGGATAATGCAATAATCATATTTATTACAAACACATGTCAAAGCGAATTGTTACAAAAAAATTCTCTCATTGTCTACGCCACAGAGGACATCTGTTGTGTATTTATTTCATGTAAGCTAATAAGGCTTTTGGTCTGGCTAAATAAGTAAAGCAATTTTAAGAATAATTTTTCCATTGTACAATCCGAAACATCCACTTGGTTTATATTTGCCAAGCATAAATGTTGCGAGGATGCCGAAACATCTAGACATCTTAAAGTAAAAATATGCAAAAAAAATATGCTAGGTCTTATTATTTTCAAACAGTGTATACTTTATTTTGCCAGTAATCTTTCCAAGTGAATGCTTCAATAAAATACAATTTTTATTGAAAATAATATACAAATTAGCAATAAACAAGTTACAAGCTATCTGATTTGAGGGCTGTCATTACTTACTAGTAGACCTATACACTCACCTAAAGAATTAATAGGAAAACCTGTTCTATTTCTCATTAATGCGATTATCTAGTCAACCAATCACATGGCAGTTGCTTCAATGCATGGAGGGTTGTGGTCCTGGTCAAGACAATCTTCTGAACTCCAAACTGAACGTCAGAATGGGAAAGAAAGGTGATTTAAGCAATTTTGAGCGTGGCATGGTTGTTGGTGCCAGACCGGCCGGTCTGAGTATTTCACAATCTGCTCAGTTACTGGGATTTTAGCGCACAACCAATTCTAGGGTTTACAAAGAATGGTGTGAAAAGGGAAAAACATCTGGTATGCGGCAGTCCTGTGGGCGAAAATTCCTTGTTGATGCTAGAGGTCAGAGGAGAATGGGCCGACTGATTCAAGCTGATAGAAGAGCAACGTTGACTGAAATAACCACTCGTTAAGACCGAGGTATGCAGCAAAGCATTTGTGAAGCCACAACACGCACAACCTTGAGGCAGATGGGCTACAACAGCAGAAGACCCCACCGGCTACCACTCATCTCCACTATAAATAGGAAAAAGAGGCTACAATTTGCACAAGCTCACCAAAATTGGACTGTTGAAAACTGGAAAAATGTTGTCTGGTCTGATGAGTCTCGATTTCTGTTGAGACATTCAAATGGAAGAGTCCGAATTTGGTGTAAACAGAATGAGAACATTTATCCATCATGCCTTGTTACCACTGTGCAGGCTGGTGGTGGTGGTGTAATGGTGTGGGGGATGTTTTCTAGGCACACTTTAGGCCCCTTAGTGCCAATTAGCCAACGTTTAAATGCCACGGGCTACCTGAGCATTGTTTCTGACCATGTCCATCCCTTCATGACCACCATGTACCCATCCTCTGATGGCTACTTCCAGCAGGATAATGCACCATGTCACAAAGCTCTAATCATTTCAAATTGGTTTCTTGAACATGACAATGAGTTCACTGTACTAAAATGGCTCCTACAGTCACCATATCTCAACCCATTAGAGCATCTTTGGGATGTTGTGGAACGGGAGCTTCGTGCCCTGGATGTGCATCCCTCAAATCTCCATCAACTGCAAGATGCTATCCTATCAATATGGGCCAACATTTCTAAAGAATGCTATCAGCACCTTGTTGAATCAATGCCACGTAGAATTAAGGCAGTTTTGAAGGCAAAAGGGGGTTTAGTATGGTGTTCCTAATAATTCTTTAGGTGAGTGTATAATGATTTCACCTTAAATATATTCTTAAAGGGGCTGTCCTGCAATAGCCCCTTTGATATTTTTATAACCTGATAATTAAATAGGTTAGAAAAGTTAGGTGCTGGTCCATCCTCCAATATCTCTAATAATGAGTTGAACTAGGTGGTTAAAAGGGTTTTCCAGGTGTTAATTACTGTTTTCCTACCCTCAGGATAGGTCATCAATATCTGATCGCTGGAGTTATAACACCTCCACTGATCATCTGTTTAAAGCTGCATCCTCCCAGCTTACCAAGCACAGCACTGTCCTTTGCATAGAAGCTGTGCTTGACATTGCAACTCAGTCCTATTTACTTGAATGGGACTAAGCTATACTAAGGCTATGTGATCGATAAACGTAACATCACTGTCCTTGTAACAGCTGATGGGTGCTACAAGATGGACCTTCACCAATCAGATAGTGATGACCTGTCCTGAGGGTAGATCAGCAATTTTTCAACACACAGTAAACCCCTATAATTACAATAGGGGCTTTGAAATAGCACCCATTGTTCCTTTGTTCTTGGCAATGCTAGTGGTCCCAAAGGCTGGACTTCCACAGAACTAGCTTTATAATCTGGGCTACCATTTTGCTCTTTTGCCTTGTTTGTGTAGTTTTTATTAATAAAATAAGGCTCCCAATGATTAGCTGATATTACTTAAGGAAGCTGCAGATGTGCACTTGCTTCCACTGCTGTAGGTAAAATGCATTGCACAGCACCAAATGAAATCAAAGGGCTGGGCAAGTAATGTACAGTAAAGATGCATCTTTCAGAAGGAAAGCCACTTCAGTAGCTCTCAGGCTAGTAAAGATGCATGCAAAGCCATTCGACGATTTATTGATGTCAGACTGGACTTATTCTAAAAGGTACCCATATTGAACTCTGAAATGTGGCAATGTTTTTATATTGCCTTATGTTTTTGTTTTTTTTCTTACATGTGCATACAATACAGAAACAATTTGTGACTTCCTGTTTTCTGAAAGACATGACACTTTTGTAAAAAGTGGTTGGGGCATGGGCTAGAGGATTCAGGTTGTTGGTGAGACTTCTGTGGCCCAACACATTTTAAAATATGTGCTCCAGAAAATGTACACATTATATTTGAAACTTACATTAGCCCTTTGTAGGCAGAGATTTTATTTCCTGGCACAAAGCCCTCCCATGGGGTGAGCCAAAATTATTAAGAGGCATGTACTTTTAAATAATTTTGTCCCATTGTATGCTAGCAGAGTTTCTTATTAATATGGGTCTGGCATCATAAATGCCAGTTTTAATATATTCCACCAGTGATTCTAGATGTTCTAACCAAATGTGTCCAAAAATGAATAATTAATATTAATTTTGGTCACTTTCCATTAAAATTCGAAGAAGTTATAAATTTGTAGACCAACAGATCTACCATGACAATAATACAGTATATGTGCAGGGAAGGCGTTTCGGTAATGCTTCAGAAGGGCAACTGATTTGAATATTATGAAGCCAGCAATGGCAGTTTTAGCATTAAACATGTGGTTTATAAAAACCTGCAAGAAAGGGATTCATTGTGCCAAAAAACTTTACGACCAATATGGTTTAAAATAGAAAGTTGTGCTGCAGTAGAAAATTCAGTATTAAGTTTGTACCAGTGGATGATTCCTGATTTTGTTCTGTGCACGCTGCTTTTAGGTAACAAAAAAAGTGTTTATTTTTCATTCTTCATTGTACCTATATAGCTCTCATATTCTTTATGATATTTAAAGTGGATTTGTCAGCTATAGGCACATACCATATAAACGGCAGCTTGTCAATTATTGTCCAAAGGGGTAAGGAGGTGTGTTATCCCTTCATCAATTACCAGACTCATAACTATGAGTTTGCAATATTTTCCCAGCATTTCTAGTAGCCACGTTCTAGTGGCACAACATTTTTTGGAGTACACACTGGTAGCTATAATATTGTCTTACATAGGGCAGGATATAAGCCCACATATAATCTATGTGCAATCCACATTTGCTCCACTATTCCAAAGCCACAATTGTTAGCAATTTGCTATCACACAATTGTAATAGAGAAGTACTTCCACTTTAATAATAACTTTTATAGGTTTAAAAGTGTTGTCCCACTTAAAGTATAACTCCAGTAAGAATAAAAACTCCACCTCACGGTGCTCTTAGATCCTTATGTGCAGACCCTTTCACTTCAAATCTCAGCCATGTTCTGCAGAATTCTCAGTGTTCCCAATTCATTGCCAAGAAGTTGTTATGATTGTCATGGCAGCTGCTTTGCCATATTTTTTTTAAATTGATTATCTTTATTAATTAATATATCAAAAACACTACAATTACAAATAGAAAGAAGGATGCAATTCCCCCCCAGCCCCGATTCCCTAACCCCTCCCCTCCTACCTGTGGTGCGTCAAAAAAAAAAATAAAAAAATTAATATCGCAACTAATCAGGTCCTCCAACCAGCCCATATCTTAATCCACTTCTCCTCAGCTTCCCTCTGTCTATACATGATTTTCTCATAGTTTTTTACCTTATTAATTAAATTTATCCATGTATTTATATCTGGAGTATATCGAGCAAACCAGGTCCGACTGATCAGCACTCTGGCCAACATCAGTATCCTACTCAGGAGGATCTTTTGATAGTTATGATTATTTAGTTTGGAAAGATCATTAAGCACAAGTACTTGTAATTCAAAGGGGATTCGAATTTTTAGTTTATACATAATACAATTATTTATAGCATTCCAGTATTTTATGAGTTCTGGACAGGTCCATATCATATGAAGAAAATCCGCTCCTGCAGTGTCGCATTTAGGGCAGTTAGACGTGTCTCTTAATCCACACTTATTCATCCATAAAGGAGTGATATATAATCTATGGCCATATTAGAAATATGTTGGAGCTGCAGTTCGGTCCTAGACACTCTGGGGGTCATTATGACCAGATATACGCCACACGGATAAAGCGTAGAAATATATCTAAATGTAAGACATCTCAAAAGCTGTCTTACATTTAGAAATGGCGCTGGATGTGCCAAAGTTATGTAGAGGCCACCGCCAGCTATAGGGGATATTAAGACTGGCGTCTATCTTTAAGGCCCCTTTCACACGAGCAAGTTTTCTATCCAGACGTGATGAATGTAGTTAATGCATAGTATACGGACTGAATCCTGACCCAATCGTTTTAATGGGTATGTGCGTTTTTCACGCATCATCTTTGGGTTCAGGAAATACTGTGCTGCGTGTTTTTCACGCAGCTCTGTCCTTATAAAAATGAATGGGGCTTGTGTGAAATGCACTGTGCCCAGAAGACATCTGGACGCAATGCATTTTTCACTGATGGTTGCTAGGAAATATACATTTATTATTCAGTTTTTCTTCACCGTCGTGAAAAATGCACGCAATAACAGAAAAAACTGATAGAGCTTGCACGCAAAGCCATTAGTTTTAGTCGGAACAGTTTCTGACACAATACATATTGCTCATGTGAAAAAGGCCTAAACCTATAGCTACTGTTACAATTGCCAATTCCAACATTGCAGAGAGTGGAAGAAAGGCTACCAGCTTGAATCAATAGTGATGCTGCTGTAATCTTAGGATTTTATAGGCTTTTATGTTGTCTACAGACATACCAACAGCCTGGTGTTCCCTCTTTGGGTAACCTATTTAGTTTATTTCCCTTCTCTTCCTTCCAAACAGCATAGAACAATGTTTTTTAATTGTAGATAGAACCTTGAATTTACACATTGACAGCATATCCTAAAGATCGTTGTCTAATTAGTGGGTGTGTGAATGTTGTGATGCCAGTCAATCTCTAGAATGATGTGTAGGCAGTGTATTGCTTTTTACAGAGGTCCCATGGCAGTCCATTATAGGCAATGGAGGCAATACTATGTGGCCTCTGAGATGCCGAGCATAGCCACCTGGAGCATGAGGGGCATAGTGCTTTCCAAAAACTGCTATAACTTTGTATTCAAAATGAATGGTTGTTACATTAGTTGAAACTTCATCCACTTGAACATCAATGAAATATCCAAATAATATTCCATAGATATTATTTGTGAGATAATATTTTTAAGTTATTTCTTTAGCCTGTAAAATGTTTTGATGGCTATTGAAAACTGAACAGTGAGTGATAAACAGAGTGTTAATGGTTTTTCATTATGTCTATCCCAGCAATAACTATCTATGACTGCAAATATCATAGATACCAAGAGTATAAAATAAGAAATGTGTGCAGTTAAGCTCTAAACAAGACATAACTGTACTGATTTTCACTGTATCCATTTTTCCATTTTCTCATTGATTACTCTTTCAAAAATCTCTCTGTCTACAAAACAGTATAGACGTTGTAAAATATAGAGACTTTGACACTCTACTGGAGTTGGGATTTATTCCAAGTAACCAATCTCAATTCAGTATGGTGCAAAAGACTAACAGATGGCATTTCTTATGTTCACCAAGCTTCCAAAATAGGAATCTGTGAAAATGATGACACTGATTACTCTTGCATACATACACAGCCTGCTCTGTTTTACTACTTTGCATTTTGTGAGCATAATGTTAGATTAAAGACTCATGCAATTTAATGTTATGTTCATACATCATAAAATAGCTGATAAGTAATGTCTAGAATACAAATTACAACATTATGTATCATTCAATAATGCAAATCCATAGTCACTACTAAATGTACTGTACATAGATCATAGATAGATAGATAGATAGATAGATAGATAGATAGATAAAGAAACAACAGCACCGTCACAAACAGATGAAAGCAATAGGTACAATTCCTTTGGCTGATAGTCCAGAGATATAACTTGAAAAAAATAAGGTAGCAGTCCTATGTGAATAAATAGGTGATGGGCCTGCTTTATTACCCCAGATTGCAACATTTCAGCCCAGCTCAATGTGGTCCCATTGAGCTGGGCTGAAAGGTTGCAATCTGTTATAATAATAAAGCAGGCCCATCACCTTCTTATCCCCATTGGAGTGCTGCCTCATTTTTTTTTCAAGATAGATAGATAGACCAAATCTATTATCGAATATTGCGGCTGATTCTATTTCACCTTTGTAAACCTACCTACTGTATCTGTAGTAAAAATCAAAGGTTTAAGCAGCTCTCACCTGCCGAGGATTCCACTATGTAGCACGGAACAACTCCTTCACCCGAATCAGGAGAAATACAGAAGTATGAAGAAAAAAGGGATTTTGTCCAGCTTGTAATTGTGGTAATCCAGAGGCTTAATTCAATAATCACATAGGTATAAAATCCAGGTACAAGAAAGCAGGTCTACATGTTTTGGGCCCAATTCAATTTTATCCCTTACTCATGACAAATTTCAAATACACTGTGAGTTGTTCTTATAGAGAAGAGGGGGAGGCTCCCACACCTGAAACAATCAGGCTGAGAGTCAATCCCTACTCTCCACAAGTGTGCACATAGATAAAAACATACCAAAATTAATCAATATAGTCTATATAAAACAAAAGTTTAAAGGAATGGAACAAACAGGGAAGAAAGGAAGAGGAAGAAAAGAGAAAAAAAAAATTAAATAAACAAAAAGCTGGATATACAATTAATACTGTAGAATGAGATCCAGCCTTTTATTTAGGCCTCGTGGTTGGCGACTTTCTAATCGGAAAATCCAATAAGATTCTCTATTTAAGAGTTTCCTTTTTCTTTCACCACCTCTTATTGGTTTTTTAACCTTTTCAATACCCTGTACTGACATATAGGAGACATCACCACCATGTATTATAGCAAAATGAAGGCTTGCCGCAGATATATTGCGGCTCTCGTGGTGCGGTATGTCTGATATATGTTTTCTAATGCGTGTTTTTATTGCATTAGTCGTACATCCTACATATTGCAACTTGCACCTTGTGCATGTTATACAATAAATTGCATAGGTAGTATTGCAGTGAAGGAAAGATTGTCTTTTAAAAACCTGGCCATTAACGCTGGACTCAAAACTTTGACAGATTTTCATATGTCTACAGCAAGTGCAAATGGAGTGACCACATTTATAATTCCCTTTTGTTGACAACCAGGTATTCTGAAGTGTACGGGACTTTAAATTTTTGAAGAGAGATGGACATGTGATTATTGAATAAAGCCTCTGGATTACCACAATTACAAGCTGGACAAATCCCTTTTTTCTTCATACCTACTGTATCTATACCATTGGAATGGATAGTCAAGAATCCTGGAATATATCTGCATCCCCAAAAATTAATGATTGCATTACATGATGATCTGACCTACCAAATTAAATGTATTTGTGGTCCTGTTTCCATGGTCATGGTTCCAGCCCATCAAGGCAAGTCAGAAGCACCTCAGTGCCTCATCAAGTTTCACAGGAAATAGTTTAGAAGAAAGTTTTCACTTTTTGGATAGTGGTTAGCTTTAACTATTAATGACTAAAGAGTGTATCATATGAATGGATTTAACATAAACAAATGCATAGTGTACTTCCTATGACAATCTCACCCTTATGTTTTCATCTCACCATCTCAGTGTATGAATTATGAAGTGTGAATATATTTTTTTTAAATCTTCATAGAGTGCCCATAGAAATAAAGTATTTCATTTTAATATCAATGATTATTAGGGTTGAATGAACCCGAACTGCAAAGTTCGGATTCGTACCGAACTTTGCGAGTTCGGGTACCCAGACCCAAACCCGGACTTTTTCACTGAAGTTAGGGTTCAGGTTCGGTGTTCGGGTGATTTTATTATTTTCTGTTATAACATGGTTAAGACTAAAGACTAAATAAATGAATACTGAATACTAAATAAATGGCCATCGAGGGGTTAAAAATTATTTTAAAAAAAACCCGAACTTTGAGCTGAGGTTCAGCCGAACCTGGCGATCCCGAACTTCCACGGGTTCTCTCATCCCTAGTAATTATCATTATATTCTGTATTTTCTAGTACTATAATGTATAAACAAGACTCATGGAATCAATTACCAAAGTCGTAAAATTCAACATTAACTGAATAATTGACCTACTAATCCACTTTTTCCTAAATAATCTCACTCCAAAGACTTAAAACCCGATATTACCTGAAGAATTGACCTCCCAAGTTTTCCTTTACCTTACTTACTGTTTCCAAGGTCACGGGTCCAGACTCCAGCCTATTGACACCAGTCAGCAGGCTTCCTAGGGTAGTGTAATTGCTCATACTATAGGCATCACAAAAATATTGATTGGCTTCAACTACGGACTGAATAGTGCAGAATTGAACATATGGTGCAACTTCACTCATATAAATGCAACCTCACTCATATATTCTTGCTAACATCTTCTGTACATACATTCACTATGAAGTGTGATTTTTTTTTTGTTTGTTCAGTTCATGCTTATATACCCAAGGGAATGCCAATAGAAACTACAAATTTGAGTTGAGTAACAGTGATTATTATTACACATGTCTTCAGTTTCTTAAATGGTAATCATTAGGATCAGAAATTATCAAATCTTTGCATGGATTCTCCAAAAAGTGAATTACTCATTGACTGGAAAGACGCTACAATTATTTGGAAATTGATATAAAATGATTATCATTTTATATTCATTACATTAAATATTAACACACATTTCAAGATTCATATATTCATCAGTTTTTTTTATTTAATTGTAAAATTATGTATGTATCCCAATGACCACTTACCTTTCTAAAATACTACAATATGCACTTTGAAGACAATTGGCACAGTTGAGTTTGTCATTAACATGGATCAGTTTGCCCAGCTTCAATTAAAACTATTAACTTGGAAAATAATTTCAACCATTTATTTCCAAGATATATATTTTTGTAGATAGTTATATTTACATATATAACATGGTAAACTACTACAGTTCTATCAATACACATTAGCAATGCCGTGGTCTCATAGGGTATATTGAAAAAATTTACACTTACAAAGTAGCCGGTTCCCAAACTGGAAGCCGCTGAACTCTGCAATATAAAACAGAAAGGAAAATTAAGTGGAAAATCAGTGTTGTGTTTTTAACACGTTCCGACCTCTACAGCTCATTACCACCACTTTCCATAATATTTCTTCACCATATCACAGCACCAGCATGCTGGTCCTTGTCATTCGCTACTGGAACAAGCCAAGAATTGCTTAATTCCCCTTTCCCTGACTTTTCCTCCTCCTTTAAATCTCTTAGCGGTTTTGGGATGGCAGTGTGTTATGTACTGAATTCCAGGCTTCTGCCGTGGCCTTAATTGCCAATTTATTTGACAGGCAGCTGGGTAATGATGGCATTTTGCCCTGCACTGAGACTAAGCAGACACTCATCAAACTGCCTCCCTGACTTGCTGACATTCACTGCCCTGATCCCAAGTTACTGTGTATTGTGGCCACAAAGTGGCATGAGGGAGAAAAGAACAGACTAACTTCAAAAAAGCAAATCCTACAGGGCTTGGATGACTTTTTCAGTGTGTGACCTGCTTGCCAATTGATTCCCTGGGGTCAGAGGAAAATGAGGCATGTTGTAAACATAATTAGTAGTCTAAGATGTGAGGAACGTGTGGGCACAGCCAGGGAAGTAAAACATCAGGCAGCTGCAGATTGTAGATTTACCAAACTTCTCACTATTTGATCATCGACAATAAGATCATAATATTTGGCCATTACACACTTCCAGTAAAAAGATGATTTGTTTCTTTGATGTAAAGCAGTCATTTTAACTATTTTTAGCACATTTATTATATTGCTGAAGTTGACTCAAATAAATACTTTAAAAAGAACCCATAGCCCATCCATCACCGAACAGAACTTTTCATATTTTAATAAAGGCTATTTATGACTTTAAAGAAGCAATCCCACAAAAATGTTTATTCTCTGACCTGTTAGAAAGGTACATGATATAAATTGTATTGAAGGTAATCTTCTTATCGTTACTATATTTGTGAGTTATAACCTCCCTTCTGATCCTCATCTGTGTCATATGACCAACTCTCTGATCTCGAACTGAGCCAGAACAGGAACTCAGTTACTTATCTATTCACTAGACTAGCACTGAGGGTCCAATAGGAATACATAGAAAATCTGGCATCCACACAAAATATGCTGTGTTATTTGGAGAGTGTTTGTCACATGACACAGCTAAGGATCAGAAGGGAGGCTATAACT
The DNA here is from genome assembly GCF_014858855.1 of Bufo gargarizans. Taxonomy (NCBI): domain Eukaryota; kingdom Metazoa; phylum Chordata; class Amphibia; order Anura; family Bufonidae; genus Bufo; species Bufo gargarizans. The sequence continues at coordinate 266,258,143 of NC_058082.1, read as the reverse complement.
CACAAATACAGTCACTGGTAAGAAAATGTAGTACCACATGTGGTACCACAAGCTCCATTAATCACTTAGACATTTTGGACAGGGCCATCTGTCCTTAATCAAGGCAACTGCTGAAGAAGATTTACCCTTTTTTGGATTTTTTGACTATTAGAGATGAGCAAAGTTCTTTGTAAGTAGTAGGTGCAATCGTAGGGACTGGCGATTGCGCCAACCGGCATAATTGAACCCTTCAGATGCCGTGTTCATCGCTGATCCCCATATCTTATATGAATATTAAGGCCTTTTAGAGGTTGATCAAGCAAGACGGCCTCTTTGGGCTCAAATGAATGAGGTGAGATTTTTATTTATTTTTTTACCACCATGGGTTTACCAACAACAGAAGTTGTCAGACTAACCTGATTGTTTTTATGAGGAGGTGAGTAGTAGCCTGTCCCTCATAGATGTTTAACAGGTAAAGTAAGGTATATAGGCTTAGAAAGTGTAGTCTAAAATTGGATTGAAAACTGGCTGAAGGACTGTGTCCAGAGAGTTGTGATCAATGATTCCAATTCAGAATGCTCCAGGGTTATAAGTGGTGTACCCCAAGGTTCAGTGCTGGGTCCTCTATTATTTAATTTATTTATTAATGATATAGAGGATGGGATTAATAGCACAATTTCTATTTTTGTGCAAGATTGCCACATAGTTTTTAATGTTATCAATTTTGTGGTATTCATTTTTGGCTTAAACTGTTCCGGACATAGGGCGTACCGGTACGCCCTGATTTCCCGATCATTAAGGATACAGGGCTTACCGGTACGTCCTATGTATTTCCGATCACTGCCAGCGGTGATCGGAACTTGATGCCTGCTGAAATCAATCAGCAGGCACCCAGGGTCAATGCCCAGGGGGGTCCTGTGACCCCCACAAATCAGCGATCGCTGCAAACTGCAAGTCAATTAAGACCTGCGGTTTACATCGCTTTCGGGAGGTTTATGATCCCAGCGGTCTGTGACCACGGGGATCAGAAACGTCAAAATGGCTTTATTTTATGTTATGTGTTATGTGCCAGCGGGCGCAGCACGGGGAGAAGGGTGCGGGGCGGTGCGGCAGTGCGGACGGGAGGGCCGCGATCATCAGAGCGGTGCTGGGGTGGGCGGGCAGGCACGAGATAATCCACCCGCCCCCTCTTTCAGGATAGCCGAGCGATTTGCAGAATGTCAGCACATTGCTGACACTCTGCTTGAAACGCCTGATATCTGTGATGACACAGATGTCAGGCGTTTAACCCCTTCCATGCCACGGTCCGTAGGGACCGCTGTATGGAAGAGGTTAACAGGGAGGGAGCTCCCTCACTCTCCCATCAGGGGCTGCTGTGCCTTTTCAGCCTCCGATAGGAGAGGGAGGGGGCCCTTCCCTCCCCATCACCCACTGCTTTTCTGTGGCAGCAAGTGATGGTTACCATGGCAACTAGACACCTTCACAGGATTCCAGCTGTCCATGGTGCTGATCAAAGGCTGTCCATGGTGCTAATTAGACTTCTGCTAAAGACTTCTGTAAAGTGAAAATACAATACAGTACACTATATAGTGTACTGTACTGTATTATACAGACATCAGACCCACTGGATCTTCAAGAACCAAGTGGGTCTGGGTAAAAAATAAATAAAAAAAAGTTAAAAAAAAATGTAAAAATAAAAAAACACATTTATCACTGATTCAAAATGAGCAAAATAAAATTTCCTACACATGTTTGATATCACTGCATCTGTAACGACCTGATCTATAAAACGGTCATGTTACTTTCCCCACACGGTTAAAGCCATAAAAAATAAAAAATAAAAACTATGATGAAATTTAAATTTTGCCCACCTTTCTTCCCCAAAAAAGGTAATAAAAGTGATCAAAAAAGTCGTGTGTATGTAAAAATAGTACCAATCAAACCGTCACCTCATTACGCTAAAAAAGAGGTCCTACATGAGACAATGGCCCAAAAAATAAAAAACTATGTCTCTCAGACTATGGAAACACAAAAACATGATTTGTTTTTGTTTAAAAAAATTATATTATTGTGTAAAACGTACATAAATAAAAAAGTATACATATTAGGTATCGCCGTGTCCGTAATAACTTGCTCTATAAAAATATCACATGACCTAACCCCTCAGGTGAATACCGTAAAAAAAATATATGTGTAAAAAAAGCAATTTTTTGTCACCTTACATCACAAAAAGTGTAATAGCAAGTAATCAAAAAGTCACACGCACCCCAAAATAGTGCCAATTAAACCGTCATCTCATTCCGTAAAAATCCTACCCTACCCAAGCTAATCGCCCACAAATAAAAAAAAAAAAAGGCTCTCAGACTATGGAAACACTAAAACATGATATTTTTGTTTGTTTAAAAAATTAAATCATTGTATAAAGCTTACATAAATAAAAAAGTAAACATATTAGATATTACTGGATCCATAATAATATGCTCTATAAAAATATCACATTACCCAACCCCTCAGGTGAACACTGTAAACAAATATATAAAAACTGTAAAAAAAAGCAATTTTTTGTCACTTTACATCACAAAATGTGTAATAGCAAGCAATCAAAAAGTCATATGCACCCCCAAAATAGTCCCAATAAAACCGTCATCCCATACCACAAAAAATGAGACCCTACTTAAGATAATCACCCAAAAACTGAAAAAACTATGGCTGTCAGACTATGGAGACACTAAAACATGATTTTTTTTTTGTGTGAGACTTACATTAAAAAAAAATTGTATACATATTAGGTATTGACGAGTCCGTGGCAACCTGCTCTATAAAAATACCACATGATCTAACCTGTCAGATGAATGTTGTAAATAACAACAGCAAAAAACTGCTATTTTGTGTCACCTTGCCTCAGAAAAAGTATAATATAGAGCAAACAAAAATCATATGTACCCTAAACTAGCACCAACAAAACTGCCACCCTATCCTTTAGTTTCTAAAATGGGGTCACTTTTTGGGAGTTTCTACTCTAGGGGTGCATCAGGGGGGCTTCAAATGGGACATGGTGTCAAAAAACCAGTCCAGCAAAATCTGCCTTCCAAAAAACAAATTGCATTCCTTTAGTTCTGCACCTTGCCGTGTGACCGTACATATGGTTTACGACCACATATGGGGTGTTTCTGTAAACTACAGAATCAGAGCCATAAATATTGAGTTTTGTTTAGCTGTTAACCCTTGCTTTGTAACTGGAAAAAAAGTTAAAATGGAAAATCTGCCAAAAAAGTGAAATTTTTAAATTGTATCTCTATTTTCCATTACTTCTTGTGGTACACCTAAAGGGTTAACAAAAATTGTAAAACCAGTTTTAAATACCTCAAGGGGTGTAGTTTCTAGAATTGGGTCATTTTTGGATGGTTTCTATTATGTAAACCTCACAAAGTGACTTCAGACCTGAACTGGTCCCTAAAAATTGGGTTTTTGAAAATTTCAGAAATATTTCAAGATTTGCTTCTAAACTTCTAAGCCTTGTAACGTCCCCAAAAACTAAAATGTCATCCCCAAAATGATCCAAACATGAAGTAGACAGATGGGGAATGTAAAGTAAGAACTATTTTTGGAGGTATTACTATGTATTATAGAAGTAGAGAAATTGAAACTTGGAAATTCGAAATTTTTTCCCAATTTTTGGTAAATTTTGAATATTTTTATAAATAAAATGATTTTTTTTTAACTCTATTTTACCAGTGTCATGAAGTACAATATGTGACAAAAAAACTATCTCAGAATGGCCTGGATAAGTAAAAGCTTTTGAAAGTTATCACCACTTAAAGTGACACTGGTCAGATTTGCAAAAAATGGCCCGGTCCTTAAGGTGAAATAACGCTGTGTCCTTAAGGAGTTAAATAATGTGAAAACTTTTACACAAACCCTATTTTTTTTTTTTTTAAAGGAAATTGCTCTGCCGCATCTCAAGACCCATAATTTTTTTTCTCTCTACTTAACTGTGTTTAAGCTTGATTTTTGTGGGATGACTTTTCACTGGAACCTTTTTGTAGTACGTAACACTTTTTCATTACTTATTATTCTATTTTTTTTTTCGTAGCAAAGAAGCAAAAACATTTGTCATTGCATGCTTTTTTTATTTTTTCGCGGTTGGATAAATTGCATGATAAATGTATAGTGTGGGTCGTTGTAAACTTGGTGATACTATATATTTCTTTCCCATTGAAAAACAGTGTATTTGTTAACTTGCTGATTTTTTTATTTAATAAACTATAGGTTTTTTACCATTTACTAGTCCAAAAAGGAGACTTTTCATCACCTTTTGATCACTTTTATAATACACTAAACTGCTTATGAGAATTTTATACATCCATCATCAGAGTGTGGGCACAGATGCGCAGCCTGACGGGTATGCAATGGAGGCAGGATTGATTCCTTCGTTAGGCCCCAGACTGCCATACAAAGACATCCCACAATCTCATTTTAATGGTGCTAATGGTTACCTCCCTCTACACCACTTAGATGCCATGGTTGCTATTGAAATAGGCCGGCCCAGAATAAAGCTGAGCAATGACTGTTGTAAGTAGAGTTGAGCTGACACCTGTATGCTAAGTTTCGATTGGTTCGGCCAAACTTCACAAAAAAGTTTGAGTTCGGGACCCGAAACTTGACCCCAACTTGACCCCGAACCCAAACCGCATTGAAGTCAATGGGGACCCGAACCTTTGAGCATAAAATGGCTCTAAAAAAGTCATGGAAAGGGCTAAAGGGCTGCAAATGGCAGCAAAATGTGGTTACGAGCATGGCAAGTGCTCTGCAAACAAATGTGGATAGGGAAATGACTTAAATACGTAAAAAAAAAAAATATATATATATATCTTGATCTTGGAGGACAAAGTCCATATGGAGTAGGTGGTTGAGGAGGCGGTGGATGTGGCAGTGTAGGTGGAAGTGGCGGTGAAGGATGAGGTGGTAGCCTACGCTGCATTTTGGTTTTATTTTTATTTTTTGTTTAAATTCGGGTACACCCCAAAACATTGGGAAATATAACCTGTGATAACCCCCTCCAGCCATGCTAAACAAACGTTCAGACAATACACTGGCTGCAGGGCAGGCCAGCACCTCCAAGGCATAAAGGGCAAGCTCAGGCCATATGCCCAATTTGGAGACCCACAAGTTGAAGGGGGCAGACCTATCAGTCAGTACGTGTAGCCGTGTGCACACATACTGCTCCACCATGTTGCATGTCCCCATGACATCCACGATCCATTTGGATATCTTCATCTTTCGATTTTATTTTCTGTGCCTACCATGTTGATCACGGTTAGTGGCGAATCAGGGTTCCAAGCCGGAGAGGCAGCGTGAGAAAGGGAGACCACATCCAAGGGAGGTCAATGGCTGCAATGTGATCAAGCTGAAATGTGGGACAAATTATTGAGGCCAAAGCTTCCAAGAAAAGGAGGGGGCGCGCAGCAATTACCCACTCCTGACTCGGGGAGGTAGTGATGATAAATAACAATACAGGACTCTTAAGATGCTCTGTTATTGGAATGATTAATAAAAAATTTGAGGGAATGTCACTGGGGTATTTTGGATTTGGAAGCATTAGACAGGAAAATTGATCCCAGATAACTTCTGCCTGATCGCATGTCCCCGTGCCGTCCACTATCAATTTGGATATCTTCTGTATCAACTTTCAATGTTCTTTTCTGCGCCTACCATGTTGATCACGGTTAACGGTGAATTAGGGTTCCACGTCGTAGAGGGAGCGTAAGAAAGAGACATCACATCCAAGGGAAGTCAATGACTCCAATGTGATCGAGCAGAAATGTGAGACAAGTTGTTAAAGTTAAAGCATCGAATGAAAGGAGGGGGCGCGCATCAATTAAAAACAAATTTTAGAAATTTAATTCCCTGTCACCTATGCAGAGCAGGGGTTTTTCATCATCAGAAATGGGTTAATGTCACCCACTAATGGAACATATGAAATTTTGGTCCCTGTCACCTATGCAGAGCAGGGGTTTATTCACAGCAAAAGTGGTTAAATGTCACCCAAGAATGTAACAGACGAATTAGTGAAATGTATTTCCTTGTCCACTAGGTAGAGCAGGGGTATATCACAGCCCAAAATTGGTGAATGTCACCTGACAATGTAACAGACAAATTTGTGAAATTTATTAACCTGTCCACTAGGTAGAGCAGGGGTGTATCACAGCCAGAAATTGGTAAATGTCACAAGACTATGAAACAGAAAAATTAGTGACATTTACTAACCTGTCTACTAGTTAGAGCAGGGGTATATCACAGCCAAGAATTGGTTAATTTTCACCCGAAAATATAACAGACAAATAAGTGAAATGTATTTCCCTATCTTCTAGGTAGAGCAGGGGTATATCATAGCCAAAAATTGGTGAATTTCACCCGAAAATGTAACAGACAAATTAGTAAAACTTGTTTACCTGTTTACTAGGTAGAGCAGGGGTATATCACAGCCAAAATTGGTGAATTTCACCCGAAAATATAACAGACAAATTATTGAAATAAAATACTTACAAAAAAAATAATAATAATCTTAATGTATGAGGTGGAAGTCCATATGGAGTAGGAGGTTGAGGATGTGGTGGATGTAGCAGTGTAGGTGGAAGCGGCGGTGGATGAAGATGAGGTACACAACACTGGTTTTTAGTTTTATTATTTTTATTTTTTTTAATTAGGGTACACCCCAAAAGAGTGGGAAATATCAAAAATACAACAATGAGAAATTGCGCTTTAGTATAACAATGGCTGGGTAAAGCCAGTATACATATCTATTCTGCACAAGGTATGGACAATTCCTGTGGGATCCATGCCTGGTTTATTTTAATGTAGGTGAGCTTGTCCACATTGGCTATGGACAGGCGGCTGCGCTTGACTGTGATAACGCCCCCTGCCGTGCTAAACACACGTTCAGACAATACACTGGGTGCAGGGCAGGCTAGCACCTCCAAGGCGTAAAGGGCAAGCTCAGGCCATGTGCCAAATTTGGAGACCCAGAAGTTGAAGGGGGCAGACCCATCATTCAGTACGTGTAGGCGTGTGCACACATACTGCTCCACCACGTTGCCGAAATGCTGCCTCCTGCCTAAATGTTCCATATCAGCTGGTGGTGCTGATTGTTGTAGCGTGCTGACAAAGCTTTTCCACATTTCGTCCATGCTAACCCTGCCTTCTGAGGTGCTGGTGGTGCCCCAGCTGTGTTGGCGACCTCTTCCTCCTCCTCTGCCTTCGCCTTGTGCTTCCACTCTGCCCCCACTGTCAGGTAGGAATGCCACCAGCAGTGCGTCTACCAGCAGTGCGTCTACCAGCGTGCGCTTGTACTCACGCATCTTACGATCATACTTCAGTGATGGAATTAAGGACAATACTGTTGCCCTTGTAATGGGGATCCAGCAGCGTGGCCACCCAGTAATTAACACAAGTTAGAATGTGTGCAACTCAGCGGTCGTTGCGGAGACATTGCATGTAATCGCTCATGTGTGCCAAGCTTTTGAGAGGCAGCAACAAGCTGCCCTCTGTGGGAGGTGTATCGTCTGTGTCCTCTGTATCCCCCCATCCATGCACCAGTGATGGCCATGAGCTGGTTTGGGTGCCACCCTGCTGTGAACACGGTTCCTCCTCCTCCATATCCTCCTCCTCCAACTCGTCATCCTCCAGAATTGTGCCCTGGCTGGACAATTGTGTACCTGGCGTTTGTGGGTGCAGGAACCCACCCTCGGAGCCACTTGTGAATAACTGGCCTGAAATCCTATGAAATTATCCCTCTTCCTCCTCCTTCTGTGCCAAATCTTCTTCCATCATCTCCAGAACCTTTTTTTTCAAGGTGGCATAGAAGTGGTATAGAAACGCTGAGAAGGGCGTTATCAGCACTGGCCATGTTGGTGGAGTACTCAAAACAGCTAAACAAGGAACACAGGTCTCGCATGGAGGCCCAGTCATTGGTGATGAAGTGGTGCTGTTCCGCAGAGCGACTCACCCGTGCATGCTGCAGCTGAAGCTCCACTATCGCTTACTGCTACTCGCACAGTCTGGCCAGCATGTGCAAAGTGGAGTTCCACTTTCTTGGCACGTCGCATATGAGGCGGTGAGCGGAAAGGCCGAACTTGCGCTGCAGCGCTGACAGGCGAGCAATAGCAGGGTGAGAACGCCGAAAGCACAGACGGCCCACACTTTATGCAGCAGCTCTGACATATCGGGGTAATTTTTAAGGAACCTCTGCACCACCAAATTCATCACATGCGCCAGGCAAGGGATGTGCGTCAAACCGGCTAGTCCCAGAGCTGCTACAAGATTTTGCCCATTATCGCACACCACCACGCCAGGCTTAAGGCTCACTGGCACCAACCACTTATTGGTCTGTTGTTCCTTGCCCATCCACAGTTCCTGCACGGTGTGGGGTTTGTCCCCAAAATAGATACATTTTAAAACTGCCTGCTGTTGTTTACCCCTGGCTGTGCTGAAGTTGGTGGTGAAGGTGTTACGCTGACTGGTTGAGGAGGCGGTAGAGGATGAGAAAGTGGAGTTGGAGGAGGAAGCAATGGGAGGCAAAGAGAAGTGGACTGCAATCCTCGGTGGTGGAAGGACATGCGCCAAACTGCTATCCCCCTGAGGCCCAGCCGCCACTGCATTTACCCAGTGTGCTGTTAGGGAGATATAACGTCCCTGACCGAGCTTACTGGTCTACGTATCCGTAGTTAGGTGGACCTTGCCACAGATGGCATTGCGCAGTGCACACCTGATTTTGTCCCCCACTTGGTTGTGCAGGGAAGGGATGGCTCGCCTGGAGAAGTAGTGGCGGCTGGATACAATGTACTGTGGGACAGGCATTGCCATAAGGCTTTTAAAACTCTCTGTCTCCACCAGATGGAAGGACAGCATTTCAAAGGCCAGTCATTATAAAATGCTGGCATTCAGGGCCAGGGATCTCGGGTGGGTATGGGGGTACTTCCTATTCTGCTCCAGTGTTTGGGAGACGGAGAGCAGAACGCTTCCGTGGGACATTGTGGAGATGCTTGGTGACCCAGTTGGTGGTGTTGCTGGCAGATCCTCTGTTTGCGTGGTGACAGGTGACACTGTCACTCTAGAGGTGGTTGAAGAGGCCGAGACTGCAGCAGAAGAGGAAGCAGGAGTAGTCAGAGACATTTCTTTGTTTTTAAGGTGTCTACTCCACTGCAGCTTGTGCTTTGCACTTAGATGCCTGGTTGTGCAGGTTGTTCTCAGGTTGAGAGCGTTTATGCCTCGCTTCAGGCTCTGATTGCACAGCTGTGCAAATCACTCATGTCTTGTTGTCAGCATATTGTCTGAAGAACTGCCACACCAGGGAACTCCTGGTAGCTGGCTTTGGTGTTCTCGGTCCCTTGCTGCATTGGGCAGTAGCAGGCGTACTGTCTAGGGGATGGCCGCTCCATTTTTGCACCCTGATCCCTCTTCCGCTGTGCTGGTGGCTCTGTGTGACCACTGCCTCTTCCTCCGAACTGCACAGGTCACTCACACGACCTTGATTCCATGAGGGGTCGAGGACCTTATCGTCCTCCACATCATCTTCCACCCAGTCTTCACCTCTGCCCTCCTTGTCGGTCTGCACACTTTCAAAAGCCACAGCAGTTGGCACCTATGTTTCATCATTATCTGAGATGTCCTGCGGTGGTCCTTCCATGTACTCATCTTGAAACATAAGTGGTTGGGTATCGGTGCACTCAATATCTTCCACTTCTGGGGCAGGGCTATGTGGATGGCCCTGGGAAACCCTGCTAGCAGAGTCATCAAAAGCAGAAGAGACTGCTGCATGACTTGGGGCTCAGACCTCTTGGCTGATTTGCAAGGGAGTGAGATGAAAGACTGATGGACATCGGCTGCAGGTGCTAACTCTGATCTTTCAGCAGGAGACTGGGTGGGAGACAATGTGAAGGAACTAGAGGCACCGTCAGCAACCCAATCTACTATCACCTGTACTTGTTCTGGCCTCACCATTCGGAGAGCCGTATTAGGCCCGACCAAATAACGCTGAAGGTTCTGTCGCTTTCTCGCACCTGAGAAAGGTGTTTCACTTGTGCGTGTAGCTCCACCAGCAGCACCACAACTGGGGCCACGTCCTTTATTTGACACTCTCCTCATATTTCTCAAATTTAGGATTAAATTTGGTGTTTTTTTAAATAACAGAATAGAACAATAGTATCTAATGTGTATATCTCACAATGACAGATGGAGCAAAGGCTGCAAAATTATGTTTTTTGCCCTGAATAGGTGTTTATTAATAGCAAAATAGAACAGTATCTAAAGGGTGTATCTCACAATGACATATGCAGCAAAGGCTGCAAAATTAAGTTTTTTGCCCTAAATAGGTGTTTATTAATAGCAAAATAGAACAGTATCTAAAGGGTGTATCTCACAATGACATATGCAGCAAAGGCTGCAAAATTAAGTTTTTTTGCCCTAAATGGGTGTTTTTTTTAATACCAGAATCTCACACATATAGATGCAGACAAGGCCGCACATTTAGTATTTTGCCAGAATATGACAGTAGTATATAACGCTTGTATTTCACACTGACGGATGCAGCAAAGGCTGCACATTTAGTATTTTGCCCAAAAAGGGTGTTTTTTTAAACCCAGAAAATGATTGCAGTATTTCAAGCTTATATTTCACACTGACAAATGCAGCAGAGGCCCCAGATGTAGGGTATTGCCAAAAATAGGTGTTTTTTAAACCCAGAAAATAATTGAAGTATTTGAAGCTTGTATTTAACAATGACAGATGCAGCAAAGGCCGCACATTTAGTATTTGGCCCAAAATGTTTGTTTTTTTTTATTAACAGAATATAACAGCAATATCTTACATGTGTATTTCACACTGACAGATGCAGCAAAGGCATAAAATTTTGTATTTTGCCCAAAATGGGTGTTTTTTAAAACTCTGAAAATGATTGCAGTATTTCAAGCTTATATTTCACACTGACAAATGCAGCATAGGCCCCAGATGTAGGGTATTGCCAAAAATGGGTGCTTTTTTAAACCCAGAAAATAATTGCAGTATTTCAAGCTTGTATTTAACAATGGCATTTGCAGCAAACGTTGCAAATTTAGTATTTTTCCCAAAATGGGTGTTTTTTTTATAGCAGAAAATAACATCAGTATCTAACGCTTGTATTTCACACTGACAGATGCAGCAAAGGCTGCAAATGTAGTATTTTGCCCAAAAAGGGTGTTTTTTAAAACCCAGAAAATTATTGCAGTATTTCAAGCTTATATTTCACACTGGCAAATGCAGCATAGGCCCCAGATGTAGGGTATTGCCAAACATGGTTGCATTTTTAAACCCAGAATATTATTTCATTATTTCAAACTTTTATTTTACAATGACAGATGCAGCAAACGCTGCAAATTTAGTATTTTCCCCAAAATGGGTGTTTTTTATAGCAGAATATAACAGCAGTATCTAACGTATGTATTTCACACTGACAGATGTAGCAAAGGCCGCAAATTTAGTATGTTGCCCAAAAAGTGTTTTTTTTTTTAACCCAGAAAATTATTGCATTATTTCAAGCTTGTATTTAACAATGACAGATGCAGCAAACGCCGCAAATTTAGTATTTTGCCCAAAATGGGTGTTTTTTTTAATAGCAGAATATAACAGCAATATCTAACGTGTATATTTAACACTGACAGATGCAGCAAAGGCCACAAATTTAGTATGTTGCCAAAAGTGTTTTTTTTTTTAACCCAGAAAATTATTGCCATATTTTAAGCTTATATTTCACACTGACAAATGCTGCAAAGGCACCAGATGTAGGATATTGCCAAAAATGGGTGCTTTTTTAAACCCAGAAAATTATTGCAGTATTTCAAGATTGTATTTGACACCGACAAATGCTTCAAAGGCCACAGATGTAGGGTCTAGCAAAAAATGGGTGTTTTTTTAAACCCAAAATATAATTGCAGTATTCGAAGCTTGTCTATGACTGTCACAAATGCACAGATGCAGTGCTGGTGCACTGAACTTGCATAAAATGGCCGTCAACGCCCACCTAACAGACGGATAAAAGTAATTTTTCTGTGTCGCTGGGCTCAGGGCAGGGTAAAAAGATTGTGCACTGCACCCACAAAACAAATTCTATGTAGATCACTGAGTTAAAAAGCACTTCTGATTAAAGATTCTTTCCTATTCTCCCCCTCACAGTAGCAGCATCCTATCCCTACACTAATAAGAGCAAAGTGACGTGCAGCGCTACATGACTCCAGCTTACATAGAGACTGGGTCACATTCTGCACTGGCCAATCACAGCCATGCCATTAGTAGGCATGGCTGTGATGGCTTCTAAGGGCACACAAGTTAAACGATTGTTGATTAGCTGCTCTGCAGCCTTTCAAAAAGCGCCATTAAATCGCCGATCACCGAACCCAAATCCGAACTTTTACTGAAACGTTCGGTTTCGGGTTTGGGGTCCAAAAATCCTAAAGTTCGGTACGAACCCGAACTTTACAGTTCGGATTCGCTCAATCCTACTTGTAAGTTAATAGTGGTTAATGAGAAAACAATAATTGTGAGATTTTTTTTTTTTTTTTTTAAGAAAGTGATGAGTTATTCAGTGTTATGAAAAGTGACTTAAATTGAAATTATACCAGATACAGTAATTACAATAATAATTGGCAATGACTGACTTATTATAGTTATAATCCCACATAGATAAAATAATTTAGGAACAAATATTATTATATTCTGAATAAATTTTACCTTATTCCATTCTAGAGGCAATAAAGACTATTTTGTTAAATATCCACACTTAATATCAGCGTGGGGGGGGGGGGGGGTTGATTTCTATTAATGTCAATGGGGAATAATGTCAACATTCTTACTACTTCGAAATGTAAAATCTCCCACATGTGAATATGTGTATTGCTAGGGAGAGATGGGTGGCACAAGGGCTTTGTTATACATATTTGTCCTGACTTTTGTTTATGCAGGTCTGAGTGAACGAGGGAACAGTGGGTATCATTTCAATTTCTGATGTCAACATCAAATTACTTATTTAATTTCATGCCTGGTGAAGCATCGTATAGCTACATGCAGAATCATTTCACTTCATTTGTTATGCTGTGTTTTCTCGGCGATTGGCTTGCCTTCCAACTGACAGCTTTAATTATGACAAGAATTTGATTGCACTGCTGAGGAATTAACATAAAGCAACAAAGCATTTAAGAACCCAGACTTACAAAACAAAAATAGGCATCAGGAAGCCCATCAACCTCCCTAAATACAGGCTGACTGGCATTCTTAGACTGCCACGCAATGCAATGTATGTCTGCTCATTTGCAGAAACATTGTACATTTTGGCACTGCCAACAGACAAATGAACATTTTTAAAGGATAACTGTCATATTTTTATTTTATTTGTTAGTTTATTAGAGCTAGGCATGTATACCTGAGTTAGTCTGTCAATGGTTGCCAAAAGATCTATAATTACCTTATAATAACAGCTTTCATTAATGTCATCTGTCCCTTTCCACTGCTCCCTTAAAAGACAGTTGCTATGGCTTGTCTGTCTCTGGCTAAGATGACAGGAAGATGGAGGGGCGGCCCTTCACACTGCATGCCTGCATTAGGCTTCAGAGTGAGGAGGCGTGTCTCTCAGTAATCCAATCTGATTGGTTGGCAGGAAGCTGCTGGCTACAGCAAGTGTGTATGTGACCTGAGGGAATGCAGTTTTGGCCTCAGAGAACTGGCAGAGGAACCATCTTGAGAAGATCCTCATAATGTAGGATTCAAAACAGCCGTAACTAAGGGGGAAACTCAAGGAAAACAGTGGTAAGTGAAGAAACTAAAGATTGCTTTATGCATAATGCTGCTGCAACAGTAACATATGCTAAAATAGATTTTTTGATAAAAATATGACAGTTATCCTTTAAGACCAGAATAAAGCTTAGAGGCTGGCATATGAAGACAAACCAAATAATATGCCCTAATTAGACATATAAACAACATACAGAAGGATCCTCTTCTCAGAACTGAAATCTGTTACCAAAGAATGGCTCTTGTTCTGGTGCACCTAAAATATCTATGTTTTCATGGTCAGCCAATTATTTTATTGTATATCTGGTGATAACTTCCATTTTAACACCAGGATACAGATGAGAGGTTCTTTTATACACCATGTTAGTGCATAAGGACATCATAGAGAAGATCTACTACTCTTGCACATCAATACATGGTCAGCCAATCATTTGAATAAGTAACATGTAATCCTGTGGCCAGACATTTCATACCCCAGTAATAACAGTTGAACAACAAGGGTTTCCAAAGCCAGACCTACAATGTTCAGATGATCACCAGGCCTGTTTCAATTGACTCGAGGAAACAACTCCTGCAAAGGGAACCTGTCACATTGAAAATTCAGACATCATGTTAAAAATTAGGAAGAGCTTAGTAGATTGATGAGTAGGCAGGCTCACTCAGTGACAGCTATCTCTGTATGCACATAGAAAAGTATATAAATCACTGAATAGGACCACCTACTGGACTAAGCATAGAAAGATTATATTTTCAGTGTGACAGGTTTCTTTTTGCAAGTAAATAATTTACTTACTGTTTTTCATATTCATCCTGATTTATACCATGCTCTCCTTCCCTTGCATTTCCAATGGTACAGTCAAACATCATTACAATAAGCACACAGCAGCTCTCACCTTCCCCTTCACCAGTCAAGCATGGATGACGCACCCGGATGCGTAATGGTAGAATCGAAAATATAGGAAAATCCAGCTCAAGAAAGGTGGAAAAAATTTGTAGCTTTATTGCGGCATAAAATCATCAATAGAAACAGGAATTGTTTGGTTACGCGTTTCAGACCACAAACAAATATCGGTCCTTCCTCATGACATCATTATCATACATATATCATGCTACTTTGTCTTCAAGTTAGACTGCATGTTTACTTAAAGTAAATGTGTCATCAGAAAAGAACTAGTGCCTAAATCATGTTTGTATGTTAAAAATATATCTTAGGAATTTATCTTTTTTTTTTTTTTTTTCATTTTTTCATGTTACATATTTTTCACCCTAGTAGATGTGCCTTCCCATAATATGCAACTGAGAAAATAACAAAGTAAGAAAAAAAAAAAAAAAGCTTCATTAGACCTCAGACCCCCAATATTAATCAGACCTCAGCTCAGAGCCTCAACCAGACCCCTAATGTTAATAAGATTCCCAATAAGAACTCAGCTCAGACTTCCAATGTTAATCAGACCTCAGATCAGACCCCCAATGTTAATAAGACCCCAATCAGACCTCAGATCAGACCTCCAATGTTAATAAGACCCTAAGTAGACCTCAAATCAGACCCTAAATGTTTATAAGACCCCCAATCAGACCTCAAATCAGAGCCCCAATGTGAATGACCCCCATTTAGACCTCAGATCAGACCCTTATGCTCAGAGCAGACACCCAAAAATAAGCTTATCTCTATGCCACCGCTGCTAATGACATCCAGCTCTCTTTCTGGTCTTCCGTGCTCTCAACGTCACACAGAATGAGGTCAGAAAGTGTGCTAATGTCCTTACATATATAGTCCTGTAATTTTTACTCTTGCCACTAGGCCTAATAATATGGCATGATCTCCTGTTCTGTACATATAACTTTTCAGTAACTATCGCATCACTATATGCAGAATTACAATGGCAACCAACAGTGATGGCCAGTTCGCATTGTTCGCCCGCGAACACATGCGGGCTGCCATCTTTTCTCATAAGTCCGGCAAGGCACAGGTAAGCCCTTACCTGTGCCTGCGCCGCGAATAGGTCTGAAACAAATCGGGAGCAGGCAGTTCCGAGAACAGCCCAATGAAGGCTCCCGGCGGCTGTTCTTGGAAGTGCCTGCTCCCGCTGACCACATTTGTTTCAGACCGGCTCGCAGTGCAGGCACAGGTAAGGGCTTAGCTGTGCCTCGCTGGACTTGTGAAAAAAGATGGCAGCCTGCGTGTGTTCATGGGAGAACAATGCAAATTGGCCATCACTGGCAACTAACACCTTGGCATAGATAATATATGATTCACCATTCACAGTGGGTGATATCACAACTTATCTACTTCTTCCTGATGTCACGGATGGTGTAACAGAAAACAAGAAGTTACAAATAAGGATCCGACTGGCTTGATCCGAAACTAAGGAACAAAAAGGGAGACCCCTATTTTAGCCCTGAAACTCTCCCTGTCTTCTCAGCCCATGCAAAGATCTCTATGATAGAAAATTGCATGCCCTCGTGCCGCGACTGTATGACACCTGAACACCCTGTAATAGTGAGAAGACACGACCACCGGCTCCCTACACTTAATACAGAGAGAGTCAGGGTCACCTAGGATCAAGCAAACGGGAAAACACAAATTAATGAACAGACATCTGTAGAAGCAAAAGTTGTAGCATCCAGCATGTACACACTCCAGGAAGTTGTATAAACCGCAAAGTGATGCAGTATGGGAGGGGATTTAAAGGGATGTAATCAGTGCAACTAGATGACAGCTGAGAGAGGGAAACGAGATGACAAGCAAAACAAAAGAACCTCAAGCAGGAGGTTCTGAAGAACGTCTGTCAGAGCTTCTCAGATGTCTTGCAGTGACAGTACCCCTCCTTCTACGAGTGGACTCCGGACACTCAGAGCCCACCTTCTCAGGATGGGACCTATGGAAAGCCCTGATGAGACGAGTGGCCTAAATGTCTGTCAATAGGACCCACATCCTCTCCTCAGGACCATAACCCTCCCAATGAACGAGGTACTGGAGAGTACTGCGGACAACACGAGAATCCACAATCCTAGAGACCTGAAATTCAAGATTACCATCAACCACAATCGGAGGAGGAGGCAAAGAGGAGGGTACAATGGGTTGGACATAAGGTTTTAATAGGGACTTATGAAAAACATTATGGATCTTCCAAATCTGAGGAAGATTAAGACGGTAGGCAACAGGATTGATGACAGACAAGATTTTGTAAGGCCCAATAAACTTAGGACCCAACTTCCAGGAGAGAACCTTCAATTTGATATTCTTAGTAGACAACCACACCAGATCACCAACATTCAGGTCCGGACCAGGCACATGTCTCTTATCCGCCAAACGCTTATATCTCTCACTCATGCTTTTTAGATTATCCTGAATCTTTTGCCAAATAGATGACAAAGACGAGGAGAATCTCTCCTCATCAGGTAAACCAGAAGACCCCTCTCCAGAGAATGTCCCAAACTGCGGATGAAACCCATATGCACCAAAAAATGGTGACTTATCAGAGGACTCCTGACGACGGTTATTTAAAGCAAACTCAGCAAGGGACAAAAAAGAACACCAATTCTCCTGCTTTTCCGCCACAAAACAGCGCAGATATGTCTCCAGATTCTGATTGACGCGCTCTGTCTGGCCATTCGACTGCGGGTAGAAAGCAGAAGAGAATGACAACCGAACCCCCAAACGAGAACAGAAAGCCTTCCAGAATCTGGAAACAAACTGCGTGCCCCTATCAGAGACTATGTCTGAAGGAATACCATGCAATTTGACAATGTGAACAATAAATGCCTGCGCCAGCGTCTTAGCATTGGGTAACCCAGTAAAAGGAATGAAATGCGCCATTTTGCTAAAACGGTCCACCACCACTAGAATCACCAGAACGAGGCAGGTCCGTAATAAAGTCCATGGACAGATGTGTCCAAGGATAGGAAGGAATGGGTAACGGAGAAGAGAACCTGATGGCCGTGAATGAGGGACTTTGGCACGAGCGCAGGTCTCGCAGGCTGCCATAAAACCCTCAAGCGAAGCGCAGGCCACCAGAATCTCCGAGCGATGAGATCCACTGTGGCTCTACCCCCCGGGTGCCCAGCAAGGACAGTATTGTGGTGCTCCTTAAAAATCTTGTGTCTTAAAGCGAGAGGCACAAACAACCTCCCAGGAGGACAAAGATCAGGAGCCTTTGCCTGGGCTGCCTGAACCTCTGCCTCCAATTCAGGATATAGAGCAGAGACCACCACACTTTCAGCCAAAATGGGACCAGGGTCTTCAAAATTCCCACCTCCCGGAAAACAACGTGACAGGGCATCCGCCTTCACATTCTTAACCCCAGGGCGGAACGTGACAACAAAATTAAACCTTGAAAAGAACAAAGACCATCTGGCCTGTCTCGGGTTCAGACGCTTGGCTGACTCCAAGTAGGCCAGATTCTTATGGTCGGTAAACACGGTAATAGGGTGTCTGGCTCCCTTTAGCCAATGGCACCATTCCTCAAAAGCTAACTTGATGGCCAACAACTCCCTATCTCCCACATCGGTATTTCTCTCTGCGGAGGAGAGTTTCTTCGAGAAAAAGGCGCACGGTCGCCATTTGGCAGGAGAGGGACCCTGAGACAAGACCGCACCCACACCCACCTCAGAAGCATCTACCTCAACTATGAAGGGGAGAGAGGGAAACGAGATGACAAAACGAAAGCAAAACAAAAGAACCTCAAGCGGGAGGTTCTGAAGAACGTCTGTCATAGCTTCTCAGATGTCTGGCGGTGACACCTGACCTCTGCACAGATCAGAT
Organism: Bufo gargarizans; assembly: GCF_014858855.1. Taxonomy (NCBI): domain Eukaryota; kingdom Metazoa; phylum Chordata; class Amphibia; order Anura; family Bufonidae; genus Bufo; species Bufo gargarizans. The sequence goes on along the minus strand of NC_058082.1, from coordinate 266,239,584 downwards.
CACAAATCATGCCTAGAAAACTTGCCCATATAAGTCAACGGAGTCAGTTCCTGTCCATTATGTGTATGGCTGATGTAACTGCTTTCAAAGGACACAAAATCTTAAAATTTTTAGGTCTAGTTGTCAGCGCAAAAATACATCATTTCATGATTGTTTTTAAAATATAGATAGTGACATGGAAAATGTAAAAACAATAAATGGCCAACATTTCAATAAATAAGCTTAACATTAAAAGAGTAATTAAATAGGTGGTAATTTTCTGACTACATATTCCGTTTAATGTGTGTAACCAGCAGCACACATGCACTGTACAGTAGTCTGATGAATTGCTGACAACTGTGAATTATAAGATGTCAGTTACGTTGGTATGTGTGTGTTTGTCAATACAGTCTTGACAAAGTACAAACGGCAGCCAGCAGAATTTAGAATGTAGCTTTCAATGTGCCAGGACGAAACAACATGATTAAACTTAACATAAAAAAGGCAAAGTATACACAGAATTAATACAAACATAAAATATATAGGTAAATACTTTAGTATTTAAAATGGGAACTATATTAATGTAAGGTAAGTAACACTTAACTACTGAAGTAAATGGACGAGCAGGTACTCAGAAGAGGATCACACACCACCACTTCCAATACCAAACTGAAGCTATCAACCGCATAGCATGATGGGTGAAGCCAGACTAAATAGGGGAGTTGGAATGACCACTAAGCTACACCTGAGACAAGGGGTGTGGTCATTACCAGCAACCACACTGAAACCAGTAAAACCAAAGAGGCTGTCAGATCACTCACATGCAGCTAGTCTCTTAGATCTTCTGACACCTGTCATGTTAGAGACTGTGATAGTACCCCCTTCTACGGGTGGCCTCAGGACACCCAGGACTGACTTTATCCGTATGAGCTCTGTGAAAGGCTTTCACCAGGCGACCAACATTAACGTCGGCCGTTGGAACCCACATCCTCTCCTCAGGTCCATAACCCTTCCAGTGAACGAGGTACTGAAGGGATCTACGGAGTACTCGGGAGTCCACTATCCTGGCGATCTGAAATTCCAAATTACCGTCCACCATGACAGAAGCAGGAGGCAAGGAGAACGGTTCAACAGGTTCGACATATCTCTTCAACAATGACGTATGAAACACACTATGAATCAAATTGCGAGTGAAAACCATATGCCCCTAAAAATGGCGACTTATCAGTGGTTTCCTGTCTATGGTTATTTATGTTAAGCTTGGCTAAAGACAAAAATGAAGACCGCTCCTTATCATGGAACAGCGGATGTGATCCCACTGACTAGCAATACTCCAGAGGGGCGTGACTAAGCAACTACCCGGATTTCACTAGATCCTCAGATGGTGAGGATAGGCTTGACTAGTTGCCAGGGGGTACTCTGGAGCCTAAACCAGTCAGTGACAGCTTGTCAAGGCAGACCAGGAGGTACCGACAGTACAGACATAGTAAACCAGGCAGGGTCATGACCAGGAGTAACAAGACAGGAGCTAGAGGATGATGCAGAGACGTAGTCAGGACGAGCAAAGGGTCAAGGCAGGCGACACAGGAGCAAGGTCAGACAATCTGAGTTGGCAACAGGAGATGCGATTCAAGCAGGCTGGCATAGCAGATAAACAAAGGAACAAAGCACAAAGTCAGGGACACGAGTGGTAAGCATACTCTTTAGAACAAGATTAGGACCTTGACATTGAGGTGTCTGGCTAGAGGGCTGAGCTACTAAAGTATTTTCAGAAGAGCCAGGATAGGTTAATGAGATCACCTGACACAACTCAGCCCAGGGAGTGATGCGTACTGCCACAACCGAAGCCGAGTTCAAGCAGTGTTCAGGTTCAATGTAAGTTGTGGAGCAGAATCCTCAAAGGTAATACTAACCACACAGGCAGAACCCAAAGCTGCAGCAGAGACAGGGAATCACAGACCATGATCACATATGACCACGGTGCGCAGAATCGCTGCAGTAAGCAGGGGGACAGAGTTGCACAGAGGACGCTTTCACGCTGCTCCTGATTCTTCGGGACAAAACATCTTAAGTAAGTCTCCAAATTCTGATTACTGCTCTAAGTCTGTCTGTTTGACTTAGGGTGAAAGGCTGAACAGAAGGACAATTGTACGACCAGACGAGTACATAACGCCTTGCAGAATTTGGAAATAAACTGAGACCCCCTATCAGACACCACACCAGAACGGATAGCATGTTATTTAACAATGTTATCGACAAACACTTTTGCAAGAGTTTTAGCATTAGGTAGACCTGGCAATGCTCTAAAGTGCATAATTTTACTAAAGTGATCGACAACCACCAGAATCACAGATAAATGAGTCCAAGGTCGGGACGGGGTGGACAACGGAAGAAAAGATCCAGAAGGCCGAGTATGTGTGACATTAGCATGTGCACAAGTACTACAAGCTGACATATAGTCCTCAACACACTTACGCAATCCCGGCCACCAAAATCTACAAGCAAAGAGATTGATAGTGGATCTGCTCCCAGGGTGTCCTGTGATAACCATACAGTGATGTTCTTCGAAGACCTTGTGACTAGAGATGGCCTTGCGGTTCGCGTGGCGGTTGTTTTGCGACAAACTTTGCTTGTTCGCGATTCACCGAACATGCAAGCATAAGGCGATATTTGCACGCGCCATTTTTTTGGGACCCATGACACATCTATCAGGTGGGACAGGACAGCCAATTAAGACGTTTTAGCACATGGACACACCCCCACCCTATAACAGAACCCGATCTGGCAGCCATTTTACAGTTAGGGACACCAAACTCTAGCTAATTGGGCCACAAAAGTTCTTTTAAGGACTGGTATAGGTGTGCTATCGATAGGTGTGATATAGGGAGGGGTGTGATATACTTATAATATACTTTCTAACATAGAAATTATATTATAGTGTATTTTTTTTGTGCAGCAGTTGTGTGTGGTTCTGCTGTGATACCACAGTAGATAGCAGGACAAACACTATTGGAGTAACTTATTGCAATGGGTATGAAATACCTGTTGCCCCAACAAAAGCTGCTTATGGGCTGCGATATGCCTTCTTCCACTAAATCCTGATTGAGGGGCGCTATATACCTGTTTCCGCCAAATACTGATTTAGCGGTGCTATATACCTGTTTCCGCCAAATACTGATTGAGAGGTGGCATATACCTTCTTCCACAAAATACTGATTGAGGGGTGCTATTGTTATATACCTTCTTCCACCAAATACTGATTGAGCGCTGCGATACAACTGCTTCCACAAAATACTGATTGAGGAGTGCCATATACCGGTTTCCGCCAAATACTGATTGAGGGCTGCTATATACATTTTTTTTAATTTTATTTATATACTAATGTAATATTTGATGAATTGATTAGTTTCCTCTAGTTATTTATATATATACTCTTATGGCTGCTACATATATTTATATTTTTATGGCTGCTACATATATGTTTTAAAATAATTATTACAGCATTTATTTACTATGAACCAAACAATATATTGAAAGTTTGAATGTGCAAAAGAATGCTGCAAAATAACGCACTGAAACCGCACAGCACAGCATTTATGGCAAATGGAATTGGCAATAACACAAAACTGGAATTGGCAATCCGAACCGCTTTTTGGGTTTCTCTATGCGGTCTATATAAAGTCATTTCAAACCTTGGGAGATCAGCTGCCACTGAAGAAGGGGAAGAGGTCCCCGAAACGCGTCTGGCGTAACCGGCTGATATACTCCCATTACAATCAAGGCCTTGTTTCAAATACACTGTCGAAATAATAATCTTTGAACATTTCATCCTAATAACTGGAGAGCTCCAGTGAAAAACTCCATTCAGGATCTGCCGAACACAGCTTTTCGTGATCAATTGCCGATTAGAAGCATATCGGATCCTGCGACACTCTGTAAGAGTCTTGGACCGGAGATACGTCACGGGTCACGTGAGATACAGAACACTCTGCGATACAGACGGTTAACCCAGCAGCACGCTACAGACCGCACTGCTCCGGCGTCTACCCCCAAACGCGGGACCACGCGTATCACACAAGCGAACTAAGCGTGAGTGATTTTGCTCTATATCCTAGCCGGATCAAGGTAAGATCCGACACTATTCTCTTACCTTGGAGTATTCAATTACAGTGACTGTAAATAACCGTAATTTAACAGATAATACATCTGTGTTGTATTTGTGCGCAAGACGCACAACTATCAGACTATTTTTTGCACACGGTTTTCACTCCTCACATAACTTTGTGAACACAAGGACAATTACCTCATTCAACCTAGCTTGGTCCGTTATAAGATATGCAATTTATATCATAAATTAGCAACAGAACTAATACCAACCAGGGCTGCTATTTATCAACTTTTAGTGTTTTTTATGTTTTTATTTCACTGTGCATTTTATTGTATTTTGATTTTGAATTAAATTGTGATCACTTTACATAGTAAATTTTTATTACATCAACATTTTAATATAAATATACCATTTTATAGCATTAATATTCTTTTCCATATTATCACACATATAGAGTGCCAGTCCAATTTATTTATCTTTCATTTTCTGCTATATACAGTACCTGTTTCCACAAAATACTGATTGAGTAGTGCCATATACAGTTGCAAGAAAAGGTATGTGAACCCTTTGGAATGATATGGATTTCTGCACAAATTAATCATAAAATGTAATCTGATCTTCATCTAAGTCATAACAATTGACAGTCACAGTCTGCTTAAACTAATAACACACAAATAATTAAATGTTACCATGTTTTTATTGAACACACCATGTAAACATTCACAGTGCAGGTGGAAAAAGTATGTGAACCCTTGGATTTATTAACTGGTTGAACCTCCTTTGGCAGCAATAACTTCAACAAAACGTTTCCTGTAGTTGCAGATCAGACGTGCACAACGGTCAGGAGTAATTCTTGACCATTCCTCTTTAAAGAACTGTTTCAGTTCAGCAATATTCTTGGGATGTCTCGGGTGAATCACTTTCTTGAGGTCATGCCACAGCAGCTCAATTGGGTTGAGGTCAGGACTCTGACTGGGTCACTCCAAAAGGCGTATTTTCTTCTGTTTAAGCCATTCTGTTGTTGATTTACGTCTATTCTGTTGTCCTATTGCAATACCCATCTTCTGTTGAGCTTCAGCTGGTGGACAGATGGCCTTAAGTTCTCCTGCAAAATGTCTTGATAAACTTGGGAATTCATTTTTCCTTCGATGATAGCAATCCGTCCAGGCCCTAATGCAGCAAAGCAGCCCCAAACCATGATGCCCCCACCACCATAGGTCACAGTTGGGATGAGGTGTTGATGTTGGTGTGCTGGGCCTCTTTTTCTCCACACATAGTGTTGTGTTTCTTCCAAACAAGTAAACTTTGGTTTCATCTGTCCACAGAATATTTTGCCAGTACTGCTGTGGAACATCCATGTGCTCTTGTGCAAACTGTAAATGTGCAATGTTTTTTTTTTTTTTTGAACAGCAGTGGCTTCCTCTGTGGTATCCTCCTATGAAATCCATTCTTGTTTAGTGTTTTACGTATCATAGATTCACTAACAGGGATGCTGGCATATGTGAGAGACTTTTGTAAGTCTTTAGCTGACACTCTAGGATTCTTCTTCAACTTATTGAGCAGTCTGCGCTGTGCTCTTGCAGTCATCTTTACAGGACGGCCACTCCTAGGGAGAGTAGCAGCAGTGCTGAACTTTCTCCATTTATAGACAATTTGTCTTACCGTGGACTGATGAACAGCAAAGCTTTTGGAAATACTTTTATAACCCTTTCCAGCTTTATGCAAGTAAACAATTCTTTATCTTAGGTCTTCTGAGAGCTCTTTTGTGCGATGCATCATCACATCAGGCAATGTTTTTTGTGAAAAGCAAACCCAGAACTGGTATGTGTTTTTTATAGGGCAGGGCAGCTGTAACCAACACCTCCAATCTCATCTTATTGATTGGACTCCAATTGGCTGACACCTCACTCCAATTAGCTCTTGGAGATGTCATTAGTCTAGGGGTTCACATACTTTTTCCACCTGCACTGTGAATGTTTACATGGTGTGTTCAATAAAAACATGGTAACATTTAATTCTTTGTGTGTTGTTAGTTTAAGCCGACTGTGATTGTCTATTGTTGTGACTTAGATGAAGATCAGATCACATTTTATGACCAATTTGTGCAGAAATCCATATCATTCCAAAGAGTTCACATACTTTTTCTTGCAACTGTACCTTCTTCCACCAAATACTGATTGAGGGCTGTGATACACCTGCTTCCACCAAATACTGATTGAGGGGTGCCATATACCTGTTTCAGCTAAATACTGATTGAGGCGTGCTATATTCCTGTTTCCGCCAAATACTGATTGAGGGGTACTATATACATGTTTCTGCCAAATACTGATTGAGGGGTGCCATATACCTTCTTCCACAAAATACTGATTAAGGGGTGCTTTTGCTATATACCTTCCTCCACCAAATACTGATTGAGGGCTGCAATGCACCTGATTTCGCAAAATACTGGTTGAGGGGTGCCATATACCTGTTTCCGACAAATATTTATTGAGGAGTGCTATATCCCTTCTTCCACAGAATCCTGATTGTGGGGTACTATATACCTGTTTCCGCCAAATACTGATTGAGGGTTGCTATATACAAGTTTCCGCCAAATACTGATTGAGGGGTGATATTTGCCTTCTTTCACAAAATACTGATTGAGGGGTGCTATTGCTGTATACCTTCTTCCACCAAATACTGATTGAGCATTGCAATACACCTGCTTCCACAAAATACTGATTGAGGGGTGCCATATACCTGTTTCTGCCAAATACTGATTAAGCGGTGCCATATACCCTCTTCCACTAAATAATGATTGAGGGGTTCCATATACCTTCTTCCACTAAATACTGATTGAGGGGCGTTATATACCTGTTTCCGCCAAATACTGATTGAGGGGTGCTATATACCTGTTTCCGCCAAATACTAATTGAGAGGTGGTATATATCTTCCAAAAAATACTGATTGAGGGGTGCTATTGCTGTATACCTTCTTCCACCAAAAACTGATTGAGCGCTGCAATACAACTGCTTCCATAAAATACTGATTGAGGGGTGCCAAATACCTGTTTCTGCCAAATAGTGATTAAGCGGTGCCATATACCCTCTTCCACTAAATAATGATTAAGGGGTTCCATATATATTCTTCCACTAAATACTGATTGAGGGGCACTATATACCTGTTTCCACCAAATACTGATTTAGGGGTGCTATATACCTGTTTCTGCCAAATACTGATTGAGAGGTGGCATATACCTTCTTCCACAAAATACTGATTGAGGGGTGCTATTGTTACATACCTTCTTCCACCAAATACTGATTGAGGGCTGTTATACAACTGCTTCCACAAAATACTTATTGAGGAGTGCCATATACCTGTTTCCGCCAAAGACTGATTGAGGGCTGCTAAATACAGTACCTGTTTTCACCAAATACTGATTGAGGGGTGCTATATACCTGTTTCCGCCAAATACTGATTGAGTAGTGCCATATACCTTATTCCACTAAATACTGATTGAGGGGTGCTATTGCTATATACCTTCTTCCACCAAATACTGATTGAGGGCTGTGATACACCTGCTTCCACAAAATACTGATTGAGGGGTGCCATATACCCGTTTCAGCCAAATACTGATTGAGGTGTGCTATATTCCTGTTTCCGCCAAATACTGATTGAGGGGTGCTATATACCTTATTCCACAAAATACTGATTGAAGGGTGCTATTGCTATATACCTTCCTCCACCAAATACTGATTGAGGGCTGCGATAAACCTGTTTTCACAAAATACTGGTTGAGGGGTGCCATATACCTGATTCCGACAAATATTTATTGAGGAGTGCTATATAACTTCTTCTACAAAATCCTGATTGTGGGGTGCTATATACCTGTTTCCGCCAAATACTGATTGAGGGTTGCTATATACCAGTTTCTACCAAATACTGATTGAGGGGTGATATATACCTTCTTTCACAAAATACTGATTGAGGAGTGCTATTGCTGTATACCTTCTTCCACCAAATACTGGTTGAGCGCTGCAATTCACCTGCTTCCAAAAAATACTGATTGAGGGGTGCCATATAACTATTTCTTCCAAATACTGATTAAGTGGTGCCATATACCCACTTTCACTAACAAATGATTGAGGGGTTCCCTATACCTTCTTCCACTAAATACTGGTTGAGGGGTGCTATTGCTATATACTTTCTTCCACCAAATACTGATTGATGGCTGTGATACAACTGCTTCCACTAAATACTGATTGAGGGGTGCTATATACCTGCTTCCGCCAAATACTTATTGAGGAATGCTATATACCTATTTCTGCAAAATACTGATTGAGGGGTGCCATATAACTTCTTCCACAAAATACTGATTATGGGGGGGCTATTGCTATAAACTTTATTCCACTAAATAATGATTGAGGGCTGCAATATACCTTCTTCCACAAATACTGCTCTTCTCTACGGAATTAGACAGAGGGTCATTTAGAAAATAACAGACAGAGGGAAAGGTAGACCCTTCCGCAGGAATGGTAGGGGTCGGGCAGTTGCACCAGGCCGGAGACTAAGTAGGAAGTTGGAGAAGGCATGTGCGATAACTTCTCACCAGAGTTGGTTGAGAGGCTCACTCAGCCTTCCGCCTCTGCACCCTGGTGTTGAAGGTGACGATGATGATGTGTAGATGGATGTCACGTAGGTGTCCAGAAGAGAGAAAGAGGAGGGGAGTATAGAAGGAGAGATGGAGCAGCAGATAGGGAGGAGAAGGAGGAGAAGCAGGCAGAACTTGCAGTGTGCAGGAGGCAAAAAGCAGACTGCAAATGTATCTAGAGCGAGCCATCCACCATACACAGTCAAATCCTGTGCTCCCAGGACGCTGACACATGGCTCCGTACTGTGGGCTTTTTTTAACGTGTCATCTGCTGCTAATAGTGCTGCCATCTGCAGCCACTGTTGCATAAGTCGCGGTAAGCCCAACACTCACCTTTTGTTAGGCTTGAATTGTGTGATCTGCGCTTCAACACCTTGTGTAGTTGTCAGGACAAGAAATAGGGAAAAAAATTAAAATACAGAAAACTATTTTTCTCCCATAATCTATCCACATTTTTGCCGTCAACTGTGTAATCCGTGAATTGTGTGATCTGCGTTTCAAAACCTTGTGTGGTTGTCAGGTCCAGATATAGTGAAAAATATAAATATAAATAAAAACTAAATCAGAAAAGAGTGTCTGTACCGCATATTCCAATACCCTGGGCCTAAAATAGTGTCCATGTTCTGTGGTGTTATGTGACATATACAGTACGCCATCCGAAAACAGTTTCTTTTGGGAAAATTCCAATAATCTGTACCTAAAATAGTGTCCATATTTTATGTGTTTCTGTGACATATACTGTCCTGCATCCGAAAACTGTTTCTTTAGGGCAAATTCCAATAATCTGGGCCTAATATAGTGTCCATATTCTGTGGGTTTCTGCGACATATACTGTCCTGCATCTGATAACTGTTTCTTTAGGGCAAATTCCAATAATCTGGGCCTTATATAGTGTCCATATTCTGTCTGTTTCTGTGACATATACTGTCCTGCACCCAAAAACTGTTTCTTTAGGGAAAATTCCAAAATTCTGGGCCTAATATAGAGTCCATATTCTGTGTGCTTCTGTGAAATATACTGTCCTGCATCTGAAAACAGTTTCTTTAGGGCAAATTCTAATATTCTGGGCCTAATATAGAGTCCATATTCTGTGTGCTTCTGTGACATATACTGTCCTGCATCTGAAAACAGTTTCTTTAAGGCAAATTCCAATAATCTGGGCCTAATACGGTGTCCATATTCTGTGGTGTTCTGTGACATATACAGTACGCCATCAGAAAACTGTTTCTTTTGGGAAAATTCCAATAATCTGGGACAAATATAGTGTCTATATTCTGTGTGTTTCTGTGTCATATACTGTCCTGCATCTGAAAACTGTTTCTTTAGGGCAAATTCCAATAATCTGGGCCTAATAAAGTGTCCATATTCTGTGTGTTTCTGTGACATAAACTGTCCTGCATCTGAAAACTGTTTCTTTAGGGCAAATTCCAATAATCTGGGCGTAATACAGTGTTCATATTCTGTGTGTTCCTGTGACATATACTGTCCTGAATCCGAAAACTGTTTCTTTAGGGGAGATTCCAATCATTTTGGCCTAATATAGTGTCCATATTCTGTGGCATTCTGTAACATATACTGTCCTGCATCTGAAAACTGTTTCTTTAGGTCAAATTCCAATAATCTGGGCCTAATATAGTGTCCATATTCTGTGTGTTTCTGTGACATATACTGTCCTGCATCTGAAAACTGTTTCTTTAGGTCAAATTCCAATAATCTGGGCCTAATATAGTGTCCATATTCTGTGTGTTTCTGTGACATATACTGTCCTGCATCCGAAAACTGTTTCTTTAGGGCAAATTCCAATAATCTGGGCCTAATATAGTGTCCATATTCTGTGTGTTTCTGTGACATATACTGTCCTGCATCTGAAAACTGTTTCTTTAGGGCAAATTCCAATAATCTGGGCCTAATATAGAGTCCATATTCTGTGTGCTTCTGTGAAATATACTGTCCTGCATCTGAAAACTGTTTCTTTAAGGCAAATTCCAATAATCTGGGCCTAATACAGTGTCCATATTCTGTGGTGTTCTGTGACATATACAGTACGCCATCAGAAAACTGTTTCTTTTGGGAAAATTCCAATAATCTGGGACAAATATAGTGTCTATATTCTGTGTGTTTCTGTGTCATATACTGTCCTGCATCTGAAAACTGTTTCTTTAGGGCAAATTCCAATAATCTGGGCCTAATAAAGTGTCCATATTCTGTGTGTTTCTGTGATATAAACTGTCCTGCATCTGAAAACTGTTTCTTTAGGGCAAATTCCAATAATCTGGGCCTAATACAGTGTTCATATTCTGTGTGTTTCTGTGACATATACTTTCCTGCATCTGAAAACTGTTTCTTTAGGGTAAATTCCAATAATCTGGGCCTAATAAAGTGTCCATATTCTGTGTGTTTTTGTGACATAAACTGTCCTGCATCTGAAAACTGTTTCTTTAGGGCAAATTCCAATAATCTGGGCGTAATACAGTGTTCATATTCTGTGTGTTTCTGTGACATATATTGTCCTGAATCCGAAAACTGTTTCTTTAGGGGAGATTCCAATCATTTTGGCCTAATATAGTGTCCATATTCTGTGGCATTCTGTAACATATACTGTCCTGCATCTGAAAACTGTTTCTTTAGGTCAAATTCCAATAATCTGGGCCTAATATAGTGTCCATATTCTGTGTGTTTCTGTGACATATACTGTCCTGCATCCGAAAACTTTTTCTTTAGGGCAAATTCCAATAATCTGGGCCTAATATAGTGTCCATATTCTGTGGGTTTCTGCGACATATACTGTCCTGCATCTGAAAACAGTTTCTTTAGGGCAAATTCCAATAATCTGGGCCTAATATAGTGTCCATATTCTGTCTGTTTCTGTGACATATACTGTCCTGCACCCAAAAACTGTTTCTTTAGGGAAAATTCCAATATTCTGGGCCTAATATAGAGTCCATATTCTGTGTGCTTCTGTGAAATATACTGTCCTGCATCTGAAAACTGTTTCTTTAAGGCAAATTCCAATAATCTGGGCCTAATACAGTGTCCATATTCTGTGGTGTTCTGTGACATATACAGTACGCCATCAGAAAACTGTTTCTTTTGGGAAAATTCCAATAATCTGGGACAAATATAGTGTCTATATTCTGTGTGTTTCTGTGTCATATACTGTCCTGCATCTGAAAACTGTTTCTTTAGGGCAAATTCCAATAATCTGGGCCTAATAAAATGTCCATATTCTGTGTGTTTCTGTGATATAAACTGTCCTGCATCTGAAAACTGTTTCTTTAGGGTAAATTCCATTATTCTGGGCCTAATGTAGTGTCCATAATCTGTGTGTTTCTGTGAAATATACTGTCCTGCATCTGAAAAGTTTTTCTTTAAGGCAAATTCCAATATTCTTGGCCTAATATAGTGTCCATATTCTGTGTGCTTCCGTGAAATATACTGTCCTGCATCTGAAAACTGTTTCTTTAAGGCAAATTCCAATAATCTGGGACAAATAAAGTGTCCATATTCTGTGCGTTTCTGTGACATATACTGTCTTGCATATGAAAACTGTTTCTTTAGGGCAAATTCTAATAATCTGGGCCTAATATAGTGTCCATATACTGTGTGTTTCTGTGACATATACTGTCCTGAATCTGAAAACTGTTTCTTTAAGGCAAATTCCAATAATCTGGTCGTAATACAGTGTTCATATTCTGTGTGTTTCTGTGACATATACTGTCCTGAATCCGAAAACTGTTTCTTTAGGGGAGATTCCAATCATTTTGGCCTAATATAGTGTCCATATTCTGTGGCATTCTGTAACATATACTGTCCTGCATCTGAAAACTGTTTCTTTAGGGCAAATTCCAATAATCTGGGCCTAATATAGTGTCCATATTCTGTCTGTTTCTGTGACATATACTGTCCTGCACCTAAAAACTGTTTCTTTAGGGAAAATTCCAATATTCTGGGCCTAATATAGAGTCCATATTCTGTGTGCTTCTGTGAAATATACTGTCCTGCATCTGAAAACAGTTTCTTTAAGGCAAATTCCAATAATCTGGGCCTAATACAGTGTCCATATTCTGTGTTGTTCTGTGACATATACAGTACGCCATCAGAAAACTGTTTCTTTTGGGAAAATTCCAATAATCTGGGACAAATATAGTGTCTATATTCTGTGTGTTTCTGTGTCATATACTGTCCTGCATCTGAAAACTGTTTCTTTAGGGCAAATTCCAATAATCTGGGCCTAATAAAGTGTCCATATTCTGTGTGTTTCTGTGACCTAAACTGTCCTGCATCTGAAAACTGTTTCTTTAGGGCAAATTCCAATAATCTGGGCCTAATACAGTGTTCATATTCTGTGTGTTTCTGTGACATATACTTTCCTGCATCTGAAAACTGTTTCTTTAGGGCAAATTCCAATAATCTGGGCCTAATACAGTGTTCATATTCTGTGTGTTTCTGTGACATATACTTTCCTGCATCTGAAAACTGTTTCTTTAGGGTAAATTCCAATATTCTGGGCCTAATGTAGTGTCCATATTCTGTGTGTTTCTGTGAAATATACTGTCCTGCATCTGAAAAGTTTTTCTTTAAGGCAAATTCCAATATTCTGGGCCTAATATAGAGTCCATATTCTGTGTGTTTCTGTGACATAAACTGTCCTGCATCTGAAAACTGTTTCTTTAAGGCAAATTCCAATAATCTGGGCCTAATACAGTGTCCATATTCTGTGTGTTTCTGTGACATATACTGTCCTGCACCCAAAAACTGTTTCTTTAGGGAAAATTCCAATATTCTGGGCCTAATATAGAGTCCATATTCTGTGTGTTTCTGTGAAATATACTGTCCTGCATCTAAAAACTGTTTCTTTAAGGCAAATTCCAATAATCTGGGACAAATATAGTGTCCATATTCTGTGCGTTTCTGTGACATATACTGTCTTGCATATGAAAACTGTTTCTTTAGGGCAAATTCTAATAATCTGGGCCTAATATAGTGTCCATATTCTGTGTGTTTCTGTGACATATACTGTCCTGCATCCGAAAACTGTTTCTTTAGGGAAAATTCCAATATTCTGGGCCTAATATAGAGTCCATATTCTGTGTGCTTCTGTGACATATCCTGTCTTGCATCTGAAAACTGTTTCTTTAAGGCAAATTCCAATAATCTGGGACAAATATAGTGTCCATTTTCTGTGCGTTTCTGTGACATATACCGTCTTGCATATGAAAACCGTTTCTTTAGGGCAAATTCTAATAATCTGGGCCTAATATAGTGTCCATATTCTGTGTGTTTCTGTGACATATACTGTCCTGCACCCAAAAACTGTTTCTTTAGGGAAAATTCCAATATTCTGGGCCTAATATAGAGTCCATATTCTGTGTGTTTCTGTGAAATATACTGTCCTGCATCTAAAAACTGTTTCTTTAAGGCAAATTCCAATAATCTGGGACAAATATAGTGTCCATATTCTGTGCGTTTCTGTGACATATACTGTCTTGCATATGAAAACTGTTTCTTTAGGGCAAATTCTAATAATCTGGGCCTAATATAGTGTCCATATTCTGTGTGTTTCTGTGACATATACTGTCCTGCATCCGAAAACTGTTTCTTTAGGGAAAATTCCAATATTCTGGGCCTAATATAGAGTCCATATTCTGTGTGCTTCTGTGACATATCCTGTCTTGCATCTGAAAACTGTTTCTTTAAGGCAAATTCCAATAATCTGGGACAAATATAGTGTCCATTTTCTGTGCGTTTCTGTGACATATACTGTCTTGCATATGAAAACCGTTTCTTTAGGGCAAATTCTAATAATCTGGGCCTAATATAGTGTCCATATTCTGTGTGTTTCTGTGACATATACTGTCCTGAATCTGAAAACTGTTTCTTTAGGGCAAATTCCAATAATCTGGGCCTAATATAGTGTCCATATTCTGTGCGTTTCTGTGACATATACTGTCTTGCATATGAAAACTGTTTCTTTAGGGCAAATTCTAATAATCTGGGCCTAATATAGTGTACATATTCTGTGTGTTTCTGTGACATATACTGTCCTGCATCCGAAAACTGTTTCTTTAGGGCAAATTCCAATAATCTGGGCCTAATATAGTGTCCATATTCTGTGTGTTTCTGTGACATATACTGTCCTGCACCCAAAAACTGTTTCTTTAGGGAAAATTCCAATATTCTGGGCCTAATATAGAGTCCATATTCTGTGTGCTTCTGTGAAATATACTGTCCTGCATCTGAAAACTGTTTCTTTAAGGCAAATTCCAATATTCTGGGCCTAATATAGTGTCCATATTCTGTGTGTTTCTGTGACATATACTGTCTTGCATATGAAAACTGTTTCTTTAGGGCAAATTCTAATAATCTGGGCCTAATATAGTGTCCATATTCTGTGTGCTTCTGTGACATATACTGTCCTGAATCTGAAAACTGTTTCTTTAAGGCAAATTCCAATAATCTGGGCCTAATACAGTGTCCATATTCTGTGTTGTTCTGTGACATATACAGTACGCCATCAGAAAACTGTTTCTTTTGGGAAAATTCCAATAATCTGGGACAAATATAGTGTCTATATTCTGTGTGTTTCTGTGTCATATACTGTCCTGCATCTGAAAACTGTTTCTTTAGGGCAAATTCCAATAATCTGGGCTTAATAAAGTGTCCATATTCTGTGTGTTTCTGTGACCTAAACTGTCCTGCATCTGAAAACTGTTTCTTTAGGGCAAATTCCAATAATCTGGGCTTAATAAAGTGTCCATATTCTGTGTGTTTCTGTGACCTAAACTGTCCTGCATCTGAAAACTGTTTCTTTAGGGCAAATTCCAATAATCTGGTCCTAATACAGTGTTCATATTCTGTGTGTTTCTGTGACATATACTTTCCTGCATCTGAAAACTGTTTCTTTAGGGCAAATTCCAATAATTTGGGCCTAATACAGTGTTCATATTCTGTGTGTTTCTGTGACATATACTTTCCTGCATCTGAAAACTGTTTCTTTAGGGTAAATTCCAATATTCTTGGCCTAATGTAGTGTCCATATTCTGTTTGTTTCTGTGAAATATACTGTCCTGCATCTGAAAAGTTTTTCTTTAAGGCAAATTCCAATATTCTGGGCCTAATATAGTGTCCATATTCTGTGCGTTTCTGTGACATATACTGTCTTGCATATGAAAACTGTTTCTTTAGGGCAAATTCTAATAATCTGGGCCTAATATAGTGTCCATATTCTGTGTGTTTCTGTGACATATACTGTCCTGAATCTGAAAACTGTTTCTTTAGGGCAAATTCCAATAATCTGGGCCTAATACAGTGTCCATATTCTGTGTGTTTCTGTGACATATACTGTCCTGCACCCAAAAACTGTTTCTTTAGGGAAAATTCCAATATTCTGGGCCTAATATAGAGTCCATATTCTGTGTGCTTCTGTGAAATATACTGTCCTGCATCTGAAAACTGTTTCTTTAAGGCAAATTCCAATAATCTGGGACAAATATAGTGTCCATATTCTGTGTGTTTCTGGGACATATACTGTCTTGCATATGAAAACTGTTTCTTTAGGGCAAATTCTAATAATCTGGGCCTAATATAGTGTCCATATTCTGTGTGCTTCTGTGACATATACTGTCCTGAATCTGAAAACTGTTTCTTTAGGGCAAATTCCAATAATCTGGGCCTAATACAGTGTCCATATTCTGTGTTGTTCTGTGACATATACAGTACGCCATCAGAAAACTGTTTCTTTTGGGAAAATTTCAATAATCTGGGACAAATATAGTGTCTATATTCTGTGTGTTTCTGTGTCATATACTGTCCTGCATCTGAAAACTGTTTCTTTAGGGAAAATTCCAATATTCTGGGCCTAATATAGAGTCCATATTTAGTGTGCTTCTGTGACATATACTGTCTTGCATCTGAAAACTGTTTCTTTAAGGCAAATTCCAATAATCTGGGACAAATATAGTGTCCATATTCTGTGCGTTTCTGTGACATATACTGTCTTGCATATGAAAACTGTTTCTTTAGGGCAAATTCTAATAATCTGGGCCTAATATAGTGTCCATATTCTGTGTGTTTCTGTGACATATACTGTCCTGAATCTGAAAACTGTTTCTTTAGGGCAAATTCCAATAATCTGGGCCTAATATAGTGTCTATATTCTGTGTGTTTCTGTGACATATACTGTCCTGCACCCAAAAACTGTTTCTTTAGGGAAAATTCCAATATTCTGGGCCTAATATAGAGTCCATATTCTGTGTGCTTCTGTGAAATATACTGTCCTGCATCTGAAAACTGTTTCTTTAAGGCAAATTCCAATAATCTGGGCCTAATACAGTGTCCATATTCTGTGGTGTTCTGTGACATATACAGTACGCCCTCTGAAAACTGTTTCTTTTGGGAAAATTCCAATAATCTGGGACAAATATAGTGTCCATATTCTGTGTGTTTCTGTGTCATATACTGTCCTGCATCCGAAAACTGTTTCTTTAGGGAAAATTCCAATATTCTGGGCCTAATATAGAGTCCATATTTTGTGTGCTTCTGTGACATATACTGTCTTGCATCTGAAAACTGTTTCTTTAAGGCAAATTCCAATAATCTGGGCGTAATACAGTGTTCATATTCTGTGTGTTTCTGTGACATATACTGTCCTGCATCCGAAAACTGTTTCTTTAGGGAAAATTCCAATATTCTGGGCCTAATATAGAGTCCATATTTTGTGTGCTTCTGTGACATATACTGTCTTGCATCTGAAAACTGTTTCTTTAAGGCAAATTCCAATAATCTGGGACAAATATAGTGTCCATATTCTGTGCGTTTCTGTGACATATACTGTCTTGCATATGAAAACTGTTTCTTTAGGGCAAATTCTAATAATCTGGGCCTAATATAGTGTCCATATTCTGTGTGTTTCTGTGACATATACTGTCCTGAATCTGAAAACTGTTTCTTTAGGGCAAATTCCAATAATCTGGGCCTAATATAGTGTCTATATTCTGTGTGTTTCTGTGACATATACTGTCCTGCACCCAAAAACTGTTTCTTTAGGGAAAATTCCAATATTCTGGGCCTAATATAGAGTCCATATTTTGTGTGCTTCTGTGACATATACTGTCTTGCATCTGAAAACTGTTTCTTTAAGGCAAATTCCAATAATCTGGGACAAATATAGTGTCCATATTCTGTGCGTTTCTGTGACATATACTGTCTTGCATATGAAAACTGTTTCTTTAGGGCAAATTCTAATAATCTGGGCCTAATATAGTGTCCATATTCTGTGTGTTTCTGTGACATATACTGTCCTGAATCTGAAAACTGTTTCTTTAGGGCAAATTCCAATAATCTGGGCCTAATATAGTGTCTATATTCTGTGTGTTTCTGTGACATATACTGTCCTGCACCCAAAAACTGTTTCTTTAGGGAAAATTCCAATATTCTGGGCCTAATATAGAGTCCATATTCTGTGTGCTTCTGTGAAATATACTGTCCTGCATCTGAAAACTGTTTCTTTAAGGCAAATTCCAATAATCTGGGCCTAATACAGTGTCCATATTCTGTGGTGTTCTGTGACATATACAGTACGCCCTCTGAAAACTGTTTCTTTTGGGAAAATTCCAATAATCTGGGACAAATATAGTGTCCATATTCTGTGTGTTTCTGTGTCATATACTGTCCTGCATCTGAAAACTGTTTCTTTAAGGCAAATTCCATTAATCTGGGCCTAATATAGTGTCCATATTCTGTGTGTTTCTGTGACATATACTGTCCTGCATCTGAAAACTGTTTCTTTAGGGCAAATTCCAATAATCTGGGCCTAATACAGTGTTCATATTCTGTGTGTTTCTGTGACATATAATGTCCTGAATCCGAAAACTGTTTCTTTAGGGGAGATTCCAATCATTTGGGCCTAATATAGTGTCCATATTCTGTGGCATTCTGTAACATATACTGTCCTGCATCTGAAAACTGTTTCTTTAGGGCAAATTCCAATAATCTGGGCCTAATATAGTGTCCTTATTCTGTGTGTTTCTGTGACATATACTGTCCTGCATCTGAAAACTGTTTCTTTAGGGCAAATTCCAATAATCTGGGCCTAATATAGTGTCCATATTCTGTGTGTTTCTGTGACATATACTTTCCTGCATCTGAAAACTGTTTCTTTAGGGTAAATTCCAATATTCTGGGCCTAATGTAGTGTCCATATTCTGTGTGTTTCTGTGAAATATACTGTCCTGCATCTGAAAAGTTTTTCTTTAAAGCAAATTCCAATATTCTGGGCCTATTATGGTGCAATAGTCCTACAAAACACAGAAGACTATGAAAAAGAAGCACTAAACATTTTGAACGATAAAAATTACTACCAGAAAATAACGGAAAATCCCTTCCCCAGTATAATAAAAAAAACTAACCACCTTTATTAAAAATGCGCACGAGAACCAATACATTAACAAAAAAGAAAAAAAAAATTCCTGTCCCCAATATCACCCTCAAACCCATTCTTCTACCATCTCCCAAAAATACATAAAAACATCACAAATCCTCCAGGGAGACCCATAGTATCAAACACCAATTCAGCAACAAGCAACCTATCACACTACCTCGATCTATTTTTACAGCCCTATGTACGAAATCAAAACAGCTACCTGCATGACTCCAGACAACTAATTCAGGAACTAGCAGACATCCCCTGGAAGGATACATATGCCTTACTAACAATGGACGTAACAGCACTCTACTCCAACATACGACATGATTTAGGCATCAAATGTGTAGAAAACACACTGAGAGAAGACCACACACTCAAACCACAACAAATCCAATTCCTGCTAGAAAGCATCCGTTTTATTTTAGAAAACAATTTTTTCATCTACAATGATCAGACATACCATCAATGCCGGGGGACCGCGATGGGCACGAAAGTGGCACCGGCCTTTGCAAATATTTTTATGGGCCATTTTGAAAAAATGCACGTCTATGAAAGCAATAGGAAAGAAATCATGTATTACAAAAGATACATAGACAATATCTTTATCATCTGGGACGGAAACAAATCTGCATCAATAGAATTTTGCCAAAACCTAAACAGCACCGATTGGGGGATTACCCTAACCCCAAACTTCAACAGAACCCACATAGATTTTTTAGACATCTCAATCACTATCACAAACAACACCATCATAACAAAAACTTTTTTTAAACAGGTAGACACAGCTACATACATTACAAAAGCTTCCACCACAAAAAATGGTTACAGAACGTGCCATATAGTCAATACAAACGGGTCAGACGCAACTGCACAGAGGATTCAGACTTCAAAAAACTAGCCAAAATTCTACAAAAACGCTTCATTGAAAAAGGGTACCCAAAAAGTCTCGTTACAGACGCATACAAAAGAAGTATTAAAAATACTCAAAAAGAATGCCTGACCAAAAAAATGATAGAGGAAAACGGAACCCGAACAGAACGACATCTCAACCTCATCACACAATACAATACATCCAATAATGACATACGCATAATATTAACAAAACATTGGCACATTCTGAAACAAGACCCTTATCTCAAAAAATACCTACCCAATAAACCAATAATTACATACAGAAGAGCCCCCACAATCAAGAGTACCGTGGCCCCAAACAAACCAAAACAGGACACGGGAGAAAAAAAGTGCACAACACAGAAAATAACGGGCAGCTATAAATGTAACGAAAGACGCTGCCTCTGTTGTAATACCATTACACATAAAAGCACAACCTTCACATCAACAAAAAACGGTGCCACTTTCAAAATCAAACATAACCTCACCTGCAAAAGCAGCTATGTCATCTACCTGATTGAATGCCAATGCGGCCTCCAATATGGGGGCCGTACCACACAGCCACTACATTGCAGATTAAATCAACACAGATATAATATACGGAAACAGAGCATGAAACATAGCATCTCCAGACACTGCATGACCACAGTAGAAAAAGACAAACACGAGATAAAAATCACACCCATTGACTACGTACCAGCAAACCCCTACAACAGATTCACCAGCCTGCAGAGACGAGAAGTATTTTGGATATTTCAACTGGACACCCTAACCCCCTTTGGATTAAATGAGATCAGTGAAACCATCCTGTAATTCTGAACTATACTCATGCCCCACAATACCTACAGACACACATACGTGGGCCCATGCGCACCAAACGCGTAGCTCACTTTATGTTGAGCACACTTATGGGTATGTACTAATATTGACCATTTTAGGATTCCGCACTTACCCTTTACCCTCACCACCCTACCCTCTCTTTGCCCCCGAAAGAGAAAAAAACCCTCCTACTATTGACCCCCACAACATACAGACATAAACCCCTCATCGACCCTCACCTACTACTATCTACAATAGACGGACCCCAGCCCGATGGAAAATATACATCCCTTCACAACAAGAATACCTAGAGTGATAAGACCCTCAGACTAACAGTCCCACCTCTTCACTCCATCCCCCTTTTTTTAATGCGTTCTCATCCATCATCACGACCACCACGAGCTTGTATATATATATATATATATATATATATATATATATTTATATATATATATACACACTATCTCTATTATATTATTAATACTCCTATTCCAATTATAATTATATTTATTTTCATTTTTATATTTATTCTTATTTTTATTTATTTATATTTATTTTTACTATTTTGATTTTTACTATTTTTAGTTTTATTTTGTCCTTTATTCACACTACTCCCCTGTGTGTACCTACATTTGAGATTCATTTCATCTCCCTTTCTTTATGATTATCTGTTTTACACACTTCACGCCCCGCCCACACGCGGTTTATAGACAGAAACACCTGCCCATACCCCTGCCACGAGAATAACCCCTCTACAGACGCCTGCATATGTTGCGGCATATAACATATCCATATGAATCTAGGCCAGATACGGGAACAATTGTCTATACCCCTTACACACAAATTATCGCAACACAGAACCACACATATGCCTGGGGCATATAATAACCCCCTTTTTGAGTCTGACAGATCAACCCACTGGAGACCCGAAACAGCACCCGAGCCACACCACTCACTTCTCTATACGATAGAACTCAGCAGACCAGCGCCACCCAAGCCACGCCTACCACTCGGATGGACACACAAAGCAAGCGAGGATGGTAACCGCCCCCAAACACTGTAACACGAGGACCATTGCACCGCCCACAGAATACGTCATCTAAGCCCTCCCAGGAGACGCAAGGAAAGCCGGCCCATACACCAATAAGCTGGGCAGGAGCACTACAGTCCAACCGCCCACTTTAAGACGTCAGCAAAACCAAGCCGGCCCAGACACCAACGAGACAACCAGGAGCGTGACGTCACCACCCCGCCCAAGCTAGGTCCTACAACAACCGGCCGGGAGTATAGACATAGCCAATAACATGCCAGCAAGCGCCATAGCAACAATAACAACAAAAGCACGTGCGGACACACCCCCCGCCGGCGCCCCCACGCCCACAGAATCCCGTACTTTTTGCGCCAAAAACCCCCATAAAAAGCACAGAAACAAAAACCCCCAATGAACAGACCCATTGTCCTGATGAAGGGGGCAGTCCGCCCCAGAAACGCGTAGACTTATATTAATAAAGAACCTACTTTATTTTACCTATCTGAGTCCTGTCTTCTGCAGCAGCGCCGTTATAAATAAGGTTCAATTTTTCATCACTATCCACCACTATCCAATTCCGGACACCGTACCCCACGGCTACCGGCAGAAACCTAGGCAGCAGCAGCAGTCACCCCCGCAGGCTGGACGGGCTTTTCTACCAGCCAAAGTGATCCATAGGAGTTGTGCCTCCTCACAACCAAACACGGTAAGCGCAATCAGTGCTTTGGTGGTTTTTTATAAAAATACCATACGGTTTTACACACGAGGCGCTGCCTCCTGTTTTTTCTCTCTTGTTTTTTCTCTCTTGTTTTATCTAAATAATCTGGGCCTAATATAGTGTCCATATTCTGTGTGTTTATGTGACATATACTGTCCTGCATCAGAAAACTTTTTCTTTAGGGCAAATTCCAGTAATTTGGGCCTAATATAGTGTCCATATTCTGTGTGTTTCTGTGACATATACTGTCCTACATCTGAAAACGGTGTCTGTAGCGGGCTGTAAAAACATCTTCGCCACATCTAGTGACAAAACCATTAATATGAAGAAGGCGAGCACTAAGGGACGGGGAAATGATGCTAATGGTGGATGCAGAGGCCGTGGCCCTGGGAGCAATGAAACTGTGCCTGCTGCCAATGCACTAGAAAAAAAAAAAAACATTCACCGTACCCCGCTTCATGTTTAACTTAGCTAGGCGGCGCAGGACATCACTGTTCAAGTCGGATCCGTGCAAACAGTTGGTCGTTGGACTACTGAAGATCATGCTTCCAGTCGATTAAGCACCACCCTCTCTTCCACCAAGTCCAGTCTCTGTAGCCAAGAGTCTGGTCTACCGAATCCTCAATCTGATCATCCTTCCTCCCACCATGGAGTGGCTTGCCAAATGAGTGATCCCACACTCGGATATTCCGAGGAGCTCTTTCCAGCGCCACTATTACATTTGGACCTCGCGCGCAGCACGCTTGAAAAGGACCCTGAGATATTGTGCCTTGATTCTCAACCTCTTGAGCCTTCACAGTCTCAAGAAGATGATGGTGGTGAATGGCAATCATTCATTCACAAGGTGGATGATGATGAGACACAGTTGTCAATTACTGAGGATATGGTTAGGTCAAGTCAGGAGGATGAGCAGAGTGAGGAAGTGGAAGAGTATGTGGTTGACGATGAGGTCACTGACCCAACATGGGAAGGTGAAAAGCCGAGTGAGGACAGCAGTACAGAGGGGGAGGGATCCACAGGACTGCAACAGGCTGGAAGAGGCAGTGGGGTTGCAAAATTGAGAAGTTGGCCCACATCAAACAGGCCCGCAACCATTAAACCAAGCACCCCCATGCGTAAATCTACCTTGCCAAGGGGTAGGTGTTCCACAGTATGGCACTTTTATGAGGAAAGTGCAGACGACAAAAGAGTGGTAGTTTGCAACCTGTGCCGTACCAAAATGAGCTAGAGTGTGAACACTAGCAATCTCACCACCACCAGCATGATCCACCACATGGCATCCAAGCACCCTAACCAGTGGGCCGAACGCCTGGGTCCACAATCTGTGTCTGCGAGTCACTCCACTGCCTCCTTATTCCCTGTGTTACCCACTGCTGGCCAATCCCCTGTCGAAGGCACAGGCCTGGATTTCCCTCGACCTTTGCATAACCCATCAGAACCAGCATCCACTTCCCTGTCCCAAAGCAGCGTCCAAATGTCCATAACACATTAATTTGAACGCAATCGCAAATAAACAGGCTATAGCACTAAATGTGCACTTTCCAAATTACTGGTCATTGAAATGTTGCGATTTAGGCTTGTGGACACTGAGGCTTTCCGCAGCCTGATGTCGGCGGCCGTCCCACGGTAAGCAGTCCCCAGCCGCCACTATTTTTCACAGTGAGCTTTGCCCGCCTTACACCATCACCCAGAACATCACCCATGCCCTGACTAACGCAGTTACTGGGAAGGTCCACTTAACCACAGACACATGGACAAGTGCTGGTGGCCAGGGATGCAATTTTCCCTCACGGCACACTGGGTGAATATTATGGAGGCCGGGAGTGAGTTGTACTCTGGGATGGTACAGGTGCTACCCATACCCAGGATTGCGGTCCCTATGTCCATCAGGGTCTACGCCAGCAGCTATGTTACTGACTACAACCCCCACTTCTACTCTTTCACCACTTCCTCCTCCACTTCCACCTCCAGCAGCAGTCAGCTATCAGTCGCTAGCTGGAAGCAGTGTAGCACTGCTGTGGGTAAGCATCAACAGGCCATGCTGAAGTTGATCTGTTTAGCTCTTGCATTTTAAATACACAGGAAATAATGTTTTCAATACATTTTTCCTATAAAAATAAAAAATTTTACTTTGGTTTTGTGCGTAAAACCTTAATTAGATTGTGGGCCTGGTGATCATTTTACGCTGATATAGGTTTTGAGAAACCACTGAAACACTAGGTTGAACACATGGGCTAGGCATGGTATGTGTGTGTGGTTGCCAAGCTCCAAAACCGCCACCAAGGCCATTATCAGACACAACCATGCCTGGTTCTAGGTTGAGTGGCGAGAGCCATGGCTTAGTCTAGTCCCTTATTCCCTGCCACAGCTCTGCAGCGGTGTGCTGTTTGTCACCTAAGCCGCTCAATTTAAGCCTGTTGGCCTGTTGCCGATTTCTCATTGTAGTGCTACACTGCTTCCAAATACTGACTGATGTCTGACTGGTGCTGCAAGATGATAATTCAGAGGCAGAAGTGGAGGAGGAGGTAGAGGAGGAGAAGGGGGGTTGCAGCCGCTAACGTAGGTACTGGAGGAAGACCTGATGGAAGTAGGGCCCACAATTCTTGGCATCAGTAGCACCTGCGCAGTCAGGGAAATGTAGCTTCCCTTCCCAATAACTGTGTCGGTCAGGACATGGGTGATGTTACGGGACACATGCTGGTGTAATGCTGAGACTCCACACCTTGAAAAACATTAGCGGCTGGTGACAGAGTAAGTGTCCACAAGCCTAAATGGCAACATTTTCAGGGCCAGCAGTTTACATATTTAGTGCTATGGCCTGTGGGTGGGTGGCTAGGTATTTGCGCTTTCATTCAAAGGCCTGGGGTATAGACATCTATATGCTGCGCTGGGACACAGAAGTGGATGGTGCTTGCGAAGATCCAGGTGCATGTTGGGAGGCATCCGGGCCTGCGTCTTGGACAGTCTTGGACATCTCGGCCCAACTATTAGGGTGCTTTGATGCCATGTGGCGGATCATTCTGATGGTTGTGAGGTTGCTAGTGTTCACACCCCTGCTCATTTTGGTATGGCACAGGTTGCAAATGGCAATTCTTTTATCATCCACACTATATAGCACCCGATGACACGTTCTGGCTAGCCAATCACTGTAATGCCAGTAGCCAACATGTCTACGGTATTACAATGAGTGCCAGTACCTCCGCGTACGTTTATTGGCCGAACACCGCAATGTGCCGAGCATCGCGATGCTCGAATAAAATTAGTAGGCGGCAGAGCATGCTCGCCCAACACTACTTGTAATGCCTCATCAGACCAGACTGAGACATCCAAACCTTTCCTAGTCATGTCTGTTAATGGTTTAACCACAGTCGAGTAATGCAAAATGAATTTACGGTAGTAGTTGGTGACCCCTAAAAATCGCATAAGCTCTTTCAGATTTTTGGGTCGATCCCAGTTCAACACAGTACGGACCTTCTCTGGATCCATACAAAAACCTGAAGATGAGAGTAGGTAACCCAGGAATTTCCTAAACTGCAAATACACACTTATCCAACTTAGCATACAATTTATTCTCTCTTAGGATCAGTAACACCTGTCTCATGTGATCCTAATGAGTCTCCATGTCTGGAGAATAAATTAGTATGTCATCCAGATACACAACAGCAAACCTCCCCACCAGATGATGAAAGATATCATTAACAAAATGCTGGAAAACCGCATGACCAGATTCTCAAAACCCTGCTGCCAGTGGGGATTAGGAAGGTCTAATATGTCCCTTAGCCAAACTTTAGGCAATATACTCTCGCATGTCCGCTCTTTCGGGTTCCGAAAGGTTAACCTAGATTTGGGCAACTTTGCTCCTGGAATAAGATTTATAGGACAATCATATTCCCAATGTGGGGGTAAATCCTGGCAACCACTCTCAGAAAATACATCAGAAAAATCTGAAATGAAAGTGGGTACAGCTTTAGTGGTTAAGACAGAAAGAGATGCATTTAGATAGTTGTCCATGCAATAATCACTCTAATCGAGAATCTGTCTCACTTGCCAGTCAATGGTAGGATTACCCAGGACCAACCTAGCAGACAGACCCTCCAGCACAAAACACAAAATGGATTCCTGATGAAAATCACCTACTCTTAAACGGATGTTCTGCACCATCTGTGACATCTGTGGTGCAGAGTCAATTTCAAACACCGAAATATTTATTTTCATAATGCACTTCTTGTCAACCCATGCAAATGGACAAACTGACCCCTATTTCCACAGAAAAAACATACACCCTTCTTATGACTAAAACTCTTGCAAGCAGGCCCAGGGGTAGCTCTCCCTAACTGCATAGGTTCATCATTAGACATAAACTCAGGAGTTTCTCCATCCAAAGTGTCAGAGGAAACTGCCACGTTATATGATGATTCGTCCTGAGAGGGAGGGACCTTAGATCTCTCTCTCAGGCATCCATCAATATGTACAGCAAGGGACATAGCCTCTTCCAATGACTCAGGATTTTTGCGAAAGGCCAATGCATCCTTTAGCCTCTTGGTAAAAGCCCAAGACTGAGCGTCCCCTTTAAGCAACAAAATGATAACACCAACTCTCTGACTCTCATCCCCAGATGAGAGCAGAAGTAACTTAAAGTACAATTTACATGACTCTCTGAACCAATTGAAATTATCGATTCCCCCCACCCCCGAAATTAGTCTGGAAGTGCAAGCTTAGGTTCAGGGCAGGCCTGGTAACTACTACTGTCACCAGCAGCCTGTGATCCCTGGATCTGCGTGCGGAGGTCGGCTACCTTCAAAGACAGACCCTGCAATTGTCTAGCCAGTGCAGCCATAGAATCCATAGCCTCACAAACAAAAATTACAGTTTTTGGCGGTTGATAATGTCACATAGTTATGTGGGAGGGAACAACACACCAACAAAAGGAGGGAAGGGAAAAGGAACTAAGCCTCAAAGCTAGGGAAAGGGAAATGGACACCACCTATGGAAACCCTAAACCTAGCCCTGACTCCTATCCGTATAAACAGACCTTGAGGGTAGGAATGTTCATACAGAGGAATCTGAGACCCTGGAAACTCTGAATTGCCCTGGAGTAGTGTCTGGGCTTGAGACGGCCTGTTCCTTTCAATATGAAAGAACAAGCGTCTTCCTCAGACCTAGAAACAAAGGACAGAGGGGAAACACCAAAATATAAAAGGTGAGTAACACTTAACTACTGAAGCACTTCCAATACCAAACTGAAGCTATCAACCGCATAGCATGATGGGTGAAGCCAGACTAAATAGGGGAGTTGGAATGACCACTAAGCTACACCTGAGACAAGGGGTGTGGTCATTACCAGCAAACACACTGAAACCAGTAAAACCAAAGAGGGTGTCAGCTCACTAACTTGCAGCCAGTCTTCTGTCACTTGTCACGCTAGAGACCATGACAGCATGTTTTGGTCATCAAAACCATTCATTAGGCCACTTCATTGCCAAAATAAGGAAAATGCATGTGGGCAATTTGAACTGTCACAGGGTTTTAAGTCTTAGCTACAATATACTCATTTTTATTTTCTGAATAGGATACATTGAGTTCATGCATGAGAACATATTGGTCTATCTGAATTGAAGTAGTTATGGAAAGTAAAGAGATGTAAACTTTTCAACAATCATATGAAGAGATGATTTTTTTCATATTGTGGTAATTGGTTGCAATTATTGAAGCTAAAGGTGATGTACTATTAAACAAAATGTGTCAATGAAAGTTTTACCTGCCAGTTAAAACCAGATAACGACAGATGTCCTATTTTTCTCATCTGTTTTTATTTTTGATTACAGATTTCTATTTTTTATTTTCTGAACATTATTATTGCGGCAGCCATCTTGCCTGAGTTGTTCTGAACAGCATTTAGAAAACATTAAGAAAACTGCTTAACAACAGCACCATGGGTCATAAGGTGGATTGGCAGAACATTACTGTGAACACTCATTACCAACCAAATAAATGTGCCGCAAATCACCTGATGAATAATTAAAATGCTCGTTCATTGGGTGATCCTGTCTTTCGTGAATACAAATCAATCATTGAATCTGAGCAGCAGAACTTACCCAGAAACAATGATTCTGTATGGGGATGACCAATCAGAATAGCAATCCATTGTCCTCAAACTATTAGGGAGATAGCTGCATGTAAATGTAGCAGTCTCCTTCACTGAACGAGAAGCTGACTGTCAGGAAGAAACGCCTCCTTCCCTACAATCCGCTGTGACATTGTGCGGTGTAAACCCGCATTTAGACAGAATGGTTTGAAGGTGACCTCACTGACTTCTATGGGAGAGTTTTCTAGGCATGTTCTGTGACCTGTGCAGAGGTTTTTATGGAAGGAAAAAATAGATAAGCTTTGTGAATAGTGGATCTTGTGTTATCTATACACAGAGTTGATATCATTATAGGCAGCATTAGAATGACAGATACGCAGGTAACTGCAGTAATGTGATCCATAGAGACCAAGAAATGGAGCCTATTATTAGGTTTAGTTGACAATATGAAAACTGCAGGATTTTATGGTTTTTGCTTACATATAAATATTGACATTAAAAATTGTATAAAAAGTATTTAAAAATGTTAAACATAAAAACCTGATTGGAACAATAGGTCATTTTCTGTTGACACATTACCTTTAAGGTGCACATATTTATTTACATGGGTAATAAGTGATGGATATATTGGTTCCTATGATAAATCGAACAATAATTCAAAACCATTTACTCAGATTCCTTCAGTCCTTCAGTTTGGAAGTGAGCAAAAACTTTTTCACTATACTGTATATTTAATATTTGCGAAAAGAGAATTATTTATGACTTCATTGAAGAAGATTGTTTACCCACAATTTTATTCTGAATACTTCAGAGGACTCCCACATTGCTTGGGATCTTTATCCTCTTGGCTGACTGTTATGTATATAAACTGATCCAGAAAGAAATGGGATTCATGTTGATAAGATAAAAGTACAGTATTACAGACTTGTTTTTGAACATCAACATCAGGTTTTAATAAAATACATTTCAAGATACAACCTCAATCTGAAAGCATGGATAAATGGCAATTTCTAAGAATTATATTTCCATAACTTTTAAGTTAAGACATTATTAAATGTTCTTTGTATAAACTCTTGGTGAATTCCATTCCACCCTCATTAATGTTAGGACAATATGCATGTTTCTTGCCCTGGCACACAGTTGTTTAGCTTTTTCTGTATTGACCTTTTTGCAGAGAGAGCACATAAATAAGTTTAAGTAAAAAAGAAAACAATATGCATTTCAAAAATCTTGGGATATTCAATAAGAAAATACTGGTTGTGTCTAAAACTGTCACTATACAAAACAAGGTTTCCTCCAAATAAACTTTAAGTCTATGCCAAAGTTTGCATCAATTTTTTTTCTCCAATATATATAAAAAATAATCTCCATAAATATTTTTTTAATTAAAAAGCCGATGTCAGTATGATCAACTCTGTTCCCTTCAGGACCCGGACATTTTTCACCTTAAGGACCTGGCCATTTTTAGCAAATCTGACATGTGTCACTTTATGTGGTGATAACTTTAACCTGTTTGGGACACATGACGTACATCATGATACATCATGATGCCCTGGTACTTAAGGACACATGATATACCGGTACGTCATGTGTATTTAAGATCACCGCCGCGCGGTGATCGGAACAGAGTGCCTGCTGAAATCCTTCAGCAAGCACTCTGCGTACTGGTACGTCATGTGTATTTACGATCACCGCCGCGCGGTGATCGGAAGAGAGTGCCTGCTTAAATCATTCAGCAGGCATTCTGCGACAATGCCGAGGGGGGTCCTGTCAATTCAGACCTGCAGTTTGTGGTGTTTCCGGGTGGCTCGGGGGGGTGAGTGCAGTGGCAGAAGTATTGGAATGCATTGCAAAGGGTATCAGACCACCAAAAGTGGAAATCCCAAAGTGGGACAAATAATAAAGTTAAAAAAAGTTTAAAAAAATAAAGTTTCCCCCCAAAAAATTAAAAGTTTAAAGTAAAAAGAAAGTCATTTTCCCCCTAATAAATTTAAACAAAATTAGTAAAAAATAGGGGGAAAAAAAGAGTAGACGTATTGGGTATCGCTGCATCCGTATCGACTGGCTCTATAAACATATCACCAATCTAACGTTACCTCATCCCACAAAAAAATTTGCCCCTACCTAAGACAATCGCCCAAAAAATAATAAAAACCTATGGCTCTGAATATGGAGACACTAAAACATATTTTTTTTGTTTTAAAAAAGCTGTTATTGTGTAAAACTTACATAAATAAAAAAGTATACATATTAGGTATAGCCACGTCCGTAATAACCTGCTCGTTAAAAAATACCATAAAAAAATAAAAACAGTGTAAAAAAAGCCATTTTTTGAAACCTTACATCACAAAAAGTGTAATAGCAAGCGAAAAAGTCATAATCACCCCAAAATAGTGCCAATAAAACCATCATCTCATCCCACAAAAATCATATCCTACCCAAGATAATTGCCCAAAAACTGAAATGGCACTATGGCTCTCAGACTATGGAGACACTAAAACATGATTTTTTTTTGTTTCAAAAATGAAATCATTGTGTAAAGCTTAAATAAATTAAAAAAAGTATACATATTAGGTATTGCCACATCCGTAATAACCTGCTCTTTAAAAATATCACATGACCTATCCCCTCAGGTAAATACCGTAAACAAATAAAAATTAAAACGGTGTAAAAAAAGCTATTTTTTTGTCATCCTACATCACAAAAAGTGTAATAGCAAGCAATCAAAAAGTCGTACGCAACCCAACATAGGGTCAATCAAACCGTCATCTCATCCTGAATAAAATGAGCCCCTACACAAGACAGTTGCCCAAAAAATTTATAAAAACTATGGCTTTCAGAATTCAGAATGTGGAGACACTGAAGAATCATAAAAAATAATAATGCTTTGTTATGTAAAACTGAAACAAACAACCCAAAAAATATTTGGTATTGTCGCGTCTGTGACAATCTGCTCTATAAAAATTCCACATGATCTAACCTGTCAGATGAATGTTGTAAATAGCAAAGAATAAAAACGGTGCCAAAACAGCAATTTTTTGCTACCTTGCATAGCAAAAAGTTTAATATAGAGCAACCAATAATCATATGTACCCTAAAATAGTACCAACAAATCTGCCACCCTATCCCTTAGTTTCAAAAATGGGGTCACTTTTATGGAGTTTCTACTCTAGGAGTGCATCAGGGGGGCTTCAAATGGGATATGGTGTCAAAAAACCAGTCCAGCAACCAGTCTAAATCTGCCTTCTAAAAACCGTATGGCATTCCTTTCCTTCTGCGCCCTGCCGTGTGCCCGTACAGCAGATTACGACCACATTTGGGGTGTTTCTGTAAACTACAGAATCAGAGCCATAAATATTAAAGGGGTTTTCTCAAGACGCAGTTTTATACTTACCTGCTCCCGGCGCGCCGTCCACTTCCTGGTTTCGGCAGGGGGCGGGCTCCATCTTCATTGATGTCTTCTCCCGGCCAGGCCGTGCGCTGTACTGAAAGCGCACGCCGAGTCCGCGCATGCGCCCTGGTGACTTCTTCATGGCCAGTATAGTATACTTGCCAGGAAGAAGTCACCAGGGCGCATACGCGGAGAAAAGCAGTGGTCGTAACCAGGGGAGACGGAAGACAACAGTCAGGCAAGTATATGTTTATTTTTTTCTAAGGGGTGGGGATTCGTTAATGAAATATATTTAGAAAAATGATCACTGCTAAATCATTAATAGATTTAACAGTGATCATTAAGATGATAATACCCCTTTAACATTCCTTCCCTTCTGTGCCCTGCGGTGTGCCAGTAGAGAAGTTTACGGCCACATATGGGGTGTTTATGTAAACTACAGAATCAGGGCCATAAATAAAAAAGAGTTTTGTTTGGCCGTTAACCCTTGCTTTGTAACTGGGAAAAAATATATATTAAAATGGAAAATCTGCTAAAAAAGTGAAATTTTGAAATTGTATCTCTATTTTCCATGAATTCTTGTGGAACACCTAAAGGGTTAACATAGTTTGTAATATCTGTTTTGAATACCTTGAGGGGTGTAGTTTGCAAAATGGGTTCATTTTTCTGTGGTTTCTATTATGTAAGCCTCACAAAGTGACTTCAGACCTGAACTGGTCCTGAAAAAGTGGGTTTTAGAAATTTTCTGAAATATTTCAAGATTTGCTTCTAAACTTTTAAGCCTTGTAACGTCCCTAAAGAATAAAATGGCATTCCCAAAATGATCCAAACAGGAGGTAGACATATAGGGAATGTAAATGAATAACTATTTTTGGAGGTATTTCTATGTATTATAGAAGTAGAGAAATTGAAACTTGGAAATTTGCTAATTTTTCCAAATTTTTGGCAAATTTGGTATTTTTTTATAACTAAAAGTGATTATTTTTCTACTCCATTTTACCAGTGTCATGAAGTACAAATAATGTTATAAAAAAAAACTGTCTCAGAATGGCCTGGATAAGTAAAAGCGTTTAAAAGTTATTCACTCATAAAGTGACACTGGTCAGATTTGCAAAAAATGGCCTGGTCCTTAAGGTGAAAATGAGCCCGGTCCTTAAGGGGTTAAAATGCTTTACTTATCCGGACCATTCTAGATTGTTTTCTCGTCACATATTGTACTTCATAAATTTGAGTCAAAATATTTCATTTTCATTATAAAAAATACAAAATTTGCTAAAAATGTGTGAAAATTTGCTAATTTACAAATTTCTATTTCTGCACTTTTAAAATAGATAGTAAATACTGAAATTGTTTTTGTTGTTGGGATGTTAGAAGGCTTAGAAGTTTAGAAGCAAATCTTAAAATTTTTAAAGACAATTTCCAAAACCCAATTTTTTAAGGATCAGTTCAGTTATGAAGTCATTTTGTCGGGCTTACATATTAGAAACCACCCATAAATCCCCCCATTTTAAAAACTACACCCCTCAAACCCTTTAAAACTGAGTTTAAAAACTTTGTTACCCTTTAGGTATCCCATGATAATTAAAGGAAAATAGGAATGAAATTTCAAAATTTCACATTTTTTTGCAGATTAAAATTGTAATAAATTTTTCCTGCAATACATCAAGGGTTAACAGCCCAATAAAACTCAAAATCTATTACCCTGATTCTGTAGTTTACAGAAACTGATGTATAGGCACACAGCAGGCTTCAGAATGGAAGGAGCACCATATGGCTTTGGCTTTAGGAGAGCGGATTTAACTGGAATGGTAATTGGGAGCTATGTCGCATATAAAGATACCCTGAGGAGGCCCCACAGTGAAAACTCCCAAAAAGTGACCCCATTTTGGAAAATTAAAAATTTCTTTTTTTTTATTGAAAAAGTGACTTTACACCCACACTTTTCACTTTCCCAAAGGGTAACAATACAAAATGCACCCCACGTTTTGTTCCTCATTTCCCCCCGAACATCAGAAATGCCCCATATATGCTAAAAAATGATGTATGGGCGCACAGGGCTCTAGAGTCAAACCAGCATAATATGCATTTTGCCGACCTGAATTGGCAGACATTGATTTTAGGTGCCATGTTGCATTTAAAACATTCCTGAGGTCTCCAGAAATATTCTGGCTATTCTATCTGGGAATCTTTTCCTTTGTAAATGTGGAACTTGTGGATGTACCTGGAGCTACTCTCACAAAGTTTGTAAATCTTTATGCCATACCTTACCCGTTTGCTAGGCAAGTACTGGCAGAATCTAATCGCCCCTTTGAAAAGTAATAGGGACTCATCTACACAGAAATTGTTCTCAGGGTTGTACACCTCAGCAAACTTGGTGTTAAAGTGGTCAATGACAGGCCTAAACTTGAACATTCAAATGTCGGGTCATTTTGGGGTGGGCACTGTGCATTGTCATGATAGTGTAGGAATTTCCAAATTGACTCAAATCGCTTCCGGATCATGGTCTTACTGTAAATTGGAGTCTGATAGAAAATGTCCGAACCAAATATTGTCTAATGTTTGGCTTCTTAACAATGCCCATATGCAGCACAAGTCCCCAAAACTTCATCATCTCTGCTGCGCTTACTGGGGTCCAACCTAAGGGTCTAGTGTATGCCAATGTAGGGTCCTGAGCGATAAATTGTTGGGCATATAAATTGGTTTGGGCCACCATTAAATTTACAAAATATTCAGTTAGGAAGATTTTGAAAAAATCTAGCTCAGTGTACAGTCGTGGCCAAAAGTTTTTAGAATTACATAAATATTGAAAATAGGAAAAGTTGCTGCTTAAGTTTTTATAATAGCAATTTGCATATACACCAGAATGTTATGAAGAGTGATCAGATGAATTGCATAGTCCTTCTTTGCCATGAAAATTTACTTAATCCCCAAAAAAACTTTCCACTGCATTTCATTGCTGTCATTAAAGGACCTGCTGAGATCATTTCAGTAATCGTCTTGTTAACTCAGGTGAGAATGTTGGCGAGCACAAGGCTGGAGATCATTATGTCAGGCTGATTGGGTTAAAATGGCAGACTTGACCTGTTAAAAGGAGGGTGATGCTTGAAATCATTGTTCTTCCATTGTCAACCATGGTGACCTGCAAAGAAACGCGTGCAGCCATCATTGCGTTGCATAAAAATGGCTTCACAGGCAATGATATTGTGGCTACTAAGATTGTACCTCAATCAACAATTTATAGGATCATCAAGAACTCCAAGGAAAGAGGTTAAATTCTTGTTAAGAAGGCTTCAGGGCGTCCAAGAAAGTCCAGCAAGTGCCAGGATCGTCTCCTAAAGAGGATTCAGCTGCGGGATCGGAGTGCCACCAGTGCAGAGCTTGCTCAGGAATTGCAGCAGGCAGGTGTGAGCGCATCTGCACACAGTGAGGCGAAGACTTTTGGAAGATGGCCTGGTGTCAAGAAGGGCAGCAAAGAAGCCAATTCTCTCCAAAAAAAACATCATGGACGGATTGATCTTCTGCAGAAAATATGGTGAATGGACTGCTAAAGACTGGGGCAAAGTCATATTCTCCGATGAAGCCTCTTTCCGATTGTTTGGGGCATCATGAAAAAGGCTTGTCCGGGGAAGAAAAGGTGAGCGCTACCATCAGTCCTGTGTCATGCCAACAGTAAAGCATCCTGAGACCATTTATGTGTGGGGTTGCTTCTCATCCAAGGGAGTGGGCTCACTCACAATTTTGCCCCAAAACACAGCCATGAATAAAGAATGGTACCAAAACACAACAGCAACTTCTTCCAACAATCCAACAACAGTTTGGCGAAGAACAATGCATTTTCCAGCACGATGGAGCACGGTGCCATAAGGCAAAAGTGATAACTAAGTCGCTCGGGGACCAAAACATTGACATTTTGGGTCCATGGCCTGGAAACTCCCCAGATCTTAATCCCATTGAGAACTTGTGGTCAATCCTCAAGAGGCAGGTGGACAAACAAAAACCCACTAATTCTGACAAACTCCAAGAAGTGATTATGAAAGAATGGGTTGCTATCAGGAATTGGCCCAGAAGTTGATTGAGAGCATGCCCAGTCAAATTGCAGAGGTCCTGAAAAAGAAGGGCCAACACTGCAAATACTGACTCTTTGCATAAATGTCATGTAATTGTCGACAAAAGCCTTTGAAACGTATGAAGTCCGTGTAATTGTATTTCACTACATCACAGAAACAACTGAAACAAAGATCTAAAAGCAGTTTAGCAGCAAACTTTGTGAAAACTAATATTTGTGTCATTCTCAAAACTTTTGGCCACGACTGTAGACTGCACAGTCTATCTGTATTCGGGAGCTGCCCTCAAAATACGGAATTTAGGGCTGATAATCGTCAGGGGGTGGGGTCCATATGGGCTCACTCTGGGAGGCTTCCTCAAGTGTTGTTCTGGGGCACCTTCTAGAGGGTCCCTCATTAGCGGATGATGATGAGGGGGTAGAGGAGTAGAGGAAAGTGGCAACCTCTTCTCCCTTACTAGCAGACTATTAAGGAGGCAAGATACCCGTATGCCTCTTCGGCTGAGTATAGTCGTTGGGACAGACGGGCCATTTTTATTTTATTGGGGTGTGACATGTGAAATGTGTAAACCTTTTTTTTATAGTGTGGGGTGTGTATATTGTGTTTTAATGAGTGAAGTGGCTGTAATAAATGTAAAATACAGAGAAAAGGAGTAAAAAAAAAGTTAAAAAAATACAGGTGCAGGATGCATGCACTCACAAATATGTTGCATGCGTGCAAAAATCTACACCAACACTACATAACTAAAATTGATTTCTATATATATGTATATACAGTAAACTGAGCAGTAAACTCAGCGGACCAATTAGAAAAATGGATGTTTCTGATCAGCGCTCCGCAGGTGCAGGACACGCACACAGATATTATGTGAATGCAAAAATGTTCACTAACACTGCCTAACTAAAATTGTAAAATTGTGTAACAATAAATGCACTTGTTACACAAAAAAAGAAAACTGAGCACAAAAGCGACCAATAAAAAAAAATAATGGTACTGGCGGAGCTTACGCCGGATGAAGATGGTCGCATAGCTCCGTGATATGTGAAGAGACTCGTCCCTAACGCCAGCTATAATTAGCCTACATTAGCGGAGATGGTGAAGATCGGGAACGCTAAGCATGCTGACACCCCAGCTCCCTCCAAAACTCAGATTGCTGGAGGAGAAATGGAGAAATTCTTAAAGAAAGCTGCCGCAACGATGGCTGCCAGGGAGCCTAAGATGGCGCCGACTCCACAGGCCAAAGCTCCGAAGCGCGCTCCTGCACAGTCAGAGGGTGAAAGCGACTCAGATGAAGCACAGGCCGGCTCTGACCTTCCGGTTACAAGAAAATACCTGGACCGTGCTTTGAACAGGATTATGGAGCCGATCCTCTCAGAATTGTCTGCCTGCAGAAACGAGGTGAGACATATTGGCGACCGTGTGGAGAAACTTGAGCAGCACCAAGCAGAGATAATAAATCACCAGACTGCGGTAACGGACTCTTTTCGCCGCTGTGCCCTATACTTAAACGACCTCCACTGCTCGTTAGAAGATCAAGAAAACAGGGGGCGCCGAAATAACCTGAGATTCCGTGGAGTGCCAGAATCAGTCTCAACAGGAGACATTTCAGCGTCCATTATGGATATCTGCGGATCACTCCTGGGCCCTAACTTCTCCCAAGAAGTAATTATAGAACGGGCGCACAGAGCCCTCAGGCCCAAACCTAAGCCAGCCGAACCTCCTAGGGACATAATATGTAGGTTCCTGAATTTTCAAGTGAAAACCGCCGTTCTGGAAGCCGCACGTGATCACCCTGACTTGATATACAAGGATTCCAAGATTGACATATTCCAGGACTTAGCCCCTTCAACGCTGAAGAAGCGCAGATCCCTTAAACCTCTGACAGATTGGTTGCGCTCCAAAAAGGTTTTATACCGTTGGTCCTACCCGTTTGGCATATCCTTCACATACGCGGGCAAGAGAGTAAACATCTCGTCATATACAGACCTCACTTCTGCCTTTGAGGTCCTAAATGTGCCACCCATGCAGATTGAAAATTGGGAACTCTTCCAGGACCTCGGTGCCCTGCCTGATATACCCAAGGTGGTTCCTTTTGAGGTACTACGTACGCCGAAGTCTTCTCGCTCCAAGAGGAGGGGTCTGCAATTCACCCCGAGAAGTCTCTCACAAGAGCATTAGGAAAACTCTCTTGCCTATAGTATAGTATGGTAATTTTCAGGCAATATTGTCATGCTGAAATTCTCGTATATTACTGTCTAGAGTTTGGGATTCCACTGTTTGCATGAGACTAGATGGTTTTCCGTATACCTGTACGTGTTTCCCCCATCTCTCTGCTCTGCTTCTACCCCCTCTCAGGGCGTTATACGGTCTCTCTTAAATGGTCCATAGACCAAACAACCCCCTCCAGATTATGACATATTACATTATGTCTTTGACATATTAC
Source organism: Bufo gargarizans (assembly GCF_014858855.1). Lineage (NCBI taxonomy): Eukaryota > Metazoa > Chordata > Amphibia > Anura > Bufonidae > Bufo > Bufo gargarizans. The sequence continues at coordinate 266,201,003 of NC_058082.1, read as the reverse complement.
ATTATGTCTTTGTTCATGTTTCTTGTTTGTTTAACAAATTGTGTTCTATTTCCCCTACTTACCCCTAACTCAAGGTTCTCGCCTATTATATTGATCTGGATTGTCTCCCATACAAGCACAGCTGCAATGGTACCAGAGGTAGAAGACCACAAAAGATCCGATACACTTCTTAGACAGGGACCACAACAGCTACAAGGTAAACCCACACACATAACAAATAATGGCTGACCTGTCAGTGGCCTCTTATAATGTCAAAGGTTTTCACTCTCCTTCCAAAAGGAGCCAAATCTTTGCCATTCTAAGAAAAGCTGGAGCTGGAGTGATATTCCTTCAGGAGACGCATTTCCGCTTTAACCACTACCCAGACATGCGATTCTCCCACTTCTCCAACTGGTACCATTGTGGGAGTAGCTCCTCAGCTTCCAGTGGGGTCAGCATAGGGCTACAGAGGAGGATCCCCTTTAAATTTGCTAGCCAAAGCCTAGATCCAGAAGGCAGGTATATCCTACTTAAGGGCACCATAGGGCCGCAGACGTACACTTTTATAAATCTATACGCCCCAAACTCTAACCAAGCCCGTTGGTTTTCTGACATTTTTCCCATTATAGAGTCCTTTAAAGAGGGTATAGTAATTGTTGGGGGCGACTTCAATGTCGCCTTATATCCTCAACTGGATGTCTCCTCCCATAAATCGTCCCATTCCAAGAGGTTTCTAAAAAAGGTCAGAAATACCCTCTGGGATCTCCATTTGATCGATGTATGGCGATCTTTCCACCCGAGTGTCCAGGATTTCACGTTCTATTCCCAAGTACATAAAACTTACCACCGGCTTGATTACCTCTTTATCTCTAAAGAACACATACACCTATGCAGAGAGGCGACCATTGGTGCTATACACATCTCAGACCACTCCCCAATATATATTTCAGTGTTGGCCCCTAGTGAAACGCCCTCGTGCTTCAACTGGCGCTTAAATGAAACCCTCCTGGGGTATCAGGACTCGGTTGATCGGATATCTAAACACATAACAGAATATTTCTCCCTAAATAAAAATCCAGATACAACGGCCAATACTCTTTGGGATGCTCATAAACCTGTAGTGAGGGGACAATTTATTAGCATTGGCACACACCTAAAGAGAAAGAGGGAAAGTGAAATAGAGGACACTCTGAAAAATATTCAGACTTTAGAATCACATCATAAAGCTAAACCCACTGACGCCCATCTCCAAAAATTGTCAGAATGCAGAGCCAAATTCAGATCTCTACTGGCCAATAGAGCAGCCAAATACCACATGAGCTCACAGCACAAATTCTTTGCACATGGGGACAAGGCCACCAAGTTTGTAATGAACAGGATTAAAGGGAGGAGGTCTGCAAACTACGTCCATCAGCTAACATCACAAGATGGGTCCCCCATCTTTTCGGTCAACCAGATTGCGTCTCAATTCCGTTCATTTTACAATGATCTCTACAACCTTCCCTCAACAACTGAACCAGAATCCCATGCCACTGTCATATCTTCCTTCCTGGAAGCGACCAAACTCCCTACCATTGACACAGACCAGAAATCGACTCTTTCAGCTCCCTTCTCCATAACTGAGCTAAGGACAGCAATGAACCAAATGCCGACAGGAAAGAGTCCAGGCCCTGATGGCCTTCCGTTAGCATATTACAAAATGTTCCAAGATCTTCTTCTTCCTCACTTGTTGGAAGTTTGCAATCAGACTCTTGCGGGAATTCCACTCTCGAGAGACATGACGGCAGCCCACATCACTCTCATCCCTAAAGAAGGGAAAGACGCCAGTTTATGTTCCAACTACAGACCCATATCCCTCCTAAACATAGACCTTAAGCTCCTGGCCAAGATGCTAGCTAACAGGTTAGCCATTCTCCTTCCCCAACTTGTCCATAGAGATCAGGTAGGCTTTGTCCGCAACAGGGAAGGGAAGGACAATACCACGAGGGTGATTAATACCCTCTGTCATGCTAAACGCGTGTCCTCCCCTCTGCTTTTACTCAGCACAGATGCTGAGAAAGCATTTGATAGGGTCAATTGGTCATACCTAAAACAAACACTTTCAGGATTTGGCCTACCTGACTCTTTTACCAAAGCAGTCTTCTCGATGTATGAACAAGCAACAGCTGCAGTCCTAGTAAATGGCACTGTATCACCTTCCTTCCCTATTAGAAACGGGACCCGACAGGGCTGTCCCTTATCACCCCTCCTATTCGTCTTGGCTTTGGAGCCTCTTCTAGCAAAAATAAGGTTGGACCAGGAGATAAAGGGTCTATGTTTGGGAGGCAGGGAGCAGAAAATTGCTGCTTTTGCGGACGATGTGCTCATAATGACGATTAATCCAAAAACGGCCCTACCCCGAATTCAATCCCACCTGAATACATATAGCACAATGTCAGATTTTAAAATTAATGCTAATAAGTCATTAGTCCTTTGCTCAGGGGTTTCACAGGCAACAAAATGCCTTCTAATGAAGGACTCCCCATTTAATTGGTCCTCCCCCAACATCACGTATTTAGGGGTCAAAATTAGCCCAGAAATTACGGAACTTTTTTCTCTTAACTATATCCCCTTAAAGAAATCTATCATTGATTCCATCGACAATTTGGCCAGATCTAACCCAATGCTCTCCTGGTTTGGTAGGAAGAATCTAATATCTTCATTAATACTGCCCAGACTCACATATTTACAACAGGTTCTCCCCATTTCTATCCCTAAACACTATTACACTTCGATTATGAAAAAATTCAGCTCCTTCATCTGGAATGGGAAGAGAGCGAGACTCTCCTCGGCACTTCTTATTAAGCCTAGGCATGCTGGGGGAATAGGTTTGCCGAGCCCCGAGCTATATGGGAGGGCTATCCTCCTCTCCCGAGCACTAGCTTGGCTGAGCACTTCCCCAGCTTCCACAGTGGTCCAGATGGAACTGGAAATCTTGAACAGACCGGCTAGAGCACATCTGTTGGGTCGAGAGACGGTTTTTTCTGGCCACATGTCTCATTACCCAATCATCAGAGCCACATTGGAAGCTTGGAAATGGCTATCCTCCACACACTGTTCCATTCCATTCCCTTCACCCACACTGACTGTAGCAGATGTACTGAATACGGCCCCTCCCACTTTAAGGCAAACCACCTCAATAAGGCTGATGTCCTCTTCAATTCCATTAATTTCTCTAGCCCTACCAACTGGAGTATGGATGGACTCAGGAGACATAAATGCCCTGCTTAACCCTCACCCTCGTGACTTTATTTCAATTGCTTATCTTAGAGCCTACTTAAAGCAGCATGTCAACGTAGGGGATCTTCATCGCCCTCTGGTATGGTTAGAGGCTCTAACTGCCTTACAGACATTACCCAAGAAACTTACCTCATGGATATATAGCAAACTGCGACTACCTCCTATGCTTGCTAAGCCATCCTTTGTCACACAATGGGAATTGGATTTAAATATCACACTTCCTTTTGAGTCTTTACCTAAGTTTCTAGACGCTCCCCATGGAGCCTCCCGCTGTGTCAGAATCCAGGAAAATAGCTACAAGATTCTTACAAGATGGTATAACACGCCTGATAAATTATCGAGGTTTGCTGGGGCGGCTTCTGACACGTGCTGGAGGTGCCTTGGGGAGAGGGGAACTTTCCTGCATATCTGGTGGTCATGCCCCCTGGTTCAGATATGGTGGTGTGAAGTCTTCGCTACCTCAAACAGGGTTTGTGGCACATCGTTTAAACCCTCTCCACAAATTGCTCTCCTCTCACTCCCTCAAGAACAGGGGGAAGCAGGACCACCATTTGTGTTTACACAGATGATATTGGCGGCCCGCTTACAACTCCCCAAATATTGGCTTCAGACTACTGTCCCAACCTTGGACCAATGGACTCAAAAAATTGATCAGATCTTCAGGTTTGAGGAACTATCCTCCTGGGAATCTCGTACGCATCTGTCTTTTCTCAAAAAATGGTCTCTGTGGGCTAAATACAGATCCCCAAACCATAACTAGTCAATTGGAACCTGATTTAGTTGATATACCTTAGTAACCATGATACACAATCGCACGGCAGGTCATAGGCACTACCATGTTTAACTTCACCTCCCAAAAAATGGAATGCAACGCCTCTTACCTGGTCTTATGGCTCTTCTGAGCGTCTGTTTCTCTGATCTCATGAATGTCTCATATATTGGAAATCCCTCCTATGGGGGATAGGATTGACGTATGTCTTTAAAGTGTGTACTGTACATTGTACCGATTTTAATCCATTTCTGATTTGTACCTAACACATTGGCGAGGCCTGCGAGCCTAAACCTTGATACTATGTTCCTCCCTGTTGTATAGTGAAACTTACAATAAAAATATAAATAAAAAAAAAAAAAAAAAAAAAAAAAAAAAAAATAATGGTACTTATTGGTGCTCAAGGTTGCAGAAAACACTCAAGCTGACGCTTGTTGCGTCCGTGCAGACACTGCGGTATTACAATTTACCGCAGATACAAAAAAAGAACACTATCTAAAAATGTATTAACCCAAAAAAATAGCCCGGGTGCAGAACAGTGGATTACGGACTGATGAGCACTTGGAGTTCACAGTTCACACACAAAAAAGTGGTGTAGAGCAGGAAAACAAGAAAAAAAGATACAAGTGACAAAAAAATGACAATTTGTTCACCGTAGGCAAAATCGGACGGGCGGTGGGATAGGGGCTTGGATTAGGTCTTGGGATAGGGGGGGGGGGTTAGTTAAGAGATCTGGAACTTCTGCTGCTGCAAAAAAAAAAAACACTGCAGCAGATGTTCCAGATGTTCTTCTTTACAGGAAGTAGTAGATCACTGTGGTGGTGAACCACAAATCCCAGCAAGCAGATATAGCACAGAGGGGCACAGGTCTACTCTGCATGCAGTCGCCAACTAGAATGACTGCATGCAGAGGGATTCTTCCGGTTTCCTCTGCTGCTGTAGTGCTGCCATTGACTAGAGCACGCATCCTCAAACTGCGCACCTCCATCTGTTGTAAAACTACAACTCCCACAATGCCCTGCTGTAGGCTGATACCTGTAAGCTGTTCGGGCATGCTGGGAGTTGTAGTTTTTCAACAGCTGGAGGGACGCAGGTTGAGGATGCCTGGACTAGAGCGTTATTCCAGAAAAATCGCAGAGCTCGCAGTGGATGCTAAACACTAGAGTCCCCTGCCTGACCTAGGGGGAGACTGGTGCTGACTAGTTTCCATGACCCCCTCCCCTGACCCGCAGCATCGTTCTGCGACGAATCGCAGTGCTTGGAGCTGCAGGGGGGAGGAAATACTGCCAGTAAGAGCATCTATTGTGTCCCGATTCCCCCGTGATTCCCTCCCAGCACCCGGAGGACCTTGTGCTGTACATGTACCGTGTTGGTCCTTAAGTCACGTGTAACTGTGCCGTACATCTACGGCACGGGTCTTTAAGGGGTTAAACCAGAGATACTGCCTGGTAGAGTTGATCATGCTAAGTAAAACAACACCTTTCTTTTGTCTGTATGTGCAGTGAGCCCCTGTGGGAGCCGGTGTAGAGGATGGGAGTGGTAGTGCCCCTGATGTAGTGTTGTAGTGTTACAGTCTCCTATCTCAGGACGTTGGGGTCTGTTGCAGTGCAAGTTATAGTAGTGAAGAATGAGGCCGGAGCACTCATACAAACAGTAGGAACAGGATTTAGTGCAATTCTTCTCTGGCACCAGAAATGATATTGAGGCAGGTTGATTGGTGGCAATTCAGCACTTAGGTGATACTGGCCTAGTGGTTGATTGGTGAAGAGTGGCTTGGCTGTATCCCCTCACTTTACAGCAATGTATGTAGAAGCTAAATATAGCAGTTCACTTTCACTGTCTTTATCCTCTCAAGGCTTTACTTAAGGCAATGGTAATGGTTTCTTCTGGGGAATACTCTGTAAGAGAAGGAGCACTGCAGTCTGCATCCTTTCCACTCTGTCTCTAGACAGAAACTCCCTCTTCTTGACAGGAAGCAGGACCAGCCCACCCCTACTAAGAGGGGAGCCAAGGGTGGTTAACCCTGTTCCTGTCAACTTTTGCCAACCTTCCTTGCTGGTGATAATAGCTAGGAAGCAAACAGTGAAATACAATGCACAGTAATATACAATTTGTGGTATCCCCAAGTCTGGGGTACTACATATATTAAACAGCTAAGATATCTGGATTTTATTCATATGCAAATTAGAACATTTAAGCATCAGAGGGTGGGGCTGAATCCTTCAGAACGACTTTTGTAACACCCCTGTGCTCTCCACACTCCTCTGTCCCCTTGATTGACAGGGTTAGACATCAGCATGCTGAAGGCAGAGCTGTATCATAGCATGTGCATATCATATACACTACACACTTGCCTACATGCTCATCAAGGGGCATAAAATAGCATATCTTAAGCTCTGCCCCTTTCCCACAAAGTTCTTTCCCCTGTCAAGCATGCAGTAAAAAAGTGTAGAACCTCTAGATGCATCAAATTGGGTTGCTTTTATGACAGAATTTTGGTGCAGGCACATTAGTAAATCTATGCCCCTGTCTAAACTTACTCCATCTTTAGGATTTGTAAATCTGGCAGGTTATGTTTTACAGCATACAGATCATTTGAAATTTTACATTCAATATCCAGCTGAACCAATGAAAAGAAGGTAGGTACTACAGAAACATAGCGTATTTTCCGCTTTATAAGACGCACTTGTTTCCCCCCCAAAAGTTCAAAGAAAATGGCAGTGCATCTTGTAAAGTGAATACAGCAATATTACATTGTCGGCACATCACAGGCTCTGCTTTCCTGCACAGGCATAGCAGCCTGCGATGTATCAGTGAAATGTAAACTGGGGTGCTGTCATGGCCATACAGTCATAAGCTCCATCTCGGGGGAGAGAGGGCCTGGAGGCTGGCAACTGCCGCTGCGGTGATGTGGGCAGAGCCAAAGCGTGACTAACTGAGTGAGTGACGTGTGCTGCTGGCCTGCCCGCTCTGTCCATACTGAGTACTGATCATAGCTAAGTGATTACCAGTATTTTAGAAAATCAGCACTGCTAGGGGCTAAACTGAATACATTTTGTGATGGCTGCTCTTATCTGGGGCCAGCTCAATGAAATTCAGTGACTGTGCCGGGCCAGGCCGTCACTGCGGCAGCAGTAGCCAGCCTCCAGGCCCCCTCTCCCCTGAGATGAAGCTTCTGACTGTACTGCCCTGATAACAGTGTCCTTCATAACAGTGTCATCCACAGATCCCAATAACAATGCCATCCACAGATACCCCATAACAGTGTCATCCACAGATTCCTCATAACAGTGCCATCCACAAATCCCCCATAACAGTGTCATCCACAGATCCTCCATAACAGGGTGTCATCCACAGATCTGCCATAACAGTACACCATCCACAGACCCCCATTAGTTTAAAAGCCACCAAAAGCACAACATTTGGTTTAAAATATTTATTTTTCTTAATTTCCTCCTCAAAAACACAGGTGCATCTTATCATCAGATATGTCTTATAAAGCGAAAAATACTGTACATTTATTCTCTACATTTTGCACATAGGGTTATTTTAATACTGCCTATATATTTCAGGGTATATGAAATATTAAACACAGACTATATACTAGATAGCTTTCTCTTTTATTTTATTAGAACTTGCCATCTAGAATATTAATGGTTCCCGATAGTCTCTAAATTAATCTTAACTTGTTTCCCTGTGTTATCTGCTCACATTTGTGAAGTGTCATTCTTTTCCTTGGATCTCATTAGAGTGAAAGAGGAGCAAATCTCTGTCAACATGCCAAGTCTAGCTTCCCAACTAGTGCAATGGTGGAAGATAACAGCAAGAATAGTTGAAAGCTATTTTTTCTATGAGGATAAGGAATCTGACATGTCTACGAAATGGGAAATAACTATATTTCTTCATGACCAATTTTATTTTCAGACTTACATTTTAGTCACTCATTTTATTTTATTTGGAAAGAAATCTGTGTTTTTAATATAGGAAAAAATTCTATATTTAAGCTGTATTTTCCTATTGCTATACTGTAGGGAGTGTCTTGCTGCACTGAAAGTGTTTTTGACCATATTACTAGCTCAAATATGTTCTCCAGGAATTAAGAAAATGATAATACTAAATATTACTTTATTCTAAATATATTCCCAAATATCTGTTATTAGTTAAATTGGCTCAATTTGTCTAGGAAGTAATCATTAGGAGAAATAAAATGGCCGTTTTCTTATTAGTACTCTTAAAACCTGTCCTAATCACACAGCAGGATTAGTTACTTAAGAACACTGAGCTAAAGAGCCTCAACCTCCTCTCTACTTTACTTGTCAGGGTTATCATCCTGAATACATCTGATCTTTAGCTGAATCTTTGTTGGAATGGAGTTTATGAGGAGATATGAGAGGATGGACAGAACAAACTGTGGTAATGTGTTGCTCTGGTAATGGAAACTGCATACAAGTGCTGCTGCTCATTAACCACATCCCAACCCTCATGTCTCCTCCTGAACTCCATTCCTACAGAGATTCAGTTAAAGATCAGCTGTATTCAGGATCATAATCCCTGACAAGTAGAGCAGAGAGGAGGATGAGGCAGCTCTTTAGCTTGGTGTTTTGAAGTAACTTGTCCTGCTATGTGATTAGGACAGATTTTTTTTGTACTAATAGGATGGCGGCCATTTTATTTCTTCTGATGATTGCTCCCTAGAAATAGTGAGCCATTATAACTAATGAAAGGTATTTCGGAATATGTTTAGAACAAAGTAATAGTTAAGTATTTTCAGTAATTTTATTTTCTTAATTCCCAGAGAAGCCCTTTAACGTCTTACTGCAATTTATTACACAAATGTAGACGTCAAAAATGTTAGTCAATGACAGACATATACAACTGAATATTCACTCTTCAAAAATGTCTACTAAATGTCATACTCAAAAGCCATGTAAATAGAGCCTTATACTACACGTGATTTTTGCAGCTAAGTTGGTGTTGGATGACCAATTAAACACAGTGCTTTATAGATCGCTTTGCTTTTCCACTTTGTCATTATCTTATTAAAAGGGGTTTCTGTCTCTTTAAAATTGATAGCCTATCTTAACATAGTCCATCAAAGGGGTAGACCCTTAAAAAAAAAAAAAATATATCTACAATGCTCTAACCTTTTGGGCATTAGCCGAGCCTGACCATCCTAGTTCAGTGTCCTGCGATGCTCATTGATCTGTTCTATAAACAGCAGGTGCTGGGGTTGGTCACATAATTTGCCCATGTGACAGCTAACCTGGACACATCACCTTCTGTACTTATGCAGAAAGCATTCCGTGTATGCGCACATACAGCAGATTCTGCTGCATACATCTCTGAATGATTTCAGCACAAGCACAGAAGAGGATCGGGTCTGTAGTCACATGGGTAAATCATGTGACTGTCACCATCTTGATTGCCATGGATGCGGCAGCTGCCAATGGTTGCTATTTATAGGTGGCTAATGACCACAAGGTTAGGAATTATAGAGAAATGTTTATTAAGTTGTCATCCCCTTTAATATATCTGGACATAACAATGTATGAGCACACTGCCTACACGTGTGTGGTTCATTTGGTGTCTGATCATCACTAGGCTGGCCACTCTCCTCTGGCCTCCCCTCCATCGTGGGGCCACTCGCAAATATCTACCATCCTCTGGGGATATGCAAGTATACCGTATCACAGCCATCCACATAGAGGCTTTTTGAACTGCATACAGATGTGCTGCTATTCTGAGGGCTCACTATATTCCATATAGGTCTATGTGGTGTTTCTTTGGGCTGCATCTGATCAAGTGGGATGACTGTGGTGATGTGAGAGTGTTGTGATTACATTATCCACTGTACTTTAGTCCATCTTTACGGAGTATCACCTCACTCCATACTATGTCCCCTGATGAACGGCACCCTGAATGGCGCAGGGAAATGCGTTGGGACAGTTGTCTTTACTAACCCTATACTGATAGGCAATTTTATGATCACTAACCTAATACATTAGAACCAATTGGATATTGGATATGGGGCTTGTACTTATGTTGATCTATTTAGTTTAATATCAGTAATAACGCACATTTGTTGTACTGTTTTTTGTTTTTGATATAAGGACCAACCGACTGCATTAATAGACTTCCTATCTCTCTGGTGGTAGTTTCTATCCCTTCTCAGGGCCTTCTAGGGAATTTTAGGAGGTTCCTGATACGGGATCACCCCTATTGAGGCGGCAAATCTGTTTTAGGCAGGGTGGACAATATTAGGGAGAAAGGTTGAGGGTCAGTAACTTTTTGCCCCAAAACATACCACATTCACCGCTAATTAGCCTATTATATTTAAGTTCACTTTGTTAGGGTATGTTTAAGTTTTTTATACATAACTATTAAAGGTTATGTCTTAAAGTGGTGATAGGATTCTGTGATTCCCAACACCTTTAATACTAGATTGATTGGGGCTCAACACCCATGACAAACAACTGCTGTAGTATTGGTCATTCCATGCTCTTGAAGAAGCTTGAAGAAGTGTCTAGACCCAGATGCAAAATCTATACCAGGTCTCTACAACCAACATATACCATTTAGGGTGCATTCACATCACAGTTTAGCTTACCGTTCTTCTGATCCATCAGAAAAAGAGAGAGAGAGAAAAAAACATATTCTGTTGCATCAGTTATGCATAGGATTGCATACGATCCATTTTTTCATAGGATCCAGTAAAAAAAAACAGATCCTGTTGCATCAGTTGTCATCCGTTTGAGCCACTTCAGTCTGAGATCAGTTTTTTTAGATAGAAACAAAAGTACTGCGTGCAGTTTTTGGGTGGGTTACCACTAGTGTTAGGGATTCCGCTATGGCTTTCCGTTATAGCATGGTTATAACGGAAAATAACGGAATACCCAGACAGAAGGCAAAACGGAAGCCTTTAAAAGGCATTCTGTTTGCTTTCCGTCCTAATAGAAGTCTATGGGAAAGCATAACAGATCCGTCTGGGTCCCGTTATGCAAGACGGAAAACAAAGTCCTGTCGACAGGACTTTGTTTTCTGTCTTGCATAACGGGACCCAGACGGATCAGTTTTGATTCCCATAGACTTCTATTTAGGACGGAAAGCAAACGGAATGCCTTTTAAAGGCTTCCTTCTGTTTTGCATTCAGTCATAATACAAGTCTATGGGCAGAAGAGCAGATCAGTTTTTCCGTCTTATGTATTCCGTTGTTTTCCGTTATAACCATGTTAACGGAAAGCCATAACAGAATCCCTATCGCTAGTGTGAACACACCCTTTTCCAATGTAAAAAAACGGCTCTCAGATGTAAATGGCTCAAACGGATGACAACTGATGCAACAGGATAAATTTTTTATTTTTTTTTACTGGATCCTGTTTTTTTTCTCTCTCTCTCTTCTTCTGACGGATCAGAAGACCGGAAAGCTAAACGGTGATGTGAATGCACCCTCAGGTATGAGCACATGATCAGGTTTCTGCATGTGGTTTTGGAACCCAAAACCAGGAGTGCATTCATAAAAGAGGGGACATAGTATCTGCCCCTCATAGTTTCTCTTCTTTTATGATCAACTCCTGATTTTGGTTTCCAAAACTGCGTGCAAAGACCTGCTTTTTACTGTACTGGTGTTCTCCCATTTTGTAGGCAACGAGGCTGAATGCATGTTCTGTATTCTCGACAGCAACTCTTCTAGTTACCATGATGGCTTAGTTATTCTCTGTATTTCTTTGAGTTGTTGAATATCCCAGTATGTTACATTACTTACATCACTTAGACGCTCCCGTGAAGCACTTCTCTGTGAAGGTTTTGATTCTCTGCTTGGACTTTCACTGTCATTGTCTCTGCAATTGTTCTGTCCTGGCTTGAGCTGAGGATAGACAGATAATAATACATTTTAGAATTTGTGGTTGTATACTTAATGTTATGGTTTTCCATGGCAGGTATTTAACAGGTATATTTATTTTCATTCCTATGCTGGTCTGACTTTAATTAAATTAACCCAATAAATCATATTAACTCAATGTATTATTTTGCATTTGTCAAAACCAAATTAAGAGCATCAACAGTAGCTTGCTATATACAGCGAGGAACAGAAGTATTTGAACACCCTGCAATTTTGCAAGTTCACCCACTTAGAAATCATGGAGGGGTTTGAAATAGGTGCATTCCCACTCTGAGAGACATAAAAATAAAATAATTCCAGAAATCACATTTATGATTTTTAAAGAATTTATTTCTCTTGCACTGCTGAACATAAGTATTTGAACACCTGAGAAAATCTGTGTTAATATTTGGTAGAGAAGCCTTTGTTTACAATTACAGAGGTCAAACGTTTCCTGTAGTTCTTGACCAGATTTGCACATAATGCAACAGGGATTTTGACCCACTCCTCCACACACATCTCCTCTAGTCCTGTTAGGTTTTGGGGCTGGCGCTGAGCAACACAGAGTTTCAGCTCCCTCCAAAGATGTTCTATTGGATTTAGGTCTGGAGACTGGCTAGGCCACTCCAGAACCTTGACATGCTTCTTACCGAGCCACTCCTTGGTTATCCTGGCTGTGTGCTTCGGGTCGTTGTCATGTTGGAAGACCCAGCCACGACCCATCTTCAATGCTCCTTAATACAGTGCAGTTGTCCTGTCCCCTTCGCAGAAAAACACCCTCAAAGCATGATGTTACTACCCGCATGCTTCACAGTAGGGATGGTGTTCTTGGGATGCAACTTATCCTTCTGTTTCCCCCAAACACGACGAGTGAAGTTTAGACCAAAAAGTTCTACTTTGGTCTCATCTGAGCACATGACTTTCTCCCATGCCTCCTATGGATCATCCAGATGGTCATTGGCAAACTTAAAATGGGCCTGGACATGTGATGACTTGAGCTGGGGGAACCTTCCGTGCAATGCATAATTTGAAACCATGACGGAGCAGTGTTCTACTGACAGTGACCTTTGAAACTGTGGTCCCAGCTCTCTTCATATCATTGACCAGCTCCTCCCTTGTAGTTCTGGGCTGATTCCTCACCTTTCTTATCATCAGTAATAACCCACGAGGTGAGATCTTGCATATAGCCCCAGTCCGAGGGAGACTGACAGTCGTCTTTAGCCTCTTCCATTTTCTAAAAATTGCTCCAACAGTTGATCTATTTTCACCAAGCTGCTTGGCAATTGCCCCGTAGCCATTTCCAGCCTTGTGGAGGTCCACAATTTTGTCTCTGGTGTCTTTTCACAGATCTTTTGTCTTGCACATGGCAGTAGTTGGCGTCTGACTGACTGTGGGGTGAACAGGGGTCTTTAAAGAGCTCAGACAGGTGCTACTAACTTAAAATGATTGCTGTTTCTCAGGTGTTCAAATACTTATGTTCAGCAGTGCAAGACAAATAAATTCGTTAAAAATCATACAATGTGATTTCCTATTTTTTATTTTTTATTCTGTCTCTCAGAATGGGAATGCACCTATGGTGCAAATTTCAGACCCCTCCATGATTTCTAAGTGGGAGAACTTGCAAAATCGTAGGGTGTTCAAATACTTCTGTTCCTCACTGTATTGACAAATATATTCTTATATGCACATAGAATTACCTATGTGCGTCTGGGGGGGCTTATGGGCCAAATCACTTGTGATCGGAATGCTGTTTTCATAGGGCTGCTGGTGAGTGATCACGCATGCGCGATTCCTCATAGGAGCCAGCTGGCAGCAAGCTGCTGGGAGAGGGGTGGGCACACAACTCTGAAGTTTCGTGTACAGAGCTGGGCAACTCCATCAGGCAGGGATAAGCCTGCCAGGAGCCTGGTGGATGATGCCAAGTGTCACGTGACCCACAGCGCTGCGGGTGAAACAGGACCACAAGGAAATATAAAGTAATTTACAAATGAATTGTTTAGGACAATATAAGGCACATTAGAATAAACATATATAACTCAGAGAACCCGCTTTAAAGGGGCTGATCTGCAATAGTGATGAGCGGCATAGGCAAAATTTGTTTTCAAGATATTTTATGAATTTTTCGCATAATATTCACAATAAATTAGAAAATTCTAGAATTCGTGATCTCCAGTCATTATTTTCGCAATTGTGCAAATCTGCACTGATGCGCATATTTTTTGCACAATACATGCAACTTCACATTTTATCAGGTCTGAGTAGATATTACTGATTGGTGCACTAAGTATTGTTGTCATCACAGCACTGAGTCTGTAGCATATATGTATGGACAGCAGAGAAACAGTAATTCCTATCACACTACCTAACACCCTGCACTGGAACCTATCAGCTACACTATATTACTATCTAACCTACACTGACTATCCCCCACTAACTATCTGTATTATATATGTGAGCTAACTAACTATCTAATGGAATTGGATAAGGAATAGGATCTAGATGAAAGCACAGAGCACAGCAATGACACTGCTCTCTCTCTCTCTCAGAACTGCAAAATAAACAGCAGAAAATGGCCCCTCTGGAGTTTCCTATATATTAAGGGGTAGGCAACTTTCCTATTAGTTGCTAGGGATTTTGCTACGCTCAGACAAAGACATTGCAGACTTTTCATTGGCCCACAGACAAGATGGGAGGTCACTGATGAAAAAAAAAATCTAGAATATTTGTGATTATTTGTGTGCAGATGGCATGCTTGTGTGCAGATGGCATGCTTCTCGGGAATCACCCTACGGCATGCAATTCTATTGACCTAGTGCACCATTCTAAAACTAAATGAATTACAATTGTGTGCTATGCAAATAGTGTAGCACCCCATGAGGAAAATTAATAGTGTGCCTTTTGTATATATAGTGATTTCTACATCTGTACTGGAACCAAAACTGAGCCATGCCAATGTCACCAGTATGTATTTTAAAAGTCTGTGAGGAAACCAGATGATGATCTATCAACAATCATGTACTAGCTGCCCTCAATCAGATTTAAACTCAAGACCCCAGTGGTGTAAGGTGACAGGGTCTTTCTTAACCTCTGCTCATAACTCAACATGTCCTGAGAAGCATAGAGGGAGTGAAACAGCTTTTTTTTTAAAAAAAGGTTATTAATTACCTCACAGATCCGCTGCTGACGCTCCGAACCGGGATCTGTTTACATAGCAGCAGTGATATCAACAATATCTGACGGCTGAAGTCAATTACTGGCCTCTTCGGTGCACCACTAACTCTAGTGATTGGCTGTAACAATCACATATTTACATGACATGACCACTGTAGCTGGGTAAACAGATCCTGGAAGGGTGATCTGAAGCAACAGGGGATCTGCCAGGTAAGTAATGATCACTTCTTTATTGCAGGTAAATTCCCTGTGTTTTCTGGTTTCCTCCTGAAACTGGACAAACCCATCAACCAAATTCAAGAAAAGGTAAGGGTGGAAAATCTACACGTGCTTTTGATCTATACATTTTGACTTAGGTAATAGGAAAGTTACTTGCAAAGAGAGAAAACATCCTAAAAATACAACATAATTCTTCACCATTTCTAGTGTTCTATACATTTTGACTTAGGTAATAGGAAAGTAACTTGCAACGAGAGAAAACATCCTAAAACTACAACATAATTCTTCACCATTTCTAGTGTTCTATACATTTTGACTTAGGTAATAGGAAAGTAACTTGCAACGAGAGAAAACATCTTAAAAATACAACATAATTCTTTACCATTTCTAGTGTTTACCTGTTAGAAATTAACTATTCCAATGAAAATCAAACATTACTAACCAATTAGACTGAAATAAGCTATTTTTATTGTGTGTTTATTCAATTTTCAAGGCACCAGCTGCTGCTGCAGCCAGCATTCCACAGAGCTCTTGACTGAAGCTGAAGTGTGCGAGAACTCAGCCCTGATTAGCGAGCTGCCACTCTCCATCTTGTAATTACGGTTAATCCCACCACAGACTTCTAGTCACTGTGCAACTACTTCTCACTTGACCTACACAGCAGAGAAAAATCTTTGTCCCCTCAAATCCGCATGTTAATCCTGCCATCAGAAAAATCACAGGAGGCCATCTCTTGATGTAATTGTTTAATTTACTGCATTAAGGTAATCCGCAAAAGTTGTATGCCTTTTCTCAATTCACTTACTTAGATTGCCACTTGTTTCCCTTATCTCTTGTCTTTTCACATACCCGGATTCATTTTTTAAAAAAGGCTAGTTAAATGGGTTGTCCCATCTGGGATATTTATGACATATCAAAAGGGTATGCCATAAATGTCTGATAGCTGCGGTTCTTAGCTCTGGGACAGCATGTAGCTCAAGAAAGCGACCCTGCCATCAACAGAGAACACACCGTGCATGTATCGTGTTCTCTACATTCATGGCAATGGAACATCAAAAAATAACCAAGTGAGCATGCTTGGCTTATTTAAAGAGGACCTTTCATCGGTCCAAACATTGTCAACTAAGTATCGTGATCTGTACAGCGGCGTCCAGGGATCTCACTGCACTTACTATTATCCCTGGGTACTGCTCCGTTTTCCTGCTATGCCTTCCTGTATCTTCGGTCACTTGGTTATAGTAGGCGGAGACTTAGGGGACTTGGTTATAGTAAGAGGAGACTTCCCTTGTTCTCCTAGGCGTCTTCTTCTCCCAGGCTGTAGCGCTGGCCAATCGCAGAGCACAGCTCGCAGCCTGGGAGGTTTTTTTCTCCCAGGCTGTGAGCTCTGCACTGGGATTGGCCAGCGCTACAGCCTGGGAGAAGGAGATGCACAGGAGATCAAGGGCAGTCTCCGCCTACTATAACTAAGTGACCGAAGATACCGGAGGGCATAGCAGGAGAACGTAGCGGCGCCCAGGGATAATAGTAAGTGCAGTGAGATCCCTGGGCGCCACTGTACAGATCATGATACTTAGTTCACAATGTTTGGACCGATGAAAGGTCCTCTTTAAGGCTAGTTGCAGAATACCTTCAGAGATCCAGCAGGCTGTGAACCTCTGCAAATTCTGGCATTGCCAGAGGTTTGTAAGGCTTTTCTGTCTGGCCATGTTCAGTATAATGGGGACCAGAGGAGATCCTGCTGCATTCCGGCAAATATGGCGAGAATTGGCAGAAAGAAAACTGCTGTGTGCAATACAAGATATAAGTTGAGTACAAAAAAATCCAGCAGTCACAAAAGCCAGAAATGCTTGGCTATTTTTGGAAGTCCAATTGTCTGAAGTATAATAAAGAGGGTGGTTACGCATGCGTGCTTTGACATTCATTTCGGGGCTCCGGTTTTTGAGATAGGATCTGCACTTATAACACATTTATGGCACATCCTATCGATATGCCATAAATAGTCCATATGGGGTGGGGTAACACCTTTTATCATCTTTACTATTCATAGTTGGGAACATAAATTATGAGTAAACCTGATGGGCATTATAGGTCGCCTAAATGTTTTTCTCAAAGTTTCTAAGGCAGTATGGAAGTTAAACTAATTTTAACCACGTACATCCTGTTGAAATGTCCTACTATACATTTTTTTTTTTTATCATGGAAGGTGCCATCGCAGATTTTGTGCCATCACAGATATTGCTGCATGCTGTGCAGTAAGTTACTGGGCTACCTCATAGAAAATTGAGAGACCTCATTACAGTCAATGGGATCCATCAGGTGATGTCCATGTCTTAAATGCAGCAGAACTGGAACTTCCATTGTTTAATAGAGTGGAATAGTGGAGCAGAATAAATAAATGATAGTGCTGATGTAAGCATAGCCTAAAAAAGAATGTCAAACAAGGTGCTGCAACAGGATACTTTTCTTGTAGCATCCTGTTGCAATATACTTGCATTACACTTCACCCTCACCTACTGTGATCTTCTCCCATACCATGTAGATTATAAGCCCTCACGTGCAGGGCCATCTCTCCTTCTGTACCAGTTTGTAACTCATCTTGTTCACGCTTAGTGCAATAGTCTGTATCATATGAACAGCACTATGGAATGAATGGCACTTTAATAATAAATAATATTCATTTTAAAAAGAAATCTCTATCCTGTTGTTACATTGGAAGTAAAATGAGCCATTCTCCATTTGTCTGTCCTCTTCCAAGAATGGATCCCAGTTGGAATTTGACAAACAAATCCTGCCTCAACAGAGTATTATGGGCATTCTACATTACTAGACAACATAAAGCAAGCTGTATAAACCTGGCTCAGTCATCTTTGTTTTCACTAAAGTATTGCATGCATTTATTTCTACCAAGGAAGCAGACAAGCTAATGTGTGTCACCACTACAAAGCACAGAAGGTAGACAGACTAAAAGGAAACTCCACACTCAACTAGGGGACAAAATAACCATAAATTAAGTTGATTATTTAAAAGGATTGTGCAAGATTTTTTTTTATTATATCTCCCCTCCCAGCGGAACCTGTAAAGAAAGCTATACTTACCCGTTCCCCAACACTCTGCTCATGCTACATGTGTGCTGGGTTGTCATCAATGGACTTCCAGTTCATGCGTGTAAACTTCCTGCACAGAGAGGGTCATGTGCACTGCTGAAGCCAATGACTGGCCTCAGAAGTGACATTTCTACAAGCAGTATGGGACACACAGTGATGTGTAGAGTTGAGCGAACACCTGGATGTTCGGGTTCGAGAAGTTCGGCCGAACATCCCGGAAATGTTCGGGTTCGGGATCCGAACCCGATCCGAACTTCGTCCCGAACCCGAACCCCATTGAAGTCAATGGGGACCCGAACTTTTCGGCACTAAAACGGCTGTAAAACAGCCCAGGAAAGGGCTAGAGGGCTGCAAAAGGCAGCAACATGTAGGTAAATCCCCTGCAAACAAATGTGGATAGGGAAATTAATTAAAATAAAAATTAAATAAATAAAAATTAACCAAAATCAATTGGAGAGAGGTTCCATAGCAGAGAATCTGGCTTCCCGTCACCCACCACTGGAACAGTCCATTCTCAGATATTTAGGCCCCGGCACCCAGGCAGAGGAGAGAGGTCCCGTAACAGACAATCTGGCTTCATGTCAGCAGAGAATCAGTCTTCATGTCATAGCAGAGAATCAGGCTTCACGTCACCCACCACTGTAAGAGTCCATTTTCATAAATTTAGGCCCAGCACCCAGGCAGAGGAGAGAGGTCCCGTAACAGAGGATCTGGCTTCATGTCAGCAGAGAATCAGTCTGCATGTCATAGCAGAGAATCAGGCTTCACGTCAGCCACCACTGCAACAGTCCATTGTCATAAATTTAGGCCCAGCACCCAGGCAGAGGAGAGAGGTCCCGTAACAGAGGATCTGGCTTCATGTCAGCAGAGAATCAGTCTGCATGTCATAGCAGAGAATCAGGCTTCACGTCACCCACCACTGCAACAGTCCATTGTCATAAATTTAGGCCCAGCACCCAGGCAGAGGAGAGAGGTCCCGTAACAGACAATCTGGCTTCATGTCAGCAGAGAATTAGTCTGCATGTCATAGCAGAGAATGAGGCTTCACGTCAGCCACCACTGCAACAGTCCATTGGCATATATTTAGGCCTAGCACACAGGCAGAGGAGAGAGGTCCCGTAACAGACAATCTGGCTTCATGTCAGCAGAGAATCAGTCTGCATGTCATAGCAGAGAATGAGGCTTCACGTCACCCACCACTGCAACAGTCCATTGGCATATATTTAGGCCTAGCACACAGGCAGAGCAGAGAGGTCCCGTAACAGACAATCTGGCTTCATGACAGCAGAGAATCAGTCTGCATGTCATAGCAGAGAATGAGGCTTCACGTCACCCACCACTGCAACAGTCCATTGGCATATATTTAGGCCTAGCACACAGGCAGAGCAGAGAGGTCCCGTAACAGACAATCTGGCTTCATGTCAGCAGAGAATCAGTCTGCATGTCATAGCAGAGAATGAGGCTTCACGTCACCCACCACTGCAACAGTCCATTGGCATATATTTAGGCCTAGCACACAGGCAGAGCAGAGAGGTCCCGTAACAGACAATCTGGCTTCATGTCAGCAGAGAATCAGTCTGCATGTCATAGCAGAGAATCAGGCTTCACGTCAGCCACCACTGCAACAGTCCATTGTCATAAATTTAGGCCCAGCACCCAGGCAGAGGAGAGAGGTCCCGTAACAGACAATCTGGCTTCATGTCAGCAGAGAATTAGTCTGCATGTCATAGCAGAGAATCAGGCTTCATGTCAGCCACCACTGCAACAGTCCATTGGCATATATTTAGGCCTAGCACACAGGCAGAGGAGAGGTTCATTCAACTTTGGGTAGCCTCGCAATATAATGGTAAAATGAAAATAAAAATAGGATTGAATGAGGAAGTGCCCTGGAGTCCAATAATATATGGTTATGGGGAGGTAGTTAATGTCTAATCTGGACAAGGGACGGACAGGTCCTGTGGGATCCATGCCTGGTTCATTTTTATGAACGTCAGCTTGTCCACATTGGCTGTAGACAGGCGGCTGCGTTTGTCTGTAATGACGCCCCCTGCCGTGCTGAATACACGTTCAGACAAAACGCTGGCTGCCGGGCAGGCCAGCACCTCCAAGGCATAAAAGGCTAGCTCTGGCCACGTGGACAATTTAGAGACCCAGAAGTTGAATGGGGCCGAACCATCAGTCAGTACGTGGAGGGGTGTGCACACGTACTGTTCCACCATGTTAGTGAAATGTTGCCTCCTGCTAACACGTTGCGTATCAGGTGGTGGTGCAGTTAGCTGTGGCGTGTTGACAAAAGTTTTCCACATCTCTGCCATGCTAACCCTGCCCTCAGAGGAGCTGGCCGTGACACAGCTGCCTTGGCGACCTCTTGCTCCTCCTCTGCCTTGGCCTTGGGCTTCCACTTGTTCCCCTGTGACATTTGGGAATGCTCTCAGTAGCGCGTCTACCAACGTGCGCTTGTACTCGCGCATCTTCCTATCACGCTCCAGTGCAGGAAGTAAGGTGGGCACATTGTCTTTGTAGCGTGGATCCAGCAGGGTGGCAACCCAGTAGTCCGCACAGGTTAAAATGTGGGCAACTCTGCTGTCGTTGCGCAGGCACTGCAGCATGTAGTCGCTCATGTGTGCCAGGCTGCCCAGGGGTAAGGACAAGCTGTCCTCTGTGGGAGGCGTATCGTCATCGTCCTGCCTTTCCCCCCAGCCACGCACCAGTGATGGACCCGAGCTGCGTTGGGTGCCACCCCGCTGTGACCATGCTTCATCCTCATCCTCCTCCACCTCCTCCTCATCCTCGTCCTCCTCGTCCTCCAGTAGTGGGCCCTGGCTGGCCACATTTGTACCTGGCCTCTGCTGTTGCCAAAAACCTCCCTCTGAGTCACTTCGAAGAGACTGGCCTGAAAGTGCTAAAAATGACCCCTCTTCCTCCTCCTCCTCCTCCTCCTCCTGGGCCACCTCCTCTTCCATCATCGCCCTAAGTGTTTTCTCAAGGAGACATAGAAGTGGTATTGTAACGCTGATAACGGTGTCATCGCCACTGGCCATGTTGGTGGAGTACTCGAAACAGCGCAACAGGGCACACAGGTCTCGCATGGAGGCCCAGTCATTGGTGGTGAAGTGGTGCTGTTCTGTAGTGCGACTGACCCGTGCGTGCTGCAGCTGAAACTCCACTATGGCCTGCTGCTGCTCGCACAGTCTGTCCAGCATGTGCAAGGTGGAGTTCCACCTGGTGGGCACGTCGCATATGAGGCGGTGAGCGGGAAGGCCGAAGTTACGCTATAGCGCAGACAGGCGAGCAGCAGCAGGATGTGAACGCCGGAAGTGCGAACAGACGGCCCGCACTTTATGCAGCAGCTCTGACATGTCGGGGTAGTTGTGAATGAACTTCTGCACCACCAAATTCAGCACATGCGCCAAGCAAGGGATGTGCGTCAAATTGGCTAGTCCCAGAGCTGCAACGAGATTTCGCCCATTATCACACACCACCAGGCCGGGCTTGAGGCTCACCGGCAGCAACCACTCGTCGGTCTGTTGTTCAATACCCCGCCACAACTCCTGTGCGGTGTGGGGCCTGTCCCCCAAACATATGAGTTTCAGAATGGCCTGCTGACGTTTACCCCGGGCTGTGCTGAAGTTGGTGGTGAAGGTGTGTGGCTGACTGGATGAGCAGGTGGAAGAAGAGGAGGAGGAAGCCGAGAAGGAGGAGGTGGCAACAGGAGGCAAAGAATGTTGCCCTGCGATCCTTGGCGGCGGAAGGACGTGCGCCAAACAGCTCTCCGCCTGGGGCCCAGCTGCCACTACATTTACCCAGTGTGCAGTTAGGGAGATATAGCGTCCCTGGCCGTGCTTACTGGTCCACGTATCTGTGGTTAGGTGGACCTTGCTACAGATGGCGTTGCGTAGTGCACACTTGATTTTATCGGATACTTGGTTGTGCAGGGAAGGCACGGCTCTCTTGGAGAAGTAGTGCCGGCTGGGAACAACATACTGTGGGACAGCAAGCGACATGAGCTGTTTTAAGCTGTCTGTGTCCACCAGCCTAAATGACAGCATTTCATAGGCCAGTAGTTTAGAAATGCTGGCATTCAGGGCCAGGGATCGAGGGTGGCTAGGTGGGAATTTACGCTTTCTATCAAATGTTTGTGAGATGGAGAGCTGAACGCTGGCGTGTGACATGGTTGAGACGCTTGGTGACGGAGGTGGTGGTGGTGGTGTTGGTGGTACATCCCCTGTTTGCTGGGCGGCAGGTGCCAACGTTCCTCCAGAGGCGGAGGAAGAGGCCGAGGCGGCAGCAGCAGAATAGGCCGAGGCGGCAGCAGCAGAAGAGGTAGCAGGGGGAGCCTGAGTGACTTCCTTGGTTTTAAGGTGTTTACTCCACTGCAGTTCATGCTTTGCATGCAGGTGCCTGGTCATGCAGGTTGTGCTCAGGTTCAGAACGTTAATGCCTCGCTTCAGGCTCTGATGGCACAGCGTGCAAACCACTCGGGTCTTGTCGTCAGCACATTGTTTGAAGAAGTGCCATGCCAGGGAACTCCTTGAAGCTGCCTTTGGGGTGCTCGGTCCCAGATGGCGGCGGTCAGTAGCAGGCGGAGTCTCTTGGCGGCGGGTGTTCTGCTTTTGCCCACTGCTCCCTCTTTTGCTACGCTGTTGGCTCGGTCTCACCACTGCCTCTTCCTCCGAACTGTGAAAGTCAGTGGCACGACCTTCATTCCATGTGGGGTCTAGGACCTCATCGTCCCCTGCATCGTCTTCCACCCAGTCTTGATCCCTGACCTCCTGTTCAGTCTGCACACTGCAGAAAGACGCAGCAGTTGGCACCTGTGTTTCGTCATCATCAGAGACATGCTGAGGTGGTATTCCCATGTCCTCATCATCAGGAAACATAAGTGGTTGTGCGTCAGTGCATTCTATGTCTTTCACCGCTGGGGAAGGGCTAGGTGGATGCCCTTGGGAAACCCTGCCAGCGGAGTCTTCAAACAGCATAAGAGACTGCTGCATAACTTGAGGCTGAGACAGTTTCCCTGGTATGCATGGGGGTGATGTGACAGACTGATGGGGTTGGTTTTCAGGCGCCATCTGTGCGCTTTCTGCAGAAGACTGGGTGGGAGATAATGTGAACGTGCTGGATCCACTGTCGGCCACCCAATTGACTAATGCCTGTACCTGCTCAGGCCTTACCATCCTTAGAACGGCATTGGGCCCCACCATATATCGCTGTAAATTCTGGCGGCTACTGGGACCTGAGGTAGTTGGTACACTAGGACGTGTGGATGTGGCAGAACGGCCACGTCCTCTCCCAGCACCAGAGGGTCCACTAACACCACCACGACCATGTCCACGTCCGCGTCCCTTACTAGATGTTTTTCTCATTGTTATGGTTCACCACAACAACAAATATATTATTTGGCCCAATGTATTGTATTCAAATTCAGCGGGATATAAATTTGAGGCCTAGTATTTAGGCGCTGGGTGACCGGTATGGATTTAGTGACAGAATTAGACTTGGAAATGCACAGAAGCGTGTGTGTGTGAAGTTATTCTGAATGACCCAATGTGCACCTTGAATATTATATACCCTTTTAGGGATAGATTTCAAATAGCTCTGATATAGCAGAAACCACTAAATTATGAAATTGTTAAATTGGGAATTGTATTTAAACCAAGAACAAAAAATGTGCTTTGACGGACACTAAATAACTTTCCCAGCCACAACAGGACAGCGGTAACGAGAGATTTAGCAGGATATAAATTTGAGGCCTAGTATTTAGGCGCTGGGTGACAGGTATGGGTTTAGTGACAGAATTAGACTTGGAAATACACAGTAGCGGGTGTGTGTGAAGTTATTCTGAATGACCCAATGTGCACCTTGAATATTATATACCCTTTTAGGGATAGATTTCAAATAGCTCTGATATAGCAGAAACCACTAAATTATGAAATTGTTAAATTGGGAATTGTATTTAAACCCAGAACAAAAAATGTGCTTTGACGGACACTAAATAACTTTCCCAGCCACAACAGGACAGCGTTAACGAGAGATTTAGCAGGATATAAATTTGAGGCCTAGTATTTAGGCGCTGGGTGACAGGTATGGGTTTAGTGACAGAATTAGACTTGGAAATACACAGTAGCGGGTGTGTGTGAAGTTATTCTGAATGACCCAATGTGCACCTTGAATATTATATACCCTTTTAGGGATAGATTTCAAATAGCTCTGATATAGCAGAAACCACTAAATTATGAAATTGCTAAATTGGGAATTGTATTTCAACCCAGAACAAAAAATGTGCTTTGACGGACACTAAATAACTTTCCCAGCCACAACAGGACAGCGTTAACGAGAGATTTAGCAGGATATAAATTTGAGGCCTAGTATTTAGGCGCTGGGTGACAGGTATGGGTTTAGTGACAGAATTAGACTTGGAAATACACAGTAGCGGGTGTGTGTGAAGTTATTCTGAATGACCCAATGTGCACCTTGAATATTATATACCCTTTTAGGGATAGATTTCAAATAGCTCTGATATAGCAGAAACCACTAAATTATGAAATTGTTAAATTGGGAATTGTATTTAAACCCAGAACAAAAAATGTGCTTTGACGGACACTAAATAACTTTCCCAGCCACAACAGGACAGCGTTAACGAGAGATTTAGCAGGATATAAATTTGAGGCCTAGTATTTAGGCGCTGGGTGACAGGTATGGGTTTAGTGACAGAATTAGACTTGGAAATACACAGTAGCGGGTGTGTGTGAAGTTATTCTGAATGACCCAATGTGCACCTTGAATATTATATACCCTTTTAGGGATAGATTTCAAATAGCTCTGATATAGCAGAAACCACTAAATTATGAAATTGCTAAATTGGGAATTGTATTTCAACCCAGAACAAAAAATTTGCTTTGACGGACACTAAATAACTTTCCCAGCCACAACAGGACAGCGTTAACGAGAGATTTAGCAGGATATAAATTTGAGGCCTAGTATTTAGGCGCTGGGTGACAGGTATGGGTTTAGTGACAGAATTAGACTTAGAAATACACAGTAGCGGGTGTGTGTGAAGTTATTCTGAATGACCCAATGTGCACCTTGAATATTATATACCCTTTTAGGGATAGATTTCAAATAGCTCTGATATAGCAGGAACCACTAAATTATGAAATTGCTAAATTGGGAATTGTACTTCAACCCAGAACAAAAAATGTGCTTTGACGGACACTAAATAACTTTCCCAGCCACAACAGGACAGCGGTAACGAGAGATTTAGCGGGATATAAATTTGAGGCCTAGTATTTAGGCGCTGGGTGACCGGTATGGATTTAGTGACAGAATTAGACTGGGATATGGCCAAAAAATAACCACACTATTGCTGGTTAAATGCACTTGGTGACGGGCGCAGCTTGCCCCTGATTTAGTATATGGCCAAAAAATGAACAGACTATTGCTGGTTAAATGCACTTGGTGTCACAGCTTGACGCACCACACTACTGAGGGTTAAATGCACTTGGTGACGGGCGCAGCTTGCCCCTGATGTAGTATATGGCCAAAAAATGAACAGACTATTGCTGGTTAAATGCACTTGGTGTGACAGCTTCACCCTGATGTAGGCTTTAGCCAAAAAACAACCACACCATTGAGGGTTAAATGCACTTGGTGACAGGCGCAGCTTGCCCCTGATTTAGTATATGGCCAAAAAAATGAACAGACTATTGCTGGTTAAATGCACTTGGTGTGACAGCTTCACCCTGATGTAGGCTTTAGCCAAAAAACAACCACACCATTGAGGGTTAAATGCACTTGGTCGCAGCTTGGATGCACTTGGTCGCAGCACCGCACAAGACACAAAATGGCCGCCGATCACCCCAGAAAAAAGTGACTGACAAACGGTCTGGGCAGCCTAAAAACAGTGAGTGAGCATTTGAATTTCAGCAGCTCAATGATGCACAGCTGCAGATCGATCGATTAATCAAGTGAAGTCCTTTGGAGGAGTTAATCTGCCTAATCTCGCCCTACTGTCGCATCCGCAACCTCTCCCTACGCTAATCAGAGCAGAGTGACGGGCGGCGCTATGTGACTCCAGCTTAAATAGAGGCTGGGTCACATGGTGCTCTGGCCAATCACAGCCATGCCAATAGTAGGCATGGCTGTGACGGCCTCTTGGGGCAAGTAGTATGACGCTTGTTGATTGGCTGCTTCGCAGCCTTTCAAAAAGCGCCAAGAAAGCGTCACAAAAGCGCCAAGAAAGCGACGAACACCGAACCCGAACCCGGACTTTTACGAAAATGTCCGGGTTCGGGTCCGTGTCACGGACACCCCAAAATTCGGTACGAACCCGAACTATACAGTTCGAGTTCGCTCATCCCTAGTGATGTGTCACTTAGGGACATGTCAAAGCTAAAGCCATTCATTGGTAACACCAAGTTGGACCTTTATTTCAGACTGCTGGCTATTCATTTATAAACATCTAGTAGAAATAACTGAGGAATGGTACAACATAGAATTACAAGAAAGATGCACCAAAATTATTACATGAGAGATGCAAGCAGGTGCTAAAATGTATGAGTCAGTAAAGGTTACATGTCCACTTTAAGAATGATTACAGGTAAAAAAAAAGGTGCAATAATTAGATTTTTATAGATACTAGCTCACATCAAGATGCTTGAAGAAATGTTCATGGGGAGAGCTTTATCCTATTTTTCTATACATGCTGCTTATTATTGGATTTTTTTTTCTTTTACATAATTACCACCGGATATCCAGCAGTGATTTCTCAGATCTTCTGTACCCTAGTCATAGTTAAATATAATAATGAAGCTTTTTGTATGGTTAAATGAAAGTGGATTTCTCCAACATTTTGATTTCCTTTTAATGAAACACATTCTCTATTCTTTAAAATACGGTAACTATAAATTGCCAGTTGAGCGAATTACTGAATGTGGAAAAATAACAAATGTCAATTGTCAAGCACAGGGGGTAGGGAAAGTGCACCCCCGACTGCCACCCCCGCCTCTGCCCCTGCCTATTTGCACTTACCCATCCTAGATAATGTAGTGCAACTGGGCAGAGGTCCCTAACTTACTTAAGTGAGGAAAGGACAAGCAAGACAGACAAAACAGAAAGTTCAGGTAGCAGAAGTCCACACCAGGAAGTCACAGCAGAACCACAGAGCAGGCAAAAGCGAGTCAAAACATGAGCCAGAAGTTAAACCAGGAGATAACAGCAAGATACATGGAGTGGGCGAGGAAGAGTCAAAACACGAGCCGGAAGTAAATAACAAAATCAGAGGAAATCACACAGAAGTTTACACAAGGTAAAGAACCTTAATCACAGGCAATCTGTGGCCAGCAGGCTGCCTGTTAAATAGTGAGGAAGTAGGAGTCATGTGACATGGCCAGCGTCACATGACTCGCTCTCCTGCATCCAGCTGAGCGCCGAGTGCTCAGCGCTCAGACTCAGCCCTGGGAGCAGAGGATGCCAGCCATGCTGGAGAGACGTGCGTAGCCAGGTCCTCTCCGCCCCTTGTTACTCTGGA
Organism: Bufo gargarizans; assembly: GCF_014858855.1. Classification (NCBI taxonomy): domain Eukaryota; kingdom Metazoa; phylum Chordata; class Amphibia; order Anura; family Bufonidae; genus Bufo; species Bufo gargarizans. The sequence goes on along the minus strand of NC_058082.1, from coordinate 266,173,074 downwards.
GACAAGGACGCAGTTCGTGCCCTCACTTCAATCTCACTGCAGGGCACTGGCGGCGCTGAGGAGAAGGAGGACCTTGTCGGCGCCCTGTGACAGTCAATATAATGTTTTCAAATTTTTTATGAAATTCAAGATCAAATAGAAGCTCTATAAAATGATTATTTTATTCACTTTTCTTCATTTCTCAACCTGATGACTAAGTAGGAAAAGAACTGTAATCAGAAATATAGCTTGTAACATTAGAACTCTGACATTACTAAAAATGACAATGATTGTGACAAGGATTCCACTTGCCAAAGCAGTTAATTTCTCAAGCAAAGTCATGTGGCAAAACTTTATTAATATTACAGAACATTTGCTGTTATAAATTCCCATTGACAATGTACCTTAAGAAAATTAACCTTGAAATAGTAATCAAAATATAGATCAGTACAAACTGACACCAAAATAAATTTATAAATGACCTAATTTGTCTTGGTTGTTGGGTGATTATGGTGGCAGTTTTGATTGGCATGGGTATTTTTTATTTTTGTAAAAAAAATAAAAAAAATATTTGTATTTTTTCTATATTTTTTACCTATTTTTTATATGCAATTTGGCACATAACATGTCCCCCAAGAAGTCATTAAAAGACCTCTGTGTGACACTGATGCATTTTTTTTTTACACATTTTAACTGGCACATCCAAAGATTACCTAGTTACAGGGGAAAACAGCTCTCTGTTTAGTCAATGTACACAGACAGAGCTGATCAGTTCTACTAAGACCTTACGATCATGTGACTGATCCAGAATCCAACAGAGGAATACAGTACAGCCGCTATGCACAGAGCAGAGGAGAAGGCAGAAGTGGTAATAAACTGCTTCTGTGTTCTCAACGGGATCCCTGATTGTCACTTACAGTTGGGGACCCAACCTGCTTCTGCTAGATTGCAAAAGCAAGAGCTTAAATCCAGATCCACAGTTACCCACCCTCTTAACAGTGAATTCCATGTCAGTGATGTGAAGATTGTGACTTTGCCCCGGTCACGCCAGGTCTAAAATTGTGGTTGTGGCATGGGTGGGGAAGGGGACAGGCCGGCAGACCCATCTCATTCACCATTTTCTACACCTGTTTTAGGCATAGAAAAGGGTCTATGTGTAAGACCGCTCAGAAGCAGTCTTACATTTAGAATTGGCACTGGATGCGCCAACGTTATGGAGAGGCCTGCGCCTCTTCAAAACTTTGGCGGATCCACCACCAGTTTAGGGATTCTAAAACGCCGGTCTTAATAAATGTGACCCATGTCTGAACTGAGACAAAGGGGAGATTTATTATCTCCCTATGCCATGTTTACTGCAAGTGGCTTGTCTGCGCTACCCTTGCTACTTTTCAGGAAAAAGGGACATGTCGAGGGTAGAGATGGGATGTGGCCATTAAGCCAATTCTATTTTTCTTCTTTTACACCAGTTTTCCGTCGCAAAAGAAGAGTGAAATCTATGGCAGCTTGGGGCTACTGTAGATTCGAGATTAGGGGTAAGGGCTGCTGACCCATGTGACTAATATATGACAAGGCCTGTACTCCGCCAGAGCAGTGCAGGGGATATAATAGACCGGTGTAAAACACTGGTCTATGATAAATCTCTCTCTAAGAGTACGGATGGATGACTGCAAAGTAAAATTGTACATTTTAAAATATTCAAGCTCTGTCCTTCCCTGATCTTTCAAGTCAAACAATTTCATTCAAATGTATCAGTCCATTTTGAAAAAGGATTACCAGGTCACATTTATTTTCCTGTCTGTCAGCTGAGCAACAAGAAAAACAATTTATATGCAGCAGAAGGAGCAGAAGACTTTTTAAACTATGATTTAATCTCAGTTGAACTTTAATAGTTTTGTGAATCAGGTGTAAAAGAATCCATTACAGTTTAGTTATTGATAGTATCTTAAATCTTCACGCTTACTAGGCTACATTTAAATGACTCACTGGAAGTAACACATATATAGCATTGTGAGGCTGGAGTTCAGCAACAAAGCACAGAAACAATTCCCTTAGAAGTAAGCGTTTATATGACTCTGATATTATTTACAAATGTATTTTATATACTATAAAAAAAATATTATAAAAAAATCATAAAAATGTTTATAAAAGACAGTTAATGCTTAACTGTACATAATGTACGGTAAATATTAGCTGGATAATCGCAAGATTATTTTCAATCCATGTCTTAGAAATGGCATGTATGCTTTTTTATGTTATGTATGTACTTTATTTCCATTCAACTGTATTATAAATATACATTAATATATCTCTGTAATACAGAAGCTATAGAATTATATGGGCCATACTGCACCTCAATTTGCATCTTATTTTAAATATGGCAGGCATCATATTACAGCCATATTAAAGATGTATCTGTCACAGACTCATCATATAGTAGCATGCAGAAAGTGTACAAATCTGAAATACCCCTAGTTTGTATACAACTCCAGTATGCAGTACTTTAGGCCTCATGCACACAATCATATCAGTTTTGGGGTTTGCAAACCATGGATCAAGAAAATACAAATGTGGTTTGTTTGCCGTCTGCACTTTCTTTTTTTGAAGACCCATTGACTACAATGGGTACATGTTCTGAGTTTTGTGGACATTTGGATGCGGAAAGTTATCTGTGTGCTTTCTGCATCCATGTGTCCGTTCCGCAATAAAGAATATTTCCTACACTTATACTGTTGGTAGAAGCCAGAAGATAAACAAGTTAAAATGGTTGGTGGTGGAAACCCACAATTCTACTGTCACACTGGTGTTAATCTATATGTACTCTATATGTAAACCCATTCAAGACACTACTTTATAGTCGAGACCAGAAATGTGAACGACAAAAATTCTCCATAATCTACACTAACTCCTCTGACAGATCATACAAAATTAGTTAAAGGACATTTTAATTTGCTTAAATACTAGGGCCTGTCAATTTCATGCACATATTTGATTTTTGTTACAATTACTCAGTTTTACTCTGACCAGTTACTACTTCCTGTTTAATGGCGTCTTCTACCACCAGCTCAGGGGCACCGTGATGGGGCGTTCTTGTGCTCCATCATATGCAAATTTGTCCCTGGGCTGGTGGGAGAAGACAATAGTGCTCGGTGACACTCCCCTTGGATGTACAAAAGATATTGTGATGTGGGCAAGGTACATCGGTGACATATTCATCATTTGGAAGGGAGATAAGGAAGAGTTCAGTAGATTTGTGGAGGGTCTTAATGCCATCAAAATAGATTTGAGGTTCACCTATGAAACTGACAGGGTTTCACTGCCATTTTTGGATATCAATATCAGCAAGGGCCCGAAAGGAGAAATCAGGACCAAAACATATCGCAAACATACCACCACAAATTCCCTTCTTAGATGTGATAGTCATCATCCCATATCCCTAAGACAGGGTATCCCAGTAGGACAGTACCTGTGGGTGAGGAGGAACAGCTCCTTTATGTCAGATCTTAGACAGCAAGCAGGTGAACTATACAGTAGGTTCCTAGCAAGAGGATACCCAGACGGTGTTCTTAGGACAGCTTATAAAAGAGCCCTGGCCAGTAACCACACACAACTTCTACATCGGAACAAGAAGAAAATAATTACTGAGAGAAACACTAATAGCTACCTTTGATGAGGCAGCTCACAAAATGATAAAGGTCATCTCAAAACATTGGGGGACCTTACGACTAGATTCCGATCTCAGGGACGCCATCTCCAAGACCCCACAAATTACATAACACAGAGGGTGGAGTTTACAGTGTCGTCTGGTCCACAGCCACTACAGGGAGGAATGTACCATCCCTACCTGGTGGCCACACCAGGTGTTAGGCTGCTTTCGCTTTAGTGGCTGGGTGCCATGCAAATTCATAGTTCAATGCTGCACAAACCAGACCCACACCATTAGGAGTTTTAACAACTGTAGATCCAGGGCTGTGATTTACAAGGTGTGGCCTTGAATATGTGGGTAAAACCACAAGAGAATTCTGGAGAAGAATAAGTGAGCACTTGGGGGATGTACGACACAAGAAAGATACCCCCATAGCGAAACATGTAGAACTGATACATGGAGGGATCTATGATAAAATTTATGGGCATTGAGACAGTTCCTAATTCAGTCAGATGTGATGATTGGGACAAGAGGGTCTTACAATGGGAAACTTGGTGGATATTCCAATTGCAGACTGTCTGTCCGGGGGGACTTAAAAGGGCTTTACCATTTCATACAATGGGGGACTATAGCTAGGATATGCCCCCATTGTCTGATAGTTGCGGGTCCCACCTCTAGGACCCTCACCTACAACAAGAACAGAGCGGGGAAGCAAATGGAGGGCGCACTGCTCATGCGCAGCCTCTCTCCATTCATTTTAATGGGGATACCGAAAATAGCCGAGCTCTGGCTCGGCTTTTTCCATCTGCCCTAAAGAAATGAACAGGAGCAAGGGCCGCGCGTGCCCGATGCACTCCCATTCACTTGTATGGGAGTAGCGCTTGGTGGTGGACCAGTCACAGCTCGCCCTGTTCGATTCTCCTTGCAGGTGCGGGTCCCATCCTAGCGATATGCCCCCATTGTATGTGATAGGAATACCCCTTTAATCAACAACTATCATACAGCTGTTTCATATGATAAGTGAGTCCCTAAATGTATTTTCCACCTATCTCATCCCCTTACCGACCTTTATTTCACTTATACTTTGCCCCATCCCCCTCCATTTCTCCATTTTTTTATTGTTTTTATCCTTGAATATGGTTCCCTTTCTTGAGACAGCTCAAGAATGTGGACACCACTTTGATATGTCATTATGATTATCAGCAGTCAGTTTTCTTTACAAGGATGGCTACTGTACCAGCTGAAAAATCAACACCATTCTTTTTGTGAAATTGTGGCTCCAGAATGACACATAACATGTATATCCCTGTATGGAGAAGACTTCTGCTTAAGAAACTCCAATGATCTTCATCTATCAGACTAGGCAAGACACTGTTAATGCCACCCTGTCAGCACCTCATGAATTTAGCAGATTAATCATCTCAATAATATTCAATATACCGGGGAATCCCCTGGGCGTGCTGAAGCCTACACGCACCAGCAATTCCCCTGTCCGCCTCCTCTCCTCGGCACAGTGAGTATTACCTGGGTAGAGTGGTGACGACATGCCCCCATAGCTTCACTCATGGAGGACCCTGCACCCACTTGTGACGTACAGTTGCGAGATAGGGTTCAGGCGCCCAGGAAAGCCTTTAATTCCCACGTGGGACGCCAAGATAGGTTATTCCCACACGCGCTCTTGCTCATTTCCGCACCGGCACTCAGTATTCAGAAAAGTAAACAGTAACCAGAAGATATTTTTCCATATGTTCCACAATTTATGTAGGAGAAATACTGAGCAGCATTTTCAGGGTGCAAATTCTAGCTGTAATAGACTGTAACTAGCAGAGCTCAACAGAAGGCAATTTCTTAACCCATAAATTCTATCCTAAATTTGGATTATCTAATATCAACACAACAAACATTAGAATGTAGAGTCAAACTGAAATAGCCATGGGATTTATTGGAAGAAGATTTTGCTAAGAAGCAGTCTTACACTATAACACCTCGGCCGGACAAGCATAAATAATACAGTGTCAATACCTCACAGCTTGCAGCTTTTTGCCAATTGTTAGATTATCTTAGATCAGCAAAAATCTGGAGCAAAGTCATTTATATGATGTCTGTTGGTCAAATTTACCGTAAATATTATCTCCTAGCTCAGAGCAGTAAAACGATAAGATGCTAGGGATTTTCTGCCCTCTGATTTTACAGCCAACAAGATTACCACTGGTAAATCAAGGATGGAATAAACTTAGTGAAGGCAAAATAAAGGAAAAAAAGCAAGCTGGATGAAGTGAAATCATTACGCTGCATACACCAACACACCATAATAAAAGTGAAATAATTATGCTGCATACACCAACACACTATTTTATTTATATATATATATATATATATATATATATATATATATCTAATCACAATGTTCGCAGGAAACTTGCAAAGGTCTCCAACTTAGTCAGGCTTAATCAATCCTAAGATACAAACATAAAAATAAAAGTTTTCATTGGATTCTACACTGTTCCTCTGCCAAACTTGGTCAAATTCACAGCTTCATCCATGAATTGGTCTCCATAACAAAAAAGAGATGACATGTCAAATGACTATGACAGCACAATAAATAACATGGAGGGGTCAGTGGGTATTGATTTGGCCTGGCGAAATGATGTCATAAGTGATTAACCCCTGAAATGTCTCAATGTGACTGTCAGATGCCGCCATTGGTGTTGAACAAGGCATCTGTGGGGTTAAATGATAGGGGGCCGTGCAATCGCCTTTCCCCATCATAGTATACGCTACATACAATGGAATGCTATTTGTGACAAAGTAATTCATAATGAATTAAATTTCATTGGGAACTTTAACAAAGCAGTCAAATCAAAATTCTCTAGTCAGGACAAGCAGCAAAGGGTCACATACGGTAAGCAGGCAAGAATCAGTACACCGGCAGTCAGACAGAAATAAGCACACCTTCACTAGGAATAGCAAGACTAAAATACTTAAAGTTCAAGCACCTTCCAGGGAAAGGTGCCTAAAATAGATATAGGTGTCCAGTTATAGGCTGGAACAAATCAGGGCACCCGGTGGCCCATTAAGAGTAATCAGTAATGTGTGCCTAAATACAGAAGAGAAGTACTCGGCAGAAGCAAGCTATGGTCTACAGTGGGAGGACACAGAATGCCCGTACCTGGACCCGCTACTAGCAGAAGAAGAAGAAGTGGGTCTGGGCTGGCAAGAAGAGAAGGCCTGGTAAGTGCTGTGACTCCCATACCAAAAGAGCGGGGCAGCCTGGGGCATGGGCCACAAACATAGATTGTAAATGTTGAAGTAAAATTCATGAGCCCCCCAAAGCGTTCTATGTGATATAGGTTAGTTAAGTGTAAGCTATAACATGACTTCTCTTTAAGATTTAAATATATATTTGACAAAAAATGTATTTAAATGAACATATTCCTGTTTATTGGAGCAATCAATAGTTTGCTGTATGCTTCATTATTTTAATCATGTTGGTGATCCATCTCTGAGATTCTCTTGGATGACAGCTAGGCTTCGAAGATGATCATGTCTATGTAGTCATAGGCAGTATTCTGTCAAGCTTGTATGTTTATGCCAATTGTCATAGCTTATGGCACTGTAACAATTCTGCTGTACTGTTTTTAACCCCTTTATACTATATGGAGCAAAACACAGCTATAAAGCCAGTTTACCATTGCATAAAACATGTATAAAGTTAACATTAGGTGGTGTACAACCTTCATTTGTTAGATATCGAGAAAATGAGACTATGCGGAGCTCTTGCATGTGTCAATTATAACGACGGTCTTAATGACTTAATTCCTGCAATGTATTGCTGGCTTTAAACAGTCCACTTTATATTAGTCTACCTTACTAAAGATGGCAGCCTGCGTGTGTTCGTTGGTGAATACTGCGAACTGACCATCACTGCCTTCTACCAACAATAACGCATATAGATAAATGTGAAAATAAATCTGGTTTGCTCACAGTAAATACATTTAATAACCATCTACAAATTACACATACGTTTCATAAATCCTGACCCTCCGTAAAATACTATAATTATAATTGTAAATCTCGACAACACAGTCACGGTCCTTTTAAAATCACATGCGGAGCTCTCGCATGTGTCAATTATAACGACGGTCTTAATGACTTAATTCCTGCAATGTATTGCTGGCTATAAACAGTCCACTTTATATTATCTGCTCTTTGATGTCGTGCTTTGCGGCACATTATATAGAGTACCAGTTCACACCACAGTCTATCCTCTATTCGTGGACTTTATCCTGAGTGCAATGCTGCATTTTCAAATGTAAGCAACAGGGAGCATAAATATTATAATAGTTTCCTGATATGTCACCATTTAGGGTGTGCTTATGGACACTTGATGTAAGCAGAAGACGATATTTCTTACCGGTCTCAGCGTTCCCTTACATACATCCCTCTCGCCTGAGGTTGCCGACTCGGGATATCTTCATGCATGCGTACTTTGCTCTTACCCACGCCGGATTTGAAATCTTTTATTTTCAAAGTTCAGATTATTATTCCCAGATTGTGCTTGCAGTATATTCAGCCAATTTCTCCATCTTATTAATTATCAGACGCGTTTCGGAAACTTGTTCCTTCTTCAGTGGTAAAAAAATAATAATTTTACCACTATAGCTTTGGTATTATAACCTGTAATATTATTACCCTCCAGAAATACATCCAGGCCCCTCTTGAAGTTCTTTTCCATGTCAGTGTTACCCAGTGTTTTACCATTTAGTATGTACTGATGACTTGCATTATTCCCCCATGTGCATAACCATACATTTATCAGTGGTAAATTTCATCTGCGCTTCACTGCCCAAGCCTCCAGTCTACCCAGATCCATTTGTAGCAGTGTACTGTCCTCTTCTGTTTTAATTACTTTACACAGCTTAGTGTAATCTGCAAAGATTGATATTTTACTATGCAGCCTTCTACAAGATAATTAATAAATATATTGAATATAATAGGGCCCAATACTGACCCCTGAGGTACCCCACTAGTGACAGTGACCCAATCTGAGTGTGTACCGTTAATAACCACCCTCTGTTTTCTATCACTGAGCCAGTCATTTCCATAAACACATTTCTCCCAATCCAAGAATTCTCATTTTATGTTCCAACCTTTATTGTGGCACAGTATCAAATGCTTTGGAGAAATCAAGATACTCTATTTGAAATCCATTTATTCACCCTGGTCAAGTCTAGAACTTACCTCCTCATAGAAACTGATTAGATTAGAATCCGCAATAAAACTGTGTTATATGATTATTTTATTTGAGATACTCCAGGATAGAATCTCTTAGAAAACCTTCAAACAGTTTACCCATGACAGATTTTAAACTTACCAGCCTATAGTTTCCAGGCTGTGTTCTTGATCCCTTTTTGAATATTTGCACCACATTTGTGAAGCACCAATCCTGTGGAACACTGCCTATCAGTATAGAGTCCTTAAAATACAGATATAAGAATGTGTCTATGACATTACTTAATTGTCTTAGGATACAGGGGGTGTATGCCATCTGGACTTTTTTTAAGATGCCACTGCACTTATTCCTAGGTCAGACAGGCCACTTTTAATGGGGAGGTTACTTTTACACTTTTATACAATGAATACAGTGGGCAAAAATATTTAATAGATTTGCTTTCTCTCCATCACTCTTTACAATTTCTCCCTCATTAAGGGTCAACAATTTCAGGTTGAAACTTTTTACCATTTTTATAATTGAAGAACATTTTAGGGTTAGTTTTACTCTCTTTGGCAATGGGTCTCTTTATCTCCATTTTGGCTGCAGTTATCGGTCTTTCACATATAATTTTTTTTTTCCTTATAGCTTTATAATCCTTTCTTCCTTCCTTCCTTCCTTCCTTCCTTCCTTCCTTCCTTCCTTCCTTCCTTCCTTCCTTCCTTCCTTCCTTCCTTCTTCTTTCTTTCTTTCTTTCTTTCTTTCTTTCTTTCTATTCTTTCCTCCTTTTTTTCTTCCTGTTTTAATTATTTAAATGCTTTATTTTTGTCATCAATTGCTCCCTTTATATTTCTCTGTATCCAGTTTGTATTTTTTGTGTTCCTCACTTTTTTTTTTTTCAAAAAAGGTATATACCTCTCCCAATTAGAGTTCAGGGTGCTTTTAAAAATATTCAATTTTTGTGGCTGCATTTTTATTTTTGAGGACATTGTCCCAGTTAGTAGACTAATGGCCATTCTTAGCTGGTCAAATTTCTCTTTTTGGAAGTTCAGTGTTTTTGTGCCTCCCTGAATTAATAATGTTTTAAATCACAATTGAAAGGTTATTATTTTATGGTCAATATTTATCAGGTGTCCCCCAACCCGCACGTCTGTCAGGTCTATTGGTTAATACTAAGTCCAGTATGGCTGTCCCTCTAATCGGATCTTGAACCAGTTGGGAAAGGTAATTGTCTTTGCTTATTGCCAAGAACCTGTTTACTTTAGGATATCCATAGGTTTCAGCTCCCCAGTATATATCTAGGAAGTTGGTGTCCCCCATAATAACAAGCTCATTATGATTTACCGCCTCATCTTTTTCCCTTAGTACCAGATTTTCTGTGGACTCTATATTAGGTGCCGGTCCTATTTTACTTTGTGTCCCAGATGTTATTTCTCTGGTATTCAGATTTCCTGAGTGTCAATAATTTATATCGTCCTTTTTCTCTTGCTTCCAGTCTACTATATTGAGATAACCTTTGCATCCATCCCATCTTTCAAACAGCACATCCAAACCCCTACCATGTTCTTCCTCCTCGACCTAAAAAATGTTAATATATCCCTTTCCACATTCCACCTTTGTCCCTCACTTCCATTAATCCCATTACTGGCTGTCCATTAACCAGAGAACTTAATTAAAAATATTAAGAATGACGTATATGGCTGTCCACAATTTGTTCCCTCCATACATTTCCATATACTGTACCTTTTTAGAATTTATTTTCCTCATAACACCTTATTTTTTGCTCTCCTCTTATTTGTTCCTCACAAAATCATCTACAAGATTTCTCGTGATTCTCCATACTCTGGAGCCTGCTTCCCCAAACACATAAGTATGATTCCGAAAGGTACAGTACCTTCAAAAGCAACTTGAAAACCAACTACTTCAGAAAATTTGACATCTATAATAACTCTGCTGCCACCGCTACCGACTCCTTACTCCTTCCCTTGCAGACTGTAAGCCCTTATGGGCATTGTTTCTTTTTTTGTTTCAGGATATGGTAAAATGGAAAAAAAAAAGATCATGGTCCAGTGCTTTCCAAAGTATGTTTCCTTCAGTCAAAAAAGTATCAGGATACAAATGATGCATTTCAGGGACCTGTCCATTTTTCGGACTGAGGACAGAATTCTTTCTGTCTGTCATTATTCTCATGTTTTTTGTACTTGTTATGTACTTTAAGCTATTTTTTTTTTTTTTTTTGTACAGTCCTCTGAAGCTTTAACATAAATAATAATAATGCTAGCCCAAATATGTTAAAAAGTTCCGAAAATATCAGGTTAGTAGAATAAATCAAAGATGAGTAGATGACAAATTGATGTATTCCAAGCACATGCAATCTTAAAATTAATTTCCACTTTCATTTTAGTTGACAAAAAAGAATCTTAGCAGATCAAAGTTGCGCAGGCAAGAAAAAAAAGAAACAAATTAATAACTATTTAAGTATTCTGTTTCATCATGATAACAAACAGATGGTTTTAATATTCTGGAGGCTAATTTCTGAACAATTAAAAACACAGCAAGATATTAACATCTAATGAAACATTTTAACTACCAGTATATGCATCTGCCATTAATTTCAACACAGTAAGGTCTTGGTTCCCCTCAATCTGTTCTTTATTAAGGGAAATTTTTCCACTCTGAATTTAGTGAAGTAGAGAATTAACAACTGTTTTCAATCAGCAGCCAGCATGATATTTTGCTAGCAAAGGCTGAAATCATTTACACAATGAAACACAATTCTTGCATTATTGCTTTGATGTACAGTATGTACTGTATGGCTGGGAGTTGCATAGGGGCCTTTTGACTAATTAAAAGTGTTTCTTGTTGGCATTGCTTTATATTTCTTTTTTGAATGGGCCTGTTTATTGTACGGCTGGCAATTTTGCATCAGTTTACAAATACTTTTTTAGATTTTTTCTACTGCTGATTTGTGTTAAAATGCATTCACACATGATAGATGATAGCTAGATAGACCAACAGTGATTAACATGGAATCATTTGGCTTGAGCTGGACTTGTTCAGCCTCACAAGTTACCAGAAACAAACAACTGAACAAGAAAAATTCCAAATGGCAAGATTTCTGTCTGCTGGATATGTTAGGTAAGAACTGTTTGATTCTTTATTATAGGCTTTTCCCCAGGACTAGTTTAAACAAATCACTGATAGTTTTCTTCAGTGGGAAATGGGAGGAAAGATAGATATAAGAGTAATACCCATGCTGTTTGCATTATGCGAAGCAACAAGCATTGTGTGTTGCTTGTACACATGGATATTTTGGCGTATTCAGGTAGATTTGCCATTTAAAAGAAAAATAGACTTTTTGCCTAAATTATCCCGTGCTCAGCCAGCTACCACCATCATGGCAAATCAAGGAATCAATCAGGGCTGGGACAAGCAGAAGTTGAGAAGACAAATGTTAAGGTTGACATTCAGGAGGGTGGGGGTATCATTTCTGTATTAAAACATATTAAAAATGCATATTTTACTGATCTGTAATTCGTTGTACCAATAAAAATGCTAGGTGTTAGGGAAAGATGCTGGTGGGGAGCATCAAATGAATGACTTGAAATCTTACGTAACTAATGGAGAATACTTTATGTATAGAGTTTAGCCTCTAACACTATTATATAGTCTAAATAAAGCAAAATGTTTTCTTCCTGAGTTTTTGGTCTTGGGACAAAAAGATTGGGTCACAGTTTACAGGAAAAAGATGTTTTTCAAATTGGAAAATAATAGTTGTCTAAATTTACTTTTGTCTAATATAAATTTAAGAGACTTAGTAGAGAGCAATGCTATAGTCTTGAATAAGATAAGTGATTTGCCAAATACTATATTAAATTATAATCTGTAGTATTTTTCCTTTTTCTCAAGTATTGATCTATAAAACAGAAGCAGAAAGAGTTTTACGTTATTTTTTCTTGTGTTAAAAACTGGATAGCATGCCAGTAATTATTGCCTGTTTCTAGATGTTTACTCTAATCTTAGCAATGTTTGTTCAGGCAGCTAGATTCTGCATTCATTTCCCTTTATCTAACAGCAATTATCTGTTTCCTACCCTAGGGGCAATGGTAAAATTGTCTATATCTCTTGATGAAGGACCATCGCTTAGAGACATACAAGTGGGATGTGCTGATTAAAACCAATTAGCGGATTAAGAGATATTAATCATCTAAATTCAGAGCAACAGAGAAAATTACAGAAGCAGCAAAAACTCCAGCAACAACCACGTTTTGATAATTTGAAAATCTTTATACATTCTATATTAGCATTGGGCTGAAAAACACTAGTACATTTAAACCTAAGGCTCTTAATAGTTTAGACATAAAATTAAGTCTTCTATATTTTTGCATGATAAGAATGCAAAAATCTTAAAGTTTATTGTCTTCAACTTTGCATTACGGATTAACATATTATCATTTAAAAACCTGGCCATACACTTTGCAAAGCTGTTGGTTAACATCTATTCCCACCCCCCACCCCCCCCACCCCCCACGCCCCCAGTCCACATCCCCTCTGCCATACATGCATGTGTTCTCAATAGGGAGAACTGCTTTCAGACACCTGTGGCGGTGACTTATCTCACTTCAGAACAAAAGACCAAGCAGGTTGAAATTCATCAGGGACACCCCATACACAGATGGTTGGCCTGTTTTGCCAAAATTGGTTTCACCAACATTTGTCTAATAATGTGCTTGGCCACCTTAAGATTCAGAGAGTTGATTAAACTAAAAATAGTGGGATAAGCAGCTGGTTTTGTACTTTGAATTATTATTATTATTCTATAAGGGAGAGTTCACGTCTCCTTTTCATTTTTTGTTCTTCTGATCCATCAGAAGAACATAAAAAAAAACAGGATCCTGTATAAACCATCCATTTTTTTTAGATAAGGGTTCTGCATGCAATAATAAAAATATGCAGCAGGATCTCAACAGAATAAGCAGAACATTATTTTGTGCTGGGATGTTTATGAGGGTGGTTGAGTGTTATAGTTAGAGATGAGCGAAGTTTAGAAAAATTCAATTCAGCAACTTCACCAAAGTTAGCCAAGAAATGTGATTTGTCATGAAATCATTTGTCACTTATTGCTATAAATCAGGTATACCTAGTCTACTCTGTCTTAGGGTACGGCCTTGCTGAGGGTGGGTTGCCTTTAATAATGAAGACCACACTATATAGTGCTTCCTCATTGTTAATGGCTGCACAGCACCTGTTGCTGGTATGGGGTTTGGCTGGTTAGGTGGTGGTAAGGGAGGTTATATGCATATTATTGCTGTTCTTGCCTTTAATCTCCTGCAGGTGTTTTGACATTAAACACTGAATATTAATCAGCTTTGGCATACTCACTTCTCCAACACCAGCGCTCTCCTGCCCTACAGGTGGGAGCTCTCTTCTGCCACCTGCTTTTCCTCCTTTTCCACATGATCAATGAGAATATGCCATCAGGAACATTCAGCTCTTCCTCCCTCTGCATCTTGCTGACTTTTCTAGGACAAGGAGATTTTGAAGGAAGATTTGGAAAAAGTAAAACCAGCAAAAGCTAAGGATGGTCATCATTAATACCTGCCCTCCTAAGGGGTGCAGAATGGATGGCATTGGTTGGCACACTGGCACTGGAATAATTAAGGCTTCCATTTTATTGGTTTTGAATTACATTTATGACTGATGTAGGAATAAGTAAATGTAGGAATAAATAAAACTGGTTCAGTATAAGTTTCCCTGCACTCTTCAATATTCTTCTATTAATAATTTTCAGCAACAATATCCCTAACACATATGCACTTGCCACATCTCTCCCTATTCTCAACAACAAGGGCAGTTGCCATTTTAGGAAAAACTGATTAGTTACCACAAAGTGAGAGGAAATTTGGATTTGTTGCAAATCAAAGTTTTCCTAAACTTCGGACTGTATTCCGCTTCGAATGCTTCATCTCACTCAACACTAGTTACAGCGTCTCGCAGGAAAACGATGTTAGGGAGTCAGAGAGAGTCAGAAATCAATCAGGGACAGTCAGAAATCAACCAAGCTTATTGCCAGGGAGAATGAAGGGAAATGCTAGGGTTTCCAAAGAATTGTGTGTTGTGTACAATAGAGAGACGTAGGGCAGCTGGAGGAGACAGGACCTTTGGCTGACTGTGCCAGCTATCAGAAGTGAAAGTGCACCTCAAAAGCAGCTTCAAGCAAATACTTTAATCACTCCCCCAATTTCCCCAAAATCCTTTTTTTCTGGGGTTTAGCTTAATTAAGTTGCATATATACGTGATAACTGTAGCAATACCCAAGGTGTAGCATCAATTTACCTGGGTGTATTAGCATTAAACTGAGCCTCCAGCCTCAATTGTCTATTTTTGTTTATTAAATTTCAAAATCAAAACTAGTGTTGATCGAGCATGCTCGGCTGAACACCAGCTTGGCTCGAGCATCTCCATGTACGGTACATGGTGGTATTTGGCCGAATACGTCATGTGCTCGAGCGCAATGCTCGAATTTCCAGCCCACACATTCCTTGGCTGCTACGCATAGTAAGTACGTAAGTGCTGCCCTCATTCTAATGCTGTAGCCATGTTGGTTACTGGTATTACAGTGATTGGCTGGCCAGAACACGTGGTTCGGCTCAGTCTTAGTCAGGGAGAGCTGCAGCAGGAGGGACAGATAGTATAGGGACAGGAATTGGTTTGTTAGGAAAGTTTTACTGTTAGCACCCGATGACGCATGTTCGGTTCATTCTTAGTCGGGGAGAGCTGTGCTGAGAAGGGACAGACAGTGTAGGGAGTGATATAAGAATATTTTTATTAGAAAAACTTTTCAGAGACCCAAAAGTCCTTTTAAGGACTATTGTTGTGTGTGGCAGCAGCAATATTTATTTTTAGCTCAATCTGTGCTAAATAGCTTAAATTTTACAGACCCAAAAGTCCTTTTAAGGACTGTTGTGTGTGGCAGCAACATCTATTTTTAGCGCATCCTGCGCTAAATAGCATGTAATAGTTAGGCCGCTGCAGAAAGCGACATGAGCTGCACCACATCTCTTGTGTAAAGTGTGCGCATCCCAAAAATATCTGTGACATCCAGTGTCCTTTTTCTGTAGACGATGTCTGCTGCGGACAGTGACATTAACTGAGCCACATCTCCAGTATAAAGTGTGCGCATCCCAAAAATGTCTGTGACATCCAGGGTACTTTTTCGGTAGACACTGTCCACTGCGGACAGTGACATTAGCTGCGCCATATCTCCAGTGTAAAGTGTGCATATCCCAAAAATATCTGTGACATCCAATGTACTTTTTCCGTAGACGGTGTCTGCTGCGAACAATGACATTACCTATGCTACATTTCGAGTGTAAAGTGTGCGCATCCAAAAAAGATATGTGACATCCAGTGTCCTTTTTCCATAGACAGTGTCCGCTGCGGACAGTGACATTAGCTGCGCCACATTTCCAGTGTAAAGTGTGCGCATCCCAAAAATATCTGTGACAAACAGTGTACTCGTTCAATAGACGGTGTCCGCTTCTGACAGTGACATTACCAGTGCCACATCTGCAGTGTAACGTGTGCGCTGAAAAAATCTGTGACATATAGTGTACTTTTTTCGTAGACACTGCGGACAGTGACATTACCGGTGGTACCTCTCCTGTATAACATTTCCTCATCCCAAATACATGTGATATTCCCTGTAGTTTTTTATTAGCCGCTGGTAACACCATTGATATTATCTGCAGGATATCTCCTGTGTGATGTTTCTACATCCCAAATAACTTTTGAAATTTGTTTGTGCATACACTTCCAAATATTACGCTACTGTACGTGTGACAAACTTTCAAGCATATATAACATTTAATATGACGAAGACGAGCAGTAAGGGACTGGGCAGTGGCCGTGATGCTAATGGTGCACGCAGAGGCCGTGGCCCTGGGCGCGGTGAAACTGTGCCTGCTGCCAGAGCACAAAAAAACTATCATCCACGATACCTAGCTTCATGTCCCAGTTTGCAGGGCGGCGCAGGACACCACTCTTGAAGTCAGACCATTGCAACCAGGTGGTCGGTTGGATTGTAGCAGATAATGCTTCCAGACGCTTAAGCACCACTCTGTCTTCCACCAAGGCCAGTCTCAGTAGCCAAGAGTCTGCTCAACCCAATCCTCACCCTGATCTTCCTTCCTCCCACCATGGAGACTCTGGGCAAACAAATTATCCCACACTTGGGTATTCTGAGGAGCTCTTTTCAACGCCATTCCTTGATTTGGCTCTCTCGCCAAGCACACTTGAAGAGGGACAGATATTGTGCTCTGATTCCCAAACTCTTGAGCATCAACAGTCACAAGAAGATGACGGTGGGGAATGGCAATTACGGTTTAATAGGGTGGATGATGATGAGACACAGTTGCCAATAAGTCAACGGCAATTACTGTCTCAAGAGGTTGATGAAAAGGATGAGACACAGTTGTCAATCACTGAGGTTGTGGTTAGGTGAACAAGTTAGGAGGATGTGCAGAGTAAAGAAGTGGAAGAGGAGGTGGTGGACGATGAAGTCACTGACCTAACCTGGAAAGGTAGAAAGCCGAGCGAGGACAGCAGTACAGAGGGGGAGGGATCTGCTGCACCGCAACAGGCTGGAAGAGGCAGTGGGGTGACAAAGGGAGAAGGCAGGCCACACCAAACATGCCCGCAACTGTTCCACGGAGCAACCCATTGCAGAAATCTTCCTTGCCAAGGGGTAGGTGTTCCGCAGTATGGCGCTTTTCTGAGGAAAGTGGGGACAACAAAAGAATAATAGTTTGCAACCTGTACCGTACCAAAATGAGCCGAGGCGTGAACACTAGCAACCTCACCACCAGCATGATCCGCCACATGGCATCCAAACACCGTAATAATAGTGATGAGCGGGAGGTGCCATATTCAATTTTGCGATATTTCGCAAATATTCGATTGAATATTCGTCTTATATTCGTCGAAATCGAATATTCATCATTATTCTGTCTATTGCGAACAATATGTGATTTAATTATTTGCGTATTGCAAGTTTAACTGTATAAGGCAACTTTCCTATTGGTTGGCTATCTAGAATTAACGAAGATAACGAATATAGCTCTATATTCTCTATATTTGTTAATTCTAGCAAGCCAATAGGAAAGATGCCTATGGAAAGCTCTAAGTTGGTTTCGCAATGCGAGAATATTACTTTGCCTATTTTTTGCAATACATAGAATAATGACTCAGTATACAGAAGCTTTTGGGAAGTGGGAACAACTTAAAAAAAAAAAATATTGAATTAGCGAATATATAGCACTATATTAGAAATATTCACGAATTAGCGAAGTGCTGATATTCGAGATGAAAATTTGCTAATCGAATATTCGTGCCCAACACTACGTAATAAGTGGGACGAATGCCTGGGTCCACAATCTGTGGGTCACACCACTGCCTCCTCTTCCCCTGTATTATGTGCTGGCCAATCCCATGTCGAAGGTGCAGGCCCGAATGCCTCCTGCCCTGCAGCTGGACCTTTGCAAGCACCATCAGCGACCACATCCACATCCGTCTCCCAGCACAGCGTACAAATGTCCTTACCTCGGGCATTTGAACAAAAGCTCAAATACCCAGCCACCCACCCACAGGCCATAGCACTACATGTGCAACTTTCTAAATTACTGGCCCTGGAAATGTTGCCATTAAGGCTTATGGACACTGAGGCCTTCCTCAGCATGATGTTGGTGGCTGTCGTGCGTTACGCAGTCCCCAGCCACAACTATTTTTCAAGGTGTGCCATGCCCGCCTTACACCAACATGTGTCCCGTAACATCACACATGCCCTGAACAATGTAGTTACTGGGAAGGTCCACTTAACTACGGACACATGGACAAGTGCATTCGGCAAGGGACACTAAATTTCACTGACGTCGCACTGGGTGAATGTTGTGTAGGCCAGAAGTGAGTCGTACCCTGAGATGGCACAGGTGCTACCGACGCCAAGGATTGCGGGCCCGATCAGGGTTTCCGCCAGTACCTACATTAGTGGCTCCAACCCCCACTTTTCCTCCTCCGCCTCCTCCTCCAATTCCATCTCTGAATTATCTGCGTGTAGCATTAGTCAGCCATCAGTTGGTAGCTGGAAGCAGTGTAGCACTGCAGTGGGGAAGCGGCAACAGGCCTGGCTGAAGCTGATATGCTTAGGGGACAAACAGCACACCGCCGCATAGCTGTGGCTCTCACCGCTTAACCTACAACCAGGCATGGTTGTGTCTGATAATGGCTGTAACTTGGTGGCGGCTCTAGAGCTTGGCAAGCTCACACACATCATATGCCTAGACCCACGTCTTAAAGTTAGTGGTTCAGCGGTTTCTCAAAACCTACCCCTATTTGCCTGAGCTACTGGTGAAGGTTCGCCGCATGTGTGCACATTTCCGCAAGTAATCAACAGCTTCAGCTGGTCTGTTAACGCTGCAGCAGCTCTGAAAATTGCCAGCTCACCAGCTGTTGTGCGATGAGAGCTCACGCTGGACCTCGATGTTCCATATGTTGGCCAGGCTTTGTGAGCAGCAGAGGGCAGTAGTGGAATACCCGCTGCAACATGGTTGTCGCCTTTCCAGTCAGCTTCAGCTATTCACAAGCGAGGAGTGGGCATTAATGTCTGACCTTTTTGAGGTTTTAAGAAACTTTGAGGAATCAATACAGATGGTGAGCGGAGATAACACTATTATCAGTGTAACCATCCCACTTCCGTATCTACTCAAACGCTCGCTGCTCACAATTAAGGCAGACGCTTTGCATGTGGAAGAGGTGGAAATGGGGGAAGATATAACACAGGGTAATAGCCAGACCACCCTCAGTTTGTCTTCTCAGCGTGAATTGGACGATGAAGAGGAGGAGGAGGAGCAGGTGACGGTTGCCTCTGCTACAGAGGGTAGTACCCATTCAAGTTTCATTCCATCTGTTCAGCGTGTGTGGGCAGAAGGGGAGGAAGAGGATGAGGTCTTGCCTGTTGGCACTTTGGCACAAATAGCTGACTTCAAGTTATGCTGCATTTCCAGCTCCCCGTGCGTTATACGCATTTTCGACAACACGGATTACTGGTTGTTCACCCTTCTCAACCCCCCGCTACAAAGAGAACTTCTCATCTCTCGTTCCTGTGGTGGAGAGTACAGGCAAAACGGTGCAATAGCAGAAGGTCCTTGTTGAAAAATTGCTCTAAAGCTTTCCATCTGACAACGCTGGCGGCAGAGTCCATAGTTCCTTGGGCAACCGAGGAGGGGAGACAAGGGCAACACTCTCCAAAGCCTGGGACAGTTTCATGACACTAGGCCGGCACCCTCACCCTGATGTGCTGCCTACTGTCACAAGGAGGAAAAAAAATTGAAAGATGGTGAAGGAGTACATAGCAGACCGTATCAGCATCCTCAATGATCACTCAGTGCCTTACAACTACTGGGTGTCCAAGCTGGACACATGGCACAAATTGACGCTCTACGCCTTGGAGGTGCTGGCCTGCCCAGCTGGCCTGCTCTGCCGTCAGCATTTTGTCTGAGCGGGTATTTAGTGCTGCTGGTGGAATTATAACAGATAAATGTATCCATCTGTCAACTGAAAATGCTTACAGGTTGATCCTTTTAAAAAATTAACAAGGCCCTATTGGGCCCTATTCTCTTCAATATATTTATTAATGATCTTGTAGAAGGCTTGCATAGTAAAGTATCAATTTCCGCAGATGACACTAAACTGTGTAAAGTAATTTACACTGATGAGGACAGTATACTACTACAGAGGGATCTGGATAGATTGGAGGCTTGGGCAGATAAGTGGCAGATGGGGTTTAACACTGATAAATGTAAAGTTATGCACATGGGAAGGAAAAATGCAAGTCACCCGTACATACTAAATGGTAAAACACTCGGTAACACTGACATGGAAAAGGATCTAGGAATTTTAATAAACAGCAAACTAAGCTGCAAAAACCAGTGTCAGGCAGCTGCTGCCAAGGCCAACAAGATAATGGGTTGCATCAGAAGGGGCATAGATTCCCGTGATAAGAACATAGTCCTACCACTTTACAAATCGCTGGTCAGACCACACATGGAGTACTATGTACAGTTCTGGGCTCCTGTAAACAAGGCAGACATAGCAGAGCTTGAGAAGGTCCAGAGGAGGGCATCTAAAGTAATAACTGGAATGGGGCAACTACAGTACCCTGAAAGATTATCAAAATTAGGGTTATTCACTTTAGAAAAAAGACGACTGAGGGGAGATCTAATTAATATGTATAAATATATCAGGGGTCAGTACAGAGATCTATCCCATCAGCTATTTATCCCCAGGACTGTGACTGTGACGAGGGGACATCCTCTGCGTCTGGAGGAAAGAAGGTTTGTACACAAACATAGAAAAGGATTCTTTACGGTAAGAGCAGTGAGAATATGGAACTCTCTGCCTGAGGAGGTGGTGATGGTGAGTACAATAAAGGAATTCAAGAGGGCCCTGGACGTATTTCTGGAGCTTAATAATATTACATGCTATGGCTACTAGAGAGGGGTCGTTGATCCAGGGAGTTATTCTGATGGCCTGATTGGAGTCGGGAAGGAAGTTTATAGTCCCCTAAAGTGGAGAAAATTGGCTTCTACCTCATAGGTTTTTTTTTTTTTTTGCCTTTCTCTGGATCAACTTGCGGGATAACAGGCCGAACTGGATGGACAAATGTCTTTTTTCGGCCTTATGTACTATGTTACTATGTAAGGCCTGGATTGACCATGACTTCTTGACTCCACCAGAGGAAAGCTGATGAACATAAAGGCACTTTAAATGTGTTGTTTATAATGTACTGAATACACTGGATTCCAAGTCACCCCTTTCACCACAAACAAGTGTATATGGTTGTATCTTCCTTTTCTCTTCCTCCTCCTACTTAGTGTTGGTCGCGAATATTCTAATCGTGAATTTTTATTGCGAATATTGGCACTTCGAGAATTTGCGAAGATAGTGGTATATCTTCGTAATCGAAAATATTCTAGATTTTTTTTCATCAATACCCATGATCCCTCACTGCTTCTTTCTTGTGATCCAATGAGAAAGTTGCAATATCTTTCACTTTAGGAGTAGTGTTGATCGCAAATTTTTGTATTGCTAAATTTCATTGTGAATTTTCCGATTGCCAATTTTTGAAAATAATGACTGGAGATCACAAATTCTCAAATTTGATAAATATATGCCCAAATATTTGCAAAATCTCATGAATTTGAATATTGTTCTTGCCACTCATCACTGTTCCTCCTCTTCCATCATATCAACATGCTTATAGAAACATAGAAACATAGAATGTGTCAGCAGATAAGAATCATTTGGCCCATCTAGTCTGCCCAATATACTGAATACTATGAATAGCCCCTGGCCCTATCTTATATGAAGGATGGCCTTATGCCTATCCCATGCATGCTTAAACTCCTTCACTGTATTTTCAGCTACCAATTCTGCAGGAATGCTATTCCATGCATCCACTACTCTCTCAGTAAAGTAATACTTCCTGATAATACTTTTAAACCTTTGCCCCTCTAATTTAAAACTATGTCCTCCTGTAGCAATTTTTCTTCTTTTAAATATTCTCTCCTCTTTTACCTTGTTGATTCCCTTTATGTATTTAAAAGTTTCTATCATATCTCCTCTGTCTTGTCTTTCTTCTAACCTATACATGTTAAGATCCTTTAATATTTCCTGGTGAGTTTTATCCTGCAATCCATGTACTAGTTTAGTATCTCTTCTCTGAACTCTCTCCAAAGTATAATGATTATTATTATTATCAATTATTCATTGCATATTATTCCCTCGCATATAATGTTTTACAGGGTCAGCTCACCTACAGGCCCTTGCATATCATTTTTTAGAAGGTCAGATCACCAGCATGCCCTCACCTGCAATCTTTTACAGGGTCAGCTCACCTGCAGGCCCTCGCATATAATTTTTTAGAGGGTCATCTCACCAGCAGGCCCTCACCTACGATCTTTTAAAGGGTCAGCTCACCTGCAGGCCCTCGCATATAATCTTTTTAGAAGGTCAGCTCACGAGCAGGCCATCACTTATAATTTTTCAAGGGTGTATGATGCCCTCCTTTATGTGTAATAAAGGGTGTATTGGAGTGCTGATTCCTTGTAATTTTTGGCAGCCCTATCACTTAGTGCATAGGCTTTATGAGTGCAGGAGTCCCGCTACCTGAACAATTGTACCACAATGTTAATGAGGACCTCCTTTATGTGATATACAGGTTGTATCGGAGTGCCTCTTGTCATTTTTGGCAGCACTTGCACTTCATATACAAGTAAATAAATAGAAAACAATGTTTCCTAACAATTTTTCCTCTAAAATCGATATTATCTTTGGTTTTGTGTGTATTATTCTCAGTCTGTAAAAGTGGCATACTACTCGGACAACATCATTCCCAGCAGCGACCTGGGAGTCCAAGATGCATCAGACATCCTCCCCATGCTGTTTACAAACCATTTCAGTGGTGTTTCCATCAATTTCTGAACTTTTTATATGAACCAGACACCCTTCTCTCTTCAGTTTAGGGGTTGTCTGGTTTAATGCTCGGGTTCTCCCATTGACTTCCATTATGGAGGTGTTCGGCCTGAGCACCCAAGCACCTGAGTACTTTGGTGCTCGATCAACACTAATCAAAACCAAACAGTGGGCGCACAATCTTAGCTATAAAAAACAAAAACTGGATGCTACACTGCCAAACTTAGTATTGCTATAAAAATAACAAACTAAACCCATAATGTAGCCAGGTTGCTGGCGATACGTGTAGGGTGGTTTTTCCTGTCTCTTGGTTCAGGTGCACTATGGTGTAGAGATTTATTGTAAAGTTTTATTGGTTATTCATAATTATTCTATTATATCTCTGGGTAACTTTGTTTTTACACAGAATAATGGCATTTAGCCTTGTTAAGGAATGCACTTCCTTAGAACTGATAATTATGGCAACTCGACATAGTGGCTACCAGATGGAGCAAATTAGAAAACTAATTAAAGAGCTTCAATCACCATGATCAGTTGGTATTAAACTAGGCATACTGCATGGTATGGTTGATCATACTGATTAAAATGATACATTACTTTTGTCTATATTTTAAAGAGCTGCAGCGATATCTGTGTTTTTATTAATATGCAAATAAGCACAATGGAGCACCAGGGAGCCCGGCTGAATCCTTGGGCAAGACATCAGCAGAATGCTGAGGATGAAGCTGTGTCCTAGCATCTATATATCATGTACACTACTTACTATGGCCTTACCATGTTGAGAAGAGTGGATTTCTATGTTTAGAAAGCTAGTATACCTACTGCTTTATTCATAGGCACCATATACGATTACAAAGACAACAGTAATATGTATTAGCTTTCTAAGTATAGTAAAACCTCAATTGTCAATATGATAAGGCTGTTGCCTGGAGGTAAGTGGTCAGCCTTGTACATACAGATCCCAAGTTTAAATCTTGGCAGAGACTTTTAGATTTTTTTCCCCTTCAGATATTTTTTCTCTCCCTCATTTAAAGGACCTTTCATTGGTCCTGACATTATAATATTAGTACCTGGCAGTAAAGGGCATGATCAGTAGACGTTAGTGTGCTTTTCCAGATACGCTGCTCCGTTGCCCCGCTATGCCCCTCCTTTTTTTTGACACCCTATATGCTAATAAATAGCATCGGTACAGGGAGGCGGAGACAGAAATGTTTCTCAAGGCGTGTGTCCTTCTCCCTGGCTGTGAGCTGCCCAATTGCATTCAGCAGCTCACAGCCAAGAAGAAGAAGACACCCCTTGAGAAAGACGTCCGTCTCCTCCTCCCTGTACCGATGCTAATAATTGCAAAAAAAAATGTTTAAAACAAAAATTTGAAAGTCTCTGCTGGGCCTTGAATCTAGAGTCTATTACATGAAAGGCTGACTTTCCACAAGGCTATAGTCTTACCATAAAAAATAATGTTTTTTTCTATACTTAGAAAGCTAATATTAATGGTGTCTTTATAATCATATATTGTGTCTGTGAATAAACCAATAATATGTATTAGCTTTCTAAGCATAGAAAGCCACTCTTTTCAACATGGTAAGGCTATAATGTACATGATATGTATATGCCAGGACACAGCTCTGCCTTCAGGAAGTAGATGTCTAACCCTGTTAATCAATGAGAAAGGGGAATGTGCAAAGAATAGGGTGTTACAAATGTGCTCCAATGTGCTCATTTGCATATGAATAAAAATGCAAGGTATTGTTTTAATCAGCATGTTTAAATTTACCGGGCAGTATGTTTAGTCTAATAGCATTGATCATGCTGACAGAGGCTTTTTAACTACATATTTAAGGGATGACTCGGGATTGAGAAACTAATGCATTCTGCTGTGCATTGTTCCACAAATAAAAACAATGTTACCTTAGCCCTAGAGATATTTGATTTATTGTACACACAATATGGCAAACTAGGATGGCTCATAACTTTGGAAAAGGGTGAAAAGAATAAGCCATGGTAGATTACTGAGTGACTCATCAATAGACTTTGAGTGAACAATCAAATCTTTCAGCCACATGTGACAGTTGCATTTTTTAAACATGCATATGAATCACCATCTCAATTTATATGTGTGGCTTTAGTAAATCTAGCTTCTTTTTTTAACAAAAAAAATCTATGCTGAACAATAATAGAGAACAAGGCATGTGAGGGAAAAAGGGAATATTAATGGGGGTTGTTGTACGCTCTTTTTGCACTGTTTCATAAATTCCATGAAGTTGATTGCTGTCTCCCACAGCAAGTGATGACAGCAGCTGCATGGATCAACAGTAATAAACCTCGGGCAATTTAATAGCTTTTATTGTTCTGCTGTGATGTTTGAACACATTCACTCTTCTCTCCTAGGATTCTTATAGGGGTTGCGATGAGAGAAGATCTAATTTACCTAAAAGTGCTTATAAATTTTTAATTTGCTTTAACAAGTAAATTAACAAGTCCCTTATTCAGGCAAGTTTTATGGCCTCTGGCCACTTGGGGAGAACCATAAAAGTTTTATGGGTAATCCGGAGCTTCTGAGACTGCTCATGATAAATTGTCTGTTTCCTGTTATTTTATCAAACCAGCAAGCTTTCTATGCTTAGCAGTCATGAATTTAGTGCGCTTTAACTGTTGCTAATTTTAAATCCCATACGTGTGGAGATAGCATATACTATTTTCATAGAGGATTTATATATAAAGTAGAACTCTAGCTTTGATATCACAATGGAAAGAAGTAAAATCTACCATTGCCATTGCCTATATAGTGTCAATATATGCCTCAGCACTGTGTACAGATTTAATTACACCTGTCCTCCCTGCCGTCAATAATTCAATTTCACTATTTCAGAGCACTTAAAGTTGGTTGTCTTTGCCTACCACAACCTTGTTTTATGCTCCTGGTTCCCCGTTAGCTCACGTTGCTTTAGCAAACACAATGTCCTCCAATCACTCCATTAGCTGACCCTCTGTAGCCGTATTAGGAATGTCCCGCACCAACTGTCTTGTCACCAGTCTAGTGATGGAGAGAAGAGAAGTCATTGGATGGAAGTCCTTGAAATAAAAAAGATATGGTAGAGAACTAGAAGGATTTGGCATCTCTGGGACTTCATCCGAACTACTGTTATCTGTGGAGGAATCGGACAAACAACCCTTTTATAAGTATTAAACAGGAATTGAAACATATTTTGTTGGTGATGCTCATTTCCTGCAATATGCCCCATTTTTCCTAATTGTTCACTCTTTTCAGTTGTCTAGACATAGACCATTTTCTAGGGGAAAAAAAGTATATTATAAAAAGGAAAACAAAAGTAACTTTCATTCTGTAAAATATTTGACAATTTGGTGTTGTTTTAAGAGATTGCAGTCTAACCTGAACATTTACCCTTCGCAAAAATCGTACTGTAGGTAGACTTGCTATATCTAAATAGTATACAGCTGGCTGTTAGACCAGCCTATATATAGTATCTTCTCCCAGACGTTAGTAAGCGTGAGATTCACTAAAGCAATGAAAGGAAAACCAATCAAGAGTGGAAAAAAGCCTCCAAAACAGCCAGGGGAAAGGAGGGATAACTACATCAAATATGAATTTAAAGTACATAGTCCAAAGAGAAACAGAGAAATTGATAGTTATATATCTATTTTTTTCCAAGCATATTTCACACAGGAAAGATTTGCACGCCTTCATGTTTTATTTGAAAATGTTCTGCCAGAAGACATTTCCATTAACATTGAGTGATCTCATGATCTGGCGTGCCCAAGCCCCTTAGAAGTTCCAGATCTCTGTTCACCTTTCAGGTTAATCTTTTTCTTTCCTGGAGAGCTGAATGTCATCTGTATGTGCTCCCCTGGAGGGCCAGCACTTTCAACATGAAAGAAAAAAGTTGAAACCACTATACCCTCCCAAGCTCTCTCCATACATATATATTACATTGTCAATTTGCTCTTTAACAAGAGGGCAGCAAGCATATATTGGATTATGTTGGAAGGGGTCCAAAGAACTATTGCTTAAAATAGTATAAATAATTTGTTTTAATGTGTTAAGATTAGGGGGCACAACGTTAAGTATTTAGTACATAAAAACCAGCAAAATAGTTTTATTATTTATTTTATGTTACACATTCTAGTTCCATTTGAGGAAACGGGAGAAAAAAAGTAATGGTTTGCTAGAACAAAGAGGAAAAAAAACTTGCCTGACCCTTGTCCAAATTATAAATCACATAATACCCCTAAGAAGTACAGGAAAAGTGGAAAACTTAAGGGGTAATCCTAGACTGTAAATGCACACATAATGTGCAATTAAACTGAAAACTGCTGTTTTACATTTTTATGCTGTGAGATGTTGGATTGCTTCACAACAGTCCATTGTGGAATAATACCCTAGCCAACTGCCTTTGTAAATGTAGGCATTCTAAACCCTTTTATCAACATGTCACTGACTGGTGACATAGCATACACTGGCCGCAAATGTTAGAGCTTAGCCAGTAAGTAATGGCACCTGACACCTGAATAATCCCATTAACAGAAGAGGAGAAAATGAAAAGAAAAACAAAATATAAGACCAGTTGAATTTAAGGAAGCAATTACTGCTTATGAAAAACATAAAACACTCCAGAATCTTTTTCTTACTCTTTAGTAAGTGTGAATTTAGTACTTATGGAAGAAGTAAGGCTAATAAAAAGGTCACTGTGCAATAAGTGAGTGAAACATCAGAGTGCTAAACCATATTCTACCCAGCACAACATTGATGAGTTTCTTTTTATTGATCTATTTAGGTTATTATGTTATCTTTTATATTAGCCACCATGATTATCACCAGTATTGTCATCAAAGAATTATATCCGTTAATCTGCTTTTTATGAAGTATATAGCATAGCATTCTATTTAACCTATACACGTAGGATCAGGGGCGTAATATTAGGGGAAGCAGAGGAAGCAGCTGCTTTAGGCCCGAACTCACAAGGGGCCCCCTCAGGAGAAGGCATGAAACATTTTATTGTCAAGGTCCCCTGAACAGTGTTATACAATGACATTAAATGCATTGACATTGTAGGAAAGGGACGAAGCGGCTTTCTGGGCCTCATCTGAGAGCTCCATCTTGACTAGCCACAGGAGTGGTGGTTACACGTGAATTGGGGGTTGCAAAGAAGTTGCTGGTTTGGGTGGGCATTCAAAAATGTGCTGTGGGGCCCATTCAGTTCTAGTCAGGTGACTGCATAGATCATATTTTGCTTTAGACATTCAAGGTCTAAGGACAGTCAAGTCATCTCTCTCATCTGTTTTACCAGGCATACAGCAAACCACTAGCACACTTCAATAGCAGCAGGTACGTTGCCAGTGGCAGGTCTGTGGAGTCTAAAAAATAACTGACATGCTTCTGCACAAGCAGTGGGGTACATCTTCTTCAATGACCATTGGGCCATTTTTTCTACTGCTTCATTTGCTAAAAGTTTTTCCTAGTTTTAGAGTTTAGAGTTCTAAGTTTTCACCTCTAGTAAAAGAGGGGATAATTCTAACTTAGACTGGCACACCTCTTGCCCTGGGCCCCATAGAAGTTGCATGGTCTGCCACTATGGTAGTTACGCCCTTGTGCACAAGATATTTTATATTATATTTTATCATATATATTTTATCTGTGCTGTGTGGCAAGAAACATGTGCCAGTTTGCATGCCAGCCCCCCCCCCCCCCAACCTCAATTACCATAGAAAATTTATTAGAACCCTAATTCCTGAACCTGCAACAATGTCAAAAATTGAGTTCTTCCAAAACCCCATCCCATATGGTGAGGAAATCATGGGGTGCCAGATCCAGAGGAATAAACATCGGAGAGATGGTCATGGGGGCTCTCTAGGATATGTCATTAATGTTAGATACCAGAGGCGGGACCTGCACTTATCTCCGGATAACTGAAACAGAATGGACAGCGCAAGCAGAGCAGGGAAAAGGCATTTTGGTGCCCTAGGCAGTTAAGGAAAATTGTGTCCCCTTCTTCCCCATACACACATACGGATGCAGCAGAGTTAACAGTCACACTTGGTGAGTTATCACGTCTAGTTAAAGCGTTATAGCTGTGACTGCAAACTCTGCTGCCTTGATTTATTCCTGCTTTAACACCTGTTTTTCGTGTCGCAAAGTCACAAATCCACTGGATTTGTGACTCTTCAATGCATTGGCAACTTTTATAGTCGCAATATGCATTTTACACCTTCCTTGCCAAGTCTACAAAAAGTGGTTGTGACAATGGCAGAGTGAGGTTGTTACAAGAGCTGTTCCATCCATCTCCACATATTCATCACTATTTATCCTAGAAACTGGCTTAAATGGTTACTGAAATCTAGAGCAGTGCTGAGCTGCCGTAGATTTAATTCTGCAGCACAGAGAGCCTGAGGAGTCAGGTCAATTATGACAAGGCCTGTGCCTAGTCATAAATGACCTGCTTCCTCTTCCAGTGCAGGCCCTATCAGGGCCATAGAATTAATTCACTAATATTGAATATTGACTATTATATTTGTGACACACAAACACTGACAGCAGTAACTTTCATAGCACAACTCAAGACAATGCTGCAGAGGCGGCTCTTCCATTAGGGTGGTGGGGGCCTCGTGGGTCCGTCGACCGCCTCCCAGTAAAGAAAATGATTTCTCAACCGTCGTCCCGTCTGAACTTACTGAACTTGTTCTGTGCAAGTAGCGCTGCAGCGCCGCCGGGCGCTTGCCCAGCCTGCGTGTGCCAGCCCGTGCAGCGGCCCTCATAGCGCAGGCAATGCAGCAGTTCAGTCACTGCCAGTCAGTCACGTGGGGGGAGGGGCAGGATGACTGGCCGGCGAGTGGCGGCGCGAAACAGGGAGTCTGACTGGAGCTGTTAAATGGTGAGTACTGTCACCGTGAGTGAGCTCTGTCTGTGCAATGGAGGGGAGAAATGTGCCATTGGAGTTGGGGGGGCAAAGATGTTCTTACATGGAGGGGGAGAAATGTGCCATGGGGGGAGATGTGCTGCCATCAAGAGGGAGAAATGTTGTTGTGCCATGGGGAAGGGGTAGATGTGCTTCCATGGAGGGGAGAAATGTGCCATGGGGGGAGAGATGTGCAGCCATGGAGGGTGATAAATGCCATTGTGCCATGGGGAGGGGGTAGACATGCTGCCATGGAGGGGAGAAATGTGCCATGGGGGATGTGCTGCCATGGGGAGGGGGTAGATGTACTGCCATGGAGGGGAGAAATGTGCCATGGTGGGGATGTGCTGCCATGGAGGGGGAGAAATGTCATTGTGCCATGGGGAGGGGGTAGAGGCTCTCCCATGCAGGGGAGAAATGTGCCATGGGGGGAGCTGTGCTGCCATGGAAGAGAGAAATGTGCCATGGGGGGGAGATATGCTGCCATGGAGGGGGAGAAATGTCATTGTGCCATGGGGAGGGGATAGATGTGCTGCCATGGAGGGGAGAAATGTGACATTGAGGCCGGGGGGCATCATTGGGGGCACTTCCTACTTCTACTGAGGCCACAAAGAAGGGGTATGTTATATTGGGGGGCTCTGTACAGTGGCATTTTAAACTGGGACACATTATGGGGGGTACTATGGGGAAGTGGGGAGAGGAGCACTATGGGGGCAGTTCTGGGGGCACTATATAGCAGTATTTTATACTGGCACATTATGGAGGGCACTATGAGAACATTAGCTCCTTATAATAGTCCTGTGTTTGTTGTCCATTACATACGCCTGCCCATACCATAACCCTACAGTCAACATGGGCCACTCTATCCACAACGTTGACGTCAGAAAAACCGCTCACCCACACGATGCCATGCACGCTGTCTGCCATCTGCCCTGAGCAGTGAAAACCGGGACTCATCCGTGAACAGAACGCCTCTCCAACGTGCCAGACACCATTGAATGTGAGCATTTGCCCACTCAAGTTGGTTGCGACAAACTGCAGTCAGATCCAGACCCCGATGAGGATGACGAGCATGCAGATGAGCTTCCCTGAGACGGTTTCTGACAGTTTGTGCAGAGATTCTTTGGTTATGCAAACCGATTGTTGCTTCAGCTGTCCGAGGGCCTGGACTCAGACAATCATGGGGGTGAACATGCTGGATGTGGAGGTCCTGGGCTGGTGTGGTTACACGTGGTCTGCGGTTGTGAGGCGGGTTGGATGTACTGCCAAATTCTTTGAAACGTATTTGGAGATGGCTTATGGTAGAGAAATGCACATTCATTGCATGGGCAACAACTCTGGTAGACATTCCTGCAGTCAGCATGCCAATTGCACACTCCCCTAAACGTAGCAACGTCTGTGGCATTGTGCTGTGTGATCAAACTGCACATTTCAGAGTGGACTTTTATTGTGGGCAGTCTAAGGCACACCGGTGCAATATTCATGCTGTCTAATCAGCACCTTGATATGCCACACCTGTGAGGTGGGATGGAATATCTCGGCAAAGGAGAAGTGCTCACTACAACAGATTTAGACAGATTTGTGAACAATATTTGAGAGTAATAATTCTTTTGTGTATGTAGAAAATGTTTCAGATCTTTGAGTTCATCTCATGCAAAATGGGAGCAAAACCAAAAGTGTTGCGTTTATATTTTTGGTCAGTGTATATATACAGTGTATATAAAAAATATACAGCCCCAACGGGGCAGGACTCTGAGACGCAAAATATAGTGGTAAATATCTCTTCGGCTGTTTTAAATACTGCTCATTTATCAATGTTGAATAAGGGTTTATCATTTTGTCCTGTGAGTACCACCAAGTGGTTTGAGTTGGAAATGGATGTGCAGAGATTTCTGCGCAGTATTAGATTAAAGGTATGGTTTGCGGATCATGGTGAGAGACCTGTAGGTGAAAATGTCAATATCAGTGAATTAAATCTAAAAAATTTGGGTTTATACCTCAAAAGTGATTTCTCTCCGACCATTGACCATCCTGCTATTGAGGCTTTCGGTCTCGCCATTAAACGCGACATCGAGAGTCTCAAACGGGAAACTTCTCAGCAACCATTGAAATCAGCCAACATGACTTCAGCTGAAATTTCGGCACTTAGAGATCTGGCTTCGGACCGCAGCCTCACCATCAAGTCCGCCGACAAGGGTGGTGGGGTTGTGGTCATGGACACCGGATCCTATGTGGCCGAAATTAGATCTCAACTCGCAGATACTAAGGTATATGAAAGGATCTATAACGACCCTAAATTTACGCTATTGAGAGAACTAAAGGTTATATTGATTGAAGCAAAAGAAAGGGGTATTATTGATGAAAATACTTTTTCTTTTTTATATTGTGACAAGCCAGCTACACCAATTTTGTACACCTTGCCTAAAATACACAAGGCACTGACTCCGCCCCCGGGACGCCCTATCGTCTCCGGGACGGACTCACTGTTTTGTAAGGCAGCCATTTTCTTAGACAAGATTTTAAGGCCTTTTGCTGTATCAGCCAAATCATACATCAGAGACACCAATGATTTTTTAACTAAAATTGAGGGTCTTCCCATACCCAGGGGAGCACTGTTGGCTTCCTTTGATGTGGTAAGCCTTTATACATCTATTGAACACGAATTGGGCATACAGGTCATCGAACAGGTTCTACATACGACACAGTACAGCGATGAATGTCAAAAATTTTTGAGCTCCCTGCTAAGGTTCATCCTGACTCGGAATTACTTCCTTTTTCAGGATGATTTTTTTCTACAATTACGGGGGACCGCGATGGGGTCCAATGTGGCGCCGACCTATGCAAACCTATACATGTCCCATCTTGAGGAATCTGTCGTCTATGTGTGCCACCACTTCAGCTATGTG
This sequence comes from Bufo gargarizans, assembly GCF_014858855.1. Lineage (NCBI taxonomy): Eukaryota > Metazoa > Chordata > Amphibia > Anura > Bufonidae > Bufo > Bufo gargarizans. Next base: position 266,139,894 of record NC_058082.1, on the reverse strand, counting down.
CTGGGGTGGTGGCGATACATCGACGACATTTTCTTGGTTTGGGTCGGCGCCACTGAGGACCTCATCGCGTTCCACGATTTTCTTAATACCAGTGATCCCAGTGTTAAGTTCACGCTTACACACTCTGATACAATGGTTCAATTTCTGGACACTCAGGTTAGCATCCGAAATGACCAACTAGTAACGGATTTGTATGTGAAGCCCACAGATAAAAATACGTTATTACGTTATGAAAGTCACCATCCAAAATCTATGATAAGGTCTCTCCCTTTTAGCCAGTTTCTTAGAGTTAAAAAAATTGTACAAGATCCAGTGAAGTTGGATGATAGATTACATGAAATGGGCAGTAAATTCAAGTCACGTGGATACCCTAAAAAACTAATTCGAGAACACATTAATCGTGTCAAACCCCTCACTAAGGAGGTCATCCAAGGGGGATTGGGTGGGTCGAAACGATCCCAACCACGGATCCCATTTGTCTCAGAGTTCAGTACCAATAGTGCTAGTATTGCAGCTATCATTAAAAGGCATTGGCGCATCTTGGGTAGTAGTTTTGAAAAAATTGAGGAATTCAAGAGTCCACCTCTCTGCTCATATAGACGCAGTCGCAATCTCGGAGATAGATTGGTGAAATCAGACATAGGTACAGCTAGGGAGACATGCGAAACCTACTTTGGGTCAACCAGGAAGGGTTGCTACCCCTGCTACAACTGTGTCAACTGCAAATTGATGCTGAAAGGTGATTCCTTTGTCCATCCACTGTCAGGACAGAGGTTCAATATTAGACAATACCTAACGTGTGATTCAGCATACGTAGTTTACTTGTTGGTTTGCCCCTGTGAACTGCTTTACATCGGTGAGACCACATGGGACGTTAAGACCCGACTTAACCAACACCGGTATTCCATCAGGAAACAAAAAATGGATCTCCCGGTGTCAAAGCACTTCACAGAGGCAAAACATACTCAAAACGATCTAAGATTCAGAATTCTGGAACAAATATCCCCCTCTAGGCGGGGTGGAGACCGAGTGAAAATATTAAAGAGACGTGAACTTTATTGGATTTACACCCTGGGTACTTTGAAACCACATGGCCTAAATGTGGAATTTAGGGTTGTCTAATCACTGCTCGCATGTGTCCTCTTCCTTGTTCATGGCGTATGGGAAAACAATATGTGCTATATAATAATTATTTTTTCTTTTTTCCGATGTAGGATTATACTAACTATCAGTATGTTGAATGGATCCATATGGTGAAGATCGGAGGAACTGTACCGGCGATCCCTTTTGTTTTACTTTTTGCATATGTATATTCTTTATACAATTACATCTCCACATCTTCGATGAGCCACATTTGACAGTCCCTGTCTGATTCGGTTGCAACTCCAGCCCCCCCTTTTTTACTTGGGACTGGGGTTGCATCTGACTGACGGGTTCTGGTCATAATTTATTATTATACACTGATGCAGATTTTCCACGCACCTCCCACTATGCCCATGTGGGGTATGTATTCTGCATCCCACTGGGTACGTGAGAAGGTGGCATGGAGCGGATATGCGGGTAAGTCTGGGACGCAGGGTGACGATGGTCTGACCACCACGCCCCCCTGCGCACACAGACATCCTTTCGGTGACCGACATTGATTTGTTGGTCCCCGATCTAAGGACCAGCACGTTCTGCTATATACTGCGGTGTTCCCTTTATCATGATTGTAGTTACTGTTGCTATGTGGGCGGTCGCGCCGGTTGCGCATGCGCCCTGAAGACAAGTTTCCAGTATGGCCATCTTTGATGTGGTTTCTTATAAGCAATGAATCATGTGACAAATGATTAAGCGGCGCATGCGCCGTGGTCTCTTCCGGACGCCAACAGCCTTCACCTTGTGTCTCCAACCAACATGGATCCATTCAAAAGGTTTTTAAACGTGCACTTCAATTAATGATTATCACCTGTATTCACTTTCACATTATCACCTATTATGGAAGATATGATGTGTTTTTCACTGTATAGATTTATTATGGAATCGCTATTTAGATATTTATGTACATATAGATCTATGCTATGACCTGGCATGTATCTCACTATTGCTGCTATTGTATCGTTTACGCATTTGCACTTTATTGTATAATGAATTCATGCAGTCTATGTAAATTACTGCCACTATTTATATATGTTATTATGCACATGTTACTCAGCTGGACAAAGGCTCCATTGTGAGAGCTGAAACGTTGCTGCTGGTTGGGTGAATAAAGCGTCCACCATTCTTTCACTACTTTGAGTGCTGCCTTCTATTTTTCGCTTTTTATATATATATATATATATATATAAAATCATACTTCTGATATATATGAATGCATAATATGCACTCAGGTGCTGCTGCTGCTTGGTTTTAGAGCCACTGCCTGGAACACTTTGTGCCCCTCATTTCTTGGTGTATGTGCCACTAGGCAGCAAGGACTGTGAAGCACCTGTGGCGGTCTGTGTGGAGATGGTGACACAGTGAGGCACCTAAGGCAGGGGAGGATAAGGGACAGTGAAGCATCTGCTGCGAGGGGAGCAGTGAGGCAGCTGGGACAAGGGGGAGAAGAAGGGACATTAGGCATCTGGGGAGGTGACAGTAAGGCGTCTGTTGCACTGGTACAGAGAAGGGAATGCAAAGCCTCTAGTGCAGGGGAAGCAGGAGGATCAGTAAGGTAATTGGGGCAGGGTGAGCAGAGAGGGCAGTTTGGAGCAGGGGGACCAAAAGGGGGACTGAGGCACTTGGTGCAGGGGGAGGGAGCAGAGGAGGCAGTAAGGCACTTGGGGCAGGGGGAGCAGAGGGGGCAGTAAGGCACTTGGGGCAGGGGGAGCGGAGGGGGAAGTTAGGCACTTGTGGTGGTGGGAGCAGATGGGGCATTGAGGGACTTGCGTCGGGGAGAGCAGAGGGAGCAGTGAAACACTTGTGGTGGGGGGAGCAGAAGGGACAGTAAAGCACTTGAGGCAATAGAGAGCAGAGAGGAAAGTGAGACTTTTGAGGCAGGGAGGGCAGAGGGGACAGTGAGGCACATGGGACAGGGGGCAGATGGGGAGCAGAGGGGTCAGTGAGGCACTTGGCGCAAGGTGAGAACAGAGGTGGCAGTGAGGCAATTGGGGCAGGGAGGGCAGAAGGGGCATTGAAGCACTTGGGGCAGAGAAGGAGCCGAAGCAGCAATGAGGCCACTAGTGCAAGGGGGGAGGTAAGAACTGCTAACCTAGCAGCACACTAACCAATGAGCTCTTCCCTTATCCTGATGCTCATTGGTCAGTAAAACAACTAATGAGCACTTCCATCAGTATCATTAAGGAAAGGCTCATTGGGTAGCCTGCTTCTTGGTAAAGGGGCGGCTTCTTCTAAAATAATGGCCCCTTCAAGGTATTTTGTTTTTCTTTTACATTTTTAATTACAAATGAATACAGTTAAATGCTAGTTTTTAAGTGGATCTATGAGCTTAATGTGCTGCTCTATGCACAGGCCTCAATCATATTACAATTACAGATCTGTATTACTAGTAGCCAAAACAGCATACAAAAACAATGTTGGCTATTTAGCTACTAGGAACTCTGAAAGAATACATCAGTCTCAGAGTTTATGGGTCCAGTGTATTCCCCGTCCCATGGGTTGGTGATAGTCAGGCTTCTAGTGTATGCTGTGCATTCAGTCAAACAGCACAACAACTTTTTATTCCATTATGGCTACTAGTAGTTCAAACCTGTAGCTATAATATGCCGCCCTTACTTTAAAGCTTGAAATACGCAAATCACCAAATCAATGGACAATTCTATTGGCCCATACTGTACATTTTACCACACTCCTTTAATGTTATACTGAGTAGCACAGTTTATGGATTATATGGGAATGCAGGAGACAATATTATGGTATTCTTCATCTGTATTCAGGCTGTATTACTCAGGTATTCTTTCCCACATACAACAGCATACAGAGTAACAACAGGTCCTTAATACAGTTGCTATTCAGGGCCGTTGAATGTGGATAAGTCTTAAAACAGCTATCAGCTTGACACAGACTCCTGACTAGGAGCTCCACTTATCCATAGCTTTCGCATATTTAGCATAACAAGATACTACATATAGTGAAGACTATATCTTAAACACAAAAAAAAACTGAAGAATAATGTGCATGCTGCCTAAGGCACCACATGTGTTCTAATATTATATATAGCTGTCACCATTCAAAACGTGGGATACTTAATGCTATGGCTGCAGTGTAGAATAGATATTAACATGCACAGTCACTCTAAATTATGTATATATGTTCTATGCTCAAGAGCAGGGGCATTGATACAGGAAATACTCATGAGCCGCCAGCTAGTACTCAGGAACGTGTTCAGCAATGTCATAACTTCCAGTATCTCAGCTGCATCTCTGGCAATGTAAGCCTTTGTAGATCATGAGTGCGACAGTTAGATCTGACTAACTCAGTAAACAGTTGGATGCTAGTTTACCTGGTTGTCTAGTCCTATAAAGGGGTTAATGTAAGGTAGTATTTCGTAGTGCAAGGCATAATGTAAGGATCCCTGTGATCTAGGAGAGTGAAGAGGTTAGTGTAAGGATTCCCGGTTGTCTAGAACAATGAAGAGGTTAATTATCCCTGGTGGTTTGGGACAGTGAAGGGATTGCTGTAGGGATCCCCGTTTGTCTAGAGAAGGATTATTGATGAATAATAGTGTTGGGCTCGAATATTCGTATAGCGAATACTAATAGTGAATATCGGCACTTCGAGAATTCATGAATATTTAGAATATAGTGATATATATTCGTAATTTCGAATATTCTAGATTATTTTTTTTTTTTCATCGGTAACCTCCCTTCTTGCTTGTGGGCCAATAAGAAGGCTGCAATGTCTTTGTTTGAGCTTAGCAACATCCCTTGCAACCAATAGGAAAGCTGTCTACCCCTTACTATATAAGAACCTCCTCAGCAGCCCTTGTATGCAGTATTTTGCAGTTCTGAGAGAGACAGCAGTGTCATTGCTGTGCTCTGTGCTTTCCTGTGTCATTATATTAGATAGATAGATTGTTAGTTAGTTAGCCTTTATATATATATATATATATATATATATATATACATATATATATATATATATATATATATAATACAGATAGTAAGTGGGAGATAGTCAGTGTAGGTTAGATAGTGATATAGTGCAGACATGCTACATAGTGCTGTAATGTCACAAGTTCACGACAATACTTAGTGCACCAATTACTAAGTAGTCAGACCTGTTAAAATGTGAATTTGTACGTATTGTGCCAAAATATTTGCATTATTGGTGCCGATTTTGCGAATATATTGGAGCACTCTATCTGCATATAAAGCTTTTGTAATGTTCTTCCAACCATTTTCTCCAGTCTCAGGAAACTTCTAGCAGCTTTAAAAATTTAGCTATAGTGACCCACGCCTGTATTTCGAGTGCTTTACACAAATATTACATTACCGATTTTTTGCGATCAAGAAAATAATCTCGAATTCTCAAATTCTCAAATAAATGATTAATATTCTACCAAATATTAGCGAAATATCGCAAATTTGAATATTGCCCCTGCCGCTCATCACTAACTAACTGTGGTCCAGTGGTTACTTACCTCTCCAGGCTTCAGCATTGCCCTGACTGCAACTTTTTGTTTCTATCCTGCGCTGATAATAGAAATAAGAGCAGGGAGAGAATAGAGAGGAGTGCATAACTGTAACTTTATTAGAGTGATTAAAGAGTGCTCCATTCGATCACTAATAGGGGGATAGCATGTTGTGAGGGGTGCCTGTGTGTTCCCCTAGCTCAGGCATGGCCAACCTGCGGCTCTCCACCATGCCCTGCTGTAGGCTGCTAGCTGTAGGCAGTCTGGGCATGCTGGGAGTTGTAGTTTTGCAACAGCTGGAGAGCCTCAGGTTGGCCGTCCCTGTTCTAGCTTATGGTCTGGTCATGACTTCTAACAATGTGATTTTTATAGCTGCATCACTGTTCAAGAACGTGGTGGACACTAAAGGTCTTGTAAAGATAATGTAAAACATAAATACTACTATCTACTGAGTTCATAAAGTAGATTTTGTTTTGTCAACTATGCTATTCAGGACAGGTCACATATCTATTAACTGGCATAGGTTTTGCTATATATTTTCGCAATAATTGACCTTGCAAACACATCACAGATACTGTGCATTTAAAAATAATGATCTTTTAGTGACCATTAAGAATATGCTAATTTGGGGATTTTGTTCCCCTTACTTTAGATGCAAATCCTCAAAATAGTTAAAAACATATTAAGTAATTCTTCTGTCTGGAAAATACCTGGTAAAATCATGGGATTAGTACTCCATTTCCAGCCGTGTAACATTGTTGAAGTAACTTCTACAGGGCTCAGACAACAAAGCCGTACCATTTTCTCAAGAGACTTGAAATGTTATTAAATCTTTCTAGGGCTTTTCAACAGAGTCTCTCTTAAAAAGAAAATGGAAGAATTATAAGGAAACCATATCATAATTTCCATTTAGTCTAACATCCCTTTCAGAGTGGCTACTGGTCTGCTCTGCTATCCAAGTCTCCTCCTTCTGTATAACCGAGGAGAGGGATGTTTTTGAGAGACATTAACTGAAAATAATAACATCGGGAAAAAGTTGGGAATGTGTCCAAATCTGCAGCTGCGCTAGGCCAATAAAAGGCTGAAACTCATTCCGCAGCTCGACCTCATGCTTATCACCACATAACTATTCATCAAAGAAATTTCTGAGCAATTAATTAAATTATTCCCATGTCTGTGCCACAGAGTCGTTATTCCAATATCAGCTTTCACTCACACTCTCCTAAGCTCGTGTCTGTATGCCAAGTCACATCTCCTGCGCTGTCCAGTCTCAATAAAGCTGCTCCCTTCAACACTCGCTCAGGCTATCATTTCTCCTTTTTATTGCCATTTATTTTCCACTAGGACTACTCTGCCAGTATATTGGCAGGACTTCCAGTATATGGATGTAATGAAATACACCACAGACACTTAACACTGGGTCAGACTTGAGCTCAGCTCATGTGAAGCTGTAATATGATAAAGAAATGCTTCCAGGGGGAGGATTTTATTGGCTCGAAAATAGAACATGGTTTCCACTGGTATGCCAGTTCAGAAATAGTTGGAGTATTTGCAAATCCTTGTGATAATTACGTTTAAGGTTGAAATGTGCCTACATGGGAAATCTGAGAAAGGGCTTAGTATCTCTGTCATCTTAAAAGGCCAGTTTGAATATGAAATAAAAGATTGTGTGTGTGCGCGCACCCGCGCGTTTCTGTATGTCCGTCTTTGTGTGCATATCAGCCAGTTAGACTGATATTTATAAAGTATGTGGCTTGAGATAACTACTTTAGACACAACGTAGTGTCATTTAATTATTGCACTGTTGTGCATTACGTTATTGCGTGCAATATTATAATAAGGAAAATAAGCTTTAAATGTGCAGCATAAAAATAAAGCCCGTTCTTTTGTTGGCTGTAGGTTAACAAGAAAAGGCATAAAAAGTGGTAATGACTGCAGGATAAGACTATGCACTGAGTTTACTTTTATTTTTCTGCAGCTAGCGAGAATTTTAAGAAATCTGTTCCCAATGTGATTCGATCAAATCAACATATACAAAAGGAAGTATGGAGACAGCACATCCTTTTTGTGGAATTTATTCCAGATGCAATGTTTTGGCTAACAAGCCTTTGTCAAATATGTTAGCCAAACCCTTGCATCTGGAATAAATTCTACAAAAAGGATGTGCTTTTTTTTTGTATATACGGATCATCCGAACAGCAAGGGGAAGCTCGCCACTTTCCCTGGAGACGTGCGCCCAATACTCATCTGAAATAGTGGCGCTTTTCTTTTTTGATCAGATCAACAGTCAGATTCAATTCAGTTAGAATATATTGAGTTCAAATCGAATGTGTTGTGATTAAGCTCTGAATGATGCGGTGAATATTGGTGATAACAAATTAATGTAAGAATTTGAACGGTATAGCTGCAGCAGCACTCACTCACAGCAATGGCTGTTTGTGCTTGCCTAACCAAGGATACGTTCACATCTGCATTGAAGACATAGTCCGAGGCCTCCGTTACAGAGTTCGGCAAAAATAGCGGAGAGAAAAGATCTGCATCCAGGACTTTTTTCTCCACTAAAAAAGTTCTTATGAACGGAAACTTAATGGATCCCATTATAGTCAATAGGATCTGTTAGGCTCCATTACTGTCCGTTGTGCCAAATCTGGCACTTCTGTTATTTTTCTTCTTCTGCTCTTATAACAGAGCAGAAGAATGGAAATGAATAGCACTGATGTGAAAGTACACACTAACAGTGAGTCTGACTACTGTCTGTAAAATTGTTCTATTAATGTACAGTATTATCTAAAAATCTAAGAATCTATTATTTTCTCCTTACTATTAAACACACTCCATGACACTAACCCACTACAAGCTGTATTCTGTTTTTCACTCTCTCATTCTCCATCTGAGATCTTCCCTCTACAATCTGCGTCCCCAATAAGAAGCAGCATTTCCTTGATTGGGATTTTATATAATGTTTGTCAGATCTACTGAGTCATCAGTGACTCACAACTATAGTCCCTCATGATTGGGTCTGTGTTATAGAGAAGGCTGCCTGCAAGGCATTATGGAGAAGCCAATCAGTCACCCAAGGTCATTTGATGCTTCTTTTTTGTCTTCTAACGTGTAAAATAGCAGATGCTATTTTGAGCCATTTGTGTGTTTGTATCTGCAAACATGCAGGCATAATGGGTGCATTGGAAAGGTCTAAGGCATAGCTATTGGGGGTTCAGAGGGTTCAACAGTTGTACCCAGGTCCTGTATGCGAAAATAGCACAAAAAGTTTTTCTACCCTGTATAGGCAGACTAGAGCTATAAACAGTGTGTAAAAAATGGAAGGCCCTTCTACAAATTTTGCAATGGATCCTAGTAGCTTCACCTCATGCTTCTAGGGGCTATATGCATAAAATGGTAGCATATTTGTTAGTCAAGGCTATTGGTATAGTCAAATTACTTTTAATGTTGTGTTTAAGAAATAAAATGGTTGAAAAACTCTACATAGTGCAAAATGTATTTTAGGTCAATTATGTTTGTAATACATGTTTATTAAAAATTGTGCTTCGTTTGGCATCTGCAGCTTAATGTTTCACAGTACCTAGCAAGCTGGCTGATGCTTCAGTCTCCAGCATCAACTTAGAAGATCATTGTTAGCCCAGCTCCCACTACCCTACCAGGCTTCTTCACTCCTTCCTGCTGCTGCACGCCGTGCTGACAGGAGTGGGCAGCAAGGTTCTTTGCTGTGGTCTGCACTGCTGCCGCTAAGATCTCCCTCCTAGCTCTGAGCACAGCTTGCACTCTGGCTTAGAGTTCCTTGTGTGTAATTAAGGTGTGTGTGGGCATGTCTTGCCTTTCTTTGTGAGGCAGCCTGCGCACTTTCTCTTATTTACCCTGCCTATAGATGGTCTGCAAGAGGTATCTAAAGGTTCCCCCTTCTACAGGAGGGCGCCGGAGCAACTTAGGTTCCTAGCTTGTCTAGTTTCCTGTTTGAGCAAAGGTATTCTGTTGGTTCTTGTCATTCTGTGTATCGGACTTCAGATTATGTTTTACGGACTTTGCCTGATTGCCACCTGCCCCGACCCTGATCTACATTTATAGACTTTATCTGATTGTCGCCTGCCCTGACTTCCGCCTTCGTACTCTGACTATGCTTTCGCCTGATCAGCCTCTGGCCTCCCAGCATTCGCTGTGTGTATTGTGTCACCTGGAGGTCAGTCCAGTGGGTTCGCCCTCTGTTCCCGATTCCCTCGTGTTCCAATTCCCCTCTGAGATAGCACCTGGTACACCCCTCGGGAAAGTCTCTCGTCACAATCAGAGGTATCATGTAAATAACGAGGGGTCTGCTTAGACATCACTCTCAGAGGGAATTGGTCACGTGGGGCAGAGAGTTCTCACCCACTGGTCAAAAAAAGGAGAGGACAGAAGGGACTGGAGACCAAACCATCACCTAGAGTTTGTTTAGAGAAAATCAGTCTCTCCTATGTGGCTGACTTCCTGTGAACCACAGGATTGCATCGTCATCTATCAAATCCATCCAGGCAACTCTCAGACCCCTCCCATTCCAGCTCCACCCTCCATGTTCCTCAGTAGGCCCCTCAATTCATAAAGTTCTGCTTAAAATATAATTTCTGAATTTATGGCAAAATGAGTGCAATATGAGTCCCTATGATTATTAGAATCTCTCCTGAATAGCACAAACTTTCTATACTAACTGTGTGTGTTGTATGTAAAATTTCCAATGTATTCCTATAGGATACATGTTAACACTACTGTCTCCTGCTTCCTGCTTAAGAGATGACAGAGAGAAACCTATCAATCATAAGCAGAAGGTACTGAGTACAGAAGTACTATGACTGATCTCTGATCACCGATTCCCAAAGATATGAGACTCAGTCCAATCAGCCAAAAGGTAGGCTGCATTAGGAGAACAATATTAGAGGGAAGAAGGAACTAAGATGATGGACAAACACATAAATGGCAAAAGCAAGTAATAACTAACCCTGGGTTCAGACCTGAGCGTTCTGAAACGAGCGCTCTGTATGCGCGATTGTACGGGCGTTTACAATCGCGCATACAGAGACAGGCGTGCACACATTGTCGCGCGTTCCCGAATATCTATGTACGGGAACGCGCGACAAACGCCCCAAAAAAAGCTCAAGAACTTGTTTGAGCGTCAGGCATTTTACAGCGCGATCGTACACGCTGTAAAACGCCCAGGTGAGAACCATTCCCATAGGGAAGCATTGGTTTCTCCTTGTTGAGCGTTTTACAGCGCGTAGGAACGCGCTGTAAAACGCTCAGGTGTGAACTTAGGGTAAAACAGAAGGCATGCACAAGCTTCTATGTTATTCTTTAATGCTGTAATAGCATGTGTTATACAGGCAAAAAAAACTATGTTGGAGTGCTTGCAATACATTAAGTAATCAAGGAAAAAGCCCTTGCAACTTTTTGCTGAGCATCTCTATTGTTATTGAAATCATGGGATGCTGAGAATTTCAATATTTCATAGTTTAAGAAAGCAAAATGCAAATTCGATACAGTCTATGAAGATCACAAATCACAACTGCAAGTATGACTTCATGCCTTCTGACAAATAGTCCAACTGTTCAATATTTCTGATGTAATTGTTAATTAATTCTCTTGTTGCAACATAGTGCTAAACAACTAGATTTTTCTGTATATGTGTTTTGTCAGTCAATTTATAGATAGCAAATACCCAAACCACCAAAGCAACCAATTATTTAGCTTTATCACATCTTAGAGCACCTTTTTAGCTGACGGATTGCAACGTATTTTGCTGTAAAAGTGATTTGCACTGTTAACTGGAAAGAGAATAATGATAATACAGCTAAGAGACACATTGTTAGACTAATTGAGATGCAATCTAAATCTTTGACACACAATAAAATATTGTTAGCACCTGAGCTGCTTAAGGACATGTTAAGTAGTAACCCTTAGGCCCCCTCCACACGGGCATCGCGGGTGAGGGCCGGATGCGATGCAGGTGCATTCATGAAAAATTGTGCAAGTAGGCACGCAATTTGAGTCAGTTTTGACTGCGATTGCATTCCGTTGTTCAGTTTTTTCCGCGCAAGTGCAATACATTTTGCACGCGCGTGAGAAAAAACTAAATGTGGTACCCAGACACCAACCCAGAATTTTTCACTGAAGTTCGGGTTAGGGTTTGGTGTTCTGTAGATTTTATTATTTTCCATTATAAAATGGTTATAATGGAAAATAATAGCATTCTTAATACAGAATGCTAAATATAATGTCAATTGAAGGTTAAAAAATTATGATGATGTCAGTGAAGGTCCTTTTGCAGGTCCTTCAAGAAGATCAATGAAGAGGATCCCGGCTGTGTGATCAAGTGGATGAGGTGAGTTATGTTTTTATTATTTTTTAACCCTCAATTGACATTATACTTAGAATTCACTAATAAAGAATGCTATTATTTTCTATTATAATCATGTTATAATGGAAAATAATAAAGTAAATGGGTCCCGGGTCATACATCCTTGTCTCCTTAGCAACCATGCGTGAAAATCGCACCATATCCGCACTTGCTTGCTGATGCAATGTGATTTTCACACAGTCAAATTTATTTTTTATGGGGCCTGCGTTGCGTGAAAAACGCAGAATATAGACCATGCTGCGATTTTCACGCAACGCACAAGTGATGCGTGAAAAACATTGCTCAAGTACACAGCCCCATTGAAATAAATGGGTCAGGATTCAGTGCAGGTGCACTGAATCTCACGCATTGCGCCCACACAGAATACTTGCCCATGTGAAAGGGGTCTCAGTAATATCAAAGTGACAGCGGCATATAAGTCTATTGGAAAACAGATGGGGGTGGTGGTTAAAAAACAGTCTGTTTAAGAACAAACTTAACAAAAGGCCCAAAAATTATCCCTTGGTGGTGGCAGATATCTGCCAGTGTTAATATACAAATGGTGGCATCAGAAAAATCAATACCTTTTTTAACAAATTGTCAAAAAAGTATCCCTTTTTGGGGAGCAGAAATCGGTTTGGTGGCATTTTAAGAAAATATATATTGTCCTGGAGAAAGAATTTTTACAAAAGCCATAAAAATATCCTTTTTTGGAAGCAATTACAGGTTTATAACACTGCGCAGGATAGGGTTCCCAGCACCAGCAGTAAAGTATTGAACATAGTGGACAAGGCAGAAGATATGTGCAGTATCGAGCTAGTAGTAGAGGCAGTATATTATTGTTTCTTGCCTACACATTATGGATGATGTTGATGAACATGCACTATTTTTGGATGTGGCCAGGCTACTACAATGATGGGGAAGAGGAGGAAAGTTTTGTTCACATTGCTGGCCTGTTTGATTGCTATCCATGTCAGAATGTGATATTGCTTCATGTGCTTAAGGATTAATGTAGTTCCTACATGTGTGCCTAAAGCTGACCTCCGTGGAAACAGATCTGCCCTTTGGCAGTATTTTTTATTCATTGGCCATAAATCCCCACTATTTATCGCCACCACCAACCTCCTCTTCTGATAGCATCATCTCCTTGTTACACTGATCCGTTTCACTGTCATCATCCTCATTCCTGCCAGTTTTTTTCAGACGTTCATGTGTCATGGGCTCCTCAATCCTCACCTCTGTATTTGGCTATAATGCTTCTACTACCATGGGTACCAATCTACCTGACACCACCACCACTATGGCTACAAGTCCCTCTAATACCACAGCCACCAACAAGGACAACTTTGGCCTTCCACTACAACTGGCCAGATAGCTGGTGTTGACTGCGCTGATGCTGTTACTTGTGCTACAGCCACCAATATTCTCACTGGCATATTACAAGGCATGGGTGTTTCCTGTTACATTATCCCATCTATTGGGCCTAGTCTCCAGTCCAGAGTGTGGCTCCCCTCCATTGCTTCCTCCAAAGCCTACTCCAGGCCTATGTGTTATACAGTTCCCTAATCTAATACGGCATCCATGTATCTGATGAAGGCTTATGGCCAAAAACATTAACATACTGCTGTAATACTGTCAAATAAAACATTATGTGACTTGCTAATCGTCCCTTGGATTTTTTTATTCCACTATCTTTGTTTCTACTATCTTTAGCTCCCCCAAGGCAAAGATAGTGTGCCAATAAACCTCTTCTATACAATATCCCATAGATTCCCTACCTTTTGCCAGACATTTTTTTTTCACTATACTTATCTAACACTATACTTATTAAGAAAAATGATTAGGCCTAGTTCACACTTCAATTATTTGATCAGTTATTTCCATCAGTTATTGTGAGCCAAAACCTGTAGTGAAGCCTACACAGAGATAAGGTATAGTGAAATGATCTGCACCTGTTCTGTGTTTCTGACTTGCACCTGGTTTGGGCTCACAATGACTGATGGAAATAACTGACCAAATAACTGAAGTGTGAACTCAGCCTTAGACATCACACAGTCCATCCACTAAAAGTACACTGCATTGTTGAACAAAGTCCAGTACAATGTGTGAAGCAGAACAACACATCAAGCCCAATAGTCTCTGATCAACTGAATTTATTACATTAAATTTTATTTTTTAAAGATGGTCAGTTGGACAGAGTCCAGTACAATGTACAGTTACTGTGACACAGAACCGTACAACTGGTTGGAACACTAGTCTAATCATAATAAGATACGTAAATCTATTTTTTATTTGCCCATTCAGTATCAAATCAATAATTTAGGCCTTTGATATAGCAAACTACTTCATGAATATACATGACAGAACACACAAAAAATTGATTGTGTCAGTGACATATTACAATGCCCACGGTATATATAAGAAATGAAGAACATGAGAATAAAAGATGCAGCCCTAGAATCCCATATTTCTTATTTCTGTTCTGTATTATGCCATGAACAATGAACAGTACCATGTGTACAGGACACAAATCCAATTCTGAAATTGTAATTTATATTGCTTTAACATTTATTTGTTCTTAGTATTTTGGTATTTGCTCAATGTCTACAGGTCCCCCTGTACGCCTTAATGAATGCCCAGCTTTGTTGCCTGAATATACAGCCCACAAAGGGAATTTTCCAGCCCGTTCCAAACACAGATGCTTTTGCACACACCATTAAGTAGAGAGTGCAGGGCTGCATTTCTACGTTGCCAGTGTCTATAATCTTCGCTCTGCACACAGTCTGAGATATGAAAGATAAGAATAACTAATATCCAACGCGCAGTCTTTCCATCTAAATGATCTTGTGCAATACAAGCTGTGTCTGAGTATAAAAACACATATGCTATGGTTCGATAACTTTGGTCCTGCTGGGGTTTGATAACTGCATTTCATAGGGCACGCGGTGTCAGGCTCATTTTTACACTTGTGTGTCTTCCATTGTCTGATTAAGAATATTGTAATGTGGAAAAAAGCTTTGGTTAATGCTGTTTTAGATAGATGAAAAGACTTGTGGTTCAATACACCGTGCCTCTTTTCCAGATAACCTTGCTCTAAATGTTTAAGGTCTCACGGAGAGCCTTGTTCTCTGCCTACGCAACACAAATAATGCAGAGAAAAAAAAAAACTCAAGCAAGAAAGGGTATTTGTAACTGTAAAATTATTCCCTTGCTTTTGTCAGTGCTCACTCCCAATCCTATAACAGTTAAAGGCCGCCAAGTAATAGGCATTGTAGAACTTCCCCTTGGGTGGCAGCCAAGGCCACTAACCCTGCTATTAGAGTCCTGACAAGCTTTGTCAATGCAATCTGCTGAATGCCATGAGTGACAAGCGATCAATATTCTCCAGTCTCCTGGGTCATCACAGGTGACAGAGGCCTAAGTAATAAAACAGCCTTAGCTGCCTTCTCTTACTCAAATGCTTCCCCTGCCACAATATTTCTTTCTTTCGCTCTCTTCTTTCTCTCCCCGTTTTTTTTTTTTTTTTTTTTCAATTTCCATGCCTCCAGCAGAATTTCTCAGAGATCGACCAAGCTGATGATGATATAGGTTTGCAGGGACTGCAGTGTGTGAATTGATGTTACCCAAAGAAGACATGAGATATTAGACCAAATAAGTTGAATACGAGTACAGTGTTATGATCTGTGAGGATATGTGTTTAGTGGCTACAGGCAAATTAAAAGATTGTTGACCAGCATAAAGTTTACAATCTGCTGACAACAATGTCCAGGATAGTGAGTCGGGCATAAATATTATACCTTAAAGGGGTTATCTATCTTTGTTGAGTATTTTTTTGGACTGCACAACATGTGGTGGTGAGAATACTTACCTGATCCCTGCTGAGATCCCTGACCAACGCAGCCAATTACTGTGTCACATGACACGTCACCGCCATGGGAAGTCATTAGCTGCGTGATCAGCATCGTATAGAATGTTGACACATATAGCCACAGCATCAGAGGCTCACAAGGGGAGTGAAGGAGCTGGAACAAGAATGTAGGTATCAGGTAAGTATGCTAGCTACCTCGGTTCAGGCCTGCTTGGGGGGGGGTCTGAAAAAATGGCCAACAAGGCTGGGCAACCCCTTTAATGCACATCATCTGTTTTATAGAAAGGCTCTGATCTAAACCCAACTTAGGAATCAAAACCAGGACTGTACTTTAACCCTTTAGTGACCAGCCTGTGTTGGGCCTTACTGACCATGCTTTTTTTGGGGGGGGCGTTGTCTTACAAGAGCTATGACATTTTTTGATTTATGTAGCCATATTTATTTTGCAGGACAAGTTGTCGTTTTTATTGGTGCCATTTTGGAGTACACATAACTTAACGAATAATTTTTATTAACTTTTTTCAGGAGGGGGATGGGAAAAAACAGCAACACTGCCACAGAGTTTTTACATTATAAATTTTGCGGCATTCATTTTTTGTGTGTAAATAACACGATAACACAATATTCTTTGGGTCAGTATGATTACAGCAATACCAAATACATGTAGGGTTATTTTCATCTATTTTTGTACAATTAAAACCCTTTTTCTAAAAAGAAGAACATTTTTTTTGTATCGCGGCATCCCAAGACCCATAACTTTTTATGTTTCTGGACAGCATACGTACCCATTTACTTTAATCTGTGTGTTCATATATCAATGGTTTTCCATGGACTCTGGGTCCGGGGTGACACCACAGAAGCATGCCCTATTTTTGTGACTATGGATCTCTCACACACATTATAGTCTATGGGTCCACGAAAACCATGGACACAACACGGATTCCATTCGTGTTTGGTCCATGGTTTTCTAGGAGATGCTCTGGAAACAAGTTGTCACAGATGTCATCACAGACATGGATGTGTGAAAGAGGCCTTAGGCTGAAATAATACTTCAGTTATTTTATCAGCTATTTCCATCAATGATTGTGAGCCAAAACCCATAGTGAAGCCTACTCGGAGATAAGGTATAATATGCAAATATCTGAACCTGTCCTGTGTTTGTTATATGAAAGTAACTGACCAAATAACTGATGTCTGGATGGAAATTCATGTCATCCAGATCTTTACACTGTCATAAACAATAACTGTCAATTGAACAATTTACAAATACCAATAGAAAATGTGTAAAATAATGTCAAATGTGCTCTGAAGCATGATGTATTTTCCTTTGATATTACCTGTTTAGCGAGATAAACAGACGTCATACTTACCACCTAAATTGCATGTATTTTGTCGCAGTATGAGATGAATTAACTGGTCCATTATTGTTAACCTTACACAAATTATTTAAAAAAATCTTTGAACATTCCAGCAAAAAGAATTTTAATGTGCATAAATTTATGTAATTTGTCAAGGGTACTTCAAATCACTGGCACATAGGCTTGAAAAGGTATAGGGAAATTGCAGTACGATAAAAGTGTTATGAATGAAGGTCCACATTTACACATTTTAACCACTAATGAGAGCCATTTTTGCTAAACTACCAACTTTCTTTGTGTTCTCCTACAAGCCATTGTAATACAAACAATTCTTCTCATGCTGTTTCTTAACAAGTATTGATATTTCACACACTTCATCATCATTTCATTTAGCTTTTCCATTAATGTAGAATGCCTTTGTTATTTTTAAAGTCAGAGAGCACTAATGGAATGGGTGAGTATTATTACCTAAAAATAGAATGTCGCCCATTTCTATTGTATACTGTACGAGGCCAATAATTTTGATCAAGGAGTTCTATTAAAAAATACTTCACTACTCTTATTATGTAGGCTTTATTGTTACTAGAAATAACTAAAGTTTATGATGTACAGTATACAAAAATTTGTATGTGATGTCTACACAAATTTAGATTTGATTTAATGCTTCTTTTTCACAAACGTGTCTGGGACCCTGCCTCAGGGTCCTGTTATACAGGCCAAAGCGAGGTTAATAACAAGAGCAAATTGGCAACATGCAAGTCAGTCAGTGTACATTTTTAGGGTCCAATACAAATAAAATGGCAATCCCTATCACATATTGTGAGCAGCACATCACCTTTTTACACAGGGCAGTATGCTGTAGACAAATGAGAATTTATAGTGCTGCATGATGTGGTCAGTCAAAAAAGGAGCCTCAATGGTGAGAACATAAAATTGGCTCATTATGGATACTCTAAATGCAATATGAAAAACTTTTTAATTATTTTTTTTAAATATGTGCATAACAAACATTTCATAACATATTCCCTTTAATCTTTGGTACACATCTTGTATATATTATTGTTTGAAGGCAACATTTCAGCTCAGTTAATTCCTAAAACTGATACTACTATATTTTTCCTTGTCTTTTCCTTGTTTTTGATCCCATATGTAATGTTAGAGCAGGATTGTTTAAAAACTAATTTTAGATAGAGAGGAACAAGTAATTTCAAAATTCATCTCAACTTCCTTGTGATTTGTTTCGGGCAAATGAGAGAGAGTGAGAGAGACCCGCATGTACTGCAAAACGGGGCAATTTTCTCTTCAGACACTCAGTTTTAGTTTCCTTTTGGAAAGAGAACTAACTTGCATATCTTATTTAGAGAAGTGTATTACAGAGATATTCAGTACTTTCTTACTTTTGGAAGGAGAACTGGCTTGCACTTCTCTTTTCCAGTGGAATATTACATGTGGGTCTCTCTATTGCATTCTAGGATATGGCTGGAATGGCTGTGTGCTAAGTTTTTTTGAGGGTACACCAAATTTATGCTGTAATACAAGCTGTACACTGACTACTTTACATTGTTTCAAAGTATCAGTGTAGTCCCATGAAAAGATATAATAAAATATTTGTGAGATACTGTACATACCACTTTCCAGGGCAATTGGAACATATTTCATTTAAATCCTAACTGAATTCTTAAAAAAAAAGGTAAATCAGAAACTAAATTAATTTTAAAAAATGTGTTTAGTTCTCATTTTAATTCTTGTATGTGCAACATGTAAACTACTATTCTGAAGTCAAGGAGAGGGGTACTCTTGGAAGAAGAGTGAAGGATGCACAGGTCCAAAATCTGCTTGATTTAAGTTGACTGGTATCCATGAAGACAGGGTACATGATCTAAAGTGTCTAAATTCCTGCTCATATGGCACTGACTTCTGGTTTGAGTATATAAACACTAAAATTGAAATCCTCTTCTGACAGTCTGCTGGGTTCTGGTGGATACACAGTATACAAAGGAAGCTGAAATAGATTCACCCAACTTCACTGCACATATGCCAAAACCCATCTGTTTGTAAGAAGAGGACTACATCTCCACTGCATGCATCAGAACCAGAAGAAGTGAAAAAACATACCCTGTCCTTAGTAACAACAATCAAGCCAGACTGTACTTTACTTCTAGAAGACAATTACATATTAAAGATATAAGAATTAAAAGCCCAATCATGCCCTACTGTTACTTATTAGGACATATTTAGAATACAAAAGCGGTGTAGTATCGGGTAACGGTGGAAGCGTAGGGAATAAAAACCAAGTGACAGGTTATGGAATGACTATCAATTTGTATCTAAGACTACCTTCACATCTGTATCTCGGCTTGGTTTCATAATTGTTTTATTGATAATAATAGTTCTGAATTCACCGCTATTCTTGCCACAGAGTGAACAGAAACCCTTACACAGAAATTAGAAAGACACACACACATCACAAACTTCACTCGTAAAGAAAGTAAATAAAGGATGAAAACTTTAGAAATGGAAAAAGAAAAAAGAAAAAAAGTTTCTGGTTTTAGGATTTCTCATTATCCATTAATCAGATATCAGGGATGAAACATTTGTCAATGCATTGTCATACAGTAGTTGTGGTCTACTCTCTGTCCCAATCAACATCTAATGTTTTGTAATCGTGAACCATGATCTCTTGGGTTCTACCCATGTTGCAAATGCTGTACTCTAGAACCAGTCTCATACAAAGGCCAGTTTCACATGAGTGTGGCCAGTCTGCGAAATGTGGTCCATGTGATGGGTACATTTCCTGAACCTACTTCAATTTGTATGTCCTGAACTCACTGTATCATGGTGATTAATGATGCTGTGAATTCCTGCCCTACCATGGCTATACTGCATCATACTTGCATGATGTTATTAACGGTAGAACCACAATTTGGCTGGAACTGATGGCATCAGGGACCACTATGATAAAGTGAATTCAGATTGGCCGAGCTCTGGTCATCACACAGATTATTTCCTGTAATGTACATGTCCATGTGGCACTGGCCAAAACCTTTCAGGAATAACAGTTTCGCAGCTACAGAAGGCATATGCATGTACCATCCTGAATGTGTCATATTGTGATTGTGACCAATAAACACTTTCCATTATATGGATTTTGGAAATCAACATCACAGAATAAAGGATCCATGTGCACTAAGATGAACTTGTGGTTAGAAATAGTGTTCTTATAATATTTTATGGCATTTTTGCATGCTTACAAGAGGCGTGTTTTCAGCCATTTTCATAACTCCCATAGAGATGTCTTAAAAATACGATAACCAGAGTACTCTGTATTTTAACAATGCCAAAAACACTAAAAATGTGCAAACGCAATACCAAAAATGGCCTGCAAAATAAGACTTTACTGTAGTGAATTTGCATCTAGTCAAATACTTGCATTCCTAAAAGCATTCTTGAAGTGTCATTTTTTTTTTTAGTTACACAACAATATTTTCAGTTTTTTCTAAAAGAGAAGTCTAAAAATGAACATCTAAAAAAAAAAAAAAAAAAAAAAAACACACACATACAGTATGTTGAGATTAAAAAAATGCCAAAGGAGAAAAATATGAAAGGAAACTGTCTTACAAAGCAACTACAAAAAAGCATTTGTTGGCTGTCTTATACTTCACTATAGACCAGCTTGTAACATATACTGCTAGCCTTTTTTTTTGCTAAACAACAAAAAAGGAATTGCATTTTTGGAAAATAGAAAAAAAGACGTCAACCTAAATGTGATGGAAAAAAGATGTCATCCTTAATGTGGTGAATGGTAAAAGTCCAAATAGTAGAAAATCTAACATACAGCAGAAGAACCAATCCAAAACTTTACAAAACCATCAATAAATCAAAATAAAACTGCAGTCAGCATGGCTTTTCTCAAGCTTTACTCAAGCAGTGTTTGAACCTCATAGATTTATTTCAAAATCAACCATTTATTTTGTCTTCTGGATTTTATGGATGAATGTTAGAGATGACCAAATAGGAGCTGACAAAGTGAAATTCGATCAAAATTTCAGGAAATATTCAATTCACACCGAATCCGAATTTCCTCAGGCTTTGTGGTGATGAATCACATTTTTTGTAACATTCCTGCTGCACATGTGAGGACATGGAACAATGAACTCTGGGAGTGAGAGATCACCCACAATGTCATGCATGCAGTCAATCATCAGCCAGCCCTGTGCAATAAATAGCCTCAGCCATCTTGGGTTCAGCCATTTTTCAGTGTACTTAGTACAGGGAGAGACGTTAGCAGGCGCTAGGGATGGTGCTAGAAAAGGAAAACTTATATTTTGCTCAATAGAAGTTCAGGGAAAGAACATTAGACGTGTAGGGAAAAGTTAGGGAGGAATTATTACACAGTATTGAAGCAGAACAGGGTTCAATAGGGGTGTTTACAGGATAAGTAATAGGAACAATCCTATTACACCTTGCTGCACTGACTTCGGATCCAAATTGCCATTATACTGCTGCTTTCAGGTTTGCAATATCTCTATAATTCCAGCAAACCGTTCTTGTTATTGGTGTCTTATTAGCCATTGTGCGGTGCAGTTATAAATATGCTCTAGAGCCTGGTTGTAAAGCGGTTTTCTGAAGTCTTCCACCCATCTGCAAGACATCCTAAAAATGGCCAGGAAAACTTTGTATGCACTTATGCCACTTGTACACCGCCAATCACACCCTTCTTGAGCTGCAGTGGCAGAAGGGCATCCCCTAACATAGGCTGATATGCGACATTTACACCCATTGGAATTCCACCCTCCATATGTTGGACTGACTATACTAACAGAGAAAGGCCATAAACGATTTCTTGATGATCCATGCAGACAGAGGTACTCCACTGTGTAACTTCGATGTTAGCCAGTGGCAGCTCATGCTTGACCCCTACAGTTTGCTCGAGCCCTTTGAGGAGGCCACTTTATATGTCAGTCGCCAGGACTAGGGGATGAACAACATCATTCCACTGATTCATATCCTAGAAAAGATGCTGGTAAATCTGTCTTGTTAGGGGACTGGAGATGTGGTGCCTACATCTCATGGACACATGAGCTCGGGGGGATGAACTGGAGGAGGAGGACATTGGAGCACAAGCAATGTGTAGAAAAATTGGTGTTTTTATACACAGGTGACAGGAGAGGAGGAGCAGGAGCAGCTGGAGGAGCAATAGGGAGATGAAAAAGATGAGGCAGGTGACCCAGGCACACCTTCACAGTATGCAATGGAGATGGAGGCAGGGAGTCCCTCCGAATTACTTGCGTATATGGCCTGATGCATGCTAACTTGCTTGCATAGTGACAGCTAAATTGTCACCATTCACCAGAGGGATGACTACTGGCTCTTCGACATGTTAGACCCTCGCTACCGGTCCAACATAAGGGCCTGTTTTACACCCACTTAGAGAAAGGACAAACTGAACTACTATAGAGACAACCTATGTAGTCAGTTGGCCGCTGCCTATCTGCGCCATCGTCCATCCTCTAGCGGGTCTGACCAGTGGGGGCCCTCTACGCTCACATATTACTGCTACAGCTGCTGGGGGGGTTCCAGTAGCAGTACCAGCTCCATCAGCAGCAGCCTGGCTAGAGTCGCTGATGAGCTGCTTTCTTCACCCGCATAGTGAAGAAACTACTCACCGGCAGCTAGACATAGAGCAGAACCTGAACCAGCAGGTGGTGGCATACATGGAGTGCACCCTGCCACCCGTCATCAAAGATCTACTGGACTACAGGGCAGCCAAACTGGATTTGTAGCCACAACTGGTCAAGTTTGTACTGGAAATGCTGTCCTTCCCGGCCAGTAGTGTGGCATCAGAGCTGGTGTTTAGTGCGGCAGGGGCCGTAGTTACCCAAAGGAGAACTCGCTTGTCCACCCAAAATGTGGAGAAACTGGCATTTGTCAAGATGATTCAGGCGTGGATCAGCCAGGATTTCCACCCACCAATGCCTGCTGCATCAGATTAGATCATCCATGCTGCCTCACCCAAACTTTGACAAAATAGACCGGTATCTTCTGGCTACCTACCTCAGCTACTATTCTGATTCTGCCACCCACCTGATGCCACGCATCTGATAACAAGTGCTCCTTCTTTCACCCACCTTTGCCTACGGATAATGTTATTGCCACCCAACTCCCCACTCTGTCACTGCATCTCTCTGTGGTCTCCTGATGCTGTCGCTGCCACCTTCACACTATGTCACCTTGCCACTCTGAGTTATCCTCATGTTGATGCTTCCACCTCCACACTCTGTCATTGTGCCACTCTATGGTCTCTTCATGCTGCTGGTACCTCAACACTATGTCACCTTGCCACTCTGTGGCCTCCTCCATGTTGCTGCGGCCACCTCCACACTCTGTCATTGTGCCACTCTGTGGCCGCTCTGTGACCCTTCTTCTGATCTATCAGGAAGGAAAAATGAGACACACAATGGATCCTGTCTGTGTAGCAGCTATAAGGCCTGTATGGTATCATCAGAATTGGCTTATGATTTGGTTGCCAGGAGTGGGTGCAAAACATAGAAGACATGCAATATTCCATTCACGTGTGTTTTTTTTTTTTTGGGCATTAGCAATACTGATGGATTACTGACCAAATGCTGACCAAGTGAAGGCGGATGCTCCACAGACAGGATCCGTTTTTTGGGTGGTTATTGTTCTGACAGATTAGAGAAAGGGCAAAAAAAAAAATCACTGAAGTCGACACAAACTTACTGCTGACACCCTCTCCACTCTGTCGGGGGGTTCTGCTTGTATAGGCATTTGATAGAACAGGGTCTGTAGACATATATGTCTAATCAGCTGATGACGGTGTAAAAGAAGTGCGCTTCTTCTTGACACTAACATTGACCTGTAAGGCTGAGTTCATACTTGAGTTATTTGGTCAGTTTTGGCCACGTAACTGCCCAAATAAGTGAAGTGTGCAGTGGTTCTAAGAGCGACGCCTGTCATCTGCATGTCATAAGGACTCACAGTATTGTTTCACTACCACAGCAGATTCCCTATGCCTGTTACTGTAAGGCACAGTGTTCTTCATCACTATACAGGCTCTCTGCAGCCAGGAAATAGCTGTTTTCAATGTGATTTGCCGCAAATAAATTTGGATCTAATTGAATCGTTTCGGAAAATTCGGTAAACCGGCCAAATCGAATTTTTGAAAAATTCACTCATCTTTATTTACTATTTTTTTTTTTTGCATATATAGGCTGCAGATTTTGACGGGACTTTCCCCTGCTCACGCCACTGTCCTGACAGGTCTAAGGTAAAAAAAAAAATACTTAAAGGGAACCTGTCACCTGGATTTTGTGTATAGAGCTGCGGAGATGGGCTGTTAGATCACCACTAGCACATCCGCAATATCCATTTCCCATATTTCTCTGTGCTTTTATTTCTCGGGAGCATTTATTTTAGGTTTTTCTCTGAACTGATAGTTTGTTCAGAATTAAATGTATTAAAAAGTAGTTTTAGAAAAGTGAGTGGATAAATAGGCTTAGAAAGTGATGACAGGTTTCCTTTAAATCTATGTTAGAAAGGAAGCTGGCATAGTTTTTAGATTGTTGCACATCTTGCTGGAGGAAGTGACAAAGTTGCATGGAGGTCTGCGTTGCCACATAACTTTGGCACTTCCTCCAGTAGCTCAAGCACAATTAAAACCAGCATCTAAATCACCAGTCTTATTAAATATGCCCCTATGTTCACACTTTCCTTCTGAGTGGGACTGTACTATTTGAACACCAATGGAAATAAGAACAAAGTATACCCCATCGCCTTTCTTAGTATGCAGCATGTAATGTTTTCCAGTGTAGTGCAAAAAAACTTTTATTGGCTGATCCCAAGTTCCATCTGTGGTGATTATAGATTACTTTTATTTTTTTTTCTATAAAAAAATGAATTTTCATAAAACCCTAGTCGAGTATGTAGGGCGGCTAATGGAATAGCTGAGGTGGTTGTTGATTTTTCTTGTCAGGTGCATCAGTTCTGTAGTCATCTCTTCCAAGGTACAACAGCTGGTTAGAGAGTAGCAGGTCGTCGATTTACTGAAATGTTAATCACTGTGATTCTCAGTAAATCTCAAACCTTGGAAATTAATTCTTCCCTCTCTGCAGGTGACTAATAGGTGTGAGCACAGCCTAATAAAAAATATTGTATGCATATTATGAGCAAAAATTACAAATTGTGCTTAGAAAATATTCTATATACTTATATGGCAAGATAAATAATTTAAAAGTTTATTTTTGCACCCTTTTAAAATGAACTATTTTCTACAGCTAATACATTTTTCTCCAGGTTTCAACAGTCCACTGAATAAAGCACATTTTGGAAACTTGGTTTTATCATCAAACTGTCTGTATAAGATACAATGTAGAAATAATAAAGATAAAAAGCTTCTCGTGTTCTGTTTGCTGTAAATGATTGTTTTGCTGATACATCTATCTCTGAGGACAATCAATTGTGATAATGGATTATATGGAATCTGATGTGCGGTTCAAAAAATTGATAACCTTCTGTACTTAATATCAATTGTTAAAGTGCTCAGACTAAATTTCCCAGGTTGCCTTGATTTTTATCCTAATGTGCTTGAAGGTTGTAGGGCCTGTTTAAAAAAATGACACAACTGGTATTATTTACTTTCCCTGCAAAAGAGTATTTTTGGTAAATCTATCTATCTGTGAAAATGTGTTTTCTTGTATGTTTGTTCTTCATAGGCTCCTACAACTCTAATGAATCTCAATGAAAGATAGAGCATGCATTAAAATGTATTTACTGTTACTGCTGTACATCTGTGGCTCTCCAATTGTTGCAAACCTACTATCCCCTTCCTGCCCTGATGGCTGCAGGCTGTTGGGGCATAATAGGAGTTAAAGTTTTCCAACAGTTGGAGAGCCACGGGTTCATAAACATAGGTCTACAGTATTTTAAGGAGTGCTGCAGCATACCTCCCAACTTTTAAAAAGGCAACAGCACAAGCATCCCCCATGGTGCCCCAACCTAGTATTTATGCCCCTATATCCAAAGGAAAAAATTGAACTGGATCACACATCCACATGCTATTCTTTGATCTAATAACTGCTTCTCAGCTAAATTTACATTGCTACTCAGCGCAATAGTGTACCACCCCCCTATGTTGCATGCTATACATGAGGCATTTCTGATCAAAAAGAATAAGCCGACTCACCATGCCAAGGTTACCTCTTCGACTGGGTACCTACTCTAAATTTGGCGCTGCACTGCGTGGCGACCACCGATGCCACAGCACTGCTGCAGCACTGCCCCACCGGATGGCAAGACCCAGCAGCCAAACAGCACCCCTGCTGTTTGACAATGCCAAAACCAGCACTGGGCCCCACTAACACAGCACCACTGAACCATGTGATTAGTTGTCAAAGCTCACCTGAGAGCTGGTAGGTTTATTTGAACCCTTATGCTGACTCCTGCATGCCCCAATAATGCCTCCACACAGTAGTTATGTTCCCGAAAGTGCCCACATATAGTAGTCATTCCACTAGTGACCCCACAGTAGCCAAGCCCCCATAGTGCCCTTGCAGTAAGCCCCTGAGGAACTGGTGTAGAGGATAGGAGTGGTAGTAGCTCTGATAAGATGATGATTCGCGATGTACTGCCTCAGGCCATTGCTCCCTGGTGATCAATGCAGTTAGAAAGGTGGTGTAAAGAATCAAACCAATAGCAGAAGAATAAAAGTTTCTCTTTACTAAGTGCAAAATAGAAGTTGTAGTACATCCAGCAGTAGTAGCTGATGTCTCACTCCTGAACCCCTGGCTAACAGCTGATAGCTGGCACATGTGGCTATAGGTGTCCACTTTGTGAAAATACAGGCTTTTATGAGTTCGCCTGGCCTGGATGTGATATGGCAGGTGCAAATATTTGTAACGTTTTGATGCCAGAAAACTGGCATAGAGAATTGATAACTGTTCCCCTATATGTTTTCTTTCTTTTCAAAAACTTTTTATTGATTTTCAACAAAGAAGGCATATATAGTATACAAAAAAGTGCTCAGAGGCTCTGGTAAACCAGCAGTGTAAATGTAGGTAACAGTACAATACATTAGCATGGATATATCCTCGAGGGCCAAAGCCTATGCAGTAAAGGGGTAACAAGCAAATGTAGAAGTAGAGGCACCGCTGAAATAAGTCCTTAGTGGCAAAGCAGACTATTAGCGCATAAAGAACAAACAGCATTAACCAACGTATAACCTGTGAGGGGAGATGGGGAGGGGACAAAGGAAAGAGAAAGGGAAGGGGATATGTGTGGAAGAGTTACAGTGAGGTAGTACCCGTGTTTAGCCAACAGCCGTGTCACAGTGGACCCCAACCAAGTAGGAGGTCTGTTTCATTGCACCTTATTGCATCTGAGGCATAAATAGAGGAAGATTAATATTTTGGTAAGCATGGTGAACATCTTAGTAGGGGAGTAGACTGTCAGTCAGAGGACCCTTGTCTATTAGCTCTCCATTTGTCCCATAACAACCAGATTGCGGTATACTTATGATGAGATCTTTGTTTCCAATAAGAGAGTTCTTATAGCCTGGAGATGGATTCCACCTTATCAATCCAAAGAGTGGCCTAAGGTGGCATTTCTGACTTCCAATTCAAGGCTATCAGTAACTAGTGATGAGCGGCAGGGGTCGTATTTGAATTTGTGATATTTTGTGAATATTTTGTAGAATATTTGTCGAATATTCGCAAATTTGAATATGCGTTATATGCTACATATAGAATATAGTGCTATATATTTGTTTTTAGAATATTTGTCATTTTTCCATCTGAACACATGATTCCTCCCTGCTTCTTGCTTGTGGGCCAATGAGTCATTGGCCCACAAGCAACTTGAGCAGGGAAGAATCATGACTTTAGATGAAAAAAAATAACGAATATTCTAAAAAACAAATACAGCGCTGCCCATAATTATTCATACCCCTGTCAAATTTTGACTTAAAGTTACTTTTATTCAACTAGTAAGTAATTTTTTGACGGGAAATGACATAGGTGTCTCCCAAAAGATAATAAGACGATGTACAAGAGACATTATTGTGGAGAAAAAAAAACATTTCTCAGCTTTTATTTACATTTGAGCAAAAAGTGTCCAGTCCCAAATTATTCATACCCTTCTCAATAAGATAAAACGTAACCTTTAATAATGTTACTATGAGGGTCCATTCACACGTCCATTAGTGTTTTGCGGATCCGAAAAACAGGGACACCGGCAATGTGCATTCCGCAATTTGCAGACCGCACATCGCCGGCACTATAATAGAAAATGCCTAATCGTGTCTGCAATTGCGGACAAGAATAGGACATGTTCTATTTTTTTGCAGAAACAGAAGCACAGATGCGGAAGCACGGATCCGCAAATGCGGATCTACAAATGCGGACAGCACATTCCGGCCCCATTAAAAATGAATGAATCTGCACCCATTCTGCAAAATTGCGGAATGGATGCAGACCCATTTTGCGGACGTGTGAATGGAAAATAAATTTAATTATTAAAGTTAAGAAAAAAGCATAGATGTAGTAGGCAATAACAAGTGCTCAGCGGCACTAAATCAGGTGCTCGGCGACACCAAATCAGAAACCATATGTCCTACCACAATCTGGGGGATTACAGTGCATATTGAAGCAAAAAACATCTATCCCTGGATTATGATGATGTGGTATTGAAGGACAGGGTGGGCAAAGAACTGTCCCTGATATTGCCCTACAGGGGGGTGCAATCCTGGCCCTGATAGCCTAACCACAGACCACCCGCCATGATAAGAGCGACCCCGTCTGGAACCTTACACTATATTAAAATCACCCTAGTAAGTCCCTAGGCTCCTGACTTCCAGGTGATCACTATATAGATCTATGTGTTTTTGACTCATTATAAAAGTATATTATAAGTATATCGCTCCCCTCTGTGTATCACACCTATCAGTAGCACACCTATACCAGTCCTTAAAAGGACCCTTGTGGCCCTAATAGCTAGCGTTTTGTGTACCTAACAGCCTGTCCCTGCTCCACACAACCTCTCCCTACACTGGCAAAACACTGAATGTAAAATGGCGGCCAGATCAGGTTTATTTATAAGGTAGGGGGTGTGTCCATGTGCTGAAATGTCTCATTTGGCTGTCCTGTACCACCTGATGGATGGGTCAAAGTTCTTCACAATGTAAAGAATATGGCGGGCGCGAATATCTCCATATGTTCGCATGTTCAGTGAATTGCGAACACGCAACGTTTGCTGCAATACGACTGCAGGGCAAACCGCAATATAGAACAGGTAGGCCATCCGGTCCGGGGGATTTCCTTTAAGCTATTTGTTTTAATAGCAACATCAAATTGGAGAAGGCATAACACAGCTAACGATGTATATATACTTTATTAATGTACCAAAAAGAAAATATAGGATAAAATCCAATGACAAACAATACAATGGTGGATAAAAGACACACAGGATGGATAAAAAGATCACAATCTGGATTATATGCTGATACAAGTGATGGATAGATCATAAAAAGTGCTTAGTAATTAATAAGTACCCAAAATAGGTATAAAGTGCAAAGACCTGACCAAAAACCCATGAGCCATAACACTCAAGCCAAATACAATATATATACAGTATATAAAGTGCAAAGTACAAAGAGATGGCAATGTAAATGGACAATATAATAAATAAATAATCACATAAATACCAGAGTAGTGATCCGCATCCCCGACGCGTGTTTCGCGTAAGCTTCCTCAAGGGGAAGCTTACGCGAAACAAGCGTTGGGGCTGCGGATCACTACTCTGGTACTTATGTGATTATTTATTTATTTATTATATTGTCCATTTACATTGCCATCTCTTTGCACTTTGCACTATATATATATATATATATATATATATATATTGTATTTGGCTTGAGTGTTATGGCTCATGAGTTTTTGGTCAGGTCTTTGCACTTTAACCCTTTTTGGGTATTTATTAATTAGTAAGCACTTTTTATGATCTATCCATCACTTGTATCAGCATATAATAAAGATTGTGATCTTTTTTATCCATCCTGTCTGTCTTTTATCCACCATTGTATTGTTTGTCATTGTATTTTATCCTATATTTTCTTTTTGGTACATTAATAAAGTATATATACATCGTTAGCTGTGTTATGCCTTCTCTTTGGTGTTGCTATTTGGTATGTAGGCTTAGCACTCATATTTATTTTTTAGCTGTTCGCTATAGATGCACAGCTATTTGTTTTAATGTTAAGTTTATTTCTTGTGTGGTAATGGGAGTACATAAACTTAATGCTTGGTCTATGGATATGAAAGGGAGGTCTACTTTCTTCAGAAAGGCACGAGTTAACTCAAGCTTTTCATTCTTGGTGGCTTCCGATTCTGCCGCGTTTATACTGTATAAGTCAGTATAGAAGCTATGGAATGCCCGAGCGATGCTGGCATCATTGCGTAGTAGAGTTTTATCTTTTTGTTTAACAGCAGGGATTCTTGATTTACGTTTGCTCTGACATAACATAGCAAGCATAAACTTAGTAGGCTTATTACCGTGTGCAAACAACTTCTGTTTTAGTGAGAGATATAATTTGGCTGACTGAGAGTTTAATACCTTCCTAAGTTCATCTCTAGCAAAAGACAGTTCTTCTATTTTTTTCTTATCTGGTGATTGTTTATGTGTGTGTTCCAGTTTAGATATTTTATCATAAGAGTGGCTATTTTTTATTTTCTCATTTTATTTAGATAGGAGGCTACAGAGATGAATTTGCCTCTTATCACACATTTATGGGCTTCCCAAACTATATGTGGGGAAACTTCTTCTGTTGTGTTAGTAGTAAAGTATTCCTTCAGTTTCTTTTCAATCCTGTCTCTTATTTCTTGTCTGTCTGTCTAGGATTGTTTCATTTAAATGCCAGGTAAATGTCTTAGGGGAAGTGTCAGGGGGATTGAAGATAATGAAAACTGGGAAGTGATCAGAATGTATCATATTGCCAATCCGTGCTTCCGTGCAGAGATGAATGTAAGTAACCGGGAAGAAAACGTAATCTAGCCGATGGTATGTGTTATGTGGGAATGAAAAGAAGGTATAATCTCTCTCTTTTGGGTTAAATGTGCGCCAAACATAAGTGAGTTTGCTATTGTGCAGTATTTTTTTTTATATCAGATAAAGTTGCCCTTGAGACAGTTGATCTGCCTAATGATGTATCAACACTAGAGTTGAGGGATATATTGAAGTCTCAAGCTACCACCAACAGGCCTTCACTAAACTCATCTAGTTGTTGCCAGAATGAATTAAACCATTGTCTATGTGCCACGTTTGGTGCGTAAATGTTTACAAATGTGTATATTTGCATGTTTATTCTCCCTTTAACTAGCAGGAATCTTCACTCACTATCCGATTTTGAGTCAATCAGGGAGAAATCAGTATGTTTGTGGAAACCTGGACTCACCCCTAACCTATTCGAATGGGTGGATGAGCTATCATACCAAAGGTTAAAGCGGGAGCTGGAAAGATTTGGGATCTTATTATGTTTAAAGTGGGTTTCTTGAATAAAAATGATATTAACCTTCACTTTGTGTAAATGTTGTAAAATTTGGCATATATTTGCAGGGGTCTTGAAACCTCTTATATTTTAAGTAGCTATGCAGAGTTCCCCCATGACTTAATGTGAATATACTGATTACTGCTGAATACGTAATGCAATTTGGGTGGGTTTGCTTTGTATACCTTACTGGCTGCAGGCGAGGCACGGGAAAATAGGCCAGGTAGGTTTGGAAAGGATAGACAAGGGTGGAGGGGAGCTAAGGCATAAAAAAAAAAACAGAACAAAAATACACATTAAAATGCAGAAGTAAATAATCCTCCATATTAAAGGAAACATAGGCTACGTTGTAGTCCCCGAGAAGGACTGTGTGAGGTCAGAACTTTTGAACGGATTCAAAATCAGAAGCGTGGGGACACTAAGGTGTCCCCACGCTTCTGACCCACAATATGTTAAAGAGTGCACCCTTAGCTTATAGGCCAAGTAGTAGGGCAGTAATCCCGACGCAGGGGTCCCCAGACGGCAACCACAATCTATATTGTTAGGCCATTATGTTGAAAAACACTCAAGTCCCATCTGTTCAACACAATTTGGAGACTTGTAAGGCTTCAGTCTTCTTCTGAAATGATACCTCTTGGGGTCAGTCTTCCTTGTTTCTTCTTAGAGCGTTGGGGTTTTCCAGAGGTAACTATCTCCTAAGGAGTTGAAGGAGAGATTTCTGAGGGTATGAGCACATCGTTGGTTGCAGACCAATCTGAAATGTCTATATCTTCAATATCTAGCTCTGAATAGATGTCTGGAAGATATCTAGTGGATCTGATCACATATTTCTTTTCTTTCCAAGAAATGAACATTCCGAATGGAAACAGCCAGCGGAAGGCAATTCTTTTATGTCTCAGGTAATCCGTCAAAGGTTTAAGGATGCATCTCTTGCTTAAGGTGGCAGGGGTCAGGTCTTGAAATAAGAGAATGGGTGAATCTGTGAATCTTCATATGAAAATTGTGTACTTTCCCGGGCTTTCTTCATCACTTGTTCTTTCTGTGCAAAACTTAGGAGTTTGCAGATTGTGTCTCTTGGCGGTTCTCTCGGCTTCGGTTTGGGTCTTAATGCCCTGTGGACCCTTTCAATTACTATCGGTTCAGAGTAATCTTCTCCAAGTAGTGTGCTGAAGATTTCAGATACTGCTTTTTGGAGTGCATCTGGGGCTACCGTTTCAGGTATACCTCTGAGGCAAATGTTATTTCTTCTGCCTCTGTTGTCTTCATCTTCAATATAATCATTTAAATGGCTGATATGTTGCTTATAGGAGGTCAATGCATTAGAGGTTTGTTTTGAGTACGTTGAAAAGACGGATTGTGTCGCTTCAAGAGCTTCTACTCTATGTCCAATCTGT
This sequence comes from Bufo gargarizans, assembly GCF_014858855.1. Classification (NCBI taxonomy): domain Eukaryota; kingdom Metazoa; phylum Chordata; class Amphibia; order Anura; family Bufonidae; genus Bufo; species Bufo gargarizans. The sequence goes on along the minus strand of NC_058082.1, from coordinate 266,106,733 downwards.
CTCATTTCCTTTTTTATTTCTGATAGTTCCTCCAAGACAGGGTTGAACACTTTCGAGAGAGCTTGTGAAATAAATTACCTCGATATCGGTAGGTCTGTTGAGATGTCCGCGTCATCTTCATCATCACTATCTCTGTCATGTTGTGAGGGCGGTTGGCTTTGGACAGAGCTCTTGGGGGTGGAGGATTGAGTCCCCTGGTGGGCTTGGGTTTTCTTCATCACAAAGAGACAGCAAATAGATCTTGGTAGGTCTCTGGGAGTCCTGACTGAGACCTTTATATAGGTGCTTTTAGACCTGGTCCTTTCTGACAGCTTACTACCACCTCTTCCAATTGTTGAAGGAATAAAAGCATGTCTTTACTGGTAGAGCAGTGGGCCAATGAAGGATATAGCTCACACATTAATTGGTGATTAGGTTTGAGAGAAATTAAAAAAACACATTAATATGAAGCCTGGGAGCCAGATAGATATTGTCCATCTGATGACCGTGTGGTCTGAAAAATTGGGTCAGTGGCCCTTTAAATAGGGCTGAAAGTGCAGACCTCAGGACGTAATTAAGAGGTCTTCAGAAAAATTTAGGCAATGCCTATAGGTTGTAATGCTGTGGGACTGAAGATGCCCAGAGGGTAACTGGTGGGGGAGACTCTGCAGCCAAATGGAGGATGAGCAGAACGCTGTTATCTATAATGCACTGCTGAAATTGGTCTAATGTTGCCATTAGAGCCCCCAGGACAGCCCCAGTGGTAAGTCTTACTATAAGTATGTGCCCAAGGGTTCAGTTGTGGGCCCTGCGTCACAGCCCGACACCTTCCAGTCAAACAATATGGTGAGTCCTTCACCTCCTGGCAATGTGCTTGTATTATTGGTACCTTTTTCTGTCCCCCGGTGAACTTCTAGGGTACTCAGCTGGGGTTCAGGTAAGATAAATGCATGTGAGTAGCGTGTCAGGAATCTGGAAGTGCGGTCACGCGCCGATACTTTAGTCCACAGCTCCACCAGGCAGGCCCAAGCCGTAACTCCAGTGTCAACAGGTCTAACCACGCAGGAGTCGGATCGGGTTGAAGCTGAAGACACCGCTGGGTCTTCCCCGAGGTGGTTGGTGTGATTCTTCATTATTCAGGGGAAGATGTCTGTGGATTTTGACATATTGCAGCAGAGCTGTGTGGAGACACGTCTGTTCTCCTCGGCTTCTGCCCCCCCCCCCCCATCCCCTTTATGTTTTGATTCAAATATAAATTTGAGCTTTTTGAGATTCTACTATTATTTGGTCATTTGTATTGTATGGAAAGATAATATAGTGCATATACAAAAATATACTAGCAGAGAATATCAAAAACCTAATGAACCAATTGACATTTTCATACAGGTACTTTACATCCAAAAATAAGAAATAGTTTGAAGAGGACTTACTGTATTTGGTAGGTATACTGAGATTATCTTAGCTCATTGGGCAAAATGAATACACTAGAAGATTGGGTTCTTTTTGTGAGATTTGAGACATCAAGATGAAGCAACATACAGATGTGTCCACCATGACTTTTTGCAAATGTTGTTATTTTTTATCTTTTTTTTTCTTTTTGATAATAGGAACAAGTGCAACTAAAATAGATTTTTTTTTAATATGTCCGTTTTAATTGTTGTTTTTATATATGGGATGTATGGGTTATGGCAGTGCTAAAAGCTGCAGCGTTGGGTGTTGTAGAATTTTTTTTATATTGCTTGTTCTATTAATTTTGTCATTTTTTTTAAATGTATTTTTTATTATACACTATGTGCCTCCCAAGAAGTCACACAAGAACTTTAGGGGCCATGATAACATTACATTTTTTTTTTTTATTTATAGCAGATTTTTCCTATAACTGGGGCATTCAGAGAGTTTATATAAGGCTAAACAGCCTCTCTGCAGAACTGATCCTTGTCAACTAAGATTCAGCTGCTTGCGCAGACTCCCGACACCAGGGGCGGACTGACCAGTCGGGCACTTCTAACGTTGTCCGAGGGCCCGGCTGCAGCCGTGCTAAAGAGTTATTTTTCACCACGTATTTGACGTTTCCGCGTCACGTGACCTCCCAGGAGCCCATACATTAGAGGCTTTTTCTAGGAGGCTAAAATACCTTTCATGATGTCACTACCATGTGATCCTGTGTGAGCGGAGTCAGTCTCCAGGCTGTTCAGCAGGAGGAGGTAAAGGACCTGTGATGATGTCACGACCATCTGATCCTGTGTGGGAGGAGTCAGGCTCAAGGCTGTGCATTTAGAGGAGGTAAAGGACCTGTGATTATGTTGCGACCCTGTGATCCTGTATGGGCGAGGTCAAGCGGATCACATGATCATGTGCTGCTGTACTTGTTGGATAGTGACTAAAGTAGAGTCGCTGCTGGTAGGTGTGATGTCACCCAAAGAGGTGGAGACTGGTAGTCTAATGGGTGGGGCCTCTTTCTAACAAACTCCAGTCTGCCTCCCCATACATGCCGTGTAAAGAAATGCAGGTGGAGGTATGTGTGTAGTCTCCGCCATTTTCTGTCATTAACCCCTTCACTACCAGCTCTCTGCTCTTGAATTACCTCCTATTCCTTATTAACACCAGGAGGTGGTTAAAGGGGGTTCTCTGAGCACACACCTCCTGGGAGTATTATTTCTATACTGTGTAATGGACTTATGTAAGGGGCCACATGACCCTGAGGCGGGTCCTGCTCCTGAGTGTGTCTTCCTGCCCCTTACCTCATCCTACTGGTGGTCCCCGCCCTTCTGTACCTTTCTGCCTCCATTACAGCACCTGCGTTACAGTGTGTCAGCACACAGAGAGCCCTAAATACAACCTGCTGTCTCCATCTAACATAAGCTTTTCCAGGGTAAGATCCACCTGAAGCTGCTCGGTTCTTTCTTTCAGCCAGATGTTCTCTGTGATTTCTGGGATCTGTCTACAGACGAGGTGTCTGGGCTGTACTCTGTGAGAGTCTGTCCCTGTGTGTGTCACCATCACCATGCCCACAGTGTTCCTATGTTTTGACGCAGCTGCATCAGGACATTCTGTGTGGGGCAAGAAGAAGAAGAAGAGGAGGCAGCGCCGCCAGCATGGAGTCCATGGGAGTGAGACAGGGAGGCACACTAAGGATGTAGGTAACACTATAACATTATCAGCACTAGTGTTTTCTGTAGTTTTACATAGGACTGCAGGTAACACTACCACATTATCTACACTAGTGTTATCTGTAGTTTTACATAGGACTGCAGGTAACACTACTACATTATCTACACTAGTGTTATCTGTAGTTTTACATAGGACTGCAGGTAACACTACCACATTATTAGGACTAGTGTTATCTGTGGTTTTACATGGGACTGCAGGTAATACTACTACATTCTCTGTACTCAGATAGTCATCACTGTATTATCTGTGTTGTCACATAGAACTGCTGGGGACATCTACTATATTATCTGTACTCAGAGAGTTATCACTGTATAGGGGGGCCCACTGAGACTTTATCGCCCAAAGGCCCACATGAGCCTGGAGCCGACGCGGTGCAATATGTGGGTGGGGCTGTGTGTGGGTGTGGCTTGAGGGTGGGCGGGGACACAGGGGCCCCATAATCTCTTATTGCCCGGGGGCCCCATGAGTTGTCAGTCCGCCCCTGCCTGACACCGGCTTGGGTGGCCCTTCTAGGCATCATCAAACTGGGAAATTTCCCTGTAGGGTCTATGGCCAATGTGCCCCTGAACACCGGAACAGGATGGCTTTGATGTCTTTCATGTTTCTCTGGAGTAGTGGTCTCACATATGAGTTGGAGTGATGGGGAAGGCAGGGACAATCAAAAAGCATCCCTGTATTCTCTATGGGGAGTCCTGCTGTCACAGTGGGTTCCCACTTCTGCAGCTGCACAATTAGCGCACAGCTGCAGACTTTTAGCAGACTTTTAAAAACATCTCTACAGAGATATATGTGCCGAATATCTGGATGTATTTATCAAATGGGTGGTTGTCAAGGGGTTACAAATCTACTAGAAGGTAGTATATTCTTTTTAACAATAATCATCTGCAATATTCCATAAAATACTTTTAGTAAATAACGCTTAAGAAATGAAATATATCTATTTGTTGAGCAAAGCCCTTCAACTCTTCTGGGATATTACATCTGGAGAAGTAGAACATCAGGATCTGAAAAATGTTTTATGGCTGTAGCTGGTACCGCTGGTCTAATCGACATAATGGAACTTGCCCGCTAGCAAGACTTGTTCACTGAATGTTTTAATCATGGGAGTCTACTGAGAGCCAGTTTCACTGCGTTAGTAAATGCTCAGTGCATGCTTCGAAAACCAAAGCTACAAAAAAAAGCAATATTAAAATAAAGCACTGCAAAGAATGGCTTACATTAGTACCATTAATTCTTGCTGCCTGTGTAATCTTTTCTCTGGGTTTTAGTCCAAAACACAGGAGTTAATTATATTGATCTAAGCCATTTCAATCCAGCATGTGTTTCATTGGCTTCTATTCTCAGTGGTTCCTTGTAATTTAAATGTCATTCTGCTGTACACTTTTTGTTCACTGCGAGTAGAAAAGCATTTTTCTACTTGACTGGTGAGTTTAAGAGCAGTAAGGAATTTACCCTATATTTTATACCTTTATTTCATATTGTAATTAGGCGTGATACAATTCAAATGAATAGGAGGCAAACAATAGGTAGATTTCTCTTCAAGGTAGAGATACACACTAGGGTCAATTTAATGGGAAGTCAATTAACCTATCATTATGTTTGTGCACTCCAGGCAGTTGTTGTCATTGGTTGTATTTGAAGCCAAGTTGCAGGCAAGGCAATAGTCTTAGGCTAGGTCTACACGACGACATTTGTCGCGCAACATTTTGTTGCACCAATGTCGCGCAACAATTTTTATAATGGCAGTCTATGGTGTCGCACTGCAACATGCGACATGCTGCGACTGCGACGCGACAGTCGCAGAAAATCCATTCAAGATGGATTTTTCTGCGACTGTCGCGTCGCAGTCGCAACATGTCGCATGTTGCAGTGCGACACCATAGACTGCCATTATAAAAATTGTCGCGCGACATTGGTGCAACAAAATGTCGCGCGACAACTGTTGCGCCCTATCTGTCGCGCGACTTTTTGTCGCGCGACAAATGTCGTCGTGTAGACCTAGCCTTAAACTCTGAGCCACCATGCTGGTTTCATTCAAAAATGGGCGAAAATATAAATATTATGTCAAAAGCACAACATAAATAATTCTTGAGTATTTTCCTAGGTTAATATTAGTAATACTTGTAAGTATTATAGGTTTTATGGTGCATATATACTTTGTAACATGAAGCGCAGTTTGAAGGAATTATTTCGAATTAACACGAAAGCCACTGTTCATGGCTGGTCAATCTCCTGAAACATCTGATATCAGTGCATGAAGTTGTAGCCCACCATACATTTGCCGTACAGCTGCCCATGTACTATTCAGATGAAAGTCTTTCTGTTAAAGGTCATCTGTCAGCAGATTTGTACATATGAAACTGGCTGACCAGGGCCTGGTGTGATCACATTTACACTGCCTGGTCTTCTCACTCAAAGTAGAGAGAGCACTGCAGTTGCAGAAAACTGAGCCTCTAGCGCCCCCATTGCTCCTAGAGGATAATTTGCATATATTAAAAAAAAATCTGCAATGTGGGCACATATGAACATGGGACCAACAGAGATGCCTTCAGCTGCCAAGTGCAGATGTAACAGGTCAGCCAGTTTCATACGTGGAAATCTGCTGACAGATGCCCTTTAATTGGAGGCTTTTCGATCTTACTAATAGAGAGGGTAATTAATAGCACAGTAAGTATGAATAGGGATTGAGAAGATTCCTTTTGCCATATTCCTTGGTCTGACTGATCAATAGCTCCATTCATTTCTATCATCACTGTGATCATCAAGGCCATCCCCTGCAAATATTTTATCTTTATGTGAATCAATCATAATGGAAGAATTTGCTGGCTGTTGCCCAGTCTTGTTACACTCATTTTTATAAATAAATGATTAGTGTTGAGCAAATTGAGCTTCGGATCATAGATCCGAAGTCAATTTGTTCAAACACTAGTTTTAACGCTGTACGGAGACCTGTCTGTCTGCCTGTTTCTACAAAACACTACTAAAAGACATTTAAAATTAGCAATCGGAAACTGGATTTGGTACTGAGGTACCAGCCGGTACCAAACCCAGCTTTGGATTCTGAATTTTAAATGTTTTTAAAGATGTATTAATAAATACTGAGTTCATTCACCAAAGTCTCGCACGGATAAAACAAATTTTGCCTCCACAGAGGAAATACATTTTAATGCTGTACGGAGACAGCTGTACAGAGAGGGAGGAGCAATTTCACCTTTCATTTTCCAAAGGAGCTATGAAAAATGAAAGGTGGAATCTGATTGATTGCTATGGGAAACTAAGCCAGTTCTACTGTACGCCAGTTTGGTAAATCTCCCCCTTAAAATCTGCCTTGATACTATGTTTTATTTAAGTTGATGGGCAGCCACGGCTCAGTGGTTAGCACTGGTGCCTTGCAATGCTGGGGTCCTAGGTTTTAACCTGGCCAAGGACAACATCTGCATGAAGTATCAATGTTCTCTCTGTCTTTGCATGGGTTTCCACCGGGTGCTCCTGATTTCGTCCCACACTCCAAAGACATTCTGATAGGGAACTTGTATTGTGAGCTCCATTGGGGACAGCATGATGCTAATGTCTGAAAAGAGCAGTGGAATATGTCAGCTCTATAAAAGTGTGTAAACTAAAATAATACATAAATAAGTTAATGGTACACCATTTCTGTTTATGCTGCTGCAGTATTGTAACAGCTCTTGTGAAATAATAGATGTGTGACCTCTGCTCAGACTTTTATGCAGTACCTTCATTTCGGCAATGGCAAATCACAAATTCGTAAAAGATTAGCAGTTGTGTGCTTCCTGTTGAAGACAACAATACACTGTGCTGCCTCTCTGGGAGGAGGATAATTATATGTTCCTACAGGGAGTGCAGAATTATTAGGCAAGTTGTATTTTTGAGGATTAATTTTATTATTGAACAACAACCATGTTCTCAATGAACCCAAAAAAACTCATTAATATCAAAGCTGAATATTTTTGGAAGTAGTTTTTAGTTTGTTTTTAGTTTTAGCTATTTTAGGGGGATATCTGTGTGTGCAGGTGACTATTACTGTACACAATTATTAGGTAACTTAACAAAAAACAAATATATACCCATTTCAATTATTTATTTTTACCAGTGAAACCAATATAACATCTCAACATTCACAAATATAGCCACCTTTCTTTGCAAGGACACTCAAAAGCCTGCCATCCATGGATTCTGTCAGTGTTTTGATCTGTTCACCATCAACATTGCGTGCAGCAGCAACCAGAGCCTCCCAGACACTGTTCAGAGAGGTGTACTGTTTTCCCTCCTTGTAAATCTCACATTTGATGATGGACCACAGGTTCTCAATGGGGTTCAGATCAGGTGAACAAGGAGGCCATGTCATTAGATTTTCTTCTTTTATACCCTTTCTTGCCAGCCACACTGTGGAGTACTTGGACGCGTGTGATGGAGCATTGTCCTGCATGAAAATCATGTTTTTCTTACCTTGCAGACTTCTTCCAGTACCACTGCTTGAAGAAGGTGTCTTCCAGAAACTGGCAGTAGGACTGGGAGTTGAGCTTGACTCCATCCTCAACCCAAAAAGGCCCCACAAGCTCATCTGTGATGATACCAGCCCAAACCAGTACTCCACCTCCACCTTGCTGGCGTCTGAGTCGGACTGGAGCTCTCTGCCCTTTACCAATCCTGCCATCTGGCCTATCAAGACTCACTCTCATTTCATCAGTCCATAAAACCTTAGAAAAATCAGTCTTGAGATATTTCTTGGCCCAGTATTGACTTTTTAGCTTGTGTGTCTTGTACAGTGGTGGTCGTCTTTCAGCCTTTCTTACCTTGGCCATGTCTCTGAGTATTGCACACCTTGTGCTTTTGGGCACTCCAGTGATGTTGCAGCTCTGAAATATGGCCAAACTGGTGGCAAGTGGCATCTTGGCAGCTGCACGCTTGACTTTTCTCAGTTCATGGGCAGTTATTTTGCACCTTGGTTTTTCCACACGCTTCTTGCGACCCTGTTGACTATTTTGAATGAAACGCTTGATTGTTCGATGATCACGCTTCAGAAGCTTTGCAATTTTAAGAGTGCTGCATCCCTCTGCAAGATATCTCACTATTTTTGACTTTTCTGAGCCTGTCAAGTCCTTCTTTTGACCCATTTTGCCAAAGGAAAGGAAGTTGCCTAATAATTATGCACACCTGATATAGGGTGTTGATGTCATTAGACCACACCCCTTCTCATTACAGAGATGCACATCACCTAATATGCTTAATTGGTAGTAGGCTTTCGAGCCTATACAGCTTGGAGTAAGACAACATGCATAAAGAGGATGATGTGGTCAAAATACTCATTTGCCTAATAATTCTGCACGTAGTGTATAGAAGTTGATGCTGATCTTAAAACTCCTACCCAGTGGCCTGTCATTGGCATATAATCTTATTTCTGACTGTCTGACCTGTATCATATGTTCAAATATTACTTATTAGAGAGATAATAAGAGCAAGCTTTTTATTTTCCTTTGGGATTGGCAATATGGGAGGAAAGTCTGTGAATGATTTTATACCAAAGCATTGCCAAATCTTTAAGTGTCAATACAGATATTAGGTCATATTTAAAGGGGTTTTCCAGGATTTTGAGACTAATAATGACGGATGAGCGAAGCGAGCTTCAGCTTCTAGATCTAAGGTTGCTCTGCTCAAAACTTTGGATTAATGCTGTATGGGGATCCGTCTCTATACAGTATTAAAATGTATGGCCTCTTACGAGATAAAGTCAGTTATTCCTGAAGTCTAGCAAGATTTTGGTGAATAACTGGTATGTGATTTAGTTAGTTAGGCTACTTTAGGCTACTTTCACACTAGCGTTCTGCTGTCCGCTCGTGAGCTCCGTTTGAAGGAGCTCACGAGCGGAGCAGAACGCTTCCATCCAGCCCTGATGCAGTCTGAATGGATGCGGATCCGCTCAGACTGCATCAGTCTGGCGGCGTTCAGCCTCCGCTCCGCTCGCCTCCACACGGCCAGGCGGACAGCTGAACGCTGCTTGCAGCGTTCGGGTGTCCGCCTGGCTGTGCGGAGGCGTGCGGATCCGTCCAGACTTACAATGTAAGTCAATGGGAACGGATCCGCTTAAAGATGACACCATATGGCTCAATCTTCAAGCGGATCCGTCCCCCATTGACTTTACATTGAAAGTCTGAACGGATCCGCTCAGGCTACTCTCGCACTTAGAAATTTTTCTAAGTTATTAATGCAGACGGATCCGTACTGAACGGAGCCTCCGTCTGCATTAATATGATCGGATCCGTTCAGAACGGATCCGATCAAGCGCAAGTGTGAAAGTAGCCTAACATAGTATATAAGGCCGCAAAAATACATCTGTCCATCCAGTTCGGCCTGTTATCCTGCAAGTTGATGCAGAGGAAGGCAAAAAAAAAAACTGTGAGGTAGAAGCCAATTTTTTCCACTTAAGGGGAAAAAAAATTCCTTCCCGACTCCAATCAGGCAATCAGAATAACTCCCTGGATCAACAACCCCTCTCTAGTAACTATAACCTGTAATATTATTACGCTCCAGAAATACATCCAGGCAACTCTTGAACTCATTTGGTGAATTCACCATCACCACCTCCTCAGGCAGAGAGTTCCATAGTCTCACTGCTCTTACCGTAAAGATCCTCTTCTATGTTTGTGTACAAACCTTCTTTCCTCCAGACACAGAGGATGTTCCCTCGTCACAGTCACCGTCCTGGGAATGAATAGATGATGGGATAGATCTCTGTACTGACCCCTGATATATTTATACATAGTAATTAGATCTCCCCTCAGTCGTCTTTTTTCTAAAGGGAATAACCCTAATGTTGATAATCTTTCAGGGTACTGTAGTCCCCCCATTCCAGTTATTACTTTAGTTGCTCTCCTCTGAACCCTCTCCAGCTCTGCTATGTCTGCCTTGTTCACAGGAGCCCAGAACTGTACACAGTACTCCATGTGTGGTCTGACTAGTGATTTTTGAAGTGGTAGGACTATGTTCTTATCACGGGCATCTATGCCCCTTTTAATACAATCCGTTATCTTATTGGGCTTGGCAGCAGCTGCCTGACACTGGGTTTTACAGCTTAGTTTGCTCTTCACTAAAATTCCTAGGTCCTTTTCCATGTCAGTGTTACCCAGTGTTTTGCTATTTAGTATGTACGGGTGGCTTGCATTTTTCCTTCCCATGTGCATAACTTTACATTTGTCAGCTTTAAACCTCATCTGCCCCTTATTTGCCCAAGCCTCTAATCTATCCAGATCCTTCTGTAGCAGTATACTGTCCTCTTCCGTGTCAGTCACTTTACACAGTTTAGTGTCATCTGCAAAAATGGATATTTTACAGTGCATGCCTTCTACAAGATCATTAATAAATATATTGAAGAGAATATGGCCCAATACTGACCCCTGAGGTACTCCACTAGTGACAGTGACCCAATCTGAGTGTGTCCGTTAATAGCCACCCTCTGTTTTCTATCACTCCGCCAGTTCCTTACCCACATACAGACATTTTCTCATAGTTAGTGATGAGCAAGCATGCTCAGCCAAACTGCTATTCGACTGAAACATCGCTATGCTCGGAAGATCCGAGTGCTCGGCCGAATAATTTGGGTGTTCGAATACAATTGAATACAATTCAAGTCAATGGGAGAACCCCAGGCACTCCTTCTTGGAAGAGAAGAAGGTGGCTGGTTTATTAAAAAAAGGTTAGAAATTGATGGAACCCCATCAAAAAGGTTTGGCAACGACAGTAAGAGGATAGTTGGATGCGTCTTAAACTCCAATTATGTACGACCTACAATAAATAACCACACAAAGGCTATATGCCAAAAGCCAGGTATGTACAAGCCATCCATCTATCCATGAGACAGATAATAGCCAGCATACCATATAATGGCAGCCTTGTACAATATGAGATATTCCAAAGCAGCTCTCATCTAACTGAGAACCAGTAAACCTCAAAGTTATTTTGCATCTGTTGGATGGCTTGAGAGGACCTGCACACCTAGATAAATATCATTAGGGTGACAAAAAGTTTGCGGATTGTCCTAACATAATATTCAATAACCTTTCTATACAGTTTTGTCATGTAAAAACTAATTTGCATAAACATGGGAAAGACATGCAAATGAGCAGAATCTGCCTTGTTTTTCAGCTGTCATAAGACTATGAAAACCAATAGATGGCGCTATTGAGTTATGAACAGCGCCCTCTATTGGTTTCACAGTCTTTTGACAAGAAAAATATTCTTGTCAGAAAACTATGAAATATATGAAATATGAAATATCGCAAATTCTAATACAGCCCCTGCCGCTTATCACTACTTTTTACCATTTATATAATTGAAAAACATTTTAGGGTTAGTTTTGCTCTTTTTGGCAATAACTCTCTGGTAGAGTTGAGCGAACACCTGGATGTTAGGGTTCGAGAAGTTCGGCCGAACTTCCCGGAAATGTTCGGGTTCGGGATCCGAACCCGACCCGAACTTCGTCCCGAACCCGAACCCCATTGAAGTCAATGGGGACCCGAACTTTTCGGCACGAAAAAGGCTGTAAAACAGCCCAGGAAAGAGCTAGAGGGCTGCAAAAGGCAGCAACATGTAGACAAATCCCCTGCAAACAAATGTGGATAGGGAAATGAATAAAAATAAAAATAAAATAAATAAAAATTAACCAATATCAATTGGAGAGAGGTCCCATAGCAGAGAATCTGGCTTCACGTCACCCACCACTGTAACAGTCCATTGTCAGATATTTAGTCCCAAGCAGAGGAGAGAGGTCCCGTAACAGAGAATCTGGCTTCATGTCAGCAGAGAATCAGTCTGCATGTCATAGCAGAGAATCAGGCTTCACGTCACCCACCACTGGAACAGTCCATTGTCATATATTTAGGCCCAATATATGGTTAAGGGGAGGTAGTTAATGTCTAATCTGCACAGTAGCGTGTGTGTGAAGTTATTGAGAATGACCCTATCTGCACCTTGAATCTTATATACCCTTTTAGGGATAAATTTAAAGTAGGCCTGATACAGCAGAAACCACTAATTTAGAGAATTGCTAAATTGGGAATTGTATTTCAACCCAGAACAAAAACTGTGCTTTGACGGACACTAAATAACTTGACCAGCTACAGCAATAATGACAGATTTGGATGAATATAAATTTGAGGCCTATTATTTAGGCGCTGGGTGACAGGTATACGTTTACGGACAGAATTAGACTGGGATATGCACAGTAGCGTGTGTGTGAAGTTATTGAGAATGACCCTATGTGCACCTTGAATCTTATATACCCTTTTAGGGATAGATTTAAAGTAGGTCTGATACAGCAGAAACCACTAAATTAGGAAATTGCAAAATTGGGAATTGTATTTCAACCCAGAACAAAAACTGTGGTTTGACGGACACTAAATAACTTGACCAGCTACAGCAATAATGACAGATTTGGATGAATATAAATTTGAGACCTATTATTTAGGCGCTGGGTGACAGGTATACGTTTACGGACAGAAATAGACTGGGATATGCACAGTAGCGTGTGTGTGAAGTTATTGAGAATGACCCTATCTGCACCTTGAATCTTATATACCCTTTTAGGGATAAATTTAAAGTAGGCCTGATACAGCAGAAACCACTAATTTAGAGAATTGCTAAATTGGGAATTGTATTTCAACCCAGAACAAAAACTGTGCTTTGACGGACACTAAATAACTTGACCAGCTACAGCAATAATGACAGATTTGGATGAATATAAATTTGAGGCCTATTATTTAGGCGCTGGGTGACAGGTATACGTTTACGGACAGAATTAGACTGGCATATGCACAGTAGCGTGTGTGTGAAGTTATTGAGAATGACCCTATCTGCACCTTGAATCTTATATACCCTTTTAGGGATAAATTTAAAGTAGGCCTGATACAGCAGAAACCACTAATTTAGAGAATTGATAAATTGGGAATTGTATTTCAACCCAGAACAAAAACTGTGCTTTGATGGACACTAAATAACTTGCCCAGCTACAGCAATAACCACAGATTTAGCTGACTATAAATTTGAGGCCTATTATTTAGGCGCTGGGTGACAGGTATACGTTTACAGACAGAATTCGACTAGGATATGCACAGTAGCGTGTGTGTGAAGTTATTGAGAATGACCCTATGTGCACCTTGAATCTTATATACCCTTTTAGGGATAGATTTAAAGTAGGTCTGATACAGCAGAAACCACTAAATTAGGAAATTGCTAAATTGGGAATTGTATTTCAACCCAGAACAAAAACTGTGGTTTGACGGACACTAAATAACTTGACCAGCTACAGCAATAATGACAGATTTGGATGAATATAAATTTGAGACCTATTATTTAGGCGCTGGGTGACAGGTATACGTTTACGGACAGAATTAGACTGGGATATGCACAGTAGCGTGTGTGTGAAGTTATTGAGAATGACCCTATCTGCACCTTGAATCTTATATACCCTTTTAGGGTTAAATTTAAAGTAGGCCTGATACATCAGAAACCACTAATTTAGAGAATTGCTAAATTGGGAATTATATTTCAACCTAGAACAAAAACTGTGCTTTGATGGACACTAAATAACTTGCCCAGCTACAGCAGTAACGACAGATTTAGCTGACTATAAATTTGAGGCCTATTATTTAGGCGCTGGGTGACAGGTATATGTTTACAGACAGAATTAGACTTGGATATGGCCAAAAAATAACCACACTATTGATGGTTAAATGCACTTGGTGTGACAGCTTCACCCTGATGTAGGATATAGCCAAAAAACAACCACACTATTGAGGGTTAAATGCACTTGGTGACAGGCTCAGCTTGCCCCTGATGTAGTATATGGCCAAAAAATAACCACACTATTGATGGTTAAATGCACTTGGTGTGACAGATTCACCCTGATGTAGGATATAGCCAAAAAACAACCACACTATTGAGGGTTAAATGCACTTGGTGACAGCTTTCCCCCTGATGTAGTATATGGCCAAAAAATAACCACACTATTGATGGTTAAATGCACTTGGTGTGGCAGCTTCACCCTGATGTAGGATATAGCCAAAAAACAACCACACCATTGAGGGTTAAATGCACTTGGTGACAGCTTGCCCCTGATGTAGTATATGGCCAAAAAATTACCACACTATTGATGGTTAAATGCACTTGGTGTGACAGCTTCACCCTGATGTAGGATATAGCCAAAAAATAACCACACTATTGAGGGTTAAATGTACTAGGTGGCAGCTTGTGCTGGCGCACCACAAGACACAAAATGGACACCGATCACCCCAGAAAAAAGTGAATGAAAAACGCTCTGGGCAGCCTAAAAACAGTGAGCAATTGAATAGCAGCAGTTCAATCATCCACAGCTGCAGATCGATCACTGAATGAAGTCTTTTGGAGGAGTTAATCACTGCCTATTCTCGCCCTAACGTCGCAGCTGCAACCTCTCCCTACACTGATCAGAGCAGAGTGACCTGCGGCGCTACGTGACTCCAGCTTAAATAGAGGCTGGGTCACATGCTGCACTGGCCAATCACAGCCATGCCAATAGTAGGCATGGCTGTGACGGCCTCTTGGGGCAAGTAGTATGACGTTTGTTGATTGGCTGCTTTGCAGCCTTTCAAAAAGTGCCAAGAAAGCGACGAACACCGAACCCGGACTTTTACGAAAATGTTCGGGTCCGTGTCACGGACACCCCAAAATTCGGTACGAACCCGAACTATACAGTTCGGGTTCGCTCATCCCTACTCTCTGGGTCTCTAGTTTGGCAGTTTTTTTTTTTTTTACATATACTATTTTTTTTTCCTTTTCCTTTTTTTTCAGTGCTTCCTCACTACCCTCATGTTTTAGTGATTTAAATGCTTTATTTTTGTCATTTATTGCTTTCTTTACTGTTCTTTTTATCCACATTGTATTTTTCTTGTTCCTTAACCTTTTGTTCCCATAAGGTACAGTCAGGTCCATAAATATTGGGACATCAATACAATTGTAACATTTTTGGCTCTAAACACCACCACAATGGATTTGAAATTAAACAAACAAGATGTGCTTTAACTGCAGACTGTCCGCTTTAATTTGAGGATATTTACATCCAAATCAGGCGAATGGTGTAGGAATTACAACAGTTTGCATATGTGGCTCCCACTTGTTAAGGAACCAAAAGTAATGGGACAATTGGCTTCTCAGCTGTTCCATGGCCAGGTGTGTGTTATTCCCTCATTATCCCAATTACAATGAGCAGATAAAAGGTCCAGAGTTCATTTCAAGTTTGCTATTTGCATTTGGAATCTGTTGCTGTCAACTCTTAAAATGAGATCCAAAGAGCTGTCACTATCAGTGAAGCAAGCCATCATTAGTCTGAAAAAAACAAAACAAACATCAGAGAGATAGAAAAAACATTAAACGTGGCCAAAACAACTGTTTGGAACATTCTTAAAAAGAAGGAACGCACCGGTGAACTCTGCAACACCAAAAGACCCGGACGACCACAGAAAACAAATGTGGTGGTTGACCAAAGAATTCTTTCCCTGGTGAAGAAAACTCCATTCACAACAGTTGGCCAGATAAAGAACACTCTCCAGGTCGTAGGTGTATGTGTGTCAAAGTCAACAATCAAGAGAAGACTTCACCAGAGTGAATACAGAGGGTTCACCACAAGATGTAAACCATTGGTGAGCCTCAAAAACAGGAAGGCCAGATTAGAGTTTGCCAAACAACATCTAAAAAAAGCCTTCACAGTTCTGGAACAACATCCTATGGACAGATGAGACCAAGATCAACTTGTACCAGAGTGATGGGAAGAGAAGATTATGGAGAAGGAAAGGAACTGCTCATGATCCTAAGCATACCACTTTATCAGTGAAGCATGGTGGTGGTAGTGTCATGGCGTGGACATGTATGGCTGCCAATGGAACTGGTTCTCTTGTATTTATTGATGATGTGACTGCTGACAAAAGCAGCAGGATGAATTCTGAAGTGTTTTGGGCAATATTATCTGCTCATATTCAGCCAATTGCTTCAGAACTCATTGGACGGCGCTTCACAGTGCAGATGGACAATGACCCAAAGCATACTGCAAAAGCAACCAAAGAGTTTTTTAAGGGAAAGAAGTGGAATGTTATGCAATGGCCAAGTCAATCACCTGACCTGAATCCAACTGACCATGCATTTAACTTGCTGAAGACAAAACTGAAGGGAAAATGCCCCAAGAACAAGCAGGAACTGACAGTTGCAGTAGAGGCCTGGCAGCGCATCACCACAGATGAAACCCAGCGTCTGGTAATGTCTATGCGTTCCAGACTTCATGCTGTAATTGACTGCAAAGGATTTGCAACCAAGTATTAAAAAGAGAAAGTTTGATTTATGATTAGTATTCTGCCCCATTACTTTTGGTCCCTTAACAAGTGGGAGGCACATATGCAACCTTTTGTAATTCCTACACCGTTCACCTGATTTGGATGTATATACTCTCAAATTAAAGCTGACAGTCTGCAGTTAAAGCACATCTTATTTGTTTCATTTGTTTCTTATTAACCTCCATAATCTCCCACTGCCTTTCTTGTGTGGCTCATGGTAAAGGTAGTATTTCTGAAAATACTTCCTTTGAGGACCTTGCCCTAAGCTTTTGACCTAAATCCCTAAAATCATTTTTAAGGACGCTCCACCTACCTCTAACTTTGTCATTGGTCCCGATATAGACCATGACCGCTGGATCTTCTCCAGCCCACTGAAAACCATTTTAAAACTTGGATCTGAACTCGTCTTTGATTCCTATTGATACCTCGGAACCAAAACTAAGTTCGGATCCAAGGTTTAAAATGGTTTTCCAGTTTAAAAATACTGAAGTTAGTCACCGAAGTCTTGCGGGACTCTGGGAATAACTGACTTCGCCTCATCGGAGGCCTTACATTTTAATGCTGTACGGAGATGGATTACCGTACAACATTATTATGAAGTTTTGAGCAAACCGACTTCGGATCTAGGATCCAAAGCTCATTTCGCTCATCCCTACTTATAACCTATCCACAGGTAGTATTTTGGAAAATACTACCATTGATATCCTTGCCCTAAGCTTTTGACCTTAATCTCTAAAATAATTTTTAAGGACACTCCACTTATCTCTCACTTTGTCATTGGTTCCGATATGGCCATTAGGCGGTCACTGGATAAAAATGTTACCGTAGGTCACTGGAATACAGGCCCCAAAAATTAGGCATTCACCTGACAGAAAATAACTTGTGATGATGTTGCTGGAGGTACATTAGGCAGTCACTGGATAAAAATGTTACTGTAGGCCAGTACAGGCTCCAAAAATTAGGCATTCACCTAACAGAAAAGAACTTGTGATTATGTGGCTGGAGGTACATTAGGCGGTCGCTGGATTCAAATTTTACTGTAGGCCACTGAAGTACAGGCCCCAAAAATTAGGCATTCACAGAAAAGGCCTCTTATGCCTCTGTATATACATACGACAAGGACCATTCATTGTTCTGGGTTTTGGCAGATATGCGTGGGCTGGCATGAGGAAATTCAATTACACGTGGTCGTCACAGGTGTTTAATTCCTCCGAGATCCATGCTTCATTCATTTTTAGAAATGTGAGGTAGTCCACACTGTCGTGAGCTAGGAGAGTATGCTTATCGGTGACAATTCCCCCTGCTGTGCTGAACGTCTTTTCGGACAGGACACTCGACGAGGGGCAAGCCAAGAGTTCCATGGCAAATTGTGCCAGCTCTGGCCAAAGGTCAAACCTGCACACCCAGTAGTACAGGGGTTCCTCACTTCTCATAGCGTCCACATCGGCAGTTAACCCGATGTAGTCAGACACCTGTCGGTCTAGGAGTTCCCTGAGGCTGGATCCGAAAGGGATCTGTCGATGGGTTGCCTGCAAGAATGATCTCATATCCGAAGTGACCAACACATCTTCAAACTAAGCTCATTTTTTGCAGGCGCGGTAGGATTGGTACCTGCAACTGTTTCGCTGGGGGTGGAAAGTCCTCTGCCAGCCCCCACAACAGCAGAATGCAGCATCTCTCGCAGCAAGGCCTGTAAATGCTGCATTCTGCCAGCCCTCTGTGATGCTGGTAACATGTCTGCCATTTTCTGTTTGTACCGGGGGTCTAAGTACTTTGCCACCCAGTACTTTTTCTTGCTCTTTATGCTTTTTATACGGGGTGCCTCTTCAAACACTGGAGCATGAAGGCCCCTATTTGCACTAAACTGGAAGCAGCGGAGCGCCCTGGCTCCTGCTCATCACCAGGAAAATGTTGTCCTCGGTCTCCTCCCCCCATCCACACACAACACCATGGATCCCTGAAAAGTCCCGCTCAAACACTGCTCTTCTTATTCCTCCTCCTCCTCCTCCCCCCAGCCCCCATCCTCCATCCTCCTCTGACTCCTCTTCAGACTCCTGGTGACTTGTCTCAGATGGAGTAGCCCCCCTGGGAATTCTTTTAGCATTGCAACTTCCTCATCTTCCAGGTCCTGCTCCTCGACGGCTTGATCAATGACACAACACAATGCATGCTCCAGAAAGAACGCGTAAGGTACGATGTCACTGATGGTGCCCTGGCTGCGACTGACCAGTTTGGTGATCTCATCAAATGGCCACAGAAGTCTGCATGCGTCGTGCATGAGCAGCCACTGGCGCAGTGAAAAGAAACCAAGCTCCCCAGAACCTGTCCTGCTGCAGAGTTTGTACAGGGTGTCGTTAATGGCAAGTTGCTGCTGGAACAGCCTATTAAGCATATACAAGGTGGAGTTCCAGCACATCAGGCTGTCACAAATCAGACGTCTGACGAGCAGGTGGCATTGCCGCTTAATGTCAGAAAGGAGAGCCATGGCCATATAAGATGTTCTAAAATGGCCAGAGATTTTCCTGGCTTGCCTCAAGACATCCTGGATCCCGGGCTGCAGAACTAAGTTCAGGATGTGTGCCATGCACGGCACGTGTGTAATTTTGCCCTGGGCTGCAATACTAAGCACATCAGCTATACAATGTATGGCACTGTGCTTAGTATGCTGTTGGAAAGCCACCAAAGTGGCGACGTATGACATGAGATTTTGTTCAGTGTCTTCAATCCGGATAGCTATGGCAGCCTCTACACGAGCAAATGGATAAGGTGAGTAATTTTTAGTTTTTGTTTTCCCTGATTAACCCCTTAAAGGCCAAAATTGTAACCTCAGATGTCGCGATAAGCAAAGAACATGGAATATAAGGGGTTCAATGGCGGGGAGATGGCACAATCGCCGTTCTCCACCATTGCACCTGTTACATACAAACGAATGTGGTTCGTGACAATGTAATCTGTCATTAATCAAATTTCTTTGTAAAATTCGGAGATGAATCAAATTTTTCTCTAGTCATGATTATAGAACTCCCAGAAAATCCCTTTAATATAGAGCATTACATGTCTATATGTCAAATATACATTCCATCATGACCTTAGTCAGTGTAGAATATTCTTTATCAATGTCAATTGCTTCATGAGAAGTGGCAGCTGAAAGCCAACAAAATGTCTAATACCCCCCCAAAAAATCAGTTTTTTTATTTATCAAGAGTGATATGGAAACTTGCTATGGGCTTTTCAACACCCTAATGAAAGCCGATTGGCTGCTAACTGACAGCAGCACATTTTAGTTATCAGATGCCAATGTTGTGATTAGACACCATATGTTACAAGAATTTCCCTGCTTATCTATAAGTTAGAGTGAATGCTTTCTTTCAATATTGGCTTCACTATATATATATATATATATATATATATATATACACACATACTGTAGATATATGTGCACTGCTAGCATGGATGATCTGCGTCACTTTGTAATGAGTGTCAGCGTGTTTTTTTCATTATCACAGCTTGAGCTGCAACATTATTTTTTAGCACTTAGACTTCATAGGGAAAATTACTTCTAATTTCACTCATGATTTTCCATCTGGCCATCCTTTGCAGTAACCCCTATTTAAATATATTGTCACATTTGCAGAGTTCAACTTTATTCTCTTTTCTTACTTAGCAATAATGTAAATGTTTCAAACTAAAAAATAGTATCTGATAATTTAATAGGCCCATAGGCTTTCACTCTTTAGCCAGATGTAGATATAGGGATGTAGGTCAGCTAGAAATGTTGTGTCTAATCTGTGTTTTCAAGCCCTTTTCTACCAATTGCATGGCTTCTGAAATGCTTATTTTCTCTCTGCAAGCCTGCTGCGTGAATGAAGTTATTGCTGTATATAGCACTCTTCCCTTTTCCTCTCCCACTCATGCAGAGAGAAACTACCGCTACGCTCCCCCCTACCCGATTGATTGTTTCATAAATACCCTTTCATTAATTATTAAGATTTGATATTTTAATCCAATAGAATAAAGACAAGTAATGAAAAGAAATTCAATGTTCTTGCAAATAATGTCCATTTCTTGTAAAATAATCCTATATTGTGAACTGCAAAATATTAGGCAAAGGTAGACAATCATTTAAAATAAGTTACCTTTACTAACGAGAATTGTATACCGTAAATCTTGCTTACTGATCTACTGCTAGATTGCCAATATCCGGCCTTGACGTACAATGAAACCTTGAGAAGAGCAACCTAAATTTCATTAAAAAATAGTCTTCTAGAATGGGTAAATTAGCCGTAGATTGTATAGTGGATGTGCTTGTTATTGTAGCCCAGGCCAATTAATTTCAAAAAGGACAAACCTGTACATTGACCAATGAATATGGTGTTACTGGCCTAGGAAAAGATCTGAGCGCTCAGCAAAATGCTGTAGCCTCTTTAAATAGCTGATCAGCAAAAAACCTACACAGTTCTAACATTGATGACCTATCCTGAAGACATGTTATCAATATTTTAATCCTGGAAACCACTTTTTTGCTTATGACACAAACATTAGAGTAAACCAACCAAGATAGATGACATGAATGATCTATGGCACGTGACCACTATTGTCACAAACAAAGGAGAAGCTGTGACTTCTTGGAATTATTGAAAACTGCTATCAGTAAGTTTATTAAAAAGGGGTTTACGGCTTGTGCTACAATTAGTGTTGAGTGAATCGAAGTTAAGTGGAATTCGATCCAAACTTCAGGAAAAATTTAATTTGCCACAAATCCGAATTTCCTCGTGCTTTGTGGTAACAAATCGGACTTTTTAAACAATTAACAAAGGGGACAAAGTGAAAGTAAGAAGCCTGTGAATAAGGGATGACACATAATGCCATGTACCCAACCAATCAGCAGATAGCAAGCCCCCTGTGATGCCACAGTCCTACAAAAAGCCTCACATTGCCTGGTCTCTGCCATTTTACAGTAAACTGAGCATGGGGAGATACATGACAAGTGCTAGGGTAAGTGTTTTATGAAGCTTTTAATAGTACTATCTGGGATAGGGACAGTGTAGGGAGTTCGTAAGGTGAGTTTTCACACAATGTAGGAAGAGCAAAGGGAGAACACAGGGAGAGCATAGGCACACTGTGCAGGCTCTGTAAGCTGAAGGGATCCAGTGCATTGAACAAAGCCCACCTTGTGTAATAGATGAGCAATTCTATTACTCCTGCATTCTCATACTGGGGTAAATAATCGATGTAATATAACTGTTACTCGGATGTCTACCTTGTTTTATAGATAAACAATTCTATTACTCCTGCATTCTAATATTGGGGTGAATAACCTGTGTAATATAACTCTTAGTAGCGTGCCCACCTCGTGTAACAGATAAGCTATTCTACTATACCTTCATTTTCATATTGGGATGAATAACCTATGTCACATAACTTTTATTGGGGTGCCTACCTACAAAATAAGCAATTCAATTAGGCCTTGATTCTCATATTGGGGTGAATAACTATGTAATATAACTGTTAGTGGGGTGCCCATCTGATTTCATAATAATCAATCCCATTAGGCCTTGATTGTCATATTGGGGGGAATATCCTGTGCATTATAACTGTTATTGGGGTGGCCATCTGATTTCATAAATAAACAATTCCATTAGGCCTTGATTCTCATATTGGGATGAATAAGCTGTCTGATATATCTGCTATTGGTTTGTCCACAAGGACATTGAATAACTTATTTTACATCTACAGTTACTGTTACTGTACAGTATGTCCAAAAATACATGCCAGGGCCCTACAAAGGAACGGGCAGTGACAAAAATGTTGTTGGAGCCAGCAGAAGTAGCAGCAGAAGAAGGGCTGGTGGTAGCAGCAGATGCAGCAACAGGCTAGAGCTGCCAGTGTCATCTGGCGGTCATGTTTTTACGACCCATCCTGATGTCCTTGAATGGTTGAGTCTTTAACATCATCTCAACTGACAGCAGACACCCACATGCTCCTGGTTGACACCACACTTAGTTGGCATCGCCTAGGAAGAAGCTCTGTGCACTCACATGTCCTGAACCTGCCTCTTTCCTTGGTCACTCATTCTGCCAGGCAAGTGATATATGCTGTCAGCAGCTACTGCCCAGCCCAGATTTGGAGAAGAGGTTCGCTGCTTCCTCTTGTAGGTGTGCAAGTAGTGACGATGAGATGGGAGAAGTTGTTGCGAGTGGTCAGGGACGCAGCCATGAGACTGGTGAGGGTGAGATAAGTGATGGGCAGACAATAGAGGATGATTGCACATGTGAGCAGGGTGAAGCGGGAGCTTCATCATCCGGGGTGAAGATGGCAGTTTGCCCGTGAGACATCGGCAGGGTGGCAGCATTCTGAGCTAGCAGGATGCAAGCATGGCCGTGAGCCAGTAGGGTGGCAGCAGTGTGAGATCTGGAGTCAAACGTGCCCGAGGTAGACCGCCTACTATTCAGGAGCCTACCTGTCTGGAAACAACTAATGGTGCATGGCTTCATAAAGGCAGAAGCAGGCAGTCATCATGCAGTGGTGGGGGTAAAATGCAATTGTCGCCGGTGTGGGAACCGGAATGAGGACGTCAGCGTGGCTGCATATAGGATCTTCCACAGCAGTCAGGGCTGTGTTTCCTTCCCATCATCTACTGGTCCTGATACTCCTCCTCCTACTCCTTGTCACGTGTTTCTTGAGCAGGACCAGATCCATCAGCAGCAAGTTCTGAGTCTCTAATAAGCACTTTTCTTCACCCGCCTACTGAGGAAAACACCCACAGCAGCAGGACATGGAGCAGAACCTGAACCAGCAGGTGGTGGCATACTTGGACTGCACACTGCCACCCCAGATCCAATACTTCCTGGACTACTGGGCAGCTAAACTTGATTTGTGGCTACAACTGGGCATGTTTGCCCTGGACAAGCCACCCTATGCTGTTTTCATCCTCCCGACTATGTGACTGGGCCACTATGTTGACTCCTCATGCTGTTGTCACTCTAACCACTCTGTGACTGGGCCATTGTGTTGACTCCAGATGCTGTTGCCACCATCCCCACTATGTGACTGGGCCCTTGTTGAGTCCTCATGCCATTGCTAAACTAATCACTCTGTGACTGGGCCACTGTGTTGTCTCTGTTGCCACGCTAATCACTCTTTGACTGGGCCACTGTATTGACACCTCATGTTGTTGCCACCCTCCCCACTATGTGACTGGGCCACTGTGTTGACTCCTCATGCTGTTGCCATGCTAAAAACTCTGTGACTGAGCCACTGTGTTGACTCTGTTGCCATGCTAATCACTCTTTGACTGGGCCACTGTGTTGACTCCTCATGTTGTTGCCACACTCACCACTCTTTGACTAGGCTACTATGTTGAATCCTCATGCAGTTTCCATCCCCCCACTCTGAAATGGTCCCAGTAGTGTCTCTGTCTGGCCTTGTTGACATCACCATTTATTTTACCCTTCTGATATGTCAGAAGAAAAGAAAAATGAAAAACACAATGGATCCTGTCTTTGGCGCATTCATAAGGCTTCTATCACACAGTCAGTAATCAGCTTCAGGATTTGATCAGGATTTGGAAGCCAAAAGCAGGAGTGGGTCGAAAACACAGAAGACATGCAAATATTCCCAGGTATCATATCTGTTTTGGACCCACTCCTGTTTTTGGCCTTACCAATACTGATCAATTTCTCACTAAATACTGACCGTGTGAAGACGGATGCTCATAAGACAAAATACTTTTTTTGGGGGGTTGTTCTTCTAATGGATCAGAAGGAGGCAAAAATAAACAGTGACATCAACACAAACTTACTGCTGACACCCTCTTCGCTCTATATATATATTAATAAAACTTTGTGGCACTCTGCCGTCTGCTTGCTATGATGCAAAAGAATAGGTATTTTTTGGATAGTGTAGCTGTATGATACATGTGATGTTTCGGCCACACTCTGGCCTTCATCAAACTGGTGTCGCTTGGTAGATGAATGTCCTGGGAAATAGGCTTGCAGGAAAGGGTGCAACAGCACTGAGGGAAAAGGCGCCTTTTCCCTCAGTGCTGTTGCACTCTTTCCTGGAGTATTTATCGTTACCCTCTCCACTCTGTCATGGGGCCACTACTTATATCAGCATGTAATAGAATAGGTTCTCTAGCAATCTATGTGAAATTAGCAGACCGTGTAAAAAGGAGAGCGCTCTTTCACTCTATAGTACAATCTTAGGTCACTGCATGGTTAAGTACATTATACCTCATGCTAACATTGAACTGTAAGGGCCTTATAATAACATCAGCTATTTGGTCATTTTTTGACTAGTAACTGACCAAATAAGTGAAGTGTGAACTGAGTCTAAGGACTCATGCACACAGCCGTTGCCCGGCCATTCCATGCATTGGGGACTGAAATTTGTGGTCCCGAATGCATCGGCACCATCTATGCGGCTGCTAAAGACAGATCTGGACTCATTAATAGAACATGTTCTATTTTTTTTGTGGTTTGGAGGCATGGAGAGAAACCTCGCGGATGCACTCCGTAGTGCTTCCACAGGGTTAAGTAGCTACGTATCGCACTGAACTTCACCTTCCGGATTGTGGACTCATTCTAATGAATGGGTCTGTAGCCGTGATGCGCTGCACAAACGGCAGAGGCCCTTATATTGTGGACCCACTGTTTGTGGGCCGCAATATTTGCATGGCCGGGCAACGGCCGTGTGCATGAGACTTAAGAGTGACGCCTGTCACCTGCCTGTCATACTGATGCACAGTAAATGTTTCACTATCACAACTGACTAGCTATGCATTTTTTTGCCATGCACAGTGATGTACACCAAGATACCCTCTCCCTGCAGGCCGTGAAATATCTGATTTATAATGCGCTTTGTGACAAATTAATTCGGATGAAATCAAATTTTCTGAAAAATCTGGTCTAAGCCTCTGAATCTAATTTTTTAAAACTTTAGTCATCTTTAGCTATAATATATGGCTTGTGCAACAAAAATAGATAACATCTTCTGATTCTATAATGAACGGACATATGTGAACATGTATGGAGATGTTTGGAAATTTCTGTACAGTACTTTAAATTAAAACATGTATTAAGAATAAATCAATTTGTGTGTGTCTAAGATACAATGGCTTTAATGTTGCTTAAGTGAGGAATTGGACTTCAAATCCAGCTAACATTTTCTAAAAACTAGGATACATTCCAAAAGGGTTTTAACTAAGAGCAAAATGGTAACTTAACAAAAAGGGCTACATTTATGGTTGATCTTCTTGCCAGACTACTTAGTGATCATCTGTTGTGTACTGTTGAGATGAAAGCCAGCTATTCATCTCTGAGCCTGTGAGATTACACTTAAGGCATTACTGAGTGTCGTTCAGACCATTCCTATAGCGTTACTAAATGCTTGGTTTAAACAGAGTTGGCCCTGCATGACTACCACATTGTGTCCAGTTAAAGGCATATTTGTTTAATCAATGCTCTATTTTAATTCTTTATGTAAGATATTAAAGGGCTTTTCCAGGTTGAGGACCGATCTTGGCAATATGCTGCTCTTTATTTCTAGCCTACATATGAGTGAAGCATATGAGCATTTCCTTGCTACGATGCTCCCCCTTGTCACTCTGCAATCACGCAGTGCATGGATATGTTTTCATTGTGCCGGTGACGTACCAGGTTTCTCATCACTATGATAAGCCCAGACTTCTGCCCAGCACTGAGCCCGGTGACATCACCATCCCAGACAGATGTTCTCTAGCGCTGCCAGATGCTATTTTACATAGTACCTGCCTCCAAAACAGCCATCTGCAGCACTAAAGAACACCCATCTGTGACAGTGACATCACTGGGCTCAGTCTTGGCCTACCATAGTAAGGAGGAGCCCGGAACATTGCCTTCACAATGAAAACTAATTCTTCAGCATGACAAGGCAGAGCATAGGAACATGGAAATAGTCAAATGCTCCAGTCATATGTCGACTACAAATAAAGAGCAGCATATTACCAAGATCGGCCCTGAAATGGGAAAAACCCTTTAAGGGGATATTTACTGAGGTATTCTGTAAAAAAATGTAAAATGCCTTTTATTTTTTAACAAGTCTTTATGTCATATTCGCAATAATACAATTTTCCAACCTAGAATTTAGGATCTTAGTTGAATGTTGACCTAGGGACAGCTGCCTATTACCTGCCTCTCCATTAGAGATGATCTAATCAATTTGCACCAATCTATTTTTTTTTCATAAATCAGTGTGCTTGATCAGAGAAGGGCTGGCGCCACTGCTCGGGAGACTCCTCTCCTGCCTCTTGATTGAAAGGTCCAGATTTCTTGACCCTGTCAAACCCATAATTCCTCCTGACATCTGTTTTACTTGCATTCCCGATGTGATTCCAATTCTGGAGCATCTATTCCTATTACTTTATGTTATGCCATTCCTTTACTACTCCTGCTAGGGTGTGTAATGACCGTGACAACCAACCAGGTTGACTTTGGGCTAAGCCTGAGCGCCGTTCTGGCAGATCTTTTCTATACATCCTTTAACCCCTATACAGGAATCTGGACTTAGCTTGTCCCTGTGTGGTTGACAGCTGACCCGTGGGGGCCATAGAGACAGGTGTAAGGCACCAAGTGATCAGACAAAACAAGTAGTCAGAAGCAGGCTGAGGTGGAGCAGAGGAGCGAAGTGGTAATGGAAGCAATAATAAAAAGGAATAAAAAGAAAAATTAAAATATTTGCATTGCTAAAAAATATATTCATTAATTTAATCTATTACTCTATTGATAAAAGTACACAAATATAAGACATCATAACAACTTAAAAACAACAGATTTTGTTAAAAAGAAGCATATTTAATGAATCATCTTTTAAAATCAGTTGCTCAATTAATTGTTTTGTTGAATGCTACCATATGAATTTTAGTAGTTTAGCAGTCTGGCATCAGTTTTACCATCTTAAATTAGGGTCTTTCTTAATTAATTTATTTTCTAATTAATTCATAAAAATGAATCCAAACAAGGTACAGGACAAATGCTAGGAAAATACACTGAAGACAGTATAATTATATATATATATATATATATATATATAATATCACCATCGTTGCACACATTCGTAAGCACAGTAGTAGTTA
This sequence comes from Bufo gargarizans, assembly GCF_014858855.1. Lineage (NCBI taxonomy): Eukaryota > Metazoa > Chordata > Amphibia > Anura > Bufonidae > Bufo > Bufo gargarizans. Next base: position 266,079,097 of record NC_058082.1, on the reverse strand, counting down.
CTTCTAGTAGTGGCAACATGTTAGGCAAAACATTAGCCTCAGGTGCATTTTTGGGCCACCATACTCCCTGCGTAATTGTTGCAGGTGGCGTACATAGTTGATTCGTGTCCACACCACACTGACTGAAAGCACTGGTCCATGAGCGCTATAGTGGACAGGTGGGTTGTTCGAGTGGCAGTTATTCGTTATGTTGTGGGCAGATGTTTATCAACAATGTGCGTTACATTTTAGGTAGGGTTCACCCTTCCGTTTAGCATTTTAGAGAGCTTTAATAAAGATTGTTTTTAGCCGTTTTGTTAGAATGTCCCTTCAGTCAGTGATGATTTGTATTCTATAGTGGGACATAAACCACATACATATTTGTTCAGTGAAATTACATTACACATGTGAATGAAAAAAAAACATTGCTAAGGTTTTTAGCCAGAGAACATCTTTGACTTACTAGCATTGAGCTCTGTGGCTCAATTGTCTTTGCCTTCAATACAGAAAGTTGTGTTTTCAAAACCAGGCAGAGACAATTTGAAAATGGAGACTGAATAAAAGTTAATCACACAAGGGTATCCCCAAATATACTTGGGGACATCCTCACTCCTTAAAGGGATTCTGTCACCTCCCCTAAACCAAAATCGGATTTTAAAGCAGTCATGCAGCACAGCTTACCTTGAATCGGCTGTGCTCTTCTATCTTGTAATCCGTCTAGTAGTTTATGAGAAAAACGACTTTTATGATTATGTAAATTATCCCTGAAGGTGCCCAGAGGGGCGTTTTGTTCCCCTTAGTGTGCCCAGTACACACTAACTCTCGCGCAGGCGCAGTACCCACTGAGGGCTGCGCCCGTGCGATCTGCAGGAGACTGAGGGCAGGAGCTTCATCGTCATCACTGGGCATGCGCATGCGCCGAGCCCAGTGACGACGATGAAGCTCCTGCCCTCAGTCTCCTGCAGATCGCACTGGCGCAGCCCTCAGTGGGTACTGCGCCTGCGCGAGAGTTCGTTCGGCCGTGAGGGAGGGGGAGGAGAAGGATGAGAGTCTGTGGGCGGTTAGGCATTCTGAAGGAAGGCGGGCTGGGCACTGTAAGAGGGGCGTTACTGGGCACACTAAGGGGAACAAAATGTCCCTCTGGGCACCTTCAGGGCTAATTTGCATAATCATAAAAGTCGTTTTTCTCATAAACTACTGGACGGATTACAAGATAGAAGAGCACAGCCTAATCAAGGTAAGCTGTGCTGCATGACTGCTGTAAAATCCGATTTTGGGTTAGGGGAGGTGACAGAATCCCTTTAATTTTCATAGCACATATATATAGTCAGCAGTGCAGGGATTCTTACATGCAGAAAATATTGTCTTCTATTACAGAACAAACCAGGATAAACAGGGATCCTGCATAGGGCAACACAATTCAGTAGTAGCAGTGAAATAAGCACATGGGAGGGATTTGGCGGTATTTGCTTCTCCATAAGAGATCATTCACTACGCCTGTTCACACATGAGGCTGGAGAGTCATTTTGGTCTCCATTTTATATTACAAACAACAGGAAAAAATTGTTTTATTTAATAAAAGGTGCACAACTCAAAATATGATCAAACCATTGGTGTAAAATAACACCCCATGTTAAGCCATTCTCCTAAACCAGTGATGCCCAACCTACGGCCAGCGGGCCAAATCCGGCCCGTGAAGCTGTGTCATGCGGCCCGTGCAGTGGCGTCGGCATCATGCAGCAAACTATGAGTGAGCGCTCATCTCGGCCAGCCATTGCCATTCAGTGAATCATTAACTGAATGGCTCAGGCGGGATGAGCGCAGCCAGCAGTGACAGACAGAGGAGGGGAGGTCACATGGGCAGGGCCGCAGCAGGGGGATCAGCCTATGAAGTAGCGTGCATGCTCTGAGTCAGGGAGTGTGCAAAAACCTATCTCACTCACTTCTGTGCTCGCCACCGGCTGCAGCTCACTCTCCTTCAGGTAGGAAAAAATGTTCCATCTTTGCAGGCGCTCACTCGATCCAGTGCTCTTGTCTAGTCCTCCTGAAAACCGCTGTGTGCCTTGTAGTGAATTGAAGTGACCACCAGTGTTTGTGTGTGTCACAAACAGTGTGTGTGCAAATATACACTGCAGCTGAGCCTGCTGCTTCAGTAAAAAAAAAAAAAAAAAGCACCCACTCTATGTGTCAGGGCATATTACTGTGAAGGGGGCACAGAGGGCATTACTACTACAAAGGGACACAGAGGGCATTATTACTATTAGGGGGCACAATGGGCATTACTACTATGGAGGAGGCATAATGGGCATTTTTACTGTGAAGGGGGCACAGAGGACATTGTTACTGTGAAGGGGGCACAGAGGGCATTACTACTACAAAATGCCCAGATGTGCCCCCTTCACAGTGGTAATACCTAGATGTGCCCCCTTTCACAGTGGTAATGCCCAGATGTGCTCCCTTCACAGTGGCAATGCTTAGATGTTTCCACTTCACAATGGTAATGCCCAGATGTGCCCCTTTCCCAGTGGTAATGCCCAGATGTGCCCCCTTCACAGTGGTAATGCTTAGATGTTCCCACTTCACAGTGGTAATGCCCAGATGTTCCCCCTTCACAGTGGTAATGCCCAGATGTGCCCCCTTTCACAGTGGTAATGCCCAGATGTGCCCCCTTTCACAGTGGTAATGCCCAGATGTGCCCCCTATCACAGTGGTAATGCCCAGATGTGCCCCTTTCACAGTGGCAATGCCCAGATGTGCCCCCTTTACTGTGGTAATGCCCAGATGTGCCCCCTTCACAGAGGCAATAAACAGATGTGCCCCCTTCACAGGGATAATGCCTAGATGTGCCCCCTTCACACATAAAATGCCCAGATATTTGCCCCTTTACAGTAGTAATGCTCATATGTGCACCCTCACAGTGTTTGCATTTCTTTCTGGAAAAGCTACCTGATTCTGGCCCGTAAAATTTATACCATGTCTAGTGCGGCCCTCATATGAAAAATGGTTGGGCGCCACTGTCCTAAACCATATCCGCTTTTCACTTTTTTGTTGGTAAAGGTGGCAACCCTATATGTAACAAGTGATGTTCATCGGTTGATTTTAGATTGAAGACTCACAAAACAGACTATGTTGTTACTGGACAGAAGCATCTCGAAGTGAAAAGAGGTAAGTGAAATTAAACGTTATCTATTAGATTAATCCAATTGATAAAAGACAATCTAAAATAAAAATAAAAATGGTGGTGTCTTTTGGAGGACAGTGTTGCCCTCATTACACACAATAACCACACCCATGTGTTTGCCAGATAGTGCCTGGGACAAAAATTTGCCTGGATTCCTCTTAAAAATTTGGGACTGTTGCAACTATGCAATAGGAGTAAATCATACTTATAGAAAACATGTAGTATCTCAATAGTCTAGTGTGCAAGCTGGAATCTTATATCCTACCAAACTCTTTATCTATATAAAGTCTCAATTTTTTAGCAGAACATGAGTACTGAGTATGAGTACTACATATCTGCTTGAGCATTCCATCAAAGCAATGATGCACCATCCAAGCTGTGGTGACTGCTGAGGCATGTCATTGGCCACAGCATTCACAGGACCAAACCAGCTGAGTAACGGCAGGACAGCGGTGAGGCAAGTGGGTTTTGTTATGTTCAGGGGAACAGGTTAGGACCACAGAGGTTTTCAGCTCCTGGCCAGTCAACCTATTTAAGGATCTATTGATGGTCATTGGTCAAGGTACGGCATTGTTAATTGGGTACCTTATACCTTACTATGCGGGGTTTAAAATAAAGATGTGTGTCGGATGACGTGATGACGTAGTGGACGTCGCGCTCCCGGCTTTCCCCGCTGCTCAGCTACACCGCTGCCACCTCGACTATGCTGGCGTCTCTGTCCCGAATCCTCCATCCACCTTCTCTGTAACCGGGAACGGGTGATCAGCGTTGTTGAACCGCGGCGCTGTTATCGACTGCTGGTTCGGATGTGGGGGGTGCCTCTGGTTCCTGCTTTTTGTCCAAGCCTGCATGCTGCTGCTTGTTGTTTCTGCCATTCCCGACTCTGCGCTCCTGCCTCCTTTTTCGCCCACTAAGTCGATGTGAACAGTTTGTTGTCTGGAGGTTCTTTTTTCCTTTACCCCCGTGGACTGTGCCTCCGGCTCCTGCCTGAACTGCTACCCCCCCTTTGGTGCCGTGAGTAACCTCTGTGTTCCCCCCCTATTTGTGTTCCCCCCACCTAATGGATTGTTGGAGAAGATGATAAGCTGATAAGCTTCTCTTCTTTAGTGACTAACCTCCTCACGATTGCTGACTCCAACTAACCTTGAAACGGAGTTTGACAAAATTGCACATGATCGCACATGATTACAAGAAAGTGAACTCTAAAGTTTAAAGTATAAGGTGGAGAGGGGGAAAAAAAAAAATAATAATAATAAGAGGGGAAAGAGTATAAAGAAGAGTGGACACAAAAAAAAAAAAAAAAAGGGGGAGAGCGAAAAAAAAAAAAGGAGAAGAGAAACAGAATTAAGAAGAAGGCACTTTAAAAAAAAAAAGGGAAAGGGGGATAAGGAATAAGGAAAAAGGAAAAAGTAAAAAAAAAAAAAAAAAAAGAGAAAGAAGGAGAGCAAAGAAGAAAAGATATATATTTAAAGGAGAGAAGGAGGCGGAATAAGGGGGGAAAAAAAATAAAAAAAAAATAAAAACCAAATAAATACTCCAAAAAAAAATAAATAAAAATAAATATTTAAAAAAAAAGGAATAAAGAGGAATAAGCTATGGGCCCAAAAGCCTTTAGGCGTTCGACTGATCTATCAGGTCAGAAACATGGGTCCAAAACTGCTGAACCAACAAAATTGGACCAGTTTCTGAAGTCCCCAAGGGTCAATACGAGGGGTGGACAAAAGGAGTTTTTGGAAAAAAAAAATTATGAATCGGAGGTAACAGACCTAGAAATACAAAAAGGCGCTAGATACCCTGAAGAGGAAGATGGAATAATGGGGGAAGCAATCCCTAATGATAACTCTTCACCGCTGGAAGAAATACTCCTAGCGGTTAAACAGAACGGGGACCTAATACAGGTGGTTACAACCCAACTTGGATTTATTCAAGTTGATGTGGGACTAATAAAAGATGAATTGTCCAAAATGCGAGACAGAGTCAACACCCTTGAAAGTTCTGTCACCCTAATACAGAAGGAATCCAAAAAAATAAATACGGAAGTTTCTACACTTAAAGTGGAATATAATCTCTTGAAGAAAAAGGCAGTGGACCTGGAGGATAGGTCACGAAGATATAATGTGAGAATAATAGGGATCCCAGAGGGTGAGGAAGGAAAAAATCCAACTGAATTTGTACAGAAATTAATTCTTGAGAACTTTGGTAAAGAGTCATTCTCTCCTCTTTTTATGATTGAAAGAGCCCATCGGGTCCCAGGAGGAAAACCAATTCCAGGGAGACAACCTCGGTCAATCCTTGCTAAGCTACTGACTACAGGGGACAGAGATGTCCTCCTGAGAAGGGCGAGGGAATCCTCACCGGTTCTGTATAACGGGATTAGACTGGCCTTTTTTCCTGATTTTTCGAAAGAAATACAAGAAAAGAGACGCACATTTATGACTGTTAAAAAGAAGCTAAGAGAAAGGGATATTAAATATTCTCTTATATTCCCGGCCAAATTGCGGATTGTTTTTGAAGATAAAATCTTTTTTTTTGATACCTCAGAAGAAGCCGCGGACTGGCTAGAGCGAAACAATCGATGACTCAATTGGGTTACGATCGGGCGGGAATAATTAGTATTATAAGGGGCTTATACCCTTAAAAAAAAAAAAAAAAAAAAAAAAAAAAGAAATATAGTTTTCTTTGCTTCCTAATCGCGGTGTGGGGGTGGCTGTGTGGGGGGAGGGTCGAGGGTTGGTCATAGGAAAGAAATCTACTACAATATGTGGTGGATTGCATGTGGAAGGGGGGTGAGGGGTAGGAGGGGGGTGAGGGGAGGGGGGGGGTGGGGTTGGGCTGTGGTGCGTCAGGGTAGGTGTAGTTTCCCTTGTTTTAGTTTTCTTTGTCTTGTTCTTCCTCTTTCTCCGGTTTTTCCATCTGACCACTGGTAATGACGCTGACTAGAATTCTTGCTTGGAATATACGTGGTCTGGGAGATAGAGGTAAGAGACAAGCGATTTTTGATTTAACTCAGGCCCACCTACCAGCAATAATTTGCTTGTTAGAGACCCATCTTACCGAGGAGAATACTAGAGTGCTTGACAGGGGATGGGCTGCGCACACGTTTCATTCCACCCTCTCCAATTATTCGAGAGGTGTCACGGTGCTGATACACAGACTTATTGATTTCGTTTGTGAGGCATCCTCTGTTGACCAACAGGGGAGATTTATTTTCCTATATTGTAGGATAGGGGGGAAGATATGTATCTTGGCCTTTGTCTATATCCCTCCGCCGTTTTCTCTCTCGGTTCTTAACTCTCTTCTACTATTCATGGATAAATGGCCAGAATGTCCAACATTGATTATGGGTGACTTTAACTGTGTCATCGATCCTCTTTGTGACAGGGTTTCTACGAGAGCTAGGAGTGATAGTCCGCTCCGGGGGTCCCCCCTGGCACGGTTCTGCATGGAGATTGGATTTGAGGATGCTTGGGAACACCTGAGACAGGGGAAAAGGGCTTTTTCATGCTCTAGCAAAGCAGGTAAATCATTGTCCAGAATAGATCTTGTATTGATTAACAGTAAATATGTGAAACTTATAAAGCGAATGAAATATGAAACAAGGTCAATATCAGATCACTCTCCGATACTAATTGAACTATGTCTATCTCAGGAAAGATATATACCAAAATCTCCCTTTAGATTAAATCCCTATTGGTTATCAGTTATAAAGACGCATGAAGCAATTCGAAATGACATAGGCCGATTCTGGGATATTAATTACGGCTCAACAAAAATTCAAGTAGTATGGGACACCTATAAGGCGTATATGAGGGGATTGATGGTTAGTAATATCACGTACCTTAGAAAGGAATATGGAAAAAAACAGAAAAATCTAGAAGAACACGTAGTGTTGGCGACAGAATCCTTCCAGATGCATAAGACGGAGAAGAATAGAGAAAATATGCAAAGAGCCACACAAATATATGCTAAGTTTTTATTGGATAAGGCCCAACAGAACCTTTTTTTTAAGGGGCAAAAATACTTTACAGAGTCAGGGCGACCTGGTAAACTCCTCGCTAGAGTAATCTCCAATCAACAACCTAAAAAACATATAGATAAGGTTCGATTGAGTGATGGTAGGATAGTCACTTCACAGGGCCTGGTGGAGAAGGCTTTTCTTGACTACTTTGTTGATTTGTATAAAGCTGACTCCAACATTACAGATGATAAGATAGATCTTTATTTAGATAGGATCAAGTTTCCAACAATTACCGAGATGCAAAGGAAAGCACTAGAAATGGAGGTCTCAATTCAGGAACTTGAGGGAGCTATTAAATTATGCTCAACTAACTCCACCCCTGGCTCAGACGGGCTTCCATATGAATTCTATAGTAAATATGAGGACTGTATTCTTCCCAGACTATTGGAGGTCTTTGCTGAATCAACAGAAGAGGGGATGCTTCCAGATTCAATGATGGAGGCCATAATAATATTAATTCCAAAAAAAGGCAAGGACCCTTTAGATTTAGAATCCTATAGACCAATTTCACTGCTTAATGCAGATGTAAAGCTTCTTGCGAGGGTCCTGGCCACAAGGCTCTCCAGGGTCATTTCCTCCATTGTGCATCCTGATCAGAGTGGCTTTATACAAAACAAGGGTACACACCATAATTTACACCGACTCTTCTCTAATATCCAGGCCCCGGGGGGGACTGCCCGCTCCATCCTGTCATTGGATGCTTCTAAGGCCTTTGACAGGGTGGAGTGGCGCTTCCTCTGGAAGGTTCTTGCTAAGATGGGCTTTGGGGAAAAATTTATACGTACTCTTAGGCTGTTGTATAGATCCCCAAGGGCAAAACTGAGTCTCAATGGAATTCTGAGTAGTAGTATTGATCTAAACAGAGGCACCCGACAGGGTTGCCCATTATCTCCCCTGTTATTCGATATTTATATCGAGCCCCTTGCGTTGGCCATTAGGCAGGATGACCAGATTAAAGGATTTGGTACCCTAGGAACACAGGACCGCATCTCACTATATGCAGATGACATCCTGTTTTTTATAGATCATACGGAAATCATTCTTCCTAGGATTATTCAAATGGTTAACGCATTTGGTGAGGTATCTGGTCTCCGAATAAACTGGGCAAAAACTAGTCTGCTCCCAATAGATCCCCTGCCACAAAAGGAGGTTCCTGCTACACAGTTGGATATTGTTGATACTATTCAATACTTGGGTTTGACTATATCGCCTCGGGTTGAAAATTTTGTACAACTCAATCTGATCCCCATAATGGTAAAGATCAGAGCTAAAATAGGAATCTGGCTGAAACTTCCCCTATCCAGAGCTGATCGAGTTTCACTAGTTAAAATGGTGATATTACCACAATTTCTTTACGTGCTCAGGAATACACCTATTTGGATACAAGACAAACATTTTAAACTCATGGAAAGAATAATTAATGATTTAATATGGGGAAGAAAGCGAGTGCGAATTAAGCTGGAATACTTGTATAAATCAGTGGAGTGTGGGGGTTTAAATCTCCCCTACTTTAAAGGGTATTTTATTGCAGCCCAGCTATTGAGGTGCTATGAATCAGAGGACAGTGCACTCCTGGGGAAGCTGGTAACTAGCCACGCTCATAACAATATTTTTACCTTGTTGGAATCCGGGCTTTTGAAGAGCTATGAGCAATGCTATAAAGAGACTATAAATCTACTTCTGAAAGTGTGGGGTATAACTAGGACATGGTTGAAGGTTAGGGGTTCACTCACATTTACGCCTCTTTGGCATAATTTCTATTTACATAGGTTAGATGATATTGCAGCTGACACTTTTTGGCAGAAGAATAAAATATTATATATTTCACAGGTAGTTAAAGATAGAGAAATTAAATCCTTTAGAGAAATGACACATAATATAAGAAATCTCTCATGGTTTAGGTATTTTCAATTGCGATCTGTACTATCCAGTTTGGACGATAAACGCCTGCTGGAAATAGATAATTTATCTTTTTTGAATGATTGGGTAGGGGGTACACCTTCTAGAATAAAGATTTCCAATATATATAAGTTATTAATTAAGGCACGGTTTAGCGATACACAATCACCAGGACAAAAAGCATGGGAAGCGGACTGCCCGCACTTGCGAGTAGAAGGGTGGGAGAATATTTTTGGGAATCTGACTTCAGTATCCCAGAACTTTAACCATGTCCTAATACAATTTTACATTTCCCATAGACTATACATTACTCCCCTATGGATGAATAAATGCGGGTTGAGAGCCACATCTAACTGCCCCAAATGTGATATTGTAGGAGCAGACTTCCTCCACATGGTTTGGACTTGTCCAGAACTTGTAAAATACTGGAATAGTATTAATAATTGTATTATCCATAAACTAAAAATTCGAATTCCTTTTGAACCTCATGTATTCGTGCTTAACGACTTTTCCAAATTAAAAAATCACAAGTATCAAAAGATCTTTCTGAGCAGAATATTGATGTTGGCTAGAGTTCTGATTAGTCGGACCTGGTTTGCCCGATCCACTCCAGACATAAATATATGGATAAATTTAACTGATAAGGTAAAAAATTACGAGAAAATCATATATAAACGGAGGGAAGTTGAGGACCAGTGGAATAGGATATGGGGTGGCTGGAAGATTGACTAACTGAGGTCATGTTGGTTTGTTTATGGGGGTCCTACCTTGACGCACCACAGACTAGGGGGGAGGGAGGGGAGGGTTTTTTATAAATGCAACTAAAAGATGAACTAACTATATTTATATTTATCTACATTTGGTTGGGTCATTAATAATTGAGGGGTTGTAAAAAATTTTGCTGTTAATGTTTTGTAATTTTCCCAATAAACTTAAAAAAAAAAAAAAAAATAAATAAATAAATAAAGATGTGTTTTAACCAGTAATTTTTACTCTAAGGGTGGAATTTATCATGAGGGGGATATTTGAAGTCAGTTTTACTTCAGTCTGTGTTGGTGTACTTTATGCTACATTTATCAAATGTCACATGTTTGATAAATTTGTCTGATCCTTAAACCTAAGACTTTTTCTCTAGAAAATCTACTCCCGTTTTCGTACTTCACCCTTCTACTGGAGTGACATTGTGAATTTTTAAAAAGTCTCAATGTTAAATCTGGAGTGAAACTCATTAACATTACTAACTACAGCCACTTTCCACCCATATCTCAAAACTGGAGTGAGTGGTGTAAAAATGCAAAAAATCACAAATGTTTTCAAAAAGTTGCAAAAGCCCTGTTTTATGACTTTTTGAAGCCAGAATTCTAGCACGAGGGCTTGATAAATTAGGTCCTGTGACTGTACACCATATGTGGGGCACAAAAATATGCCTTGCACATAGACTGTATGTGTGTACAGTAGTTAAAGGAAACCTGTCACCAGTATTTTTTGCATAGAGCTGGGGACATGGGCTGCTAGATGGCCACTAGCACATCTGCAATACCCAGTCCCCATAACTCTCTGTGCTTTTATTGTGTTAAAAAAACGTTTTAATTGATATGCAAATGAACCTCATATGTGTCCTGTATCCGGAGATGAGTCCAGCGGAAAGGAGCCCAGCACCGCCCCGCGTCCTCCGAATCTCCTCCTTGCTGGCTGACGTCACAGAGCTGGAGCGCCTAAACCTCGCAATGCGTGAGCTAGCGCATGCGCAGTGTCGGCATCATGTTCATTCCCTGTGCTGGCATCAGCACAGGGAACGAACTACGCATGTGCTAGCTCGCGCATCGCGAGATTTCGGCGCTCCAGCTCTGTAACGTCAGCCAGCAAGGAGGAGATTCGGAGGACGCGGGGAGGTGCTGGGCTCCTTTCCGCTGGACTCATCTCCGGATATAGGACACATATCAGGTTCATTTGCATATCGATCAAAACGTTTTTTTTTTAACACAATAAAAGCACAGAGAGTTATGGGGACCTGGGTACTGCAGATGTGCTAGTGGCCATCTAGCAGCCCATGTCCCCAGCTCTATGCACAAAATCCTGGTGACAGGTTCCCTTTAAAGGACAGTTGTTTAGTAACACATTTCAGCAAGACACTTCTACTCGACTGCAGTTCCATTCTATCTTCCCAGAAGGTAGGAATTTGATCTTGAAAACATCTACCTTGCTGAGACTTCGATACAAACTCAACGATGTCAGTGATTAATAGGTTATTCCTATTACACAAAGTGATGGCATAGTGCTGGAATATATGGCTCCTACATGCTCGGGATGGGTGGGGGTCATGGCACATCCTAGTGAAATGCCAAGTGGTGGCATATTTTAGTGAAATGCTATCACTATGCGTGATGGGAATAACCCTTTAATAAATGATTGATACTGTAATGCCGATAGGCCTTGCTGGAGGTGAAGCATAGGATAGGTCCTATAGGCCCTGCTGTGGTGAATGATAGGACAGGTCCTATAGGCCCTGCTGGTGCAGAATGATAGAACAGATAATATATGCCCTGCTGGAGGTAAACCATAGGACAGGTCTGATAGGCCCTGCTGGTGGTGAACCACAAGACAGGTCATATAGACCCTGCGGGAGGTTAACCATAGGAAATGTCATATAGGTCTTGCTGTAGGTGAACAATAGGACAGGTCAGATAGGCCATGCAGTAGGTGAACCATAGGACACGTCATATAGGCCCTGTTGGTGGTGAACCATAGGACAGGTCAGATATGCCCTGCTGGAGGTAAACCATAGGACAGGTCTGATAGACCCTGCTGGTGGTGAACCACAGGACAGGTCATATAGACCCTGCGGGAGGTTAACCATAGGAAATGTCATATAGGCCCTGCAGTAGGTGAACAATAGGACAGGTCAGATAGACCCTGCAGTAGGTGAACCATAGGACACGTCATATAGGCCCTGTTGGTGGTGAACCATAGGACAGGTCATATAGGGCCTGCTGGAGGTAAATCATAGCACAGGTCATATAGGCCCTGCTGCCGGTTATACATAGGACAGGTCCTAGAGGCCCTGCTGGTGGCGAACCATAGGACAGGTCCTATAGGCCCTACTGGTGGTGAACCATAGGACCGGTCATATAAGCCCTGCTGGAGGTGAACCATAGGACAGGTCATAGTATTTACTCTGTACACATAACAAGAAATTAATAACTATTAATGTATTTACAATTTTAAGGTTAATGAATTGTCTTCTGTCCATTTTAGCGATATTCTATACATTTTATGCAGTGACAATAAAAGTACAGTATAGTGTTTATTTTTTTTCCACCGCACAACTCATATATCTCTGTCATGCCGCTGACAGTATAGGGTATGTGTATGAACAAAAATCTATGCATTTTTTATGACAGCAATAACATTTCATTAAGACTTGCTTCTGCTGAAGGGAGCAATGAAGCAAATTAATACACAGAGCTATAACACACAGTAATATCATTATGTATTTTACGACACGGTTTATAGAAAGTCCACAGAGAACATGGCCTTGAAAAAAAAATGAAATGAGCTTTGTTTGTGGTGCCCTGCCTCATTGGCTTCTTGTCCTGACTGCATAAAGCCTAATGCAAAAGGCATACATACAAAGCTTATAAAGCTCCATTTAAACAGACTCTATGACAGAACCTTCCAGAACAGGAATTTAAACTGGAACTAAACAGTGCCATCTGGTGCAAAAAAAAGATAATAGTGTGGAATATTTAATATTAGAAAATAACCAGATTTACAGACATTTGTAGCTAATGTTAGGAATGGTTACGATAATAAGAGAATTATATGTAATACATAAGTTATATAATAAAATGTAAATTCTATATTACTACTTACCATAGTAATGTTAGGTTTTTTAGTGCATATCTGTAAAAGTGATATTGTAGTGGCTACCATTTTCTTTCCTTAAAAAATATAAACTATGCAGCTGAAATCTTGGAAGACCAAATTTATTCCCTAAGCAACAGATATTGGGGACAGGGGCTGAGAAAATGTTAAAAAATGTTGTGAGTGTACAGTGAGGAACAGAAGTATTTGAACACCCTGCGATTTTACAAGTTCTCCCACTTAGAAATCATGGAGGGGTCTGAAATTCACATTGAAGGGGCATTCCCACTCTGAGAGACAGAATTTTTTATTTTTTATTCAGGAAATCACATTTTATCAAAGGGTAATAAGAGGAGCTCTCATCTGTCTGGAAACTTCATTCATGGAGGCACGGACCACTTCCTCACCTGGACTGGGAGCAGGATTTGTATAAATGGAAAAAATGAAAGTTTAAAAAAAGGAAATCACATTGTATGATTTTTAAAGAATGTATTTGTCTTGCACTGCTGAACATAAGTATTTGAACACCTGAATTAGTGTTAATTCAGGTATTTGGTACAGAAGCCTTTGTTTGCAATTACAGAGGTCAAATGTTTCCTGTAGTTCTTGACCAGGTTTGCACACACTGCAACAGAAATTTTGACCCACTCCTCCACACAGATCTCCTCTAGATCTTTCAGGTTTCGGGGCTGTCACTGACCAACACGGAGTTTCAGCTCCTTCCAAAGATGTTCTATTGGATTTAGGTCTGGAGATTGGCTAGGCCACTCCAGAACCTTGATATGCTTCTTACGGAGCCACTCCTTGGTTATCCTGGCTGTGTGCTTTGGGTCGTTGTCATGTTGGAAGACCCAGCCACGACCCAGCTTCAATGCTCTTGACTGAGAGAAGGAGGGTGTTGCTCAAAATCTCACAATAAATGGCCCCATTCATCCTCTCCTTAATACAGTGCAGTTGTCCTGTCTCCTTCGCACAAAAGCACCCCCAAAGCATGATGTTACCACCCCCATGCTTCACAGTAGGGATGGTGTTCTTGGGATGCAACTCATCCTTCTTTTTCCTCGAGACACGACAAGTGAAATTTAGACCAAAAAGTTCTACTTTGGTCTTATCTGACCACATGACTTTCTCCCATGCCTGTTCTGGATCATCCAGATGGTCATTGGCAAGCTTCAGACGGGCCTGGACATGTGATGACTTGAGCAGGGGAACCTTCCGTGCAATGCATGATTTGAAACCATGACTGCGTAGTGTTCTACCGACAGTGACCTTTGAAACTGTGGTCCCAGCTCTCTTCATGTCATTGACCAGCTCCTCCCTTGTAGTTCTGGGATGATTCCTCACCTTTCTTATCATCAGTGATACCCCACGAGGTGAGATCTTGCATGGAGCCCCAGTCCGAGGGAGACTGACAGTCGTCTTTAGCCTCTTCCATTTTCTAACAATTGCTCCAACAGTTGATCTACTGTATTTTCACCAAGCTGCTTGGCCATTGCCCCGTAGCCCTTTCCAGCCTCATGAAGGTCCACAATTTTGTCTCTGGTGTCTTTTGACAGCTCTTTGGTCTTGACCATGGTAGTAGTTGGCGTATGACTGACTATGAGGTGGTTAGGTGTCTTTAAAGAGCTTAGACAGGTGCTACTAAGTTAGATTAATGAGTGGAATAGAGGTGGACTTTTTAAAGGCACAATAACAGGTCTTTGAGAGCTAGAATTCTTGCTGTTTATCAGGTTTTCAAACTTATGTTCAGCAATGCAAGACAAATAAATTCTTAAAAAATCATGTGATTTCCAGAATTTTTATTTATTTATTCTGTCTCTCAGAGTGGGAATGCATCTACAATGTGAATTTCAGATCCCTCCAGGATTTCTAAGTGGGAGAACTTGCAAAATCGCAGGGTGTTCAAATACTTCTGTCCTGACTGTATGTAGATAGATAGGTAGGTAGATAGATAAATAGATAGATTGATAGATAGTAGAAAGGAGCTCATCAAATCCACTGAAGTAGAATTCCATCCAAATTTCAGGATAAATTTGATTTGCAGCGAAGCCGAATTTCATCGTGTTTCGTGGTAGCGAATTGATTTAACCTGAAATAGTGTAAAAAATCAAAACAAAAAATCATACTTACCTCCTCCATTTGCTCGCGACTGGTTGGCCACCACCATCTTGATTCAATATCTCATCCGAAATCCTGTGCGGCCTGTGTGATGACGTAATCTTGGGACGCGCAAGATTTTGCGCCAGATCTTCAAGCAAGATGGCGGCGGCCGGCCTTTTGTGAGCAAAAGAAGGCTGTAAGTATGATTAATTTTTTTATGTTTTATTTTACACTGTATTATTACTCTCAGATGCCGCGATAGATAGATAGATAGATAGATAGATAGTAGATAGATAGGATAGATAATAGATATATAGATAGATAGATAATAGATAGATAGATAGATAGATAGATAGTAGATAGATAGGATAGATAATAGATATATAGATAGATAGATAATATATAGATAGATAGATAGATAGATAGATATAGAGATATATAGATAGATAGATAGATAGATAGATAGATAGATAATAGAGATAGATAGAAAGATATATAGACAGATAGAAGATAGATAGATAGATAGATAGATAGATAGATAGATAGATAGATAGAAAGATTGTGACGGGGAGGGGGCGACGCGCTCTTCCCCTGCAGCGCCGCCGGCAGCTCGCTAGTGAGGAGGAGCTAGAACGCGGCTGGCGTCCTCGTCTTCATGGTGATAAGGGGGCGGGAGTACCCGGCCGCGCACGTTTCCTCAGCGTGGCCGGCGTCCTCCATCCACTAGACAACGAGAAGCTGGGGAACTGAGCGCCAATGTTAATGATTTGGAGCTCAGCTGTACTGAGATGCGGTACATGGGTCATGTGACGCTGGCCACGTCACAACGACCCATCTAGAGGAGCTATTTAAAAAGGTAACCTACTGGCCACAGGTTGCCTGTGATTGGTCTTCATATCTTGTGATTTCTGTGTGTGCGACTTCTACCTTTTGACCTTGGCTTGTATTTGACTCTGACTTGGTTCTACCCCCTGTATTGACGCAATCTCTTGGCTCCTGACCTCGGTTCGTATTGGACCCTGGCCTGGTGTTACCCCTGGTACTGACCTCCTGGCTTTTTGACCTCGGCTTGTACTCACTTGGCATTATAGTTTATTGTGTGCTTGTGTACCCTCCTATCCTTGACCTTGGCCCATTGCTATTCTATGCCGGCCTGGGAATCCTTGCTTCTGTGTGATTTGTCTCTCTACTGTGTACTCTCTTTGTTGTTCCTTTCATTAGGCCCCTGCACGTAAGTCAGCTAGGGACTGCCTCCCAGTTGTACGCCGTCGGTTAGGAAGGACCGTTCAAGTAGGTAGGGATAGTGGTGTGGGTGGAGTTTAGGGCTGCACTCATCCCTACCTCACGTGACATAGATAGATAGATAGATAGATAGATAGATTTCAACGAAACTTGGTATACACATCCCTTGCTACCTGGAAATAAATCTTGTGGGGGTCACAGCTCTCTAGGACGTACCATTCCTGAGATATTCCCCAAAAATGACCTGCATTAGCCAATACAAGCCTGCAAGTCTTTCTCTTCATATCCCAACTGCCATACACACGGTCACATGTCCCTTATCAGCCAATAGAAGCTTGCAGGCCCTTAGTCTCCACATACACACGGTTTTCACTCCAGGTTTCCATAACAACCCAGCCATTTTCCTTCACTGCTGTAAGTCAGCTTTAGGCTAGGGCTACACGACAACATGTGTCTTGTGACACAACTATAACTACACTGCTACATGTGTCGCACCAATGTCATGCGACAATTTTTATAATGATAGTCTATAGTGTTGCACTGCGACATGTGACATGCTGTGACTGCGATGCGACAGTCGCAGAAAAATCCATCTAGATGTGGAGGTCACTGTTTAAGGGGCGGACACTGTGGAGGTCACTGTTAAGGGGGCAGGGGCCATTATTAAAGGGGCCATTGATGTGGAGGTCACTGTTAAGGCAGCAGGGTACTGTGAGGTCACTGTTAAGGCAGAGGGGTACTGTGGAGGTCATTGTTTAGGGGACGGGCCCCTGAGAAGGTCACTGTCAAGGGAGTGGGGTGCTGTAAAACTCACTGTTAAAGGGGCGGGCTGCTGTGAATGTCAAAGTTAAGGGGATGGGCTGCTGTGGAGGTCTTATTTTAAAGTGGCGGGGCACTGTGAGGGGTCAGTGTTAAGGGGTGGAGGACTTTGGAGGTGACTGTTAAAGGGGCGGGGTGCTGTAGAGGTCACTGTTATGGGGGATACTGTCGTTATCTTTTAACGACACACACAAACATTAGATGAAATATACCCGTGCGAAGCCAGGTCCTTCTGCTAGTAAAAAATAAAAAGTGAGATGAGCGCTTCCAACTTAGTATGCCAATGTCCCTGAGTTATATGCTGGCAGCAGAAGAGCTGCTGCTTTAAAAAGCTTTCAACACTGTAAAATTGAAGTAAAGTGATACTTTAGATCCATGAACTTCCCAATGCTTTGTAGGTATTTCTAGCAGTAATGAGTTTAAGGAATGCTGCTTAATCCCCTCTATGCCTCCGGATAATATCACATGACGTCTGCCAGACATCTAACAATTCCGTAAATCCTAATAACGGCTATAAACAGCATCATTGCTGAAAAAAGGGGAAAAATGCAGTCAATAACTTCAGGCTCCAAAGCTGTTTTTAAACCTTTTCCCTGCCTGTAGCACCAGACACCGTAGTGAGCGAGGTCCCCGAGGACAGGTATTAACGCCAGCAATTTTCAGAACTGTCCGCATTATAAGCAAATTTGAAGTGACAGAGGCCCCGGGGGACTACGTGAGTAATGTGGCTGGTGTCCACTGGGGCTAATTCCCTTTTTTTTTCCAGGGATGTGCATTGCAGTTAAAGCTCTATTGGAAGCTGTATTTCTGTGTGTCCCAGTCACAGAACGTATGGGATGCCAAAGGGATCCATGTTTTCATTTTCTCCATTTAGCAATACTGTCATCTGGAAAATAATTGGTCATCTAACAAAAGACAGCGATAGAAATGAAGAAGTATTAAAGCGGCGCAGATGGATGGCGGCCGGCGTTCAGCTTCTAGATGGAAGGTGCACGTTAATGAATGGCCGCTACTGTATGACATTAATTATAACTGGCAGCCGGTATGATTTCCATCAATACTATTAAACTAGCCGTGGAGCGGTCTTCATGTGTCTCGTGTTTGTAGAGTCACTGACGTCTGCTCACAGGAGACCTGGCTGAAGGGAAACCAGCAGCAGTTCATTGTAGTTTCTGTTCTTTATACCGCTGCTCCGGACAGGTAATCAATACCAGGTGAGCTGACATGTCACTTCCCAGCTTAGAGGCCGCTGCTCCTGCTTAACCATTACCGGGCACAGCGTGTACTCCGCGTTGTATAGGTTGTCAATGTGAGGTGCTGACATCTATCTATATCTCTGTTATCAAATGTATCTATCTATCTATCTATCTATCTCTATTATCAAATGTATCTATCTATCTCTATTATCAAATGTATCTATCTATCTATCTATCTATCTATCTATCTATCCCTATTATCAACTGTCTATATCTATCTATCTATCTATCCATCTCTATTATCAACTTTCTATATCTATCTATCTATCTATCTATCTATCTATCTATTTCTATTATCTATCTATCTATCTATCTATCTATCTATCTATCTATCTATCCATCTCTATTATCAACTGTCTATATCTATCTATCTATCTATCTATCTATCTATCTATCTATCTATCTATCTATCCCTATTATAAACTGTCTATATCTATCTATCTATTTCTATTTTCAATTGTCTATATCTATTATCTATCTATCTATCTATCTATCTATCTATCTATCTATCTATCTGTATTATATATCTATCTATCCATCTCTATTATCAACTGTCTATATATGTATTATCTATATATCTATCTCTAGTATCAACTGTCTATATCTATTATCTATCTAGCTATCTATTTATTATCTATCTATCTTTATCTATCTATCTATCTATCTATCTATCTATCTATCTATCCCTATTATCAACTGTCTATATCTATCTATCTATCTATCTATCCCTATTATCAACTGTCTATATCTATCTATCTATCTATCCATCTCTATTATCAACTTTCTATATCTATCTATCTATCTATCTATCTATCCCTATTATCAACTGTCTATATCTATCTATCTATCTATCCATCTCTATTATCAACTTTCTATATCTATCTATCTATCTATCTATCTATCTATTTCTATTATCTATCTATCTATCTATCCATCTCTATTATCAACTTTCTATATCTATCTATCTATCTATCTATCTATCTATCCCTATTATCAACTGTCTATATCTATCTATCTATCTATCCATCTCTATTATCAACTTTCTATATCTATCTATCTATCTATCTATCTATCTATCTATCTATCTATCTATCCCTATTATCAACTGTCTATATCTATCTATCTATCTATCCATCTCTATTATCAACTTTCTATATCTATCTATCTATCTATCTATCTATCTATTTCTATTATCTATCTATCTATCTATCTATCTATCTATCTATCTATCTATCCATCTCTATTATCAACTGTCTATATCTATCTATCTATTTCTATTTTCAATTGTCTATATCTATTATCTATCTATCTATCTATCTATCTATCTATCTATCTATCTGTATTATATATCTATCTATCCATCTCTATTATCAACTGTCTATATATGTATTATCTATATATCTATCTCTAGTATCAACTGTCTATATCTATTATCTATCTAGCTATCTATTTATTATCTATCTATCTTTATCTATCTCTATTATATATCTATCTATCTATCTATCTATCTATCTATCTATCTATCTATCTATCTATCTATCTATCTATCTTTCCATCTCTATTATCTATCTATCTATCCATCTATCTATTTAATATCTATCTATCTATCTATCTATCTATCTTTTTATATCTATCTATCTATCTATTTAATATCTATCTATTTAATATCTATCTATCTATCTATCTATCTATCTATTTGTATCTATTATTTATCTGTCTATCTATATATTTATATATATATATTATCTATCTATCTATCTATCTATCTCATATCTATATCTATTATCTATCTATCTATCTATCTATCTATCTATCTATCTATCTATCTATCTATCTATCGTCTATCTATTTAATATATCGATCTATCAATCTATCTATCTCTATTATCTGTCTATCTATATCTATCTACTATCTATCTATCTATTTATTATCTATCTATGTATTATCTATCTAATGTCTATCTATCTATATACTATCTATTTATGTATCTATCCTCTGTTTATCATTTAGAAGCATCTGAAGCTACCTTTTAGGCTTTTCAGAGGTGAATCAGAGTAAAAAAAAAATATATACACCTTATTCAATTGTTTGCTTAGAGGCCGTCGCAGCCATCTGCTGGCTGGCGCATTGATGTATACGTCACTGTGCAGGAGATTTTGCACGGTGTCTTCATTTAAGATGGCTGCAATGGCCTCTACACGCAAATTGATTAGGTGATTTTATATATATATATATATATATTAGTTTTTATGCCATTTCATGGAAAAGTGATTCATTATCAAGAAGCGTGAGTAAATTAAGTTTCATGGCGAATCTCATTTTTTCCTGAAATTCAGATCAAAGTCAATTTCGCACAACACTGGTTATGACCACCCTGCAATCCAGCAGTGGTGGTCGTGGCTGAACACTGTAGGAAAAAGTGCAGGCCTTTCTGGTAGCAGACACTGTGCAGGGAGTGTGCTACAGCCACCTGTATCTGCGCTGCAGTAATAGCTGTAACCCTTGGTACAAGCAGTGTATAATGTGATAGAAAAATGAATCCAGCCAGCAAAGGAGACAAAATGTACAATCGCAATACATTAGTAAGTGCCTTGTATTAACTTCCTCTACATAAAAAATGCCATTTACTGAAGTGACACAACCCCTTAAAAACATTTGCATGTGCCAAATGTAACCCAAAGACACTGTATGAAAAAAGTGTAAGAGACAGTGTCATTAGCATAGAATACAATTAAAACTAGGGTTGAGCAAATCCGAACTGTAAAGTTTGGGTTCGTACCGAACTTTACGGTGTTCGGCACCCGAACCCGAACATTTCAGTAAATGTTTGGGTTCGGGTTCGGGGTTCGGGTAATATTAATATACCATCGGATCAGAGTTTTCTCCAATCCGATGGTATATTTTAACTTGAAGTGTCCCCATCACCATGGGAATGCCTCTGTTAGAATATACCATCGGATTTGAGTTAGAGCGTGAAAACTCAGATCCGACAGTATATTCTAACACAGAGGCATTCCCATAGTGATGGGGACACTTCAAGTTAGAATATACTAAGAACTGTGTACATGACTTCCCCCTGCTGCCTGGCAGCACCCGATCTCTTACAGGGGGCTGTGATCCGCACAATTAACCCCTCAGGTGCCGCACCTGAGGGGTAATTGTGCAGATCACAGCCCCCTGTAAGAGATCAGGTGATGCCAGGCAGCAGGGGGCCAGACCCCCTCCCTCCTCAGTATTAAAATCATTGGCGGCCAGTGCGGCCCCCCTCCCTCCCTCCCCAGTATTAAAATCATTGGTGGCCAGTTCGGCCCCCCTCCCTATTAAAATCATTGGTGGCTAGTGCGGCCCCCACCCACCCCCTATTAAAATCATTGGTGTCCAGTGTGGCCCCCTCCCTCCCTCCCCAGTATTAAAATCATTGGTGGCCAGTGCGACCCCCCTCCCTATTAAAATCATTGGTGGCTAGTGCGGCCCCCCCCACCCCCACCCCCTATTAAAATCAATGGTCAACTCTAATTAAAACCAGTTTCTAAAAATGTATTTTATTTCTCTTAGAAACAAAAGTAGGCACGGAGCATGCATGATGGGCATCATGCCCAGAAACCACTGCTTAGGTGAATTCAGCATTATATCTGAACCTGCTGTTTTTTTAATTATAGTTTGCAGTAAAAATTGTTCCAAAAACAAAATGCACCAAAAAACACAAAAAAAAGACAATGCTGACACACCCTAAAGGAGTGATGATTTATCTTTAAGTTAGGCCAATCAGCAGAACAAGGGCCCTACAGAAATCAGATAAGCTGGGCTGGGTGGGGATGAGCTGCAGTTTCAGGCTGTTCCTTAGCTATGCTAATGCATGTGGTCTTGAAAATCAAACTTCAACCTACGGTATGATACACCAGGGGCGTAGCAATAGGGGCTGCAGAGGTAGCAGTCGCTACTGGGCCCAGGAGCCTGAGGGTGCCCAAAGACCCTTGTGCCTCGTAGGAGGACATAAGTATTATGGAAAGTGCATGCTGGTCAAGTTAAACCTCTGGCTGGAGGAAAGGGGTTAGGTCAAAAATTTGGCATGTGTATGTGTGTGTGTGTGTGTGTGTGAAGGGGAGGTAGCTGTTTAAATGTTTGTCTCAGGCAGAAGAAAGGCTATGTGCTTCCCCTGGCCACAAAGCACTGAGGGACAGGGGGCCCAAGCTGAACTCTTGCACCAGGGCCCATGAACCTTTGGCTATGCCCCTGTCATACACTAAGCATGGGCCAGCAATGTATATACCAGAAAACCCCTCAAAAGCTTAAATGTGTGTGCCTAAAGTGGACCCTTCAGGTCTAGGTCAGGCTTCCATCTATTCTTTCAACTGGTCTGGAGGATGGTAGAGTGTGAGGGAATCTGTGATTGTTATATTAAATCCAACCAGCAATGTCGGGGTGCCTATAGACTGACCTGAGACTGACCACCAGCAGCAACATGCAGTAAACTGCGGCAGCTCTGATGGGGAATAGTATCCACTTTCAGAAAAATGCTTCAGTCTTGAGAAAGTATCTCCTGTGTAAGAGGACTGTTTATCATATCTGTGAATCCATATAAACGGAAATCCCCTAAAAGATACTTTTAAAATATTCCTTTTTGGTGTTATAATTCCTTAGCGAAAACTTCCATTTTCGCTGTTTAAGACAATTTAAAAATCTTATGACCACTGCAATATATAAATATGTCTGGAATTAGAGGATTGTTTGACTACCACAAACAGTGTCACGCTTGTCAATGGGTTGTGGGTGGTATTGCAGCTCACGCCCATTTAAGCATCCATTCTGTTAGTGTAGGCAATGCTACCAGGTTATAGAGCAGGAGGAGAAAAGCATATATCTGATATATAAAACTGAGTGTATGTGTGTGTGTGTGTGTGTGTGTGTCCGCTAAAGGAATCCGCACCATCGCATTTATAATCACAAAATTTGGCACACAGGTACATCAGGTGTTCAGGAAGGTTTAAGACCAGGTCTCAGCTCTCCGTTCCTGAGATATTCCCCCAAAAATGCATTAGCTAATAGAAGCTTGGTCACATGACCCTTATCAGCCAATAGAAGCTCACCGGCCGTTAGCCTCCACATACAAAGTTTTTCCCCACGTTTCCATAACAACCCAGCAATTTTTCTTCACTGCTGTAGGTGAGCTTTAAAGGAAATCTGTCACCAGGATAATTGCTATTAAAGTAAAGCCATGGCCTAATAGCACCTAGTACCTTATTTCAAGATGTGCCAGCAATAGATGTTTTTATCCTCTGAAAATCCAGTTTATTTGATATGCAAATGAGCCAGTAAGGTGCCCAGAAGGTCTTCACTCCTGCAGGAAGGAGCCCAGACACGCCCCCTGCCACAATGTGTCCACCCTTAAAATATGAACTTAAAACCCCGTCCCCAGGTAATGCTAAGACATGTCCCTGATCCAGATAGACCAAGCCACCTCTCACTCCTCAGCCGACAGGGATTGCAAAAATCAACTTCTGTCAGCTGCAGGGGTGGGAGGGAGGGTGATTTTCTCCCTGCAGCTCACACTCAGACAGTACAGTGCTGAGAAGCTGTTCAAAAGCACACGCCCCTTATCTGGTTAGGCCATGCCCCCTCACACAGAGATTAAAAAAATGAAGCTAAAAATCAACTTCTAGCTAAGCCGCGCCCCGATCTGGTTAGGCTACGCCTCCTCCCATTCCTTAGCCGGCAGGGTTTGAAAAAAATGTCATAAAAAATCAACTTCTGTCAACTGCAGGGGTGGGAGGTGAGGTGACTTTCTTTCTGCAGCTCACACTCAGACAGCACAGTGCTGCTGTCTGTGACTGAGCTGTTCAAAAGGACATCCTTGTGTCTGTCCAGGCCCTGTGCCAGACAAAGGGGCAGGCTGCTGTGGAGGTCACAAGGTGATGGTCCGCTATGGAGGTCAGTGTTAAGGGGCAGATTGCTGTAAAGGCCACCGTTAAGGGGGTGGGCCCCTGTGGAGGTCACTGTTGTGGTGTGCTATGAGACTCACTGTTAAAGGAGAAGGCTGCTATAAAGGTCAAAGTTAAGAGGGAGGGCTTCTGTGGAGGTCCAATTTTAAGGGACAGGGCACTGCGTGGGGTGGGTCAGTGTTTAGGGGTGGGGGGCTGTGGAGGTCACTGTTAAGGGGGCGTGGTGCTGTAAATGTCACTGTTATAGTGAATAGTGTTGATATCTTTTAACGACACTCACAAACATTAAATTAAATAGATTAAATATACCCGAGGGAAGCCGGGTTTTTCAGCTAGTCTAATATATAAAGCTGAGTGTATGTGTGCATGTATGCTAAAGGTACATCAGGTGTCCGGGAAGGTTTTAGACCGGGTCCCAGCTGTCTAGGACGTACCGTTCCTGAGATATTCCCAAAAAATGCAAATATGGCACATCATGTGGCCTACATTAGCCAATAGAAGCCTGCAGGTCTTTCTCCTCATATCCCAACTGCCATACACATGGTCACATCTCCCTTATCAGCCAATAGAAGCCTGCAGGTCTTTAGTTTTACACCAGGTTTCCATAACAACCCAGCCATTTTTCTTCACTGCTATATGTCAGCTAGCTTTAAAGGGGCAGGGCGCTGTGGATGACACTGTTAAGGGTGCGGAGTGCTGTAGAGGTCACAGTTAGGGACAGTTAAGGGGGCAGGCTACTGTGGAGGTCACAGTTAAGGGGATGGTCCGCTATGGAGGTCAGTGTTAAGGGGAAGATTGCTGTAGAGGCCACTATTAAGGGGGCGGTGTGTTGTGGAAACCACTGTTAAGGTCCATTCACACATCCGCAATGTTTTGCAAAACACCGGACTTGTACCCCAATAGAAATGCCTATTCTTGTCCACAGCTGCGGGCAAGAATAGGACATGTTCTATTTTTTTGCAGAGCCGCGGACCTGAAGTCCGGGGCTGCGGACTGGAAACGTGGATGCGGACAGCACACTGTGTGCTGTCCGCATCTTTTCCATCCCCATTGAAAATTAATGGGTCCGCACCCATTCCACATAATTGCAGAACGGATCAGGACCCTGCGAACTTCTATTTCTATTAGCTGATAAGGGTCATGTGACCAGGCTTCTATTGGTTAATGCATTTTTTTGTGAATATCTCGGGAATGGTACATCCTAGAGTGCTGAGACCTGGTCTAAAACCTTCCCGGACACCTGATGTACCTGTGTGCCAAATTTTGTGATTGTAAATGTGACAGTGTGGATTCCTTTAACGGACATACACATACACTCACACACATACACTCAGCTTTACATATACATATATATAGTTTTGTGGGAAAAGTTTCAGCAGAACTTGCTCTTTTTCAGCTAAGTAGACAAGTGGACGGTCTTATCAGTGATTGACAGCTTTATGTAAGTATGTTTGACAGATACATAGCTGTCAAACACTCAGAATGGTGGGTGTCTGACCACTAAAACCCCCTCCAGTCATGAGAATGGGGGCCCTATACCCTCAAATGTATAGAGTGTCTGGTCAAACATGTGCCATATTGCTCCATTCATTCTATATTAGACTGCCAGAAATGTACTCTGGCATTCCCAAATGGATTGGCATGGCACATGATTGACCAGCTGCTCCATTCGTTTTAGGGTACAGCCCCCCATCCCCTTCCCCATTCTTTTTAACCTGTGGATAGGGGATAACTTGTTATAACCAGAATGCCTCTTAGAAGTTTTCTGAATCTACAAACCTACATATGTAGCAATCGACTCAGATCCTCATGCTCTATAACATGCTGCCTGCATATGGCGTAGCCTTTTGTTGGGGACACGTCCTCTTTAGATACATAAAGCCACTTGAGATTTTGTCTGCTATATAACACATTCTTAACTGCTCTTGATATGGTTCCTCTCATCAGGAATTTGTTCATGTATGTAATGAGTTTGTGTGTCTGACAGTTTATAACTTGACCTCATAAAAGACTAGTATTTGTGCCCCAAGTAGCATTATTGAGTTTTGAATGGTGGTATAGTTTGACACCTACTCTATATGGTGGTTTTATTCTACATTCTACAAACCAGCACCTGGATCTGAATA
The DNA here is from genome assembly GCF_014858855.1 of Bufo gargarizans. NCBI lineage: Eukaryota > Metazoa > Chordata > Amphibia > Anura > Bufonidae > Bufo > Bufo gargarizans. Next base: position 266,052,674 of record NC_058082.1, on the reverse strand, counting down.
CTTTTGTAATTGTATGTGTAATAAAAAATGTATTATAGCCACTGACTTATTCATTGAAATCTATCTATATAGCACCACCTGCTGTTTGTCCATTTTCTTAATTATACGTCCAGCCCAATGGAGTTGACATACATGATCAGTTTCATCCTTCCACTGCCACCGGCTGCAGCAGAAAGGACACACTCCAGAGAAAGTGCATGACCCTTGAGCTGCCAGCTTGGAATAAATCTAACAATCATTGCAAATGGAGCAATGAATGGGGAGATCTCTGGATCGAGGTACAGGGCTGGTTCTAAGTTTGTTAGAGATTGTCATGTATTATATGATGTCTGATTTATTTAATTTTTTTACATTACTTATGGGATAACCCCTTTAAGAACTATTCATCAATGTAAGTTGGTCAGTGTATTCGTTTGGCATTTAATATTGGTATTATGTATCTTATCACAATTGCAACACAAACCTATCCTAATAGCCTCATATATATATATATATATATATATATATATATATATATATATATCTAAAATATAGAAGCTATAATTTTTTTACCTGTGTGACATTGTAGAAGAATATTTTACTCTGCAGTAGCAACTTATTCATGATCCAGACCCCATTTTCCCATACAATCAAAAGAATGTTTGAAACACTATTTCATGAGAATTTAGATACAAACATTGACCTGCAGATGGCACAAGCGCCATGCAGTTGATTCATTTCAGCTTTCAGTCGCCTGATTTAAGCAAGTATGTCTAAACTGAATTTATGTGATCACTTCTTTGGATTTCATGAATCTTGTATATCTTTATAAATTTATGGGAACAAATTAAGAATGGAAATCGTACCTCCTGTGATAGAGAAAACCGGTTTATACTACATTTCACAATGTGAATTACCATAAAAATATAATGTACATATTAACTATAAGTTATTCCAGGAAATTCTCAAGTTGATTAAAGATAGATTTATTTAATTAACGTGTTATAGCAGTATAAGTTATGCAGAAATGAGCTTAAATTCTAATGAGAGATTAGTATTGAGGCAAAGAAAAACAACCACTAGATGGGTGGATTTGTCTCAGACAGAGAGACCCAGGTGCAAAATCTGAACCAGGATTTACCTCCCACCAGTTATGTGCTGGTGTGTGCAATGACTTCACACTGCATGGGATTAGGAGCAATATACTACCGTAGTTTCCAGTGTATAAGACGACTGCGCGTATAAAACGACCCCCAACATTTCAAGAGGACCTTTCATTACGTTAAAATATCTAAACTCAGTATACAGACATGCAGAGCAGCGCCCAGGGATCTCCCTGCATTTACTATTATCCCTGGGCGGGCTCCGTTCTCCCGGTATAGGCTCTGGTATCTTCAGATTTTCAGCTCAACCGGGAGGAGCCTGCTCTTGTTCTCCTGGGCGTCTCCTTCTCCCAGGCTGTAGCGCTGGCCAATCACAGCACAGAGCGCATAGCCTGAGAGGTTTTTTTCTCCCAGGCTTTGAGCTGAGTGCTGCAATTGGCCAGGAGAAGGAGATGCCCAGGAGAACAAGAGCAGGCTCCTCCCAGTTGAGCTGAAAATCTGAAGATACCGGAGCCTATACCAGGAGAATGGAGCGCGCCCAGGGATAATAGTAAGTGCAGGGAGATCCCTGGACGCCGCTCTCCATGTCAGCATACTTAGTTTAGATTTTTTATTGTAATGAAATATAGGGTTTGGGCTATACTCGCCGTATAAGACAACCCCTGAATGCCCAGCCCTCCCTTTCTTCAAGACAATCTTCTCCAGTCCAGGGAACTGACTGGGATTTGTGGATGCCACTGTTATGAGGAGGGGATCAGTGTATGACACTATATAGCATCTTATGCTATATGTGTCATCCACAGATCCACCCCATGACAGTGTCATCCACAAATCCCCCTCCCTATAACAGTGTCATCCACAGATCCCAATAAAAAGGTCCAATCCACAGATCCACAGATTTGAGTTTTCACAATCTCACTGAGATCGTGAAAACTCTGATTCGATGGCATATTCTAACCCCCAGGCAAGCGTCCCCGTCCCTGTGACAAACTGCAGGGAAAAAGGAGAGATAGACAGTTGCAAGAATAAGTATGTGAACCCTTTGGAATGATATGGATTTCTGCACAAATTGGTCATAAAATGTGATCTGATCTTCATCTAAGTCACAACAATAGTCAATCACTGTCTGCTTAAACTAATAACACACCAAAATTTTTTAAACGTTACCATGATTTTATTAAACACACCATGTAAACATTCACAGGGCAGGTGGAAAAAGTATGTAAACCCTTAAATTGAACCTCCTTTGGCAGCAATAACGTCAACCAAACGTTTCCTGTAGTTGCAGATCAGATGTGCACAACGGTTAGGAGTAATTCTTGACCATTCCTCTTTACAGAACTGTTTCAGTTCAGCAATATTCTTGGGATGTCTAGTGGGAATCGCTTTCTTGAGGTCATGCCCCAGCATCTCAATCGGGTTGAGGTTAGGACTCTGACTGGGCCACTCCAGAAGGCGTATTTTCTTCTGTTTAAGCCATTCTGTTGTTGATTTACTTCTATGCTTTGGGTCGTTCTCCTGTTGCAACACCCATCTTCTGTTGAACTTCAGCTGGTGGACAGATGGCCTTAAGTTTTCCTGCAAAATGTCTTGATAAACTTGGGAATTCATTTTTCCTTCGATGATAGCAATCCATCCAGGCCTCTGACGCAGCAAAGCAGCCCCAAACCATGATGCCCCTACCACCATACTTCACAGTTGGGATGAGGTTTTGATGTTGGTGTACTGTGCCTCTTTTTTTCCACACATAGTGTTGCTTGTTTCTTTCAAACAACTAAACTTTGGTTTCATCTGTCCACAGAATATCTTGCCAGTACTGCTGTGGAACATCCAGGTGCTCTTGTGCAAACTGTAAATATGCAGCAATGTTTTTTTTTGGACAGCGGTGGCTTCCTCTGTGGTATCCTGCCATGAAATCCATTCTTGTTTAGTGTTTTACATATCGTAGATTCGCTAACAGGGATGTTAGCATATGCCAGAGACTTTTGTAAGTCTTTAGCTGACACTCTAGGGTTCTTCTTCACCTCATTGAGCAGTCTGTGCTGTGCTCTTGCAGTCTCTTTACAGGACGGCCACTCCTAGGGAGAGTGGCAGTAGTGCGAACTTTCTCCATTTATAGACAATTTGTCTTACCGCGGACTGATGAACAGCAAGGCGTTTGGAGATATTCACATCAGGCAATGCTTTTTGTGAAAAGCAAACCCAGAACTGGTGTGTGTTTTTTATAGGGCAGGGCAGCTGGAACCAACACCTCCAATCTCATCTCATTGATTGGATTCCAGTTGGCTGACACCTCACTCCAATTAGCTCTTGGAGATGTCATTAGTCTAGGTGTTCACAAACTTTTCCACCTGCACTGTGAATGTTTACATGGTGTGTTTAATAAAAACATGGTAAAATGTAATTATTTCTGTGTTATTAGTTTAAGCAGACTGTGATTGTCTATTGTTGTGACTTAGATGAAGATCAGATCACATTTTATGACCAATTTGTGCAGAAATCCATATCATTCCAAAGGGTTCACATACTTATTCTTGCAACTGTAGATCCTCCGCTCTCTCTCTCTCTCTCTCTCTCTCTCTCTCTCTCTCTCTCGCTATATAAGTGTATATGATCTCAGGGGATGGAAACATGGATTTATGTGCATGTTATCAATCCTCCTACCCCTGAATCAAAAAGCATATTTTTGGGGGAAGTAAGGAGTGAGAAGACAAATGCTTGCCCATATAATTACCTCTCTGCTCCTAATTTGGCTATTCATTGATGCCATAGATGTTTACCGTTATCCAGAAATTGGCGTTACATACATTGCACCAAACACTTGTACCCCACACACTCAAACATCAATAAAGTTTCCATTTTGCACTGTTTCCTCCATGTTCTAGCATACAGACACAATATGCAGACTGTTGTTCTAGCAATACCTGTTGCATATATATATATATATATATATATATATATATATATAATTTCTCACAGTTACCATATGTCACCATAACTGATCATTTTCAGTTATACAGTCAGAAACATATAAATGCTATGGGTTTTAATGTATCATGGTACGTAATACACAGTGACACTGTAAAAATAAACCCAACAAAGTTATGTAATTATATGTACCCCATTATATGTACCCCAAAATGGCTTTTCTAAAACGTGTTATACAGCTAAACAGAATAAAAAAATAAAAAGTCATGACCACTGGAACTCTTAGGGGAACTGTTACTAGCCTTTAAGACTAAAATTACCTGTGTCACTAAGAGGCCAAAATGCCCTTAAGTTACTTGATTGTTGCACTAGTGTTATTTATTTGAGACATAAATTCAAAAATGCACAATAAAAAGTTATATTTTCAGAAGAGTTTTTTCAACTTTACTATCACTTTGGGGGAAGGGGGAACTAAAGTTGTATTAATCAGAATAAAGAAAGGTACCTATTAGATGCAGTCAACGTGGAAGACCATGTTTCCCCATTAATACTTCCCTGTCTCATATTTTTGCAAAGTCATTGAATATGTCTAGTATATTTTTCAAAGATTGTCATTCAGTCCATTGCTATCATTTCAATGTTTTGTCTGGAGGGTTCAGATATAACCTTTTGTTGCAGGAAATGTTGCAGGCATTTTATGGCTGACAGATCTAATTTAGTGCAGAATAGGCAGTAAGCTATCTTTAGATAAATGCTAATGAGGATGTGGCTGCTGTACTCTCTTATGCTTAGAGGGAAGGTCAACAGCTAATAAACTTAGTTAACAAGACAATCTGAACTGCACTTCAGTTTAACATTGTATCAATATGTAGTCATTACAGCCAAGGGTCATTAAAAGGCAACCTTAAGTACTAGTTCACAAAGTAAATAAAAAAATAAGTACAACTGTTTATTTAAATAGCATGCTTTAGTAGTACCAGATCCGAAGTAATATGTCACTTATTGATCTCATAAATGCATCCTTTGTTGCCTCTCTGTATGTTGTATGTCACCTACTCATGTACTAGTTTGTCTTTTGATTCTGTTTTCTCTCGTTAGTGTAAATATAATGAGAAAATGCCTCTTTCTTTACTCAACCCCCCACTTCCCTCCCTACCACCTACACAGACCAATCTCTCCGAAGTTAAAATGTACTGAGAGATCGGGTTACTGCTGCTGTAAATAGAAGTCTACAGAGATGGGAAGGGGTGGAGGAGCAGTGAACTGCTCTGAAACACAGATACTGCTGCAAATTTGAGTACGTGTTTTACCCCAGTGCTACATTCAAAGTTACACTGTTCATTACTGCTATACGCTGAAGCTGCATCTTAGAGCGAAAGATAGAGGTGACTCTTCTCTTTGTGCCATGTATCGGAGACATCACAGCAACTAGTCTCTACACAATTTTCAGCGTTGGTCAGGAAAACTGACAATAAGAATTAAGAAACAGACCCTAGAAGGGGAAAGTACTAAAATGCAAGTCACATAATGCTTTGAAATTCTCAGTGTACACACAAATGTGACAGCGTATGCTGAAAAGTAATATGAAAGTTTAATTATGCTTTTAAAAAGTTTTTTTTTTTTTGAACAAGCTGTGTACATAAGGAATAACACCTCTTCTAGCCATTATATTTTTGTATTATGCGTTCATCACTGGTTTACCCTTAGCAGGATCTATCTCTAAGGCCTCATGCACACGACCGTTGTTGTGTTCCGTTCCGCAAAATGGGGTTCCGTGTTCCTTTTCCGTTTTTGTTTCCGTGTGTCTTCCTTTATTTTGGAGGATCACCAGACATGAAGGAAAGTAAAAAAAGTCTAAGTCAAGTTTGCCATGCAAATGATTGACTTGAATGGGTCCGCGAACCGTTTTCCATGAAAAAAATAGGACAGGTGCTATTTTTTTGACGGACTGAAACCACGGATCACGGACGCGGATGACAAACGGTGCATTAGCCGAGTTGAAAGTCAATAGGTCCGCAGAAAATCAAGAAAAACGGAACAACGGACACGGAATGAAACAACGGTCGTGTGCATGAGGCCTAAATGTAAGTTTTCCCTTGGCTCAGCTCCAGACTTGAAACAGAATAGAGGAGATTCTGCACGCATCTCTCTTTTATACACTCAGAAACAGCAGCAGCATGGTGGACATTTATAGCAGTACTGAGCAGTGAGGTTACCACACTGGAGGAAGAAAATGTACTAAATTCTTAAGCAGTATATTTGTGTGTCTCTCCCCTACTCCACTCCCTCATTTCTCCATAGAATTCTAGTAGGCAGAATGTAACCTGATCTCTCAGTGGGCTTATAATTGCAAATTTTAGCATTGAATTGAAAGTGAATGACCAGTGAAGGAGGCAGGAAGAAAGATATGGCTCATAAGTGAAGAAAGAGGCATTTTACTGTAACATGATTTACCCTATATGGACAGATGTATTGAGACACACCTCTTAATAGTTGAATTCAGGGGTTTTAAAACTTTTGTCCATATGGTACATTATATAGTTCCTTATATTCGCTTGTATTATTGATTTATGCAAAAATTGCTGAAATGTTTTTTGTTATTTGGGTTGTAATGATTAATGAATAGTGAATAATGAAAGGGTTTTCCGGTCTACAGATTCTGATGACCTATCCACAGGATAAGTCATCAACATCAGAACGATTCATGTCCGACACTCAGAACCTCTACAGATCAGCTGTTTGGGGCAGGCATTGCATCAGAGACTATACATTGTATGGAGTTGGAAGCAAACAACTCTGTATACTGTGAAAAAGCTGTGTTAGGTCATCACTATCGGTAGCCTCGACAACCTCTTCAAGGGATATATAATATATATATTTTATAGCTTTTGTTTAATATGGGTTATGGACTGTATATTATCAAGTGTTGTAGAACACAAAAATGTAGGTGTAACGGTTGCCTTTTATCCAAGGAGAACCTAACTTACTTGGTTAAGAAAAATGTTGGTATCTGATCTCTGGGTCAGATCTGGGCAAGATCTTCTTTTTTAGTTGCTGGGCCACCATCTGGGCCTAGGGAACCTTCATTTAATAGCCTATAATTTGAAAGGGGGATTTTGAAAAGATGATTTATTAAACTAGATTATTTCCACTCATCTATCTAATAAGGTACATAGGAAAAAAAGGTACATCTAATATCTACTTAAAGAAGAACTCCCGCAAAAAATGTGCTCTCTGCTGCTAGAATGGTACATGATGTATTCTGTAGTGAATGTGATTTTCGTACCAGTGGCTGTATTTGTGAGGTATACCTCCCTAATGCTTCTGACCTGTGTCATATGACCAGCAATCAGACTCTCCAACTGACACAGCATCTTATGTGTGGACAGGAAGTCAGTTCCTCTATGTATTCCTATGGCAGCCTCACTCTCAGTCTCATAGGAATGAATAGAGAAGTAACTGACTTCCTGTCCTGTTTCAGTTGGAGATCAGAGTTGGTCACATGACATCACTTTCTAGCAGGTCACAGAAGAAAATTGCTTGCGGGGATTCTGCTTTAAGGATCCGGAGGATTGTTTTATGTTTTCTGTCAGGAACTAATTGATTCCCTCGGGGAACACCCCATACTAAAAATATATTAATAATTAAAATGTTTCTCAAGGAAGGGCTTAACAAAAATCTTAAAGCCCACATCTCTGCCCTGAGTGCCTTTTTTGATGCTTCTTTATCCAACTTAGGATGACAGAATGTAAAAATGGCAATGACTATTAGGTGCTCAGAATTTCTTACAAATCTCCAACTAATAAGATTGTTTTCTTGACTAATTAACAATAGTCTAAAGAGATTTGGGGGGGGGGGGATTTGTATTTTAATTTTCCATATCACTATCTATATTTAAACAAAAACATCTAAATTCATGCGGTCTTTGCAATGGCCACTAGGCTTAATAATATACAGAGACTTCATGTTCTGTAGAGGTATTGCATTATCATCATACGCAGAATTATAATGACAGATATCACCTCTATATAGGTAACACAGGATCCATCATTCACATTGTGTGATATCACAGCTTATCTAGTCCCTACTGATCTCTGTTCAGGTCACAGAGCACGGCTAGAAATATCATTCATAGATGTAAGAGGTAAGTTCCTGTCTATTCTATGACCTATATGACTGCTCTGAAATAAGTGGAAATTTTGACTCATTTTAGTCACCTTAGCCAAAGCGAAAACTGTATGTTTTTTTTTTTCTTTTAAATATTGTGGGGATTTGCTCTGGTACACAGGCTTGCGGATGCAGAATAGAGGCAATGACAACGTCTTTAACTTAAACAGTTCGGTGTTTATTCACACATAAGGTTAAAACAAAACAAAAAGTAAGTTTCAAGGAAAGCAGCCATATTGAGTCTGGTGCTTGTTCACACCATGCAGCAATGCAGAAGTCCTTGGACCTAGCAGAAACCACCTGCTCTCACGCCAACAAGGTAGCAGGCCTCTATGCAGGCCCAAACTTCCAGGTCCCAACACAGAGACTGACATAGCTTCACTGTCAGAGAGAAGTCAATTCCCACCACTTGACAGTGCTGCCTATGTTTTATAGCCCAAACCAAGACCCAGCCTGGAACATGGGGAGCAGCCACCCACCCTGCACTTTGGTTGCTCCCAGTAAAAGCCAGCCCGAATCGGCTTTACAGCCATACTAAATAGCAAAACCATGTCAATCAGCAATAGCTGCCGCTGACATATGAAATTATCGGCTCTTACCTCACCGAGGCCAGGAATCTCGGTGACACATACCTTCCGACAATGACAGACCCTTGCGCCTTCCTACAATATAGACAGGGACAAGGAAATGAAAAAAATAAATCATCCAAAAATCTAATAATACATGCAGCAGTTTTTTCTGGCCAATTCTCAGCATATTTGTCGGAATGCGGCCGGATCTCCACTGGTCCCATTTATAGTGAATGGGGCAGGATGGAGCCCTACAAACCTCCGGCAATGCCAGAGTGCACAGAGCCAGTAGGCTACTCTCTACCTAAACAGCCTGCCGGATCACTGATGCTAGTCTGCAACTAGCCTAAGAGACTCCTTTAAAGGGGTTTCCTCCTGAAACAACACAGGCCACAGCATCTGCCTGAAATAAATAAGAGGAACCTATTTAACTCTACATGGTTGCCACAGTGATGTCATGTCGTCAACATGTGAATGATGCAGCCCATCACTGGCCTCAGCAGTGCACATGCTAGCGATTGGCTGCAGTGGTCATGTGTTGCTGACATGGTCATTGCGACAGCCAGGTCAACAGTGTCCAGGCAGGCTTAATTCAGGTGTGTCTGGTTTCTGGCTGGAAAAACATTCTAGAAAACTAGAATAGTAAATAATGGACCACTTGTCACTACTCCAGAAAGAATATGAAGCCCTTATGCAAAATTATGTTTTTTTCCCCTAAAGTTTCCTGGTAGAAGCAAACTATAATAACTAGTGTACAATGTAAAACTTCAAACTGGACAGCTTCAAGAGTTGAACATGAGATTTATTATTTGGCCACAATCAATATTGTATACAGCCTTGTTATCTGTGCTCCTTGGTTAGTAATTTATAGGGCACTGCAGTGTTATTTGATAGGACAGTAATAACTATTCTGATACCTATTGCTAAAGCTAGTTAGTGACTATGACACATTGTATATTATGTTCTGGGCTCTTAACATCACTTCTATTATTATTGTATAGATTTGTAATCTGACCTCACAAGAGCATCCAATGAGACTGATTTATGGTGTTAAAACACTGTGGTTAGACTTCCCATGACCACTGTAATTCACATTGATTTATTATTCAGTGCAAATTCAGCAGTCTTATTAAAAGTTAACGGTCTTGTGTGCCAGTGGTATGATAAGCTGGGGAAAGCAGAAGGATTTCTGTCTTCTTGGCTTCTGCATCTTACTAAGCTTATTAATCAGATTTATGTCTAAAAAGCATTGACTTGTTTCCATTCTTACGGTAAAACTGTACATACAATTGCTGGATATAACGGAGTAAGGCTCTTCTCACACTACATGTCTACCCCAGATTTACATCTGGAGGATTTCCCAATGGGAGCCTGGGGAACATGTCCTGCATTTTCTTTAGTGTGTTTTAAAGTATTATTTCATTTTTGCTGTAAAATCTGATTCCTGAAATCAATATCCTGCCTCAAAAAGTCATTCAAACAATCACAATATGAAAATAAACGCTAGCCATTTAATGCTTCCATATTCTAAGGTCTTCCGAACTACACAAGAACAGACTATAAAGCAGGTTATAATACTTGACGCTACCATGGCAATGGGCACTTTGTGACTTTGTTATTTGGATATGAAGTCTGAAAAAAAATAAGATTAGTGTGTTATTTTGCTGTATATTATTTTATTTACAGTATATGTATATTGCATGAGGAAATGTGAGTTTTTCCAACTTTCCCAACCATACTGTAGTTGACCAGATGGAGTACGGCCATCATAGCACTATTATAATATATAAAGTGGGCACTCGGCCTTCATTGTGAAATTCTAAACAATTCAGCTTATTTAAACCAATACAATATTTTATGATGCTTATACTGTAGCAAGACTTGATGTCAGTGTACAATCCTTACAATCCTTTGCCTCATGTCTGGAGGATCGGATCAGTTCAATCCCCAATTGTATCCTATAAGGCAGGTTTCACTGATCTAACATTGCTATAGGGTTTTTTTTTTTTATGTTTTAGAGTTTTAAATAGAGATTTTTTTTATTTATGTATTGATTCTGGCACGATTCTGCTGAATTGCCCTTTGCATTCGATCCAGGTTTGAATAAATTGTACCCAAATCGAAAGTGCTCTAATTGCCCAAAAAAGTCACTCCTTTTTTTCTCTATTTTCTTGTTTACACAAAATTAATATGTTAGAATTAGAGATGGCCCGGCAGTTGTTTAGCGGCGAACTTTGCGTGTTTGTGATTCGCCAAACATGCGAACATATGGCGATATTCACGCCCGCCATATTCTTTTACATTGTGAAGAACTTTGACCCATGACACATCCATCAGGTGGTACAGGACAGCCAATTGAGACGTTTCAGCACATGGACACACCCCCTACCTTATAAATAGACCTGATTTACATTCAGTGTTTTGCCAGTGTAGGGACAGGCTGTTAGGGACACCAAATTGCTAGCTAATAGGGCCACAAAGGTCCTTTTAAGGACTGGTATAAGTGTGCTATCGATATGTGTGATACACAGAGGGGTGCGATATACTTATAATATACTTTTATAATCAGTCAAAAACACATAAGTCTATATAGTGATCACCTGGAAGTCAGGGGCCTAGAGGCTAGGGGCTTACTAGGGCAATTTTTATATAGGGTAAGGTTCTGGATGGGGTCGCTCTTATCAGGGCGGGTGGACTGTGGTTAGGCTATCAGGGCCAGAATAGCACCCCCCTGTAGGGTAATATCAGGGACAGTTCCTTGCCCACCCTCTCCTTTAATAACACATCATCATCTAGCCCAGGGATAGATGTTTTTTACTTTCCCTCCGGGATTCATCGATGTGAACTGGAACCCCCCGGATTGTGGTAGGACATATGGTTTCTGATTTGGTGCCGCCGAGCACCTGATAGTGCCGCCGAGCACTTGTTATTGCCTACCACATCTATGCTTTTTGCTTACCTTTAATAATTTAATTAATTTTCATTTTGAGGGATATCTTTTCCATTCACACGTCCACAGACCCACTTCCGCATCTGTGCTTCCGTTTCCGCAAAAAAAATAGAACATGTCCTATTCTTGTCCGCATTTGCAGACAAGATTAGGCATTTTATATTATAGTGCCGGCGATGTGCGGTCCGCAAATTGCAATATGCACATTGCCGGTGTCCGTGTTTTGCGGATCCTCAAAACACTTACGGACATGTGAATGGACCCTCATAGTAACATTATTAAAGGTTATGTTTTATCTTTATGTATATTCTAATGGATTGCCTTCCTTGTACAATGTTATAATATACCTTCTATGTTAGAAAGTATATTATAGTGCATTTGTATTGTGCAGCAGTTGTGTGCTGTTCTGCTGCGATACCGCAGGTATATAGAGGGACAAGCGTTATTGAAACAAATAATTTCTACTGGTGTGATATACCAGTCGCCCCCCAAAAAAACTAATTGAAGCAGGGTGTTATCTACCAATATACTTTCTTTATAGTGCATTTGGGTACTGCATAGTGCATTTGCGCATGCGCGTACGTGAAAATTATATTGCCGATATTTCGCATTGAAAAAAATTATGAATGGAGATCGCAAATTTGAATAATACATCTGGTATGTCACTGTCCATGTTGTGGGAACTATTTGTGCACTTCTAGTAACTATTTCTTGGCTGCAAATATGAGCTGAAGGTACCCGCTGCAAATTTGCGGTTCGCGAACATTTGATCGGGTTTGCGATCATCGCGTTCGCAAACCGTCCTGGCAGATGTTCATCCATCACTAGTTAGAATCATAATAAATAAAAAAATATGGAATTTCTGAATTTCAGAATCATACAGTTATCGATTCGTATAGTTATCCATTAGTTATCCATTGAGGGGTTTAAACACTGATGACCTATCCTTTAGATAAACCATTAATATCTGATTAGTGGGCTTTAAAATGAAGGACTGTTACTTATTAGCATAATGAAGGAGCCACATTTCTCCAGCAAGTGCTCTGTCCCCTTCGTAGTTTTATCGGACAAGACCTCATAAATATGAGTATGGCAGTGCCTTACAATGCAGCTCAATTTCATACCCAAATGGAACTGATCTTCAGTCACAGACACAGAATGGCCTATCCTTCCTTTCTTAAGAATATGTTTCCACAGTTTAAAGAGTAATTGCACTTTAGAAAAAAACTTTTGACATGTTGTAGTGACATATTAAAGATTTTGATCAGTGGGGTCCAATCGCTAAATTAGTAGTTATAAGTGCTCAGCTGATCGATTGACGTATCTTTGTTTTTAAGCCTCTCTGATCCTGCTGTTATCTTGGCTCAGCTGGAAAACCGCTTTAAAGGATCTCTGAGCTTTCCAAAAAGTTTTGATTGAGACATATTCCAGGTCTTGATTGGTGGGGGACTGATGGCTGAGACACCCATGGATCGCTAGAACAAGGACAGGGGAGAGCTTGCATAACGCTCTCTCTCCTTGCTGCAGGAGAAAGGCTCAATAGACATCTAAAGGCCCGCCTCGACTATGCTTCTCACTACTCGTTCTGGTGATCCATGGGGGTGTCAGTACTCAAACCACTACCCATCAAAACCTCTGATATGTCACCATGACATATCAATAGATTTTGGAAAGCTCAATGACCCTTAAAGTGGATAATTGGAAGAAGTAATGAAAATAAACAAACACATAAATGAAAGTGTTTTTTAAAACACTGCTGGAACGTGGAATAGGGATGTCAAGAACATTCTTCCATTGCACAAATTTCCAACCTTCCAATTTATTGTGAATACTTGTCTATTTATTTAACAGTGATGCATTTGAAATGATTTCCCTCCAGAGAAAACATAGCTGGATTTGTATGTTTGTGATTTATTCTTACTGACCAGGCTCGTGCCCCTCATATCTGATAAAGCCCCTAGTCTAATTTCTGAATCAGAGATACACTCTGCTTCTCTGTAAGAGAGATTGTATGTGAATGTTCCTTTGCCCCGCAGCTTTGGTCAAGAGCGCTGTGTTTAAAGGTTATAGTGATTAAGCACCGTGATTAATTAAGTCTCAAAAGAATCAATTCCAGTCAACCACGAATCTAATTTGCATTGCAGTTCAGCCCTTACTTAAACTTGCCTTTACACAGTCTACAGCTCCAAACGAATCTTTCTTCACAATGGGCATTTTGGGATTGCCGCATTATTAAGAGTCATTTTACAAAAGCTAATGGGAAAAATCTATCTATATGGCAGCATTAACTTGAAGTAGCTTCTTCCTCTCATGTCAATTAGTTGTGTATTACATTTCCCCAATGCTGCATTAATCGCAATGAACAACAGTAAGTTATGACAACAGAGCTTCCATTTAGCAAACTTCTACAATGTAATATGCCCTAATTGTACAGGCAGTACATATAGACTGCTGGCTCTAAAATTTATCAGACCATATTGTGCGGTTTCAAGTGAGAACAAGTAAGAATATTGCATTTACATTACTGGATTTCTGCCTTAAATGATACAAATGCCTCACTATGAAACCAATAAATTGATCTCTTCAACATTGCTATTCCCTCCAGTGAGGAAAATTGTAAACGAATGTTGGAACATTTTGAAAAGACTGTATAAAATGGTCACATAGGGGCACATTTATTAAGACCGGCGTTTTAGACGCTGGTCTTAATAAAGCCCTAAGCTGGCTCCACCGAAGTTATGGCTCCTCCAATTCTAAATGTAAAACAGCTTCCAAGCTGTCTTACATTTAGACATTTTTCTATGCTGGAAACAGGCGCAGAAAATGGTAAATGAGATAGGCATGCCAGCCCGTTCCCTTTCCCGCCCACGATTTTAGACCTGGTATGAGCGTGTAGTAGTCACAGATTGCGGCTCAACTTAATAAATGACCCCCATTGCAATTGCCCCCCTCTATTTAGTTACCATCACTGCTCACTGCACATCTAGTTCATTTAAAAAACAATACCAACAGACCTATAGGAGACAGACATACACCAAAACGGTTACCCTACTACATCTTATTCTCAATTGGTTCCAACTGCACGTGTATTTGCAATTTGATGCTACATATACAGATGATGTCAATGACAAACATTTGTAAGGTGTTTTTCTCATACAAGGGTCTAAAGGAATAGGGACGGTTGTGGAGGAGGGTAGTCAGTGACTGCCGTATAAGCACTCATTCCCGACATCTACTAGGGTGAATTTCATAGGAAGCCTATTTACACTCAGGTATATATTTGTAGTGTGGGAGGAATCCTGAGCTTTAGGAGGAAACCCATACAAACATGAAGAACATACAAATCCCATACAGAGGTTGCCCTTGGATGTATGCGAAGCCAAAACTCCAGTACTGAAAGATAGTGCTTGGTGCGAATATTCAAATTGCGAATTTTAATCGCGAATATCGCCACTTCAAGAATTCCCAAAGATTTAGAATATAGTGCTATATATTCGTATTAGCAAATATTCTAGATTTTTTTTCATCAGTAACCTCCCTTCTTGTTTGTGGGCCAATGAGAAAGATGCAATGTCTTTGAGCTTAGCAACATCCCTAGCAACCAATAGGAAAGTTTCCTACCGCTTACTATATAAGAACCTCCCCAGCAGCCATTTTCTACAGTTTTTTTAAAGTTCTGAGAGAGAGAGAAGTGTCATTGCCGTGCTCTGTGCTTTACTGTTTAATTACATTAGATAGTTAATTAGCTTATATATATATATATATATATATATATATAATACAGACAGTTAGTGGGAGATAGTCAGTGTAGGAAAGATCGTGGTATAGTGTGGCTGATAGGTTCTGCTGTCCATGCATACATGTTACAGACATAGTGCTGTGATGTCACACGTTCAAAACAATACTTAGTGCACCAATCAGTAATATGTAGTCAGACCTACTAATATGTGAAGTTGCACGTATTGCTAAAAAATATGCGCATCATTAATTGCCGATTTGCGCAATCACAAATATATTGGAGCACTCTATCTGCATATAAAGCTATTGTGATGTTCTTCTGTGCCAACCATTTTCTCCAGTCTCAGGAAAATTCTAGCAGCTTGAAAAATGTAGCAACAGTGACCTACTCCTGTATTACACGCGCAATATGCGCATATTACATTGCCAATTTTCGCAATCAAGAAAATAATCTCGAATTTACGAATATATGACGAATATTCACCCGAATTTTGTGAATTTGAATATTGCCCCTGCCGCTCATCACTATTGAAAGATCCAAAATCCCTGCCTCTATTTCTATATAGTTCATCAATGAATAACCATCAGTACATGTAATGTTGTAATCTGATAGGGCTGCTGTGTAATCCTTAAATGTATTGTAAATAGGGATTAGTGAAACAATTCTATACTAATTAAATTAAATCCAAATTTTACACACAAAAAATTGGGTAATACCGAAATCCAAGTTTTTGGCAATTTAATTTGGGTAAATTTCGTAAAAGGGCATTGGCTAATTTTCAGCTAACAGGAAAGATGAAGAAGGAACACATGATCCCAGACAGTGTCCGTGTGTATAGACCAGCAGGCATTTGCTGGCAAAAAGTTAAAATTTTTTGGACCATTTAAAATAAAAATGCAGAAAAAAATATCCTACAGTGCAGTGTGTTATTGAAGAAACCGTTTGTTACCACCAGTAGCCATGTGTTAACCCATAGCTATATATGTCACTAAAACTTTAAAATTCCTAATGCTGGCTTGGTGCTAAAGAGCTTGAAATGAATTGCACACAATCCTAGCAGACTCCACAATGTCATCCACAATTTTTCAGGGCAATTGGAGCACTTTGATTCTGGGAATTAAAGAGCTACTGTCACCCCACTAAACTCATATATTTATTCTTTTGTGTACTTATAATCCCTATACTGCGATATTGCCATACATTATGTTATTAATCATTTTCGTTCAGTAGATTTGGCAAAAAAACTACTTTTATGATATGCTAATTACCTGTCTACCAGCAGCCGCAGAAAACCGCCCCCTCCTCCTGTTGATTGACAGGGCCAGCCGCGATCTCCTCCTCCGGCTGGCCCTGTCAGCATTTCAAAAATTGCGTGCCTGTGTTGATTCGGCACAGGCGCTCTGAGATAAGGAGGCTCGCCTCCTCAGCACTCCCTCAGTGCGCCTGCGCCTATGACGTCACCGAAAGAGAAGACGTCATCGGCGCAGGTGCACTGAGGGAGTGCTGAGGAGGTGAGCCTCCTTATATTAGAGCGCCTGCGCCGAATCAACACAGGCGCGCAATTTTTGAAATGCTGAAGGGCCAGCCGGAGGAGGAGATCGCGGCTGGCCCTGTCAATCAACAGGAGGAGGGGGCGGTTTTCTGCGGCTGCTACCAGCAAGTAGACACCCTACTTGCTGGTAGACAGGTAATTAGCATATCATAAAAGTAGTTTTTTTGCCAAATCTACTGAACGAAAATGATTAATAACATAATGTATAGCAATATCGCAGGATAGGGATTATAAGTACACAAAAAAAAATGAGTTTAGTGGGGTGACAGAAGCCCTTTAAATCATATGACTGATTTGGCCATATCAAATTTCCAAAAAATTCACTCATCACTAACTGTAGCAGTAAATTTTTTATCTTCTACTTGCAAGGCTGATAGTTCTTTGCAATACTTTTCTGCAGAGTTGTACAGATTTTTTTTTCACATCATTCCATGTCCTTAATGGGGTTCACAATCTCATTTCCCTATCTTAGGCACACTCATAGTGCTGGCCATATACCTTCAATAAATGCCAGTCTCCCAGCTATTCTTCCCAACTTCCTCATGCACATGTATGTGTGATTCATGGGTTCTCCATGGTAGGAGGGGACTATGCACCTCTGGCTTAAGGACAAAGGTTCAGGCATGGTCATATTCAATATGCCTGATCATTCTTGACCCCTATATCATCTATCAGGGGAAACTCTGCACGCTCAATACACATAGCTTCTAGTCCTGCTGAAATCAGTGACCTGCCAGCTTTGCTCTCACATATATAGGAACCTTTAAAGCCAATTTCATATTAAGCCAAATAACCTAGTGGAATATTTATGAAGTATGGGCGGGGAAACTGGGGTATCTAGAGGAAACCACACAAACATGTGAAGATGTGTCTTTGGATGGATTTCAACCTGGGACCCAGGTCAATTATGCTATTTTCATCTCTTGCAGAACTTCATCCACTCATTAAGATTTGACTTGAATATAAATCTGTATGATTCAATCACTATAGCTGCTACAATTGTAGCAATTTAACAGAAGGGAGCTCCATTCTGGGGAATAACAAGGTGTTATTGCTCTTGGGTGGCGACAGGAACAGTGATAATCTTGTAATATATTACTATGTGTAGTGTAATTGCTTTATATTTCTAAAGTGTATGTTTACTGTATACGCTATGTACAGTATTTGTGCAATATGGCTCCTTTTAATGCACTATATACTGTATGTTCAAGAATACATTATCTTCCACATTGTATGCTCTTAAAAGCTCATATTAAGAACAGGTTCCTTTCAAGCACTTAGCTCAACACCGTGCTATTATAAAACATTCAAAAACTAGTTTTATTTTTGTTGATTCATTTCTTGTTCCTCCTGGAGCCGGTTTAAGACGGAACAAGGAGAAGCAATTACACAAAACATGAACAAAAATCAGCATAAAATTATAGTCATTTCATATTTGCGCCTCTGCCTGTGAGTGAAACAAAAAGGGTTTTTAATCTCCAGCTGGGTTTTTGTATTTCTTTCTCCCAGCTAAACAGACGTAGGGTACGGAATCAGCCCCACACTGTGACCTGTGAGTTCCAATCCCAAGCCTAACCTCAAACACAAAACCCACTGAAAATGTTACACATATTTAATCAGCAGTGCTTGGAGTGATTCACGTTATTGCAGTGTGTTCCTTCACACTAGAAAGCTATTGAATAATTCATACAGCAAGGCCATTGAATACGAGATCCTTCTCTATATCTTGATCTTATCAGTTTTATTTTCCAAGTGCCCCAGCATTGTGTTCGGTCAGTGTACCAGCAAGGTACAGTCTGAAATATTTAGCTGAACTTGATCTTCCTAAATGTAACTGCTAGGCCAGGGCAGGCTAACACCATTCCCTCTACAAACAATTGTTCCCTTAGGAGAGCGGATAGCTGCCATTGAAGCGGACACATACATATAGACACATACGCAGGCAAAGTAATGGAGGAAAATAGCTGTCACAGTTGCCAGAAGTGACAGATTCATTTTGTCAAGGCTCACTTCCACATGAACATCTAGCCTGGCAATCAATCCAAGATCTATGCGATGTCTAAAGTGACAGCTACTCTTATTCTTTCAGCAACTAAAGTGACTTGGTGACCTTATCAGCCCATGTATCCATATTCAATCACAGAGGACACTGATTCCTTGGGGTGAGTTGTTAAGGATATATTTTAATACTTCTGCTTTTACTGCTAGTCTATCATTATTGTTTTACACATATAGATTGATATACGTATGGTACACTACAATAAGCAATTAGAGAAAACAAAAGATTATTTATAATTAATAGAAAATATCTTGGTGAATATGAAACTTTTAAGAGCTCAGGAGTCTACAGCATACAGGTTGTGTTGAATGAATCAAAGTCTACAAAGTGGATGTCTATGCGAATTTCAGGGAAAATTAGATTCGCTGCAAAGCCAAATTTCCTCATGCTTCGTGGTAGTGAATCGATTTTCCCTGAATGGTAGTAAAAATAAAAAATATATATACCCGTACTTATCTCATCTATTTGACAGTGAAGAGCCAGCTGCAACCATCTTGATTAACCTCTTTAGGACACAGGGCGTACTGGTACGCCCTGATGTCCTGGTACTTAAGGAGACAGGGCTTTACCGGTACGTCCTGAGAATTTTCGATCAGAACCAATGCGTGATCGGAACCAAATGCCTGCCGAAATCATTCGGCAGGCACTCTGTACCAATGCCCAGGGGGGTCTTGTGACCCCCCGATGTCGGCGATCGCAGAAAACCGCAGGTCTGAATTTCTGCGTTTCCGGGTTATTCGGGTCTTTGATGAACCCGATAACCTGGAAAGAACTGTGATTGGTGGTGTGATTATACACCACCAATCGCGGTTGATGAGTCTCTCATTGCGTTCAAGGGGAGACTCATTTTCCGCCAGTATGTTGCCTCAAAGCGGGCGAAGTATGGCATGAAGCTGTACAAACTTTGTGATAGTACCTCAGGGTACACTTACAAGTTTTGTGTGTACGAGGGGCGAGATTCCCTTATTTAACCCCCAGAATATCCCCCCACTCTGGGTGTTAGTGGGAAACTTGTGTGGGACCTTATTCACCCACTGCTAGATAAGGGTTACCACCTATACGTGTATAACTTTTATACTAGTATCCCCTTGTTCCAGTCCCTCGCCTCCAGATCCACGTTCGCTTGTGGGACTGTGCAGAAAAATCAGCGCGGCCTCCCTGCCTACCCCCTCCAGGTACCTATCCCCAGGGGTGATACCCGTGCCCTTAACAGTGGAAACCTGCTGCTGGTCAGATATAAGGACAAGAGGGATGTCCTTGTACTGTCCACGATTCATGGTAACGGCATCACCCCTGTCCCTGTGCGAGTTACCACGGCAACGGTCCTCAAGCCCGATAGTATCATCGACTACAATTGGTATATGTGAGGAGTTAATCTCTCTGATCAAGTCCTCAAGCCATATAACGCCATGCGCAAAACCAACGCATGGTACAAAAAAGTTGCGGTCTACTTGGTGCAGGTTGCCATGTACAACTCTTTTGTACTGTTCCAGAGCGCTGGCAACACAGGGACATTCCTCCAGTTTTATGAGGCAGTCCTCAAGACCTTGATCTTTTCTGGAAATTTCGGGAAAGATCGTCCCTGGCCAACACTTTCCAGGTGTGGTCCCCCGTACTAGAAAGAAGGGAAAAAAAAAAAAAAAAAATACAGAGTGTGTCACAGGAGGGGGATACGGAAGGACACCACTACTCAGTGTGACACGTGCCCCGATCATCCGGGCCTCTGCGTTATTGGTTGCTTCAAGGAGTACCACACTTCCATGGAGTTCTAAATTTATAATCCCCTTCACAAACTTAGCCACTGACTATTTAAAAAAACGCAGCACCTGAGGGGTTAATTGTTCGGATCACGGCCCCCTGTAAGAGATCGGGTGCTGCCAGGCAGCAGGGGCAGTTATGTACACAGTTCTTAGTATATTCTAACTTGAAGCGTCCCCATCACCATGGGAACGCCTCTGTGTTAGAATATACTGTCGGATATGAATTTTAACGATCATGAAAACTCAGATCTGAAAAAGCTAATACTATTATTTTCCGTTATAACCATGTTAAAACGGAAAATAATAAAGTGAAGTTCTGGTCCCCATTAAATTTAATGGGGTTTGGGTCCAATTTCGGATCAAGTTCGTGTCTCAAACCCGAACTTTTTTTTAAAGTTTGGCCGAACTCCCCGAACCCGAACAGGTGTTCGCTCAACTCTAGTTACAACCCGAACCCTACAAGCCATCAGTGGTGATCGTGCTTGCACACTATAGGAAAAAGTGCTGACTTTTCTGGTGGCCGGACCATAGGAGCGCACATAGGCTGGTGCTTTTTTCTATAGTACGCAAGCACGACAACCACTGATGAATTGTAGGGCGATCGTAACTATGGAAACGAGCAGTGTATAACGTAATGGAAAAATGAATCCAGACAGCAAAGGAGGCAATATTGTTAATAATATTACATTAGTAAGTGCCTTGTATTAACTTTCTCTACATAATAAATGCTATTTGCCGAAGTGAGAGAACTCCTTTAATATCTAAATGATATGTGCCATGGCTGGTGTTATGAAGCTGCTAATTGAACTGCAGCCTCTATTACAGGAAAGGGTTACCCTTTAGTATACGTAAGGTAGGTCTCAGACATAGATAACTTCATATCATAGGGGAAATCTATCAAAGACTTTGTACCATCTGTATGAAGAGAAAAAACAACAGCTGGTGCAAGGAATAGCAAGATGTTGGACCTTCAAGTGACAAGATGGGAAATGACAGGAAACAGCTTTTTTCTCTGCAAAGAGCAGAAGAAACCTATATCCCAAAATCGCATGTTTGAAAACCTCCAGATGCCATCCTGTTCTCACATTTCCATACCTTTGTTCATGGCACATCTGAAAGCTTCTCTCTACGCCATGAAAACACAGAGAAGATCTATCTTTATCTGGGTAAAGAACTTTAAGAGGAATTTTAATAATGTGTATGCAAAGAGTAAAGAAGAAACTAGGAGGGGAAATTCAGTAACGCTTTTAGATTAACAGCTTAATTGAGCAAATTAATAAATGTCAATTGAAAAAAATAACTTTAATAACTGCATGCAGCATTTACTTCATGTGTGTAAAAACTGTCCATATAAAACATTAGCAAAGCATATAAAAACACAGAGTGATGTCATCTCGCCATCGCCAAGAATATTTTTGTATGATAGACAACTACATTACGATTATCTGGATTTATAAAAATAACTCTTTACATTTAGACTAGAGTATCCAGGTATATTGAAAAAATGATAAAAAAAATAAAAATTAAAAAAAACACAAATCATTGCAACATGTAGCCTATGAAAACCTTTGGGGACAATTTTTGATGATTGGATTTTACTTAGTTTGGTCTAAAAATAATATTTTCAATTGATCTTTATTAAAAATATTCAGCAGTTTTTGTCATCAAGGGTTACCTGTTTGCCTAGCTGTGAGCATCTTACTTTCCCTTTCATTTTGTCTGTTATCTTCCAGCTATGTATTTCTGTTATCTTTACACGGGCGGAGAATCTACCAGATAGAATTCACAGGAATATAATTGTTAGCGTTATTTGGCGGTTTAAAGGTGCTGCCGATTACCTGGCAAATGAGCAAAACGATCGCTAATTGGGTAATCTCATCATTCAGGTGGACAGTAGATTGTGGTGTGTAAACAGCCTCTGCTGTCGGGACGCATAGAGTCTGTATGGGGACGAACTGTGGCATTAGCGATTGCTCCTTCCCATACTGTGCATGAGATCTCTGCATGTAAAAGCAGTGGTTTCCCCCACTGACGAGCAGGAGATTGCCGGGAAGGAAAGCTTCCTTCCCAACAATCCCCTACAAAATTGCCCTATGTAAAGGGGCCCTAACAGCTCATAATCAATATTTAAGCCATAATCTTATCAGTTTAATAAGCGTTTTGCTATAATTAGTGTTTATAAGGTCAGGAGATCAGAGATAAGGAGTCGTCAGCCGAGCTGAGCTGCCCGGTGGAAAAGAGTATAAACACCTTGCCTGGTACTATCTCAAAGCTGAACAAAGTAAAGGGCTGTAATTTTTAATAAAGACCAATTGAAGACCAATTGAAAAGATGATTCTTTGCTCAAAATAAGTACAATGCAATAATAATAATGAAAAAAATATCCTAAAGGTCCATCGCTTATACACTGAGGGAAACAAATAAACAAATTTCATGATGTGACATGGAGTGTGAGTTGATTTAGAAACACAAGTGATCAACATATTGACACACTAATTAAGAATATCAATTTACTTTTATCAAATAATAAGTGCAATAAGTATAGCACCATATCTAAAAATAAAACTTTTCTACAAAAAACACTAAGAACTTTCTGACTGATGTGTTCAACCTTCAGTAATTATCATTCTATTCTGCGTCATGCGAACTACAACCTTCCAAGGCATAGAGACGCTCCTCTATGTAAAGACAATATGCCAGTCTTTGTAAATGATCATTATATGCAGAGCAACTTTAGTGCAACATACTTGTGTGCTATAATAGTTCTCTTAAAGGCTACTCTTAAAGGGAATCTGTCAACGTGATCTTGGACTATTCTGCAGTAATACGTGAGTAGTTCTACAGATAAGGATCCAGGTCACTATTCTGATTTTCCTACTGCCTCCTGTTTCCTTGCTGTCGGCATTGTCAGGACTGCTGTGCATGCGCACATGAGTCCTCTCCATTATGTTGGCACAGCGCAGCAGCCTGAACTATGTATTTCAGTGCAGCTGGAGAATGGGGGTCAGTATGAAAATAAAAAGTAGGGATCTGGACTCCTTATGTGCTGTACTATTCATGTATCACAGCAGATAATAGTTCAGAATCATGGACTGTGAAGTTAAATGGAAGAAAGGAGAGCCCCATAAAGGTTGTTTACTCTTTTAAAGGGCATCTGTTAGATTTGTACCTATGAAACTGGATGACCTGTTGCATGTGCGCTTGGCAGCTAAAGGCATCTGTTTTTATAGATATATAGTACAGCGAAACTGCGAACATGGAGAGCGGTTCCATAGAGATATTTCTACAATGATGAACAGGTATCAAGGCCGCTGGAATCCCAACATGATGGGGGACTACTGCTGGTTTTTGCAACAGGAAAATATGACCGTTCACAAAGGCAAAAGCAGATGCCTAAAGCACTTTTAACAGTACTGGGCCTTGCTTAAGTAAGACTTTTAAACTGAAAAACGAGACTTTTTGAAATGTGGTTATTCCATTACATTTTCATACACTGTTTACTACGCAAACTTTGATGTAGATCAGGTAACTGTTGGAGTAAAACTCGTTCTGTTCAAAATTATTCAATGCTCTCCAAGTGCTTAATTCATCTAGGCATACTTATGCATAGCAAAATTTTGTGACGTGTTACAACAATTCTGACTTCAGATTTGTAATCTGCACACTCGATTTAGTATAGCATAAATGGCTTTTGCCCAGTAGCAGACGAAAAGTGTTTTTTTTTGCGTGGTGTAAACCTTTGTTTTCTATTTTATTGCATGACACAGTTCTCTGAATGCATCCAGCAAAGCAAATGTGGATATTTTATTGTTAGCTTCCATGACCACCACCAGGATCATGTATGTATGGTGGACCCTCAAAATACAATGGCCTCAGGATACAATATTTTCAGCATAATATTAACTTTCCTGGGCCACTGTAATTTGAAACTAGACTCAACATACAATGCCTTAACCTCAGATCGAACTAATGAACACGGCCACTTCACTGGTAAAAAAAACTGTAAAAGTTGTTTATTAGTTCCTCTTTACAGTACAGTGGTGTACTACATCTCCTGTACTGCCCTCTGTCTGTGGTGATTCTTTGGATGTCAGGTGAGGAAAGCTTTATGTTATTCTTCTGGTGCACTGTGAGTTATAAGGACCCTGAAGAAGCTCCTATCTTCATCGCAAAAAGTGATCTACAGATTCTAGGATCTATTCTCTACCTGTTATATGTAATAATGTGCTTAGTTATCGGCTTTTTTTTTTCTTTTTAGGTCTTTTTTTTGGGGGGGGGGATGTTTTGGGGCTTCAAACCAATTTTTCGTTTTCCATAAAGTTATGGATGGAAGTTAAAATAGTTTCAACATACAATGGTCATCCTGGAACCAATTAATTTTGTAACTTGAGGGACCACAATATAACTGTATAAGTAAATACTTTGTCTCATCTGTCTTATTGTCTACAGTGGGATGCGAAAGTTTGGGCAACCTTGTTAATCGTCATGATTTTCCTGTATAAATCGTTGGTTGTTATGATAAAAAATGTCAGTTAAATATATCATATAGGAGACACACACAGTGATATTTGAGAAGTGAAATGAAGTTTACTGGATTTACAGAAAGTGTGCTATAATTGTTTAAACAAAATTAGGCAGGTGCATCAATTTGGGCACTGTTGTCATTTTATTGATTCCAAAACCTTTAGAACTAATTATTGGAACTCAAATTGGCTTGGTAAGCTCAGTGACCCCTGACCTACATACACAGGTGAATCCAATTATGAGAAAGAGTATTTAAGGGGGTCAATTGTAAGTTTTCCTCCTCTTTTAATTTTCTCTGAAGAGTAGCAACATGGGGGTCTCAAAACAACTCTCAAATGACCTGAAGGCAAATATTGTTCACCATCATGGTTTAGGGGAAGGATACAGAAAGCTGTCTCAGAGATTTCAGCTGTCTGTTTCCACAGTTAGGAACATATTGAGGAAATGGAAGACCACAGGCTCAGTTCAACTTAAGGCTCGAAGTGGCAGACCAAGAAAAATCTCGGATAGACAGAAGCGACGAATGGTGAGAACAATCAGAGTCAACCCACAGACCAGCACCAAAGACCTACAACATCATCTTGCTGCAGATGGAGTCACTGTGCATCGTTCAACCATTCGGCACACTTTACACAAGATGATGCTGTATGCGAGAGTGATGCAGAGGAAGCCTTTTCTCCGCCCACAGAATAAAAAAGTGCCGCTTGAGGTGGACTAAAGCACATTTGGACAAGCCAGCTTCATTTTGGAATAAGGTGCTGTAGACTGATGAAACTAAAATTGAGTTATTTGGCCATAACAAGGGGCGTTATGCATGGAGGAAAAAGAACACAGCATTCCAAGAAAAACACCTGCTACCTACAGTAAAATATGGTGGTGGTTCCGTCATGCTGTGGGACTGTGTGGCCAGTGCAGGGACTGGGAATTTTGTCAAAGTTGAGGGACGCATGGATTCCACTCAGTATCAGCAGATTCTGGAGACCAATGTCCAGGAATCAGTGATAAAGCTGAAGCTGCGCCGGGGCTGGATCTTTCAACAAGACTACGACCCTAAACACTGCTCAAAATCCACTAAGGCATTTATGCAGAGGAACAAATACAACGTTCTGGAATGGCCATCTCAGCCCCCAGACCTGAATATAATTGAAAATCTGTGGTGTGACTTAAAGAGAGCTGTCCATGCTCGGAAGCCATCAATCCTGAATGAACTAAAGATGTTTTGTAAAGAGGAATGGTCCAAAATACCTTCAACCAGAATCCAGACTCTCATTGGAACCTACAGAAAGCGTTTAGAGGCTGTAATTTCTGCAAAAGGAGGATCTACTAAATATTGATTTCATTTCTTTTTTGTGGTGCCCAAATGTATGCACCTGCCTAATTATGTTTAAACAATTATAGCATACTTTCTGTAAATCCAATAAACTTCATTTCACTTTTCAAATATCACTGTGTGTGTCTCCTGTATGATATATTTAACTAACATTTTTTATCGTAACAACCAACGATTTATACAGGAAAATCATGACGAATAACAACGTTGCCCAAACTTTCGCATACCACTGTATCATACCAATTGTACAAACCTCAAAACAATAAAGCCATTTTTGGAGTCAAAGGAGTTAGGCTCTATTCACACGTCCGTGGTGTGTTGAGGACCCGCAAATTGCGGATCCGCAACACACCCGCCCAGCACCCCTATAGAAATGCCTATTCTTGTCCGCAAGCTGTGGACAAGAATAGGACATGTTCTATCTTTTGCGGAGCTGCGGACCTGAAGATCGCGGCCGCGCTCTCCGCAAATGCAGATGCGGACAGCACACTGTGTGCTGTCCGCATCCTTTCCGTCTCCTATAGAAAATGAATGGGTCCACACCTGTTCCGCAAAATTGCGGAACGGATGCGGATGCATTTGCGGACGTGTGACTGGAGCTTTATGCTACAGAATGACAGAACGACAACTTGTCACTGGTGATGAACGGATTTCTTAACATTCGATTTGGATTCAATTTTGCCAAATAAGCCTGGCAATTCGATTGCCATGAAAAGTTGTGGATGACATTCTAGGGTCTTCAAGCACTTTAATGCCAAATCAGCATTAGTAATGACAACATATATGGTCATAGGTAAGGCTCTTTAAAAAGTGCACTGTAGAATCGTTTGCTTTTTGGTGGCAAATACCTGCTAGTGTGTACCCATTTACCACCCGGGTTCATGTGATCCTGCTTCATCTTTCCTACAGACATACAGTACAGACCAAAAGTTTGGACACACCTTCTCATTCAAAGAGTTTTCTTTATTTTCATGACTATGAAAATTGTAGATTCACACTGAAGGCATCAAAACTATGAATTAACACATGTGGAATTATATACTGTGAGACAGTGACAGGTCTCACTCAGGTTAGAGGCAAGGAAGGGGTGGATAGTTCGGTCCACACCCCTGTTCCACCACAGGTGAGAGAAGCTGGAGGTAATCAGCCTAGCACAAAGCACCTCCCAGAGTGTCAGAAAGGGGGGAGTGTGGTGCCTGTGGACAGAGGCCTGGAGGCTCTGTCAGTGTGGTCCAAGCCAGGAGGGCTGAGTGACCACGATTCCCCAAGAGACACTGGACTGGAGACAGTGGGCGTACTGTGCTCTGTACAGCCAGGAGGCTGTGGGACTTTGGCTCAGAAAGCCGCACGTGTTCACAGGGTGTGAACAGGGACTTAGGTGAGTCAGGAAACTATTTGTGTAGTTAGAGCCTAGCCGGGCAAGTGTTTGTTGTTTTGTAGTAGTGTTTATGTTTATGCGGATGTGCCGCAATAAAGCACAGTGTTTGGATCTTAAACTTGGTGTCCTGAAGATATCTGTGCGAATGACCCCCAAATAAGAGGCGATCCCTTACAATACATAACAAAAAAGTGTGAAACAACTGAAAATATGTCATATTCTAGGTTCTTCAAAGTAGCCACCTTTGGCTTTGATTACTGCTTTGCACACTCTTGGCATTCTCTTGATGTGCTTCAAGAGGTAGTCA
Organism: Bufo gargarizans; assembly: GCF_014858855.1. Lineage (NCBI taxonomy): Eukaryota > Metazoa > Chordata > Amphibia > Anura > Bufonidae > Bufo > Bufo gargarizans. The sequence goes on along the minus strand of NC_058082.1, from coordinate 266,024,329 downwards.
CCTGAAATGGTTTTCACTTCACAGGTGTGCCCTGTCAGGTTTAATAAGTGGGATTTCTTGCCTTATAAATGGGGTTGGGACCATCAGTTGCGTTGTGGAGAAGTCAGGTGGATACACAGCTGATAGTCCTACTGAATAGACTGTTAGAATTTGTATTATGGTAAGAAAAAAGCAGCTAAGTAAAAAAAAATGAGTGGCCATCATTACTTTAAGAAATTAAGGTCAGTCAGTCCGAAAAATTGGGAAAACTTTGAAAGTGTCCCCAAGTGCAGTCATAAAAACCATCAAGTGCTACAAAGAAACTGGCTCACATGCGGACCTCCCCAGGAAAGGAAGACCAAGAGTCACCTCTGCTGCGGAGGATAAGTTCATCCGAGTCACCAGCCTCAGAAATCGCAGGTTAACAGCAGCTCAGATTAGAGACCAGGTCAATGCCACACAGAGTTCTAGCAGCAGACACATCTCTAGAACAACTGTTAGGAGGAGACTGTGTGAATCAGGCCTTCATGGTAAAATATCTGCTAGGAAACCACTGCTAAGGACAGGCAACAAGCAGAAGAGACTTGTTTGGGCTAAAGAACATAAGGAATGGACATTAGACCAGTGGAAATCTGTGCTTTGGTCTGATGAGTCCAAATTTGAGATCTTTGGTTCCAACCACTGTGTCTTTGTGCGACGCAGAAAAGGTGAACGGATGGACTCTACATGCCTGGTTCCCACCATGAAGCATGGAGGAGGAGGTGTGATGGTGTGGGGGTGCTTTGCTGGTGACACTGTTGGGGATTTATTCAAAATTGAAGGCATACTGAACCAGCATGGCTACCACAGCATCTTGCAGCGGCATGCTATTCCATCTAGTTTGTGTTTAGTTGGACCATCATTTATTTTTCAACAGGACAATGACCCCAAACACACCTCCAGGCTGTGTAAGGGCTATTTGACCATAAAGGAGAGTGATGGGGTTCTGCGCCAGATGACCTGGCCTCCACAGTCACCGGACCTGAACCCAATCGAGATGGTTTGGGGTGAGCTGGACCGCAGAGTGAAGGCAAAAGGGCCATCAAGTGCTAAGCATCTCTGGGAACTTCTTCAAGACTGTTGGAAGACCATTTCAGGTGACTACCTCTTGAAGCTCATCAAGAGAATGCCAAGAGTGTGCAAAGCAGTAATCAAAGCAAAAGGTGGCTATTTTGAAGAACCTAGAATATGACATATTTTCAGTTGTTTCACACTTTTTTTTATGTATATAATTCCACATGTGTTAATTCATAGTTTTGATGCCTTCAGTGTGAATCTACAATTTTCAAAGTCATGAAAATAAAGAAAACTCTTTGAATGAGAAGGTGTGTCCAAACTTTTGGTCTGTACTGTAGGTGCCATTATTTTGACTGGCTTAGCGCTTTGACACAACAAAAACACACTACAGTAATACAACAAATCCTAAAATGACTATCCTGGCCCAGCTGGTGTCAAAATGATGCTGGCTACATCTACTACATCTGTATCTTCTGATCTGAAAAATGTCTCATGCCATTCTGAGGAATTCACCTGAATCAAATTGCCTAAAATTCGGATTTGGATTTGACGTGAATTTTGTGAAATTCAATTTGTTTAGAATAAATTCACTCATCTCTTTTCTCTTGTCACCTATCCTGTGAATTGATGTCTGATTAGTGTGGGTCTGGCCTACTGGGACACCCCTAATCAGAAGAAAGGTCCCATTTTTGAACAAAATGACAGTGCTGAAAACAACGATCTTTACCAGTTCAAAAGAGTTTGAATAGAACAGCAGTGCACATACATGGAACCCCGGCTAGAAGAGCAGTGTTGTGCAGTCTGGACCAATGACAACCACGAAGAGACCTCAACGCTCATCTGAACACTGCAATACCTGTAAACAGCTGATCAGCAAGGAAGGGAATAAGAGTTGGGTTGGAACCCCCCCCCCCCCCCTTTCCCCGCAATCTAATATTGATGGCTTACTTCAAAGATGGGCCATCAGTTTAGTAACCTTGATAACTATTTTAAGTTTTCCTTGTTGTAGGTAAGCAAATGACATTTTTTACAGTGATTTAGTGAAGGGGGTGTAGCAACTAGAGCTCACTTAGCATACATTCTTAGTGCTGCCTCTTGTACTATAGTTTGTTTCTCAGTGACAGTAACAGGCAGCAAATTAAACCTGATCATTACGAAGGCCATCCCTTCCATAACTCTTTATAACTGAAGCTGACAGTACAGCTAATACACACGCTCAGCTGTGTGGTTTCATGATTTATATTCATCTCTGTGCTCTCATGATTCATCAAATAAGTATGAGACATGAACACCATAATGAAATTACATTGTGATTTTGAGGGTGATTTTCCCTTATCTTAAGCCGCACTGTTCATAAATATGCCCTGTAAATATATAGAATAAGGATTGAATCCAAAGGCAATTCTGTTTTAAATCACACCTATTATACCATTACTTACGAGTGTATATCGAGCAGCGAAGATTACAATACACTGTAGTGTGGTCTGTCAGAATTATAGTCAAAGAACATACAATTTAAAAGGTTTATCAGGGGCACTTACCATCTGTTTAGAAAAATCTGGTGCGTAGTGCATGAATACGACCGCTCTGAAAGCAATTTCAAAGGTTGTCAATTACATGGTCTTGACACACCTACATTAAGCAAAACATCTAAGTCACAGTAATTTCTTATACTATATTTTATGGTATTTTTCTGCAGCGTGTGGATAAAAATGTTTCAATATATCATCCACTTTGCTGCCACTGTAATACACTGCACATTTTACTCCTTCAAATGGAAAATTGGGCGCATCTCCGTTAAAAGTGGACGTAGTTCACTTGCATATATGGTTATGTCCCATAGCCTCTGTACCCCCATTCCCATAATGAACCCATAAAGTGTCTCCAGAGCTACCCCCTTATAGAGTTCATATATTGCAAAATAGATGTAATTATTCACATTGTAGTAGTAGTGAGTAGTGTTTTGGGCTTGCTATAAATCCACAGGTTCACAATTAATAAGCAGCTAGGGAAAGGCAAACCTCTAACTGCTTACTAATTGTGAGCCGGATTATGTATACTAATACTTACCTGCTGCCCCCTTACTCTGCTCAGACTCTGTGGCTCTTGGGCTGTCTTCACCAGACTTTCAGCTCCTGTCACTGCTGAGATCAGTCTCTGGCTGCAGCAACGCAAGTGACCACCATCTCTACAGGACATTTACAGGCGGGGACTGGAAGCCCAATTAGGATCGCCTGGGAGCCATGAAGCCCAAAGAGAGAGACGGGGAGAAGGTAATTATAGCTCTTTTTGCAGGTCCCAATGAGTGTGTGAGGGGATATTTTAAAAACCTGGACAACCCTATTAAGCTTGCCAATGTGTTTTGATATACATATATACATTGTTTGGAGTTGGTGAACTAATGAGCAAGCATGCATCAGAAGCTGGCCATATACAATACATAGAAGTTAGTTGATGGTTGAACGGCAGCTGAACAAACAATTATCTGGTGAACGATCGTTTTGCAGACACAGCCATATACATTTTAGTATAGTTGTTCAGGCTGGCAATATATGTTCATCAAAACTGGGTGATGTATAAAAGATCTTTCTGGGAACATTCTTTAACCCATGAACAATCTTTCTGTTCAAAGATCTTTTGTCTGATTATCAGATGAAAATTTCAATTGATCGTTTGTTGTCAAATTTTACCCAACAAATGATTGTTTTAGCCAAAATCATAAATTTTTATGAACTTAGGCTAATGTTTATGGCCACTAAACATTAGTCTAAAGTTGATCAACTATAAGGTATGATATTGTTTGATTTGCATACCTTAAAGGAATATATAGGGGGTCATATATTAAGTCAGCCGTTTTAGACGCTGGTCTTAATAACATTTATATCTGGCGGTGGATCTGCTGAAATTATGAAGAGGTGCCTTTACATAACTTCAGCGCATCCAGTTCCAGTCTAAATTGGATAAAAATATGACAGGCATTGGGCGGACCACACACTGCAGGCAAACACTTGTGGCGACGGACGTTTCACGCCACAGTGCCTCCTTAGGCCACTCACCGCTTATCACCGCTGAAGCCTGTGGTTGGCTGAAGAGGTTCAGGTGACCATGCCTATACCAGGGAGTAAGAAAACAAACCATGAACCAGAAGATGCAGAAACGAGGGCCAACGCGGAGGACCAGAACAGCGGGTATGGGAGGTAGGCTGCAGTCAACTTTTAGAAATTAAGTATTATCGGATAACCCCTTTAAAGAATGCCAGCCACACAGTGCTCCCATTAATACATTTAAACTGAAAATGAAGTTAAATATGTTTGTCCTATGACTCAGGTGTAAAATGTAAAGTGATCATTAGGGGGTGAAGAAAAAAAAATAGATTTGAGTTGTCCCCTTTGCCAATAAAAAAAATAGACCTATCTGCTGAGACAAGGGAAAGTTGTGTCCATGTGTTCAGGAACTCAGCTAAAGGGAACAAACTGATTGCTTAGTTATACCCCTGCATATTACTTCACATTTCCACAGTCCATATAACTAAAAAAGTGCCCTATAGTAAAGCCAGAATTGCTCCCACCTTGTCGAAAGCAAACTAGATTTATGAAAACAACAACAAAATATGAGGTAGTATTGCTATAAACAGATCTCCAAATGAAAACCCAAATAGTAGTTGTAGATATAAAATGTGTTCTAGTAATTTTTTTTCAATTTTATTTTATTGTTATTATTTATTTATTCTGTTGTTTGATGTGAAAAGAGAAATTGTGTTCCTACCCTTAAATTAAGGATTTGAAAATGCAAATGGCAAGTTTCAGGCAAATGTTCCACATAAGAGGAAGTTATCACTTTGCTTTATAAAAAGTATGTCCATGAGAATTTAGGAATGTACAATGCATTTGGAAAGTCTTCACTTTTTTGTTATGTTGTGAGCTAGTGGTAAACTTAAAAAACAAAACCATAATGTGAAAAAGCTATAATTGCACATGGGCATAATTATTCAGTCCTTTTGCTATCACACTTGAAATGTAGATCTGGGGGCCTCCCATTTTTCTAGCTAATCTTTGAGATGTTTCCATATCTTGTTTGGAGTCCACCTGCGGTAAATTCAGCTGACTGGATGTGACTTGGAAAGATACACCACTATATAAGTAGTGATGTCCCGAACTATTCGCCGGCGAACAGTTCACGACGAACATGGCTTGTTCGCGTTCGCCGCGGCGGGCAAACATATGCGATGTTTGGTCCGCCCCTATACATAATCATTGAGCAAACTTTGACCCTGTACCTCACAGTCAGCAGACACATTCCAGCCAATCAGCAGCAGACCCTCCCTCCCAGACACTCCCACCTCCTGGACAGCATCCATTTTAGATTCATTCGGAAGCTGCATTCTTAGTGAGAGGAGGGACAGTGTAGCTGATGCTGATTTAATAGGGAAATCGATAGCTAGGGCAGTGTTCTGTGTCCACAAACTCATCTGCTGTAAGGACAGCGTCCTGACAGCACCCCAAAAATCCCTTTTTAGGGCTGGTACATCAGCTTTTTTATTTTATTTTTATCTATCTATCTATCTATCTATATATATATATATATATATATATATTGCAGTTGCCTGCCCGTGTCTGTGAGAGGCTGCAGGCCCACAGACTGTACTGTGTGCACATCATTCATACAGGGTGTCACAATACCTTGCAGATAAAAAAAAAGTCAATGAATTTTTTCTCTGTGATATAATCGCAGTTGCCAAGCCAGTCAGGGGCGTAGCTGAAGGCTCATGGGCCCCGGTGCGAGAGTTCAGCTTGGGCCCTCCTTCCCTCAGTGCTTTGTGGCCTGAAGCAGGGGAGCACATAGCCTTTGTGCTCCCTGAGGCAAAAATTGAAACAGCAATCCCCCTCCTCCCATGTCAAATTCTTGACCTAACCCCTTCCCTCCAGCCAGAGGTATAACTTGACCAGCATGCACTTTCTATATTATCGGTGTCTTCTTATGTGGCCCAAGGGTCTTTGGACCCCCTCAGGCTCTTGGGCCCGGTAGCGACTGCTACCTCTGCACCCCCTATAGCTACGCCCCTGAAACCAGTGAGTGTCGGGCCCACAGACTGTACTGTGGTCACTGGCCAGGCCACCACTCATACCGTTACAGGGTGTCACAATACCTTGCAGATAAAAAAAGTCAATTTATTTTTACTCTGTAATAAATATAATCGCAGTTGCAAGCCAGTGTGTGTCAGGCCCACAGACTGTACTGTGGTCACTGGCCAGGCCACCACTCATACCGTTACAGGGTGTCACAATACCTTGCAGATAAAAAAAGTCAATTTATTTTTTCTCTGTAATAAATATAATCGCAGTTGCAAGCCAGTGAGTGTCTGTCCCACACAGACTGTACTGTGGCCAATTGCGGCGCATTAAAAGGGGAGTTTGGTCTGTCAATGTCTGTGAAGGAGGCGTAACCCTTAAACTACCTGATCGATACAACATCATACCTGATTGTATACTCACACTGGATGTTTTAAACCATGTTGTTCAAAAAAATGTAGGATTGTTAGGTGATTTATGCCCTTTATGGATTAAAACCCAACTCTGCGTCAACTATGTAATTTCCCATGGGAGTTTTGCCATGGATCCCCCTCCGGCATGCCACAGTCCAGGTGTTAGTCCCCTTGAAACAAATTTTCCATCACTACTGTGGCTAGAAAGAGTCCCTGTGGGTTTTAAAATTCGCCTGCCTATTGAAGTCCATGGCAGTTCGCCCGGTTTCGCCCATTCGCGAACATTTGAGGAAATTCACGTTCGCCGTTCGCAAAATGAAAATTTTATGTTCGCAACATCTCTATATATAAGGTCAATATAAGGTCTCAAAGCTGACAGTGCATATCAGAGGTAAAACTGCATGTGGAACTGCCTATAGAGCTCAGACAAAAGATTTTGTGGAGGCACTGATCTGGAGAAGGGTAAAACGTGTCTGCTGCACTTACCAAGAGCACAATTGCCTCCATAGTTCTTAAAAGTGTGGGACAACCAGGACTCTTCCTAGAGTATGCTGCCCCACCAAACTAAGTATGAGGGGTAGAAGATCCTTGTTAAGAGAGGTGACCAAGGACTCAATAGTCACTTTGGCTGAGCTCCAAAGATCTTGTGTGCGCATGGGAGAAACTTCCAGAAGGTCAACCATCACTGCAGCATTCCACCAATCTTGGCTTTACAACAGAGTGGCCAGAAAGAAGCATTTCCTCAATAAAATAACATGAAAGCCCACCTGAAGCATTTAAAGGACTGTCAGACTGTTAGAAATAAGATTCTCTCATCTGATGAAACCAAGCTTGAAAGTTTTGGCCTCAATTCTAAGTATTATCAGACTAAATTACAGATGTAGCTAATGTTATCTTGACTGTCTTAACATATTAAAGGAGTTTTCTAAGACTTTTACATTGATGACCTATCTTCTGAACACCCGGGACCCCCAACGATCAGCTGTTTGAGAAGGCACTGGTGCTTGTTGTAGCGCCATGGCCTTCTTGCAGCTTATCCTAGGCCATGTGATGTCATGTTCATCTGTCACATGACCTAGGGGCAGCTGAGCCCTACTGAAGTGAATAGGGCTGAACTGTGATACAAAGCACAGCCACCATACAATGTTCTCTCAGCTGACCAAGCACAGTGCCGAAGGCAGTGATGCCTTTTTAAACAGATGATCATCAGGGGTCTCGGGTATCTGACCCCCACCAATCAGATACTGATGACCTATCCAAAGGATAGGTCTCCAGTAGTAAAGTCTCTAAAAATCCATTTAATACAACACAATCACATTACGGTAATACAACAATTCACATTAAAGTAACCAAGAAAATACTTGTTACAACTATAAATGTTAATCTATTACTTAAAGGCCTTGAAACTAGATCCAGAAACTTCATAAAAAAAACTAATCCACAACCTACAAAAATAAGAAAATTTCACAAGACATAAAGTAAATAATTACTAATGCTCTTTGTTAAACAGACATATATATATAACATTAAATATTAAATGGTGCTCTTCTGCTGTGATGCACCTGGTCATGTGTTGCACCATGGCATGCTACACATGATGCATAGTGTCACCAGGCTCTCCTAGTGCACCGTCGGGCATGATCTGCTTGTGATCAGGTCATAGACCACGATGATAGGTGTACTAATTAATTTATGAACTGAATCAGTTGCCACATCAAAGTTCTATAGGCTAGGTGACTTTAATGGTTAAATGCACATCAGAGTGACAAGGCTGCTAAGTGGTCTGTATGGTTACTTATGTCACATGTTTACTTCATTGTCTATGTATGCCTTTGTTACATTTGCTCTATGAGTGTAGGAAATTATTTTGCTCTAACATTTAGCATGTCTTCAGTATATTAGACTTTGAATCAATGCTACTATATTCCTGGATCTGGCTATGTGGATATGATATGATATAATTCCAGTCTTGATTCACTGTTACTTATTTATGTCCTCCTTTCAATATATCTTCTTTTTATTTCTATTAAATAAAGTTTAAAGATTATTATTTATTTATTTTTGTTGTGAAGCCTTTAAATATTTAGGTGATCAATAAGTAGAATTCTAGAAGAGCCATATTCCGTCCTACCTGGTGGATTTATATTCCAGTAAGACTCGGATGCTGAGACTCTATGGCCGGTTCACTAAATATTATTATTAGATTTTACATGTCAATATTTACATCCAAATGACTTTCTAATGGAGCAAATTTGCATATAATTACATCTCCTTTAGTAAACATGCCATGATGGGGATTGGAAAGTCTCAAGGACCTCATAAAAGAAGCATGTGTGACATGTTTCCATGCCCTGCTTAGCAGTACTGCCTGTATATATTATTTCCAAAATGTTGGCAGCTAATGGTCTAAAAATCCATCAAACACAGAAGCAAACTGTTTAAGTCAGACTGCAGAGGAGCGGCACGACTTTATTAGACATGTTTAATTACAGAGTAAATGAAAGAAATTATTATTATTAATGCCTGACATTTATTTCGGCTTCAGAGTTGGATGTCTTTATAATGAAGAGAATGAGAAAACAGTATGTAATTACACATGAAGTATTTTGCCAAATGTTGGAAATGTTAAACAAGAAGCACTTGTTTTCTCTCAAAAAGGGAAAGCATGTGATGTGTCGCTAGTGATTCTGAAGGACGCCCACAGACCTGATATCTTGCCAGCTTATGATAGGTACACCAATATTTGGAATTCCTAAAACAGAGAGCTTATTGAAATATAAGTGCCAGCTCTAGCATTCAGTGAGTTAGAAGCCATAAGTGCTATGGGAACAATCCATACAGCAAATTAATCAGGCAACTCCTACAAAGTGCCATCAAGAACAAAAAATCATATTTTTCCTATTTTCCCTAAGTGTGATCTCATATGTTGAAGCTAAGATCCCTTTACATGGAACTGTTGGATAGATTATCGGGAATGAATGTTCATATGAAGGCTCTTACCTGATAATCGGCTTATGTAAAGGTGCCGCAGATCACCCAATGATAAGAATTGTTCATCAGGTGAGACCATCGTTTATGCTGATAACTAAATCATTGTTTCTGAGTAGCAGAACGTTCTATGTAAACAGCAATCTGCTGCCCATACACGATGAACCTGGTGCAGGGGCGTAGTTATACGGGAAGCAAGTGAAGAGGCTGCTTTGGGGCCAGAACTCAGAAGGGTCCCACCCAGGAGGAGGACTAAAAGATCTTATTGTCAGGGCCCCCTCAACAGTATTATTAAACTGCATTATATACAGAAACACTGTAGAAAAAAGACAGACAGTGGTTGTTGGGCCTCGTCTGAGAGACAGATTTTCACTAGCCACAGTAGTGGGGGTTGTACGGGAGGAGGGGGTTGCGAAAAAAAAGTTCCTAGGGGGTGGCCCTATTCAAAAATTTGCTGTGGGTCCCAGGAATTTCTAGCGATCACTTGTCCCCCTACACCGGAGGTGATTGCTGCATGTAAATACAGCTCTCACCTCCTGTGACAAGCAGACAATTATCAGAGAGGAACACTTCCTTCCCAATAAATGCCTGCTCAGATGGTGCTTTTAAATACGCCATGTTTGCTCATTATTAGTAAGTTTGGTACAGATAAATTCACATGGGTTGATTACTTGTATAATGAACAATGAGATGTCATACATATATAATTATTTCCATCCAATAAAACTATTTATCAATGTCAAAATATGATCCATATGTCCATGTAAGATTGTTCATAGAGGGTCATCTATTTTAAACCAATTAGCTTTTTGTAGTAATGATGGCAATTTATCTGCACAAGACTAATTATCAGCTCCATATAAGTAAAACCAGAGTGCTCAATACCATCATGCAGTAATATAAAACAATTCTAAATCATCTCTTCAAGATATAACTACACAGTTATCATTCAAATGCTGCTTGTCAATTTCCCTGGTGGTCTAGGGTTTTTTAACAGTACATATGTCTGGCAGTCTACTGTGATATAGATCATGTCTCTCGTAGTTAACAATATAATTGAGTTTAACATCAGGTTATTATATGTTAATTTCCTTGGATTTAATATCCTATGTTGACCTAAGATATCTTACAGGATTAAGATGCCGTTGAGATTAACCCCCTCCTAAGGCCGAGATTTGCAATTTTTTTTTAAATTTAGTTTTCATTTTTTACTCTCTGCTTTACATAAGCTATATTTTTAATATTTTTCCATTCTCATGGCCATATGAGGACTTATTCTTTTGCGTTGTACTTTTCTAATTATTACTTTCAAAACTGCATACGATGTAGTGGGGATCTGTAAAATTCTAAATGAGATGAAATTAAAAAAAATTTAAAAAAAAATGAAATACAGTTGTAGTTTTAGGATAAAATGTTTACTTTATTTACTAAGCGGTAAACTGACACATTAACTTCAATCTGTGGGCCAGTATAAACACAGTGGTACAATTTTTTTTATAGTTTTTCTCATGTTTAAAAAAAAAATTCTTTGCATTACCATGTTCTAAACTTTTTTATATTTATGTCTCTGGAGACATATGAGGGCTTATTTTTTGCAAGGCAATGTCGAGTTTTTCATAGTTTTTTTGGGGAGTGTGTATTATTTATTCAAATTTCTTGGGAGGTGAAGCAAATAATAATAATAATAATAAAAAATATCCCAGCACTTCATTTCTTAAAATAAACATCTCTGTGTGTCAGGAGGTCATCCATGCCCCTCCTTCTCCTCACTGTCCTGTATCTAACTTTAAACCAAGTGGCCAGAGTCTCAAAGGTGTAACCTATTTGCAGGTAGGACAAAAGGATCAATAAGTCCCCTTAGATAAGCCAATAAGGAGCAGCTACACCCTTCTGATGTAGCCAATAAGGAGCAGGAGATTAACTTACACCTGCAGTCCACTGGAGGAAGGGAGGTGAAGGGGTGAATATCAACATTTATTTGCGGGGGTCTGTCACCAGTTACTGCTAATGACCAGCTGTTTGAAGAGGCTGTGCTGCTGTGGTAAGTGCTGCAGCCTCCACACAGTGTACCAAGCACCTTGTATAGCTATTGTGATTGTTATTACAGACCAGGTCCATTCACTTGAATAAGACTGTGTTGCACATAGCCCATGACTAATTAATGTGACGTCCCTGGCCTAGGAAGAGGCCACAGAGATTAGGAGAGCGTCTTCAAATAGCTGATCAATGGGAGTGCTGGAAATCTAACACTCATCGATAAGATATTAATGACTTGTCTTGAGGACATCAATATTAGTGATGGACAAACATCTGCCGGGACGCTTCGCGAATGCGATTGTGCGAACGCGATCAAATGTTCGCAAACCGCAAGTTCGTGGCGGGTCCCATTTATTTTAATGGCAGGCGAACCTGAAAAACCTTCAGTTCATAATTGCAGCCAATAAATAATTACTAGAAGTGCACAAATAGTCCCACAACATGGACAGTGACATACCAGATGCATTATTCGAATTTGAGATCTCCATTAATAATTTTTTTTAAATGTGAAATATCAGCAATATAATTTTCACGTACGCACATGCGCACACCATTTCCAATTATTTTTTCCAATACTGTTTGTCACTCTGTTTACCAGAGGGAACGCAGCAAAACAGCAAACAAATGCTGCACTACTCAAATACACTATATAGAAAGTATATTATTGGTATACACCCCACTTCTATCAGTGTTTTTGGTGGGGCGACTGGTATTTCACATCAGTTATAATTATTTTTTCTAATTGCGTTTGTCACTGTGTGTGTAGCTGCAGTATCGCTGCAAAACCGCTGACCACTGCTGCACAATACAAATCCACTATAATATGCTTTCTATGTTAGAAAGTATATTATAAGTATATCACACCCCTCTGTGTATCACACCTATCAATAGCACATCTATACCAGTCCTTAAAAGGACTTTTGTGGCCCTATTACCTAGCGTTTGGTGTCCCTAACAGTCTTTTCCTGCTCCACACAGCAACCTCTCCCTACACTGACAAAAGACTGTAAAATGGCGGCCAGATCAGGTTTATTTATAAGGTAGGGGGTATGTCCATGTGCTGAAATGTCTCAATTGGCTGTTCTGTACCACCTGATGGATGTGTCATGAGTCAAAGTTCTTCACAATGTAAAAGAATATGGCGGGCGTGAATATTGCCATATGTTCGCATGTTCGGCGAATCGCAAACAAGAAAAGTTCGCCGCGAACCGACCGCCGGGTGAACCGCAAGGCCATCTCTAATCATTACTATACTCCACAAAAACCCCTTTAAAAGCCTGTTAAACATATACGACATACAATATGGGCTAAAAGTATAATAATATAGTAATGATCAATAATAATAATAATAATAATATATACAACTTGTCATAGCAAATATATTTAGTAAAAAAATACAGTTCTGAAAAATTACAGTAGTATAAATACAGGATGCCTGGAAAAACTATTGGACTTTTTTTGGGAAAATAACATGAAATATTTATTTTAAACTTGGACCACACAAATTGAGCACCATAGATGATAGTTTAGGAGTTTGGATATGTGGAAAGAGTTTAAACAAAGTTGAAGCACAAGACAAAAGGGTTTCTTCTTAAATTCACTCCAGGCCCTGTTTATCCCACATACACAATGTAAATACTTTCACTGGAGACAAAATGCCAACAAGACATCTGTCAAGTATCTCATGTGGATTACTTCTAAACATGACTACCTCATACTGTAAGTACTTAAAATACTAACGCCACCGTATCTGGAGCAAACAATATTTGTATACAGTGAAACATCTTTGAGACAAGCACCTAAAGTTATCAATTAACCAAGGAATGAAAATATAATTTACTACTAGCTGGAAAAGAAATAGGGTTTAAGTAAATGTACAATTTTTAGATGGGAAGAACAACAGAAGGACTGTACCAGGGCCCAAAAGTATAGTTGTCAGGCTAGGGATTAATCCCTGTTTGAAAGTGTCCTCAAGCTTTCAGGTGCAAATAATAATTTTCAGTCTCCATGCTATCAGCTAATTTAAAAATAATATGGAACTGGATATTGTTTCTAAAAGCCCCTTTACATGGCCCGATTTATCAAGCAATTGTCGGGAAGGAAGTGTTCCTTCCTGTCAATCGCCTGCTCGTCAGTGGAGGAGACCTCTGTAGTTACTCTTCCACAGTATGAGGAGGAGGGATTGTTAATGCCATCATTCATCTCCATACAGAATCATTGTTTGCCGGCAGCAGAGCACTGTTTAAACCACACGATCTGCTTCTGGCAGACCAGGATTTAGGTGTCCGCACCAATGATTCTATTAACTGAGGAACAAGCGTTTTGGGTAATTGGTGGCACCTTTACAACGCCAGATAATCACCAATGAGTGTTTACACAATCTGTCTGGACATCGGGTAGTGTAAAGCACCCTTAGACCGATTGGCATTGCCTTCACTGATTATTAAGTGTTGCATGGACACACTTTTGATGACTAGAGTGGTAAAACCTAGATGTTGTTAATTTATACATTTGCAGGAGGACTAGCACAGGGGCCACACAATGATGAGTTCCCAAAAAGATACTTCTTTATTGATTTAATCAGAAATAGAGGAACATAAAAGTCATGTTTATCCATTCAGTAGCTAACAGCTTGACTACTTTTTTCTTGCCTGACTGAATTGATCTTTTGAATCTAATCTCCCTTGAGTGCATCTATAAACTGTAGAGTATGTGATATTTAGAGTGCAAAGTAAAGTTGTGATAATTGCTGGATCTAGCTGAACCAAAAAGAACTCTAATCTGTGGTTGAATACTTATTATCTAAATTGGAATTGGGACTCCATTGCCCATCTGATACTTTTCTGACTGTATAAGTGCCACACAATTTCTTGGGGTCCATAGCCATAGTAATATGTTTATTGCATAACATTTTATTTTTGTTGTTGCCACTTCTTGTATACAGGATTTTTGCTGTAAGCAACCTTTTCTTTTTCCTCAAGATGTCAAACATTCTTGTCCATCTGTTTTAAGGTCATCTCCTACATGTATCAGGAGAGAAACTGCACTGTCGGTTATGCTGTGTGCTAACTCAGCTTACCATATAAATGCTGACTGAGCCATTTAGTATAGAGGGCATCTGTTGTTTTCACCTTATACAGATTATCAGCAATGCATGCAATGTAAATACATCACAATCTTTACTGTGGATTAAGAAAACTGGTAAATATATTTTTTCAGTAAAACTATCAGAACAAGATAGAAAAAGGTTTATAAAATAAATATATGAATTATATCTTAGAGTCACTTTTAAGAAGATTTAAAGGAATTGTATTAGTATACCATAAAAAAAATAATCAATATAAGGCATTGTCTGAATGGAAATAGTTCTACCTATAGATGGGGCACAGTAGGCAGCTACCTGAGACATCAAGAAGGAAAGGTGAGGCAATCTGTGAATGAAAAATAAATTATTTGTCTTTAAAGAGAACCTGTCACCATGAATATGCGGTATAATCTGCCAACAGCATTATAGAGCAGGAGGAGCTGAGCACATTTTTATATAGTTTTGTGAAAAAAGATTCAGTAAAATGTGTAATTTCACGTGTAATTTAAATTCCTGCTCATTCTGGACTTTGTAGTCAAGGAAGCAGTCCTATCAATGATTGACAGCTATCTCTGTTTGTACAGTAACATAGTAAGATAGTATATAAGGCTGGAAGACATCTGTCCATCCAGTTCGGCCTGTTATCCTGCAAGTTGATCCAAAGGAAGGCAAAAGAAATAAAAAATGTCCCCACTTAATGGGAAACAATTCTTTCCCAACTCCAATCAGGCAATCAGAATAACTCCCTGGATCAACGGCCCCTCTCTATTAGCTATAGCCTGTAATATTATTACAGTCGTAGAGGGAAGGTTGTCACTCACTGATAGGACCACCTCTTTGACTTTAAAGCTCAAAATGAGTAGAAATATAAATAAATTACAGTTTTACTGAATCATTTGATATAAAACTATGCATCAATCTGCTCAGCTCCTCCTGCTCTATAACATGGTGCCGGCAGATTGCACTGCATTTTCATGGTGACAGGTTCCCTTTAAATTTCCTTGTGCAACCAACTACTTTAATGCATTGGTTAAGGAAACTGTATCTATATCGGAGAAAGTAAAGTGTCACTGTGCTTTAAAAAACAAATCATAGTGAGATTTCAAATGTTTTATTCAGTGGGTGTCCCAGCACTGAGACATTCATGATCACTAGAACAAGGAGGAATAGGGACTCGCTGCAGGAGACGGACTTCAGATGGACACATAGGGGGGAATTTATCATGAGGAGAATATTTGAAGTCAGTTTTGCTGGAGTCTGTGTTGGAGAACTTTGTGCCACATTTATCAAATGTCACAGGTTGGTTGATAAATTTGGCTTGTCCTTAAACCTAACACTTTTGTCTACAGAAGCTACTCCAGTTTTCCTACTCCATCCTCCTCCTGGAGTAAAAATGCGACTTTAAAAAAAAATCTGGAGTGAAACTCATTAATATAGCTAACCACACCCACTTTCCCAACCATATTACAAAACTAAAATGAGTGATGTACAAATTCAAAAAGTCGCAAAATTTTGCGTGAGTGTAAAAAGTAGCAAATTTTTGCGCAAGCGCTTGAATTTTGTGACTGTTCCCAAGAAAGTTCCGCACTACTAGCACAAATGCATCCCAAGCTACAAGTTCCAGAGGGTTGAGTTTTGTTCTGAATGTGTCATCATGCATTAGTTTGTTGATTTCGGGGCCAATAAAAATTCTGGCCTTTATT
This sequence comes from Bufo gargarizans, assembly GCF_014858855.1. Lineage (NCBI taxonomy): Eukaryota > Metazoa > Chordata > Amphibia > Anura > Bufonidae > Bufo > Bufo gargarizans. The sequence continues at coordinate 266,007,999 of NC_058082.1, read as the reverse complement.
TTAGCATAAGTTTTCAGTGTGCTAAACTTCTACTTCTACAAATACTGGAAACCATTTCCATCACGCTCAAGTTCAATTACAAAATGTTTCATTAAACCAAGTTTAATGTGAAGTGGTGGAAGATAAACTTGAAGTCGACCAGTGATTTGTGTTGTACATTGTACTGAGTAACTGTGTGCTCGACTCTGAGAGGCCACGGTCTCATTTTGTAATGATTGTTGTCATCACGACTGTTCCATAGACACAAGAAACACATATGTTTTGTGTACCCTAATTGTAGGCCAAGCAGCAGTGCTACCACTTTCAGGTCAGCACAAATTTTCCATTTATATTCTGAGTATTTGATCATTTTCAAAATTAACTCCATAGAACCATGGATCTCTTTCATTCCAACCGCATGAGCTAATGGAACAGATGTTTTTTTTGTTACCATTGTGCAACAAGACAGCTTTCAAACTTGTTTTGCTAGAGTCTATGAATAGCCTCCACTCATCAGGAACATGTGTACCATCTAACTCCATCATAAGACCATTTACATCAGTACAGAAACAGACATCGCTTTCCATTGCATAGTATGCAGCTAACTTGGTGTTTCAATGACGAAAGTGTGAAGTTGTGGTGCCTTGTTGTAGCAAATTCCATTCCTGAAGTCTAGAAGCTAGTAGTTCTGAATTTTCTTTAGATAATGACAGATCTCTTACCATATCATCTAAATCTGATTGGCTCAGCAAGTGCGGCTGACCCTCCAGTTGTTCTGGATCAGGAAATACATTGTGACAATGAACATCTTCTTCTTCATCAGGATTAGAACCGTCTGTTTAAATTGCCTTTCCTGCTGTGGGAGGTGCAGGCACTGGATTCTCTACATCGTGTGGTACTGGTTTAAGAGCAGACTCAGTCAGGATACACAATTTGTAACTTGTTTCTCTTTGAATATCCGGCGATTTTAGTCATGCAAAAGTTACAGTCTTAATAGTGATTTTTCTGCTCATGCCAAACTATAGGCACTGCAAAAGCCATTCCTTTCCTTTTACCATTCAACCACTGCGTTAGCCCAGAGTAACACACAGTGCAACAAACATAAGATGCCCAGCTTTTATCTTGATCTCCAAATTTACAGTCAAAGTAATACTTGTAAGCAAGATACACTCGCTTTGTCAGATTCTTGCGCTTATAATAAGTAGTGTATTTGCCACATATGTAGCAGAAATTGTCTGGATCGTTAACACATTTGCGTTTATCCACCTTAAGTTTCAAAACTGATAGCACTATAACAGATCACTTTATCTAAATCTGTCCAGCTTGCCTGAGTGCGTCCGGACAGGTCTGGACATGTCCATTGGAATATTCCAATATAATGCATTAATATTATAACTGAATAGGCTTTGCATGTATAACTTAAAATCTAGACGTGTCAGGCAAATTCCGAGTTCATATTTGGAATCAGTGCGCTCATTGTAGTATAAATCACATGTTTTTCTCTCAGTAGCAAAATCATTATTGTGCGGTGTTACTAAGATTTACTGAATTAAAGGTTTTTCTTTTTTAAAGCACGGGGAGATTTTAAAGTAATGATTGTATATTTAACATTGCTCATGCTGAACTTCAGAATGGCTTGCACATATTGAACCAAGATAAATTGCTCCACCTCTGCTTCCACCTCCCAATATCATTGCCTAGGCCATGCAGCATTAGACCATGCCACCAGTAAAGCAGCCTGTAAACTGTGCCTATTTTGACTCACTAAAACTTAATTTGAACATTACAATGCTACCCTAGGCATACTTTTTGGCACAGCATATTTGTAAATTATAAAACTCATTTTGTGTTTCAGCTTTTACCATTTCAATATATATGATTTGTTGTCAGTAAATGATTTGAACATTCATTGGTTAAAATAAAACCCAATAAGCAGCATAAATCTCCCCGTGGCCAGGATGGTTCACTAGTAAATATCAACCTGGAGTCCAATCGGTTTAGCTCACAAAAATTACCTACAATGAATAAAGTGTTGGGTACCTCTCACAGCTTTGAGAAGTATTAGGTCTATAGGGGCTTCTAGAATGTTTAATTTCAATAACTGCATGCAGAGATCTTACAAAGGGTAAAGTGAAACACAAACTAAAATTTGTTTGCAGGACTTTTAAGGAGGTTATCCAACCCCTATAAAGATGCCCGGGACCCTCATATAGGGTATGTTTACTCCGCTCCCTGGCACTCATATTACTTCTGATCCCTGCACAGCTGCTTGCTGCTGTAACCCCCCATTGCGCGGATCAAAACATCTGGTGCCAGGGGGGGCAATAGCAGACCGCGATGGGGACGAGCCTCCCTAGTGTCACCCGCAATACTAAGGGAGGCTGTCCACATTACGGCCTGCTTTGGCTGACCCCCCAACACCTTACCATCGTCAGATTTTTTTATCCACACGATGGGGAGATGCAGCGGCTGCCGTGCAGAGATCAGAAGCAACATGGGTGCCAGGGAGCGGGGCAAGTATAACATATATGATGGGCCTAGGCATTAGGGGTTGGATAATCCCTTTAAGGTTTTCTTCCCCAAATGTCCTTGAAATGCTGGAGTCTGTACTGCTGATGTCATACATGGATATATGTGTTTTTCTTATGCTGACATTATTAGTATTAGTATTATTATTTGTTGCTGTTATAGTTATTATTATTACTATGTGTTGTTTTTGAATGCTTAAGGCAGCTAATAGTCTTGACCTCAGTAAATTAACCAAGGATGGGTCAGTTTTCTTTATTTCTGTTCCTGTTGCTCACATTTCTGTGGAAGTAAACCACAAAGCTTAGCTCATTAATCTTTTAACGCTTTTGTAACCAACTGTAAACAAATCCACTTCTTCAATTATTAACCAGTCTTTCTAGACCCTTACACTACAATAAGCCAAGAAAGGACACAGGCATGAAAACAAACACCCTATTACTAAGATTAATGCAGCATTTTGTCTGTCACATGCTCAGATTGTAAATCGATAATTTTCTATTTGGATGCTCAGATATCAAAAAGAAATATGTTTTATATTGTATCCAGTAGTTTTTGTGGCATGAACCCAATATCCTCATTGCGTTTAGAGTGTGCACTTGAGAGGAAAGAGATAGCCACACATAAATCTGCTTCAAGCATCTCTTGCCCTCTCAAACACAACAAATTCCTTCAAGGCTCAGGAAAGTGTCATCACAGTTCATTGCTCAAGGACATGTAAGTGGCAGTCTGCCTGAATTTACAGCAGCATCATTCAGTTCACTCTTGGCATCCTCCTTGGAAAAAGCTGGATGGAGAGAGATGCAAGCATTTCTACATGCTAATGTACAAAAAGGTCTGCACTGAAATGCCACATGTTAGACTATAGTATATTTTAATATATTTATTAGTATATATGTGTATTATGTGATAGATATATATATATATATATATATATATATAATAGATATATATGCAGACATAGAAAATATAGATAGATAGATAGATAGATAGATAGATAGATAGATAATAGACAGATAAATAAGCACTGTCATTTCAACAAAGATTGCATAAATCAATAGTACAGGTAAATATAAGCTAAAATATGTCATGGAAGATATGAATATCAATTCACTGAGAGATTAGGTTCCTTGCTGTCTATAGATGTCCATGGAGAAGTGAGAGAGGAGAAGTGAGCTACTGGAGTGACACAAAGGCACAGATACACAGAGATGCTACTGAAGGCTCTAGTAAGTTTTCTGTGCTGGATTCACAGCTACACTGCTGTATGATGGTCTCCTGGCTGCTGCTTCTAAGAGAAGACCACAGAGAGACAGCTGAGCAGGAACTTCTTTATCTGTGCAAAGTATACAAGACATCATAGCAACTAGTCTCCACCCACTATCTAAGAGAAAACCAACAATTAGTGATGGAGCCAGCAGAGGGGGATACTAGTGATAAATGCAAAATACAAGTCATATAATTGACAGATGGAGTGCTACTCGTTATCTACATGTGCACTTTAAGCAGTGGGGTGCGCTTATGCTGGGTCTGATCTGTATGTACTTGTTAAGAAAAGCTACGATTCAGGACACTGAATTACACACAATATGTACAGTATAGTCCTACTAATGGAGCCTCCCAATGAAAACATTCTAGTGGCATTGTGACAGGTGAATTTATGAAAGAACAACAGTTTGCTTCCCTGTAGTAAAGAAACAGTATATGGCTGGTATATTGTCAAACTATATGGGTGGTATATTGCCAAAAAGCTTCTGATTACCAAAATAAATCTTACATTAAGTTTCATTCTGCCGTCTCCATTCCTTCATCCTTTTGCAGACACTCTCATATTCAGTTTACAATCTGCTCCTACTGTAGTTTTTTTTTTTTTTTTTATATGATTATATCCTTCCTGGTAATATATGCTGCATGTGAGGTCTGTGTGTCCAGGATGCTGCAGCATTCACTAGCTCTCACGAATCAGCCCAGCTTCATTTCTAGACAGATTTCTCTCTCTCTCTATAGCTCATAATGGATCTTCCATATGCTGACAATTGCTGATGCTGAAGAGTATGGAATTCCTCTCTCCCGTAGGTGGTCTGCTTTCTCCTCACACTTGTACAAAACTCATATAATCCCCCCTTCCCTCTGCAATCTGTGTGTGTGTGTTTTCCTCCTTATCTGCACCCTGTTTGATCTTTCCAGTTTTGGACTGAGTACATTGGGACCACAAGAGGAGCCAATGCTGGGGGCCCACTTTTCACCTATACAAAAGCATTGCACATTCCATTTCTGATGCTTCTTGCAGTGCAGTCATCATTCTATGCAGCTCAAATATTTCTTTGTACACATAAGTAATACTGTCACAATCTGTACACAGACAATAAATGTTGTCACATATGCTGTATACATAAATACTCCAGTCATATGTCATGTACAGTACACAAAGAATGCTGAGCCCACAGCTCTCAGATGGACGTATTGATTTATTGTGTTCTCAGTCTGAGTGCTGTCGATCTTCTTAAGAACACAGTGTATTTTGGCAGCCAGTCCTGTCTGCTCACTGAGCAAAAACACTGATACAGTAGTATGGATGTGATGATGTTATATATAGTAGCTAATGAGAGCTAAAACTATATTATCTCAAATAATACAAATGTGCAATGGTAAAATATCCCCAACTTGTGATCAAATAATAGTATCATTACATAACTGTATGCGGCCATGTACATATGCATATACATTTGTGAACATGTATGTGTCTATATACGCAAAAACATGCATACCAACACACATACATGTATCTATACATATACATATGCACACACATACTTTTATTTATACCATATGCACATAAGCGCCCATATATCCACTATATACATTTATATATTGTGACACAGTAAGAGGTTTGGTCTGGGAAAAGAGGCATTTTCCTCCCAGCATGAGCTGCTGGGCTGATTTACAGCCAGGTGAGGTCAAATACCGAACCCCTATTTTAAGTGCTGGTCTGGATTTTGGCAGCACCTGGCTGTCCTTTTACAGGCAGCTGGGCTCAGAAGCGAGGTCTCTGTGTTGGGATCTGGGAGCCTTGTGTCTGGATGAAGGCTTACTACCTGTTTGGTGTGAAAACAGGTTGGTGCTGCTATGCTCAAGGACTCTTTGAGGCAGAATTTCTGCATGGTGTGAATTACCAAGGTGAAACACTGCAAGGTCATTTTTTGTTTGATTATGACTGCTTGTTTTGTCAATTGCCAAAAGTGCGAATAAAACACTGAACTGTTTGATCCCAAAAACTTGTTGTTGCCTCTATATTGCGCCCGATAATCCTGTTTACCAGAGCGAAACCCCACAATATATATAGGCTGAGGAGAGTCAGCCTATCACAGCAGATCCTCTGAAGCTTCTACAGGTCCACAGTGGAGAGTATTCTGATCAACTTAGTTACGGTCGGGTATGGCAGTGTCCTTATGCTGAACATAAGGCCCCGCAGAGGGTGGTGAAAACTGCCCAGCATATCATGGCAGCTGGTCTACCACCTGTACCTGACATGTTTGAGGGAAAACATGCAACATTTCCTCTGACCATACACACCCTAGCCATTTTTTTTTTTTGCCTCTGCCATCTGGAAGGAGGTATTAGAACATTTAAGTCAGAACCACCAGATTCAAAAACAGTTTTTTTTGTTTCACCAGAAGCTGCTAGACTGGTCAAACCAGCGGCACTAACTAAACAAGAATACAGAACACAAGCCGGTACTGATCTAACCATGCTCCTACAGTTTTACTCAGCTCCACCACTGAGCGCCATCATTTTATGGGACTGTACGCACATTAATTGAAGTTCTTTATACCATATTTGGATATTTAGCTGTTCACCACCATACGGGAATTTTGTATGTTGTAAAATTTTACTGATCTTAAACTTCTTAATATTTTGTTGTTTTTATTACTGCACTGGAGAAGTAGCTTGATAGTGTTTTGGTATACTGTACAATTCTGTATTAGTATAATAACCATAAATTGAACTGACCCAAATTATATACATGAATATGTTCCATATGCATATACCGTATATTTGCATTTTGTTCACCTACATTGTAAAGCAGGAAATGGGTGCCTGCAAACAGGGGGCGGACTGGGAACTTAAAGTGGCCGTGGAATAAATACTAAAAGTGGCCCCGTTTGGAGTTGGTTCCAAATTGATGGAAGGCAGGGCCAGCAATACCATATTGCGGCACATTATACCACCCGAATAGAGCCAAATACCACAGTCCATCACAAAATACTGCCAACAGCATAAAATACATTCCCAAAATCTTCCACTGACCGGCCGTAAAACTTCCCCTGGGCATTAGCCCACTGGGAAATTTCCCTGTAAGGTCTATAGCCAATCCGCCCCTGCCTCAAAATCAAATATAGAGATAAGATCTAATAATGGATCCACCTTGCTTGGATGCCCCCTCATCCCTCCACACTCAATGGACAGCCTCCTCTTCCTCTCTGCTGCTTTCTCCAAAACGGAGAAATGGGAGGGGTAAATCATGTCAGATTCAGCATCACTGGCAGCTAGAGGAAGGATGTACACATGCACTGCAAAAGCAAAATGGTAGGATTTTTTTTATGAAGAAAATTTAGAAAATTGCTTAAATTTGCATTTATATTAACAATAAAAAAAATGGCAGTGCAAAGGTGTCCATAGCCTCTATGGACGTCCTCTTAAGAGCCTATGGTTATTACCATACCATAGTCATCTGGGTAATTTATAATTTTATGAGAAAATGAGTTTGGTTTTGGATACAAATTATAAAATAATTGTGCAATAATTAGTGATACTTAGAGTTAAAGCGTCTGTCTCATCCTGCTGTTATCAAGGTGAGATGAGTCTTGACCATCATATGGCCAAAAAACAGTGGAGCGACCCGTCGCTCATTGCTTCAGTAGCTCCCATGGGAAGTATGGAAACAGCGTAGCACAGTAAGTTTTGATATTTCCCTAACTCCACTCTGCTTCCATAGTTCTCATGCACTGCACTGGAACAACAAGTGTTGGGCCGCTCCACTATTTTCTGGCCATCTGGTGGTCAGGACTTAGTCTCATCTTGCCTTAATAACTGCGAGATAAAACAACCCCTTAAGTCACACTAACTGTCCGCACTTTTCATTACTTGAGCTTACACAGTTCATTTAACAATGTGTTTTAAAGATGAATTAATAAAGATGAGATTTACATGGACGTTTTAGCATAATTTACTCCATTGACTTGTAAGGTTACTTGTACGTTATGCTGATTACAATCTGATTATTAGGAAATGTTGCTTTTGCTTACAAGTGACTATAGAAACATTTATCTTTTTAGATTGCTTTTAATATGTAATTTGAGTTAATTTAAAATGGTGTTCCAGGATTTTGTTATTGATTGCCATCAATACTTGACTGGTGAGGGTCTGACACCCCACACCCCTGTTGATCAGCTGTTTAAGTGTAGCTCTGATGTTTCACAGCTCCATCCACTGTAGTGGTGCTGAAGTTACCAGCTACATACAACACACAATGGATGGAGCTGTGTGGAACTACTTGATAATAGCTGATTGACAGTGGTGTGAGGTGTTGGACCCCCACAACTCAGACATCATAAGGATAGGCCACCAAAAACAAAATTCTGGACCAGCCCTTTAACTTCTCATCTGTTTGCTATAGTAAATAGTCTAACCTCAGCCTCTTATAATGTTGTTGGATGACTCAATAAACTGAAGTGGGAGATTTGCTTTCCAGTTGTTGAAATGTATTTGATGACCTGCAGAGATTATCTTTATTTCTGATGGGATCTTAAACTGCAAACATCTAGTTTGCTATTTTTCAGTGTGAATACAACAAGACACGGAGGATTAATTGCCCAATGGGTGAATACAATTGAAAAAGAACATATGGGTAGGTACTAAATGCCTAGGTTCTGGTTAATTGTAATCACTAAATGCAAAGACCACACATTTCCTGCCCTATGTATTGCCACAGTCATGTAGTATTTTTGGAAAATACTGTGTTTAAAACACAAATTTAAGAACTGCATCCAGTTAGACTACGGCATCATCGACATTGCTATATAATGAATTTATGCTATGTGGATCGGTAATAGTGCATTAATAGCCTTCTGGGCTAATGCTGTACCTGAGTTTACGTCCAATTGTATAGTTATGAATAAGGGGAAAACAAACTTTATGCCATGCTCCATCACATAGACAGAAAAATGTTAACACAGCTTATTGCAAAGATTCCCCTAGGGAAGAATACAATTTCTACACTAGGCATGTGTTTGTGTAAAGTCATACAAGGTCTTATACATTATGTCTATACCAGTATTTTATCAACAGTCATTGTATTATTAGAAAAGGGATTGCAGATTATGAACATATTTTACTACAACCTACAATTTTAGATTTTTTAAAAGATTAGGTCCCTGGTTCATTTTCATTATCTGTGTAATAATATATATGTAAAATGCAATGAGATAAACCTTTGGTCACTCTCATTATTGTATTTTAGCCACCAGGAAAAAGCACATTATCTATAACAGTTCAGTAAATTAGGAAATTTGTTATTGTTATATAAGTTCTCAAGTTTTGAATTGAAATTGCAGGCTCATCACCTCATGTAAAACATTTGCCATGGCGCAGTGGAGGCCTCCAGAAGGCAACACACATAGGCAACCAACTGTTTTGCATCAGTTGGGTCTTGACTGACAGGCAATTCCATTTCATGACAAAAGAAAGGGGATATTTTAAACCAACAAACAGGTTCCCAAGTATGCCTATAGTATAAAAGTTCAGAAACAGGCATTCTTTCAGTATGCACTAAGGAAAACCATGCTAAATACATTTAGCAGGACCATAATGGTGCCTTCAAGAAAGCTACAGATGAAAAGTAGGTACATATTACTCCTAACATTCTCTTCTAATAAGAACAATGCTACATAATAAATCGGTCACTAATTTGGCATAGTCTGTAATCATCATTATTATGGGTCAGTAACTGAGCATTACAGTAGTTGTATCTGTTATTGCAGCTCACTATTACTTTTATTGTTTAGTTTTAGCCCTCAGCTGGGTTGTCCTCTGTTCGGGCTATGTGATACTTTTTTGTCACTTACGTATTTATAAATTATCTCTTTACTACTGGTATATTAGTTTCATAATTTGCACGTCACTTTGCACTTTCACTTGCTATCTGCTACTCATTGTCTTTCTTTACTGGTAACATATGGAAATTGCAATACATTTCTCAGGGGATTGTTGTCTTATTTTAACAATTTGACTCACTTTTATTAATATTTATTAATGTGTTTTAATAGAAATTCATTACAGTATGTATTTAATTATATTTTTGAACTCTTTATAGTTGTTTTATTTGTCAGTAGAGATGAGCGAATCGAATCAGACAAAGTGGAATTCGATCAGAATTTCAGGAAAGATTTGATTCACAACGAATGCAAATTTCCTTGCGCTTTGTGGTAACGAATCAAATTTTTTCCTAAAATAGTGGCATTCAATGGCGGCTACACATGTAAGGACACGGGCAAGGAACTCTGGGAAGGCTGGCTGACCCATGATGCCATGCATGTAGCCAGTCAGCAGCCAGCCAGCCCTGTGATGTCACAGCCCTATAAATAAGGCAGCCATCTTAGGGCTCTTTCACATCTGCGTTATAGTCTTCCGGCATAGAGTTCCGTCGTCGGGGCTCTATGCCGGAAGAATACTGATCAGGATTTTCCTAATGCATTCTGAATGGACAGTCCGTCCTTCAGGATGCATCAGGATGTCTTCCGTTCCGGAACGGAACGTTTTTTGGCCGCAGCAAATAGCGCAGCATGCTGCGCTTTTTGCTCCGGCCAAAAATCCGGAACACTTGCCGCAAGCCCGGATCCGGAATGAATGCCCATTGAAAGGCATTGATCCGGATCCGGCCTTAAGCTAAACGTCGTTTCGGCGCATTGCCGGATGCGACGTTTAGCTTTTTCTCAATGGTTACCATGGCTGCCGGGACGCTAAAGTCCTGGCAGCCATGGTAAAGTGCAGTGGGGAGCGGGGAGCAGCATACTTACCATTCGTGCGGCTCCTGGGGCGCTCCAGAGTGACGTCAGGGCTCCCAAAGCGCATGGATCACGTGATCGCATGGACACGTCATCCATGCGCATGGGGCGCTCTGACGTCATTCTGGAGCGCCCCGGGAGCCGCACGGATGGTAAGTATGCTGCTCCCCCGCTCCCCACTACTACTATGGCAACCAGGACTTTAATAGCGTCCTGGGTGCCATAGTAACACTGAAAGCATTTTGAAGACGGATCCGTCTTCAAATGCTTTCAGTACACTTGCGTTTTTCCGGATCCGGCGTGTAATTCCGGCAAGTGGAGTACACGCCGGATCCGGACAACGCACGTGTGAAAGAGGCCTTAGGGTCCATTCACACATCCGTAAATGTGTCTGCACCCATTCCGCAATTCTGCGGACCCATTCATTCTCTATGGGGCAGGAATGGATGCGGACAGCACAGTGTGCTGTCCGCATCCGCATTCTCGGAGCGCTCCCCCGATCTTCTGGCTCTGGAAAAAAATAGAACATGTCTATTCTTGTTTCTTTTTGGTGTGGTATATGTGACATTGGGTCCATTTATTAGAGTCCTCCTGTAGGTACCATCCTCCACACCCAATCTGCCCACGTTCCCCCACTGACCGGAGCAGTAACATCTGGCGTCCCGGATTAGCACTTGGCAGGAGCGGCCAGGCTGCCCGGTGTGGTGAGCACAGCGGCTCCTCCTCCCTTCAGAGGCAGGCTGTATGATCAGGTTACAGAGCTCGCTATGGTGCTGCAGTGTGAAAGCAGTAGAGGGGTGAGTGACAGGTCAGAAGAAGAACCCACCAACATGCTGCCCGTCTGCCTTCTCGGGCACATGTGCTGTTGAGCGGGTCCAGTGACCGCCCACTGCCCTCTCAAATGGGCTGTTGACATGAAGTTACAGGCTGGTGCTGCTGAGCGGGTCTGGTGCCAGTGTGCTGCCCTCTCGGACGGGCTGGTGACAGGAAGTTATGGGCTGGCAATGCTGAGCGGGTCCGGAGCCAGTGCACTTCCCTCTCGGCAGTCGACACCTCCCCCTTGGAACGCTGGCTGGCAGGCACCCAGGAGCCAATGTGTGAGGAATGAGGGCATGAATAAGCGGCGGAGATTGCGCGGCGCGCGCGGCACGTGGAGCACCGTGTGCTGATCGGTCGGTGCGCCACGCATGCCCAGTGTAAAAATCAGCACACAAGCACGGACACAGCACACACACACAGGGCTTTTAACTTATAGTGGATAAGAGCAAAACTTAAAGGGGTATTCCCATTTCAGATATTCCATAAATATTTGAAAGATGTAGGTCCCTTAAACTTCTGTCAGACCTGCTGAGGCAGCCATTGGCCACCACATTCATGTGGAGAGCAAATTGAGAGGTGTCTGTAGCCATTCACTTTTTTTGGGAGCCACACAAGTGGTTTAGCTAACTCTCCTGCATTCATGGTGGTTTATCTAACTTTCCTGCATTCATGGACACCTCTCCATCTATTCTTCACCTGGATCCAGTGGTCAGTGACCAGGTGTGATGGGGACCGGGGGACCCCTGTTCTTGAAACAGGTATCACTCTCACCTCTTGTGAATATGCCAAAAATGTCTAAGATAGGATTATCCTTTGAAGTCATGTACTCAGAAATGCAGGCAGCAGGCCCATAGAAATTCCAAGAGAATGTAAGCAATCAGGCATCTCCAGAGTCAAATGTAATCTGACATATCATTCCAAGCACATTGCTAGATTTATGAGTGATATGTTGTATTTTATATTGCTTGAGTGTGGTAGTAGGTAGTGATTGGATATTCATAGCTCATACCATTGACAGATTCATAATGTACTGTAAGGTGAGATGAAATGGTATTCAGCACTACTGAACAAAGCACAGTTTCCCTTGCTCCTGTCTGAGCTAGACAAATCAACTTTAGTGTTAAGGGAAGTCAATTAAAATTAAAGTAAAGCAAATGTTGGTGCTTTGCTGCATATACAGTACAGACCAAAAGTTTGGACCCACCTCCTCATTCAAAGAGTTTTCTTTATTTTCATGACTATGAAAATTGTAGATTCACACTGAAGGCATCAAAACTATGAATTAGCACACGTGGAATTATATACATAACAAAAAAGTGTGAAACAACTGAAAATATGTCATATTCAGGGTTGTTGAAAGTAGCCACTTTTTGCTTTGATTACTGCTTTGCACATTCTTGGCATTCTCTTGATGAGCTTCAAGAGGTAGTCGCCTGAAATGGTTTTCACTTCACAGGTGTCCCCTGTCAGGTTTAATAAGTGGGATTTCTTGCCTTATAAATGGGGTTGGGACCATCAGTTGTGTTGTAGGAGAAGTCAGGTGGATACACAGCTGATAGTCCTACTGAATAGACTGTTAGAATTTGTATTATGGCAAGAAAAAAGCAGCTAAGTAAAGAAAAACGAGTGGCCATCATTACTTTAAAAAATGAAGGTCAGTCAGTCCGAAAAATTGGGAAAATTTTGGAAGTGTCCCCAATTGCAGTCAGAAAAACCATCAAGCGCTACAAAGAAACTAGCTCACATGCAGACCGCCCCAGGAAAGGAAGACCAAGAGTCACCTCTGCTGCGGAGGATAAGTTCATCCGAGTCACCAGCCTCAGAAATCGCAGGTTAACAGCAGCTCAGATTAGAGACCAGGTCAATGCCACACAGAGTTCTAGCAGCAGACACATCTCTAGAACAACTGTTAAGAGGAGACTGTGTGAATCAGGCCTTCATGGTAGAATATCTGCTAGGAAACCACTGCTAAGGACAGGCAACAAGCAGAAGAGACTTGTTTGGGCTAAAGAACACAAGGAATGGACATTAGACCAGTGGAAATCAGTGCTTTGGTCTGATGAGTCCAAATTTGAGATCTTTGGTTCCAACCACCGTGTCTTTGTGCGACGCAGAAAAGGTGAACGGATGGACTCTCCATGCCCACCGTGAAGCATGGAGGAGGAGGTGTGATGGTGTGGGGGTGCTTTGCTGGTGACACTGTTGGGGATTTATTCAAAATTGAAGGCATACTGAACCAGCATGGCTACCACAGCATCTTGCAGCAGCATGCTATTCCATCCGATTTGTGTTTAGTTGGACCGTCATTTATTTTTCAACAGGACGATCACCCCAAACATACCTCCAGGCTGTGTAAGGGCTATTTGACCATGAAGGAGAGTGATGGGGTGCTGCGCCAGATGACCTGGCCTCCACAGTCACTAGACCTGAACCCAATCGAGATGGTTTGGGGTGAGCTGGACCGCAGACTGAAGGCAAAAGGGCCAACAAGTGCTAAGCATATCTGGGAACTCCTTCAAGACTGTTGGAAGACCATTTTAGGTGACTACCTCTTGAAGCTCATCAAGAGAATGCCAAGAGTGTGCAAAGCAGTAATCAAAGCAAAAGGTGGCTACTTTGAAGAACCTAGAATATGACATATTTTCAGTTGTTTCACACTTTTTTGTTATGTATGTGATTCCACATGTGTTAATTCATAGTTTTGATGCCTTCAGTGTGAATCTACAATTTTCATAGTCATGAAAATAAAGAAAACTCTTTGAATGTGAAGGTGTGTCCAAACTTTTGGTCTGTACTGTGTATATATATATATATATATATATATATATATATATATATTTACAGTACAGACCAAAAGTTTGGACACACCTTCTCATTCAAAGAGTTTTCTTTATTTTCATGACTATGAAAATTGTAGATTCACACTAAAGGCATCAAAACTATAAATGAACACATGTGGAATTATATACATAACAAAAAAGTGGGAAACAACTGAAAATATGTCATATTCTAGGTTCTTGAAATTAGCCACCTTTTGCTTTGATTACTGCTTTGCACACTCTTGGCATTCTCTTGATGAGCTTCAAGAGGTAGTCACCTGAAATGGTTTTCACTTCACAGGTGTGCCCTGTCAGGTTTAATAAGTGGGATTTCTTGCCTTATAAATGGGGTTGGGACCATCAGTTGTGTTGTGGAGAAGTCAGGTGGATACACAGCTGATAGTCCTACTGAATAGACTGTTACAATTTGTATTATGGCAAGAAAAAAGCAGCAAAGTAAAGAAAAACGAGTGGCCATCATTACTTTAAAGGGATTCTGTCACCTCCCCTCAGCCAAAAAACGATTTAAAAGCAGCCATGCAGCACAGCTTACCTGGATTAGGCTGTGCTGTTTAATCTTGAAATCCGTCCAGCAGTTACTTTAAAAAACGACTTTGATCAATAAGGAAATGCGTCCTGAAGGTGCCCAGAGGGGCGTTTTTTTCTTCCTAGTGAGCCCAGTACTGCCCCTCTTTCAGTGCCCAGCCCGCCTTCCTTGTATTTTCTAACTGCCGCCCCCAGCCTGCCACAGCCTCTCCTGCCTCTCCTCCCCCTCCCTCACGCCGAACGAAGTCTCGCACAGGCGCAGTAACCACTGAGGGCTGCGCCTGTGCGATCATCAGGAGACTGAGGGCGGCAGCTTCATCTTCGTCACTGGGCATGCGCCGAGCCCAGTGACGTCCGATGCTCGCTCTTCCCTCAGTCAGCAGGGAAGAGCAAGCATCGGACGTCACTGGGCTCGGCGCATGCCCAGTGACGAAGATGAAGCTGCTGCCCTCAGTCTCTTGCTGATCGCACAGGCGCAGCCCTCAGTGGGTACTGCGCCTGTGCGAGACTTCGTTCGGCGTGAGGGAGGGGGAGGAGAGGCAGGAGAGGCTGTGGCAGGCTGGGGGCGGCAGTTAGAAAATACAAGGAAGGCGGGCTGGGCACTGAAAGAGGGGCAGTACTGGGCTCACTAGGAAGAAAAAAACGCCCCTCTGGGCACCTTCAGGACGCATTTCCTTATTGATCAAAGTCGTTTTTTAAAGTAACTGCTGGACGGATTTCAAGATTAAACAGCACAGCTTAATCCAGGTAAGCTGTGCTGCATGGCTGCTTTTAAATCGTTTTTTGGCTGAGGGGAGGTGACAGAATCCCTTTAAGAAATGAAGGTCAGTCAGTCCGAAAAATTGGGAAAACTTTGAAAGTGTCCCCATGTGCAGTCACAAAAACCATCAAGCGCTACAAAGAAACTAGCTCACATGCGGACCGCCCCAGGAAAGGAAGATCAAGAGTCACCTCTGCTGCAGAGGATAAGTTCATCCGAGTCACCAGCCTCAGAAATCGCAGGTTAACAGCAGCTTAGATTGGAGACCAGGTCAATGCCACACAGAGTTCTAGCAGCAGACACATCTCTAGAACACCTGTTAAGATGAGACTGTGTGAATCAGGTCTTCATGGTAGAATATCTGCTAGGAAACCACTGCTAAGGACAGGCAACAAGCAGAAGAGACTTGTTTGGGCTAAAGAACACAAGGAATGGACATTAGACCAGTGGAAATCTGTGCTTTGGTCTGATGAGTCCAAATTTGAGATCTTTGATTCCAACCACCTTTTCTTTGTGCAACGCAGAAAAGGTGAATGGATGGACTCTACATGCCTGGTTCCCACCGTGAAGCATGGAGGAGGGGGTGTGATGGTGTGGGGGTGCTTTGCTGGTGACACTGTTGGGGATTTATTCAAAATTGAAGGCATACTGAACCAGCATGGCTACCACAGCATCTTGCAGCGGCATGCTATTCCATCCGGTTTGCGTTTAGTTGGACCATCATTTATTTTTTAACAGGACAATGACCCCAAACACACCTCCAGGCTGTGTAACGGCTATTTGACCATGAAGGAGAGTGATGGCGTGCTGCGCCAGATGACTTGGCCTCCACAGTTACCGGACCTGAACCCAATGGAGATGGTTTGGGGTGAGCTGGACCGCAGAGTGAAGGCAAAAGGGCCAACAAGTGCTAAGCATCTCTGGGAATTCCTTCAAGACTGTTGGAAGACGATTTCAGGTGACTACCTCTTGAAGCTCATCAAGAGAATGCCAAGAGTGTGCAGAGCAGTAATCAAAGCAAAAGGTGGCTACTTTGAAGAACCTAGAATATGACATATTTTGTTATGTATATAATTCCACATGTGTTAATTCATAGTTTTGATGCCTTCAGTGTGAATCTACAATTTTAATAGTCATGAAAATAAAGAAAACTCTTTGAAAGAGGTGTGTCCAAACTTTTGGTCTGTACTGTATATATATGTGAGAAGGCACAAGGTGCCATAATAGATGATATATACATGTCACCGACGTGCCTTGCCTCAGTGAAATGAACCGTTAATGTTTAGTCAGTAACCCTAGGTCACTGACAGTTGCTAGAAGTAGTTTAGCTGCTAGCTGCAGCTGATCCGGGCCAGGTTTCATTGGAGTAGTCAAAGAGCAGGGTGGGATGACTACTCCCACGTATCCAGGCCAGGTGTTGGCTGGCCTATTTAAGCCAAGAATCCCAGGAGAGCTGGGGGTGTGGTTCCTAGTCTGGAAGTGTAACAGACTGGGAGCAAAGCTGTGTGGTGTGTTGCTGTGGATAAGCCTGCCGTTGCCTACTCTTTCTTCTCTCTACAGCGGGTGGTGGAACTCTGGAACTACAGAGGACTGTGAGTTGTACCATTTCATATGGACTGTGTTTCTTTGTGTTTACCCGCTGAAGTAAGCGAGCATTTGTTAAGTCTGTGTTGAACAAAATAAAAGACTATTGTTTAAATTACACTTGAAGTCACTGTTTGAGCTGATCCCCACAATATATACATCCTATATATACATATATTTGATATACACATTTATATTATGATTTTCTTTCTATAGTTTCTATATGTAATATAAAGTTCTGTCATTGTAAACCTGAGAAAAGGGTCCTATACTACACATTAAAGTACATCGGTCACCATGATCAACCCTGCCTGGTGGGGTTGATCATTGGTGACTAAATAAACCATTTATATTTGCAATCAGTATTACACATGTAGAAAAACTCTTATTTTATGTATATGCAAATGAGGTTCTCGCATCTGCCTCACTGTTGCTACTGTCCTCCCAGTGAGTTCCACAGGGCCATGCATCTTCAATGTTCCAACCCCTGGCCATTGAAAACTCCTGCATGCATTGCAGGCAGTACCATCAGTGCTTTTGCAGTTTAGATCTCAGAACAGGGATGACCACAAGAGACCTGCATTGGTGCATGTGAGATTTTTCGTCCAGTTCATTAGACCAGGGAGGATGCCTAGTCCTGTCATTGTAACTGGGAGGTGGAGTGTCAACAGGTAAAGGCAAAGGTGAAGCAGTGCTCTAATGGGCTAGGCCAGCCTCTGGGTGCTCTGAGTACCTAATTTGCATATAGTTAAAAATAAGAATTTCTCTGCATCAGCAATACCAATTGCAGAGGGGAAGGGTTTATTTTAGTCATGATGATTAACCCTACTAGGCAGTATGCCTAGTTTAAAAGGGCTGTTTATGGTGACAGATGTCTTTAAGACTCAAATAACAGAGCATGTCTAGTCTTCTCACTTTTTGTACATCTGGAAAGGCTTGTGCTGTTCAAGTGTATAAAGCAGTAACATATCATCCATTGCCAGCTATGGACCATACTGCATCTCTGTTTGCCTTTGACTTTATACAAAGCAACATAGAGGTCTTCTCTCACAGATTGATAGACAAGCTGTGCAAAATATCAGTGATGTCCCGTACATTGGCTATATGCACAAGTGCTTAAATTATAGTCCTCAAGCTCTGATCTCAGGAACAGTGATTCCTAAAGTTTCTCATGATATAAACATCCAGAAAGAGACTTCTGATTTTGGGGATTGTTCTGACGGATGCATTTACCTAAGCATCTAGAACAGGATGCATGCATAGATTTCAACTGATGTATTTCATATTAGGACCAGTCTCAAAAAATACTGTCACCAAAATAAAAAGTCAAAGACAAAATACATGTACTAGAGAGCAGTTAGATAGTAATATTAAAAATGCTTTTATTTATTTGTAACTGAACAGAAGATAAAGAAACGTCTACAAACCATATATTGTAACAGATGAAAATTTTCAAATACACAATATTGTTTTCTTCATATAATTTATGCATAATTATATGTTTGTGAAATACAAAATGTAAATAGTCCAGAATTTTAATGCTACAACTTAATCACTTCATGAATTAATTAAAGAAATTAATAAATTATTAAAATTATTCATTAATGGTAAAAATATTAACATCTAATATTGACTAATAATATTTTAACTTTTCCATTATAGTATTTCTTATTTGTTCAGGTATGCAGGTCAAAATAACATAAGTATTCATTGTAATATTTTTGCTACCTTATATTTATTATGTTTATGAATGCAAACAACAATCACCTAGGGAATAGTTTTTGATGATACTTATATTGCTTATGATTTTTTTAGATACATATTTATAAGAGAAAAAAACAACTCACCAAATAAAATGACCTGAAGGCATACCATATTTCCAAATGCTTGTACCATTGATATAATAAAAAATGCAGATCTATTGGTCTATGCCAACATGACCATAAAAGTCTCTTCAGCTACTGCATGAATATTGATAATTTCATACACTTCATAGTTCATATAGAAAAACTAAACTTTTTGTTTGGAGGCTGCACTATGGGTTCTAATTTCCAAATAAAACATAATGTTTCAATTCCCTATGTAAAATCACAGATAAATCAAGATATCACATGTGACACATGACATTATACTGCTAATGGATTGTCAATCACTGTCAAAGTCATCCAATTAACCTGTAACCCTATTAAAGCACCTGTTGTCTGCACAAATAAAACACATAAAACATAGCCAGTTGCAATATGATGGCTTACCTTCTCTGCATACTTGAACTTGACATAAAACCAGCTGGACTTAATCATTGTTTCCCAAACTGATCTGAAAAGTTTGCAGAATAGTGATTCACTGAATAGTTAATTTGTATGGTGGGTTTTATCCTTGTAAGAGGCAGAGCTGCATACAAGACAAAGCCTTCAGATTCCTCCGAGCTGCCCACTAAGCCCTGCTGCTCTCCATCCAGTGTGAATGCTCTTTGCTGTTTCTGTGTCTGCTTGGCTGCCTGACAGAAGAATATCTCAAATGGACTTCAGCAACATTCATCACAAATGGCACATGCCAGTAAGCCAGGAGGAGGCTGGCTTCAGACCTGGCAGCATCCCATGAGAACGACGTCCTCCAGTAAGATGAATAATGAATTCCTGCACTTCCCTCCAGACACGGATTAACACCTGGCTAAACATTATTCTGACAACATGATGCCCAGTCAGGGATCTCAGCGAGAAAAGATTAACTCTTATAAGACTTAATAATATTCTTCTGTGTTGCTCGACCCCTGTCCACCTGAGAAAAAGGAGACTGGTGCAGGAACACTGATGACATGTATTCTTTTTCAGATGAAAAGATTTGGATGAAATATATAGAACAAAAAAAAATCCAAACTTTTTAACATAATATTGATGTGTCAATGTCTAATACTTCAAAGAGAAACTGGCCAGCAAAAGTTTATAAAAAGCTTATGTCAACCAAGATCATAAGTAAACTATGGGTATGGTTTTCTATCTATATTGATCGGTCAAGAAAATCAGACACAACATAATTTGCTAAAATCCCTTGAACTTGCTATGGCTATTGTCCAAACACTTTGAAGGGAGCAAATACTTGATAAGAATACCCCCAAAATTCTAAATACTTTATAAATGTAGTTTATTTTTTTAATTATTTGTTGTCAATTTGTTATATGTTTTAGATCTCGTTTTAATTGCGGTTTTTAAGGAAAATTGGATGACACCCATTATTGAAGCTCATAACTTCCTGGAACTGATGACTGAAAAATGTACTTATAGAATTGTACTACTGTATATAACTAAGCAGATTTGATATCCAGGAGTCTTGGTGACAATCTATAAGGGACTATGATGGCAAAGTGGCTCTGTCAGAAACAGATGTAAGAAAGAAACTGCTGAATATTGTGTCAAAATCATAGGGAGTGTCCGCAATAGGGAGGGCAAAGATAACACTACGAGAGTTATCAACGCAATGTGCCATGCCAAACACACTTCCTCTCCTCTCCTCTTACTTAGCACTGACGCAGAAAAAGCGTTCGACAGAATCAATTGGATATACTTGAGACAAGCTCTACTGGGCTTTGGTCTGCCTGGTCCCTTTGTTCAAGCGATCTTTGCTATGTATGCACAGGCCACTGCCCTGGTAATGGTTAATGGTAGTCTTTCATTACCCTTTTGCATACATAATGGTACCCGCCAGGGTTGTCCCTTGTCCCCCCTCTTATTTGTATTGGCAATGGAACCTCTCCTGTCCACGTTTAGGAAAGATCATAACATTAAAGGCTTTACTTTGGGAGGAAGGGATCACAAAATTGCGGAGTTCGCCGATGATGTTATGATCATGACAACAAATCCCACTTCTTCCCTATCTTACATACAAAATCATCTACAACAATATAGCTCCATCTCAAACTTTAAGATAAATACCAGCAAATCTCTGATTCTTACGTTAGGAATATCTACCCATACCAAGTCCTTACTGATGAAAAACTCCCCCTTTAATTGGTCTTCCCCAACTATCACTTATCTAGGAGTTAAAATCGGTCCTCAAATCTCAGATCTCTTCTCCCTAAACTACATCCCCCTTAAAAACTCTCTATTTACAGCCATAGACAATTTGCAGACCAGGGCGCCCATGCTATCCTGGTTTGGGCGTAAAAATCTTCTTACTTCATTAATCTTACCGCGCCTGACATACCTTCAACAGGTCCTCCCAATTCCTATACCTAGCTCCTTCTACACATCCTTGAAACAAAAGTTTAGAACTTTCATATGGAATGGCAAGAAAGCCAGACTCTCATACAAACTTTTAGCCCATCCACGTCAGCTAGGTGGCATTGGCCTTCCAGACCCAGAACTGTATGGAAAAGCGATACTGTTAGCTAGAGCGGTTGAATGGCTCCGCAACCCTACCGACAAACCTTGGGTAAGCCTAGAACAAAGCATACTAGACATTCCTTTTCGGACAGCTTTATTAGGTCATCACTTTCCCCCACATATACCACTGCCTAACTATCCAATTCTAAAAGCAACACTGGATGCCTGGAGATGGCTGAACTCCTCCCACTGCTCAATTCCCTTCCCTTCCCCTATCCTGATGGTTGCAGATATCTTAAGTACGTCCTCTCTAATATTACTGCAATCCTCCTCCAAATGTATTAAATCCTCCTCTTTGCCTATCAGAAACCTCTTGGACTCCCCGGGGAAGCTCCTAGAGACCGATACCATACATACCTTACTCAACCCCCGCCCATGTGACCTTACCTTAATCCCTCACATTAGGTCCTTTCTAATAAGAAACAATACCGAAGGTGAACTCCTTCGTCCAATGGGTTGGTTTGAAGCCCTCATCATTAATCCTAAACCCCTGAGAAAGCTAATATCGCAAATACATGGCAAACTGCGGACCCCACCACTTATCGCCAAGCCATCTTTCATACACAACTGGGAAAGAGAAACTGGGATAACCATACCTTTCAGTGATTTGCCCAATTTATTTAACACCCCCCACAAGGTTTCCCGATGCGTGCGCATTCAGGAAAATGGATACAAAATACTGACCCATTGGTATATTACTCCATCTAGATCTGCCCATTTTGCTGTATCCTCCTCTGACAAGTGCTGGAGGTGCTCCAAGGAGACTGGGACCTTCCTCCATATTTGGTGTAACTGCCCAGTTATTAGCAAATGGTGGTCAGACATTTTTCGCTTAAGCAACCAAATATGCCGTGAATCTGTAAAGATGTCTCCACTTGGCACATTGCTGTCCCACTATAAGGACACAAACCAACCCCCTCCCAACTATCTCTTCAAACAGCTCTTGATTGCAGCTCGTCTACTCGTCCCCAAACATTGGCTTCAGACCTCATTGCCAACAATTGAACAATGGAAGCATAAGGTGGACCAGCTCTATCATTTTGAAGAGCTATCTGCTTGGGAATCTCGTACGCACCCAGCCTTCCTGAAGCGTTGGTCACTCTGGTCTACCTATAGGTTTTCCAATAGCACATAGGCATATTTCCTCCCCTGACCGTTTATACCTCCTATCTCTGATGCTCTGTTGCCATAACTCACATAAAGTCCGAACTTTCTAAGTTTAGACATACCCATACTTAAAGGTATACCTTTGACATCTTAGCCCAAACAACATCCAAGCTTCCTAGGATTAGACATGTCCATACATAGTTATAGGCCTCTGAACCTGATTGGATAGCATTCTCCACACACAACTTGTTGTGAATATGGTTAGCATAATCGTACAATGTACCTGACCTGCTCCTGTTGGTCACTGATGTGCGTGCTTCCTCTATATATGCCTGAATCTTATGCTACTGAATATTATGTACCTTTTCCTTGTTACATTATACCCTGTAACCTACTGTCATGTCTTACGGCTTTGAAAATAAAATAAACAATTAACAAATAAAAAAAAATCATAGGGAGAACATTCATCTTACCTAAATGGATTGGCGCAGCCTTGTGAAGGAGGGACAACTCAAAGACTTATAAGAGAGTTGTTAAAGTTCATATTCTCGGGAGTCAGATAAAGACATTCAACCAGCAGTCCTACTTCATTCATCAATATAGTTCCTTCCAAAGTCAACACACTTTTTCCAGTATCACTCCTTTGACTTTAACCCCAATAAAAAATGTAATCTAACATGAACCATTTAGAATGGTAGCTGTTTCCTCAGTAATAGCTGCAACAGGTACTATTAGGCCTCTTTCACACGAGTGTGATGGATTGGCTCCGGGTGAGTTCAGGGTGCGTTCAGTGAAACTTGCACCATTTTGCAAGTAAGTTCAGTCAGTTTTGTCTGCAATTGCATTCAGTTGTTCATTTTTTTTCTGTGCAGGTGCAATACGTTTTGATGCATTTTTCACGCACGCGATAAAAAACGGAAGGTTTACAAACAACATCTCGTAGCAACCATTAGTGAAAAACACATTGCATCTGTTTTTGACTGGAGCCCCATTCACGTCTATGGGGCCAGGGCTGCGTGAAAAATGCAGAATATAGAACATGCTGCGTTTTTCACGCAACGCAGAACTGATGCGTGAAAAAAAACACTCATGTACACAGACCCATTAAAATAAATGGGTTATGATTCAGTGCGGGTGCTATGCATTCACGTCACTCATTGCACCCTCGCAGAAAAGTCACTCATGTGAAAGGGGCCTTAAAGGGGTTGTCTTATCTTGGACCCACACCTATCTCCTAAACAAAGCCTCGAAAGTGGTGGAGGGCCATTGCGTACAAGCAGTTGCCCTCCATTTATTTCTATGGGGCTAGTTTGGCTATTTCCATCAGGCCCATAGAAGTAAATTGGAGCAGTGGACCTCCAGCCACTACTTTGGCCCACTCCGTTCTCTATATAGGTGCGGGTCCCAGTGGTGGGATCCGCACCTATCAGATAATGGGGGATATCCTAGCGATATGCCTCCATTGTCTCCGATGAGACAATCTCTTTACATCTTTAAGGATTCAGTTTGTTCTAAGACGATATCCATGATATGATGACTGATGTCTCTGCAACTTGCCTGAACACAAGTTTTTCTTCTAAACACTGATTATTTGTACTCCATGCTATTTAAAGGACTGATCAAAGCTTTACAGTAAAATGGCACCTGTGTTTATTTAAAGCGTGTTATAAGGGTATAACTACATGGAGTCATGATGAGGTTTCAACATGGCTGCACTGTCTTCAAGTACCAGCCATGAAAGATGCAGTGGGCTCCAATTGACTAAGTAGGACTGCACTGTTTAGTTAGTCTGCATTATTAATGGCCACATGGTATTGCATGTGCCCTCTGCCATTAACAATGCAGACTGATAAAACAGCGCAGCTGTGTTGCAATCACGTCACGACCATGCTGCATAGTCTTAATCTGGTATTCCTGTGATCTCTGTATGCACGCTTGTTCCTTGCTGATTGACATCACCCCTTGGCATTGATGTAAGCACTACGGCTCTGAAATCTTGTGCTTGTGCTGTATAGCTCGCTTCTGAAGAACACCACGTGTATGTACTGTGAGCCTGAGTGCTCTGCAGAAAGGAGGATAACTGTATGCACAGGATTTTAGAGCTGTTATCACTGATGGCAAAGTCAATGAGATGTCAATCAGCAAGGGGTAGATGTCCTTACAGAGAGTTGACTCTGCAAGGTTTCTGCACCACCAAGGTATGCTATTTAAATGCACACATCATGTGGCATTATTAAACTTCATTTTCAGAATAAAGGGAAATCAAAAGACTTTAACGGGGTTATGGTTGAGGCTGTAATTCAGTCCTTCCATCTTATGCAGTCTGATGTCCTACAAGGTTTGGATTCTCTTTAAACTATCATGTTCTAACTAATCTGAGTTAGGGCTGACATTACTTAACTACTGTGAGAACATCAACCAGTAATGATTAATTAAGTACTGTACATGCAAAACTTACTCAATTCTAAAGGAGAATTAACCAGAAGCAAAGAACAACAAAATAATTGAAATTATGATTAATTTTATTATACAGAAAACCAATCCAGCACAAAAGCCTGAAAGATCTAATTAACATGTCCAACTAATGTATAATGTAAACTTCAATGATTAATGAGGTGGGGAGATGGCTCACTCATATCTTTATGTTTTAAACTGTTATCGTGAGCAATCTGTTGAAAAATTAGGTTTTTACAAGTAATTCCTACTGGATAGTGAAAAAAAGATCCTAATTAGCAATTAATAACAGTGTATTATGTGGAAACAGAGTTTTCATATTGTCAGAGTCATTACAAAATATGGATAATGTTTAATATAATTTATTATATTATGCAGGAGGGCCTTGCCAAGTTTATCATGTAAAACAGCATAGCTTCTGTTCTTAATGGAGCATTTGAGACTCATTTTAGCAGGACAATCTAATGAGCAAAAAATCAATATTACCCTTGGATACATAAAAGTTATCCACAAATACAGAATCCTGCACAATACGTTTTCTCTCAAAAAGAAGAAAACATACAGCACTTTCTGGTTTTATATAAAACTGTGGCTCTTGATAATTGACCTTTGATTTCAAATATGAAATGTATAAAAATAGAAAAACTACTCTGATAATGACCAAACATCCAGTGCAGGAAAGACACTATGGGGTCATTTATGATAAGAAGTACTCCATTTTTTGGTGTACTTTGGTTGCAGATTTGGATGCAGGGAGGATTTGAGGCCGAATCTTCGACTTGAGGATTTGCAACACTTTTCCAAGGTGGTGGAAAAAGGAGGCTTGGCATGGGCTGGGCGTCTCGTCTCATTATCATTTTCTACGCCTGTTTCTAACATAGAAAATTACAAAAATCTATGCCAGCAAGGGAGTTGGCGTAGATTTTAGCAAGTCGCACGGCCAATGTCTAAGTTATGTAGAGGCTGGCGCCTCTACATAACTTAGGCGCATCAAGAGCCTGCACAGGGTTATTAATAGGGATGAGCGAACTCGAACTGTATAGTTCGGGTTCGTACCGAATTTTGGGGTGTCCGTGACACGGACCCGAACCCGGACATTTTCGTAAAAGTCCGGGTTCGGGTTCGGTGTTCGTCGCTTTCTTCGCGCTTTTGTGACGCTTTCTTGGCGCTTTTTGAAAGGCTGCAAAGCAGCCAATCAACAAGCGTCATACTACTTGCCCCAAGAGGCCATCACAGCCATGCCTACTATTGGCATGGCTGTGATTGGCCAGAGCACCATGTGACCCAGCCTCTATTTAAGCTGGAGTCACATAGCGCCGCCCGTCACTCTGCTCTGATTAGCGTAGGGAGAGGTTGCGGCTGCGACAGTAGGGCGAGATTAGGCAGATTAACTCCTCCAAAGGACTTGATTAACTGATCGATCTGCAGCTGTGGATCATTGAGCTGCTGATCCTCAATTGCTCACTGTTTTTAGGCTGCACAGACCGTTTGTCAGTCTCATTTTTCTGGGGTGATCGGCGGCCATTTTGTGTCTTGTGGTGCGCCAGCACAAGCTGCGACCAAGTGCATTTAACCCTCAATGGTGTGGTTGTTTTTTGGCTAAAGCCTACATCAGGGTGAAGCTGTGACACCAAGTGCATTTAACCAGCAATAGTCTGTTCATTTTTTGGCCATATCCCAGTCTAATTCTGTCACTAAATCCATACCGGTCACCCAGCGCCTAAATACTAGGCCTCAAATTTATATCCAGCTAAATCTGTCCCTAGTGCTGTAGCTGGGCGAGTTATTTAGTGTCCGTTCAAGCACATTTCTTGTTCTGGGTTGAAATACAATTCCCAATTTAGCAATTTCATAATTTAGTGGTTCCTGCTATATCAGAGCTCTTTGAAATCTATCCCAAAAAGGGTATATAATATTGAAGGTGCACATAGGGTCATTCAGAGTAACTTCACACACACCCGCTACTGTGTATTTCCAAGTCTAATTCTGTCACTAAATCCATACCGGTGACCCAGCGCCTAAATACTAGGCCTCAAATTTAATTCCCTCTAAATCTCTCGTTACCCACCGCTGTACTGTTGTTGCTGGGCAAGATATTTAGTGTCCGTCAAAGCACATTTTTTGTTCTGGGTTGAAGTACAATTCCCAATTTAGCAATTTCATAATTTAGTGGTTTCTGCTATATCAGAGCTATTTGAAATCTATCCCAAAAAGGGTATATAATATTGAAGGTGCACATAGGGTCATTCAGAATAACTTCACACACACCCGCTACTGTGTATTTCCAAGTCTAATTCTGTCACTAAACCCATACCTGTCACCCAGCGCCTAAATACTAGGCCTCAAATTTAAATCCCTCTAAATCTCTCGTTACCGTTGTCCTGTTGTAGCTGGGAAAGTTATTTAGTGCCCGTCAAAGCACATTTTTTGTTCTGGGTTGAAGTACAATTCCCAATTTAGCAATTTCATAATTTAGTGGTTCCTGCTATATCAGAGCTATTTGAAATCTATCCCAAAAAGGGTATATAATATTGAAGGTGCACATAGGGTCATTCAGAATAACTTCACACACACCCGCTACTGTGTATTTCCAAGTCTAATTCTGTCACTAAATCCATACCGGTGACCCAGCGCCTAAATACTAGGCCTCAAATTTAATTCCCTCTAAATCTCTCGTTACCCACCGGTGTACTGTTGTTGCTGGGCAAGATATTTAGTGTCCGTCAAAGCACATTTTTTGTTCTGGGTTGAAGTACAATTCCCAATTTAGCAATTTCATAATTTAGTGGTTTCTGCTATATCAGAGCTATTTGAAATCTATCCCAAAAAGGGTATATAATATTGAAGGTGCACATAGGGTCATTCAGAATAACTTCACACACACCCGCTACTGTGTATTTCCAAGTCTAATTCTGTCACTAAACCCATACCTGTCACCCAGCGCCTAAATACTAGGCCTCAAATTTAAATCCCTCTAAATCTCTCGTTACCGTTGTCCTGTTGTAGCTGGGAAAGTTATTTAGTGCCCGTCAAAGCACATTTTTTGTTCTGGGTTAAAGTACAATTCCCAATTTAGCAATTTCATAATTTAGTGGTTCCTGCTATATCAGAGCTATTTGAAATCTATCCCAAAAAGGGTATATAATATTGAAGGTGCACATAGGGTCATTCAGAATAACTTCACACACACCCGCTACTGTGTATTTCCAAGTCTAATTCTGTCACTAAATCCATACCGGTGACCCAGCGCCTAAATACTAGGCCTCAAATTTAATTCCCTCTAAATCTCTCGTTACCCACCGCTGTACTGTTGTTGCTGGGCAAGATATTTAGTGTCCGTCAAAGCACATTTTTTGTTCTGGGTTGAAGTACAATTCCCAATTTAGCAATTTCATAATTTAGTGGTTTCTGCTATATCAGAGCTATTTGAAATCTATCCCTAAAAGGGTATATAATATTGAAGGTGCACATAGGGTCATTCAGAATAACTTCACACACACCCGCTACTGTGTATTTCCAAGTCTAATTCTGTCACTAAACCCATACCTGTCACCCAGCGCCTAAATACTAGGCCTCAAATTTATATCCAGCTAAATCTGTCCCTAGTGCTGTAGCTGGGCGAGTTATTTAGTGTCCGTTCAAGCACATTTCTTGTTCTGGGTTGAAATACAATTCCCAATTTAGCAATTTCATAATTTAGTGGTTCCTGCTATATCAGAGCTCTTTGAAATCTATCCCAAAAAGGGTATATAATATTGAAGGTGCACATAGGGTCATTCAGAGTAACTTCACACACACCCGCTACTGTGTATTTCCAAGTCTAATTCTGTCACTAAATCCATACCGGTGACCCAGCGCCTAAATACTAGGCCTCAAATTTAATTCCCTCTAAATCTCTCGTTACCCACCGCTGTACTGTTGTTGCTGGGCAAGATATTTAGTGTCCGTCAAAGCACATTTTTTGTTCTGGGTTGAAGTACAATTCCCAATTTAGCAATTTCATAATTTAGTGGTTTCTGCTATATCAGAGCTATTTGAAATCTATCCCTAAAAGGGTATATAATATTGAAGGTGCACATAGGGTCATTCAGAATAACTTCACACACACCCGCTACTGTGTATTTCCAAGTCTAATTCTGTCACTAAACCCATACCTGTCACCCAGCGCCTAAATACTAGGCCTCAAATTTAAATCCCTCTAAATCTCTCGTTACCGTTGTCCTGTTGTAGCTGGGAAAGTTATTTAGTGCCCGTCAAAGCACATTTTTTGTTCTGGGTTGAAGTACAATTCCCAATTTAGCAATTTCATAATTTAGTGGTTCCTGCTATATCAGAGCTATTTGAAATCTATCCCAAAAAGGGTATATAATATTGAAGGTGCACATTGGGTCATTCAGAATAACTTCACACACACGCTTCTGTGCATTTCCAAGTCTAATTCTGTCACTAAATCCATACCGGTGACCCAGCGCCTAAATACTAGGCCTCAAATTTAATTCCCTCTAAATCTCTCGTTACCCACCGCTGTACTGTTGTTGCTGGGCAAGATATTTAGTGTCCGTCAAAGCACATTTTTTGTTCTGGGTTGAAGTACAATTCCCAATTTAGCAATTTCATAATTTAGTGGTTTCTGCTATATCAGAGCTATTTGAAATCTATCCCTAAAAGGGTATATAATATTGAAGGTGCACATAGGGTCATTCAGAATAACTTCACACACACCCGCTACTGTGTATTTCCAAGTCTAATTCTGTCACTAAATCCATACCGGTGACCCAGCGCCTAAATACTAGGCCTCAAATTTAATTCCCTCTAAATCTCTCGTTACCCACCGTTGTACTGTTGTTGCTGGGCAAGATATTTAGTGTCCGTCAAAGCACATTTTTTGTTCTGGGTTGAAGTACAATTCCCAATTTAGCAATTTCATAATTTAGTGGTTTCTGCTATATCAGAGCTATTTGAAATCTATCCCTAAAAGGGTATATAATATTCAAGGTGCACATTGGGTCATTCAGAATAACTTCACACACACACGCTTCTGTGCATTTCCAAGTCTAATTCTGTCACTAAATCCATACCGGTCACCCAGCGCCTAAATACTAGGCCTCAAATTTATATCCCGCTGAATTTGAATACAATACATTGGGCCAAATAATATATTTGTTGTTGTGGTGAACCATAACAATGAGAAAAACATCTAGTAAGGGACGCGGACGTGGACATGGTCGTGGTGGTGTTAGTGGACCCTCTGGTGCTGGGAGAGGACGTGGCCGTTCTGCCACATCCACACGTCCTAGTGTACCAACTACCTCAGGTCCCAGTAGCCGCCAGAATTTACAGCGATATATGGTGGGGCCCAATGCCGTTCTAAGGATGGTAAGGCCTGAGCAGGTACAGGCATTAGTCAATTGGGTGGCCGACAGTGGATCCAGCACGTTCACATTATCTCCCACCCAGTCTTCTGCAGAAAGCGCACAGATGGCGCCTGAAAACCAACCCCATCAGTCTGTCACATCACCCCCATGCATACCAGGGAAACTGTCTCAGCCTCAAGTTATGCAGCAGTCTCTTATGCTGTTTGAAGACTCCGCTGGCAGGGTTTCCCAAGGGCATCCACCTAGCCCTTCCCCAGCGGTGAAAGACATAGAATGCACTGACGCACAACCACTTATGTTTCCTGATGATGAGGACATGGGAATACCACCTCAGCATGTCTCTGATGATGACGAAACACAGGTGCCAACTGCTGCGTCTTTCTGCAGTGTGCAGACTGAACAGGAGGTCAGGGATCAAGACTGGGTGGAAGACGATGCAGGGGACGATGAGGTCCTAGACCCCACATGGAATGAAGGTCGTGCCACTGACTTTCACAGTTCGGAGGAAGAGGCAGTGGTGAGACCGAGCCAACAGCGTAGCAAAAGAGGGAGCAGTGGGCAAAAGCAGAACACCCGCCGCCAAGAGACTCCGCCTGCTACTGACCGCCGCCATCTGGGACCGAGCACCCCAAAGGCAGCTTCAAGGAGTTCCCTGGCATGGCACTTCTTCAAACAATGTGCTGACGACAAGACCCGAGTGGTTTGCACGCTGTGCCATCAGAGCCTGAAGCGAGGCATTAACGTTCTGAACCTGAGCACAACCTGCATGACCAGGCACCTGCATGCAAAGCATGAACTGCAGTGGAGTAAACACCTTAAAACCAAGGAAGTCACTCAGGCTCCCCCTGCTACCTCTTCTGCTGCTGCCGCCTCGGCCTATTCTGCTGCTGCCGCCTCGGCCTCTTCCTCCGCCTCTGGAGGAACGTTGGCACCTGCCGCCCAGCAAACAGGGGATGTACCACCAACACCACCACCACCACCTCCGTCACCAAGCGTCTCAACCATGTCACACGCCAGCGTTCAGCTCTCCATCTCACAAACATTTGATAGAAAGCGTAAATTCCCACCTAGCCACCCTCGATCCCTGGCCCTGAATGCCAGCATTTCTAAACTACTGGCCTATGAAATGCTGTCATTTAGGCTGGTGGACACAGACAGCTTCAAACAGCTCATGTCGCTTGCTGTCCCACAGTATGTTGTTCCCAGCCGGCACTACTTCTCCAAGAGAGCCGTGCCTTCCCTGCACAACCAAGTATCCGATAAAATCAAGTGTGCACTGCGCAACGCCATCTGTAGCAAGGTCCACCTAACCACAGATACGTGGACCAGTAAGCACGGCCAGGGACGCTATATCTCCCTAACTGCACACTGGGTAAATGTAGTGGCAGCTGGGCCCCAGGCGGAGAGCTGTTTGGCGCACGTCCTTCCGCCGCCAAGGATCGCAGGGCAACATTCTTTGCCTCCTGTTGCCACCTCCTCCTTCTCGGCTTCCTCCTCCTCTTCTTCCACCTGCTCATCCAGTCAGCCACACACCTTCACCACCAACTTCAGCACAGCCCGGGGTAAACGTCAGCAGGCCATTCTGAAACTCATATGTTTGGGGGACAGGCCCCACACCGCACAGGAGTTGTGGCGGGGTATAGAACAACAGACCGACGAGTGGTTGCTGCCGGTGAGCCTCAAGCCCGGCCTGGTGGTGTGTGATAATGGGCGAAATCTCGTTGCAGCTCTGGGACTAGCCAATTTGACGCACATCCCTTGCTTGGCGCATGTGCTGAATTTGGTGGTGCAGAAGTTCATTCACAACTACCCCGACATGTCAGAGCTGCTGCATAAAGTGCGGGCCGTCTGTTCGCGCTTCCGGCGTTCACATCCTGCTGCTGCTCGCCTGTCTGCGCTACAGCGTAACTTCGGCCTTCCCGCTCACCGCCTCATATGCGACGTGCCCACCAGGTGGAACTCCACCTTGCACATGCTGGACAGACTGTGCGAGCAGCAGCAGGCCATAGTGGAGTTTCAGCTGCAGCACGCACGGGTCAGTCGCACTACAGAACAGCACCACTTCACCACCAATGACTGGGCCTCCATGCGAGACCTGTGTGCCCTGTTGCGCTGTTTCGAGTACTCCACCAACATGGCCAGTGGCGATGACACCGTTATCAGCGTTACAATACCACTTCTATGTCTCCTTGAGAAAACACTTAGGGCGATGATGGAAGAGGAGGTGGCCCAGGAGGAGGAGGAGGAGGAGGAGGAAGAGGGGTCATTTTTAGCACTTTCAGGCCAGTCTCTTCGAAGTGACTCAGAGGGAGGTTTTTGGCAACAGCAGAGGCCAGGTACAAATGTGGCCAGCCAGGGCCCACTACTGGAGGACGAGGAGGACGAGGATGAGGAGGAGGTGGAGGAGGATGAGGATGAAGCATGGTCACAGCGGGGTGGCACCCAACGCAGCTCGGGTCCATCACTGGTGCGTGGCTGGGGGGAAAGGCAGGACGATGACGATACGCCTCCCACAGAGGACAGCTTGTCCTTATCCCTGGGCAGCCTGGCACACATGAGCGACTACATGCTGCAGTGCCTGCGCAACGA
Organism: Bufo gargarizans; assembly: GCF_014858855.1. Lineage (NCBI taxonomy): Eukaryota > Metazoa > Chordata > Amphibia > Anura > Bufonidae > Bufo > Bufo gargarizans. The sequence goes on along the minus strand of NC_058082.1, from coordinate 265,974,999 downwards.
CAGCAGAGTTGCCCACATTTTAACCTGTGCGGACTACTGGGTTGCCACCCTGCTGGATCCACGCTACAAAGACAATGTGCCCACCTTACTTCCTGCACTGGAGCGTGATAGGAAGATGCGCGAGTACAAGCGCACGTTGGTAGACACGCTACTGAGAGCATTCCCAAATGTCACAGGGGAACAAGTGGAAGCCCAAGGCCAAGGCAGAGGAGGAGCAAGAGGTCGCCAAGGCAGCTGTGTCACGGCCAGCTCCTCTGAGGGCAGGGTTAGCATGGCAGAGATGTGGAAAACTTTTGTCAACACGCCACAGCTAACTGCACCACCACCTGATACGCAACGTGTTAGCAGGAGGCAACATTTCACTAACATGGTGGAACAGTACGTGTGCACACCCCTCCACGTACTGACTGATGGTTCGGCCCCATTCAACTTCTGGGTCTCTAAATTGTCCACGTGGCCAGAGCTAGCCTTTTATGCCTTGGAGGTGCTGGCCTGCCCGGCAGCCAGCGTTTTGTCTGAACGTGTATTCAGCACGGCAGGGGGCGTCATTACAGACAAACGCAGCCGCCTGTCTACAGCCAATGTGGACAAGCTGACGTTCATAAAAATGAACCAGGCATGGATCCCACAGGACCTGTCCGTCCCTTGTCCAGATTAGACATTAACTACCTCCCCATAACCATATATTATTGGACTCCAGGGCACTTCCTCATTCAATCCTATTTTTATTTTCATTTTACCATTATATTGCGAGGCTACCCAAAGTTGAATGAACCTCTCCTCTGCCTGTGTGCTAGGCCTAAATATATGCCAATGGACTGTTGCAGTGGTGGGTGACGTGAAGCCTCATTCTCTGCTATGACATGCAGACTGATTCTCTGCTGACATGAAGCCAGATCCTCTGTTACGGGAGCTCTCTCCTCTGCCTGGGTGCTGGGCCTAAATTTATGACAATTGACTGTTGCAGTGGTGGGTGACGTGAAGCCTGATTCTCTGCTATGATATGAAGACTGATTCTCTGCTGACATGAAGCCAGATTGTCTGTTACGGGACCTTTCTCCTCTGCCTGGGTTCTGGGCCTAAATTTATGAAAATTGACTGTTGCAGTGGTGGGTGACGTGAAGCCTGATTCTCTGCTATGATATGAAGACTGATTCTCTGCTGACATGAAGCCAGATTGTCTGTTACGGGACCTCTCTCCTCTGCCTGGGTGCTGGGCCTAAATTTATGAAAATTGACTCTTACAGTGGTGGGTGACGTGAAGCCTGATTCTCTGCTATGATATGAAGACTGATTCTCTGCTGACATGAAGCCAGATTGTCTGTTACGGGACCTTTCTCCTCTGCCTGGGTTCTGGGCCTAAATTTATGAAAATTGACTCTTACAGTGGTGGGTGACGTGAAGCCTGATTCTCTGCTATGATATGAAGACTGATTCTCTGCTGACATGAAGCCAGATTCTCTGTTACGGGACCTCTCTCCTCTGCCTGGGTGCTGGGTAGTGTTGAGCGCGAATATTCGAAAAGCAAATTTTTTTCGCGAATATCGCAACTTCGCGATTTCGCGAATATTTCGAATATAGTGCTATATATTCGTAAAAACGAATATTCGTTTTTTGTTTCCCCCCCCCCCCCCACAAAATTACAGTACACATATAATTGATTGTTTCCCAAAGGTCCAACAGCTCAGATCTTACTCACATTGCCTAGAAAGTGATTGAGGCGCGAATCTTCGTAAGGCGATTTTATTAGCGCACATGCGAATATCGGCACGTCCCAGAACAGAGGCAAAGGGCTTTGCATTCATACATTAGTGAATTGAGTTGCGAATCTTCGTAAGGCGATTTTATTAGCGCACATGCGAATATCTACACTTGTCCCAGAACAGAGGCAAAGGGCTTTGCATTCATACATTAGTGATTGAATTGAGCTGCGAATCTTCGTAAGGCGATTTTATTAACGCAAATGCAAATATCTACACTTGTCCCCAGAACAGAGAGGCAAAGGCCTGTGCATTCATATAGTATAGCACCATATTCGCGAATACGTAGAACTTCGTAAAATTCGATTTACGAATATTCGTATTTTTTATTTTACTTTCCACCTTACAGATTACATTGATCTGTACTCTGTCAACTACTGTCATCACCCCCCACTGTATCTCGATTGATTCCCAAAAGTCTCACATTCCCTAGAAAGTGATTGAGGTGCGAATCTTCGTAAGGCGATTTTATTAGCGCACATGCGAATATCTACACTTGTCCCAGAACAGAGGCAAAGGGCATTGCATTCATACATTAGTGATTGAATTGAGTTGCGAATCTTCGTAAGGCGATTTCATTAGCGCACATGTGAATTTTGCATAGCATATGTATTATGCGATAATTCGAATTATCGCATATGCGAAATAATAACGAATTTGAATAATCGCGAATATTTTACGAATATTCTTTCGAATATTCACAAAATTTCGCGAATTCGAATATGGGACATGCCGCTCAACACTAGTGCTGGGCCTAAATTTATGACAATGGACTGTTGCAGTGGTGGGTGACGTGAAGCCTGATTCTCTGCTATGACATGCAGACTGATTCTCTGCTGACATGAAGCCAGATTGTCTGTTACGGGACCTCTCTCCTCTGCCTGGGTGCTGGGCCTAAATATATGCCAATGGACTGTTGCAGTGGTGGCTGACGTGAAGCCTCATTCTCTGCTATGACATGCAGACTAATTCTCTGCTGACATGAAGACAGATTCTCTGTTACGGGACCTCTCTCCTCTGCCTGGGTGCCGGGGCCTAAATATCTGAGAATGGACTGTTCCAGTGGTGGCTGACGTGAAGCCTCATTCTCTGCTATGACATGCAGACTAATTCTCTGCTGACATGAAGACAGATTCTCTGTTACGGGACCTCCCTCCTCTGCCTGGGTGCTGGGCCTAAATATATGCCAATGGACTGTTGCAGTGGTGGCTGACGTGAAGCCTCATTCTCTGCTATGACATGCAGACTAATTCTCTGCTGACATGAAGACAGATTCTCTGTTACGGGACCTCCCTCCTCTGCCTGGGTGCTGGGCCTAAATATATGCCAATGGACTGTTGCAGTGGTGGCTGACGTGAAGCCTCATTCTCTGCTATGACATGCAGACTGATTCTCTGCTGACATGAAGCCAGATTCTCTGTTACGGGACCTCTCTCCTCTGCCTGTGTGTGTGCTGGGCCTAAATATATGCCAATGGACTGTTGCAGTGGTGGCTGACGTGAAGCCTCATTCTCTGCTATGACATGCAGACTAATTCTCTGCTGACATGAAGACAGATTCTCTGTTACGGGACCTCCCTCCTCTGCCTGGGTGCTGGGCCTAAATATATGCCAATGGACTGTTGCAGTGGTGGCTGACGTGAAGCCTCATTCTCTGCTATGACATGCAGACTAATTCTCTGCTGACATGAAGACAGATTCTCTGTTACGGGACCTCTCTCCTCTGCCTGGGTGCCGGGGCCTAAATATCTGAGAATGGACTGTTCCAGTGGTGGGTGACGGGAAGCCAGATTCTCTGCTATGGAACCTCTCTCCAATTGATTTTGGTTAATTTTTATTTATTTAATTTTTATTTTAATTCATTTCCCTATCCACATTTGTTTGCAGGGGATTTACCTACATGTTGCTGCCTTTTGCAGCCCTCTAGCTCTTTCCTGGGCTGTTTTACAGCCTTTTTAGTGCCGAAAAGTTCGGGTCCCCATTGACTTCAATGGGGTTCGGGTTCGGGACGAAGTTCGGATCGGGTTCGGATCCCGAACCCGAACATTTCCGGGATGTTCGGCCGAACTTCTCGAACCCGAACATCCAGGTGTTCGCTCAACTCTAGTTATTAAGTCTGGCATCTAAATCACCAGTCTTAATAAATGACCCCATCTATTGCCATATCATGCCTAAAAGATGCATAGTACATATGTAGTATTCACATGATACTGGACTATGTCATGAATAATAGCACTATGCTGTTTACCATAGTGTTGAAACTAACATAGCCAAATAGCCTACAGATACATTCACCAAAACTACCATTATGCCACCAAGCAGGACCAACATAATGCTGCCATAGAGTGTGCAAAAAATATAATTAGCCATATCAGTGACCATAAAAGAGAGATAGGAGGCAGCGCCTCATGTGTGGTGTAGTCTAATAATAGGTACAAGAGGTAAAGTAAAAACTCTTACCAGAAGATGTTGTGAGGAGTCACAACACCTATATAAAGCTTGTGCTGATTTTCCCGATTAACGTGTGGGGTGCCTGTGCTGCTGCCTAGGTTCCAGCCCCGTGCTTTTGAAGCATTCATCGGGGAGAAGTACGTTGCAGAAAAAGAAAAAAGATGAACCTTTGGATGGCGCTGTCAGCAGGAGTCAGAAGCAGGTAGGTATTGATAACACAATACTTTTTTATTTTCAGTCAACGCGTTTCAGGGGCGGAGAGCCCCCTTCATCAGGACAGTATACAACATGTATATTGTTGTATACTGTCCTGATGAAGGGGGCTCTCCGCCCCTGAAACGCGTTGACTGAAAATAAAAAAGTATTGTGTTATCAATACCTACCTGCTTCTGACTCCTGCTGACAGCGCCATCCAAAGGTTCATCTTTTTTCTTCTTCTGCAACATATCAGTGACCATGGAATAGAAGAAGCCATACTGGCTCCAATGCAATAGTGACAGCTGTCAGTGACCATAAAAGTGTCATTTAGCAATGAAAACATCACAGCTTCTAGTTTCCCCCACTCTACTTCTATCTATCTATCTATCTATCTATCCTTTGTTTCTATCTATACAGTATCTGTCTGCCATTTTTCTCAAATGGTAATGTTTCCTTGAGCATTTTTTAATAAAAAAAAATTTCAGCAGTGACACAAATGTTACGGATTTAATAGCAACTGTTAATAGATGCATTGCAGGGTCATATTAATGACCCCTATTCTGAATAACAAAAAAAATAAAAAATCCTCTAGTCTTGCATGATTGAGGAAACCTAATAACCTAGCATTAACATAAAATTGACCCAAAGACCAATAAGCAAATGGTAAATATTGGTAATCTATTTCCTAAAGTAGGACTGCTTTTGCATCAACCAGTAGTATTTACTATCCATGATACATACTGTCCCTTTATTCATAAAGTACTACAATTAAATTATACATGTTGATAATAGAAACTAAAGATGAGCAACTCTTTTGAGATTCGGTTCAGTTCAACTTCAAATTTTTCCAGAAATTGGTTCAAACCCAAATCAATTTTACCCTTACCAAAGTTAAGATATGCAAATTTGCATATATTCTTCCTAGAAACCAAGAGTTGTGTCGACTGGCATAAAATATTTGTGCATATTTTCTGGTCTCCCTAATGATAAAGAGTACCCTGAAGAGTATCTCACAAGGCCAGTCAACCAAGCAATGCAAATGTCTCTCCAGGTATTCTGATGTGCTGAATGCACATATGGATGTGTGAATGGACCCTTAAGGGGGTTATTTGCTTTTTTATATTCATGAACTCAGGTGAATGGGAAGAAACCTTCCCATTGAAAGTGAATTGGGATAGCAGAGCTATAATCACATGTGCTTGCTGCTGCAGTAAGGAGAACACAGTACCCATATGAGCACTGCTTTATCTTCACACAGTTAACACAGCAGGGGTGCTTTCCAGTCTTTTAAATATGTGTATGAAGCAGAACTAGGAAAATACCTAAGCCAGCCTCACATGTGCAACAAGCTCTTTCAGGACAAAATCTCTTTATCAGCAGCCCTTGTATACATTCTGTTACATTACACCATCCATAAGCAGTCTGTCTTGTCTGTCATGTCTGTACTTCACTTCTCTCCTCTCCACATACAAAGCTGATATCTTATCAGGTTTATGTAGGATCATAATTAATGGCAGCAAGAGTAGTCGGGAGGGCTAAGGCAGCTCTTTAGTTCGATGCTCTGAAGTATCAGCCGTTTTATTACCCTTAATGCTTGCCCACTAGAGAAAACAAGCCATTGCAAATAATAAAAGCTATTTAGAAATGTGTTAATAATATAAGTAATATTTAGGTATTTTCAGTAATTTCATTTTATTTATTCCCAGAGAACCCCTTTAAGAGAATACAATGAAGGTTTTCTTCTATGTTGGTAATAATTTCAGGCTTATAAATGACACATCTAATGTTTGAAATCTTAATGTCAGAAATTATTATATATACTCAATATATACAATATATTAAAACAGATATCCAATGTACAAAAAAAAAAACTTCCCAGTGCTCCAGATCCTTATGTGCAACAGCTTAGTGAAGTGTTTCCTTTTTTAGTTTAGCAATTTGTATTGCAGATCTTTCACTTTTTGTTCAATAACATGAGGTTGGTATGATTGTCCACCTTCTTACAGATACAGTTGAGCTTTAGCCCGGTCAGGATCACTGTTTCTGCAAGTCTGCAAGTTCACCTTATACCTGTTCACCTCCTTTCTATGCTCATTCCTCTTACAGGTCCTTCTAAAAAAATTAGCATATTGTGATAAAGTTCATTATTTTCTGTAACGTACTGATAAACATTAGACTTTCATATATTTTAGATTCATTACACACAACTGAAGTAGTTCAAGCCTTTTATGGTTTTAATATTGATGATTTTGGCATACGGCTCATGAAAACCCAAAATTCCTATCTAAAAAAATTAGCATATCATGAAAAGATTCTCTAAACGAGCTATTAACCTAATTGTCTGAATCAACTAATTTACTCTAAACACCTGCAAAAGATTCCTGAGGCTTTTAAAAACTCCCAGCCTGGTTCATTACTCAAAACCGCAATCATGGGTAAGACTGCCGACCTGACTGCTGTCCAGAAGGCCATCATTGACACCCTCAAGCAAGAGGGTAAGACACAGAAAGAAATTTCTGAACGAATAGGCTGTTCCCAGAGTGCTGTATCAAGGCACCTCAGTGGGAAGTCTGTGGGAAGGAAAAAGTGTGGCAGAAAACGCTGCACAACGAGAAGAGGTGACCGGACCCTGAGCAAGATTGTGGAGAAGGACCGATTCCAGACCTTGGGGGACCTGCGGAAGCAGTGGACTGAGTCTGGAGTAGAAACATCCAGAGCCACCGTGTACAGGCGTGTGCAGGAAATGGGCTACAGATGCCGCATTCCCCAGGTCAAGCCACTTTTGAACCAGAAACAGCGACAGAAGCGCCTACCTGGGCTACAGAGAAGCAGCACTGGACTGTTGCTCAGCGGTCCAAAGTACTTTTTTTGGATGAAAGCAAATTTTGCATGTCATTCGGAAATCAAGGTGCCAGAGTCTGGAGGAAGACTGGGGAGAGGGAAATGCCAAAATGCCTGAAGTCCAGTGTCAAATACCCACAGTCAGTGATGGTCTGGGGTGCCATGTCAGCTGCTGGTGTTGGTCCACTGTGTTTTATCAAGGGCAGGGTCAATGCAGCTAGCTATCAGGAGATTTTGGAACACTTCATGCTTCCATCTGCTGAAAAGCTTTATGGAGATGAAGATTTCATTTTTCAGCACGACCTGGCACCTGCTCACAGTGCCAAAACCACTGGTAAATGGTTTACTGACCATGGTATTACTGTGCTCATTTGGCCTGCCAACTCTCCTGACCTAAACCCCATAGAAAATCTGTGGGATATTGGGAAGAGAAAGTTGAGAGACGCAAGACCCAACACTCTGGATGAGCTTAAGGCCGCTATCGAAGCATCCTGGGCCTCCATAACACCTCAGCAGTGACACAGGCTGATTGCCTCCATGCCACGCCGCATTGAAGCAGTCATTTCTGCAAAAGGATTCCCGACCAAGTATTGAGTGCATAACTTAACATAATTATTTGAAGGTTGACTTTTTTTGTATTAAAAACACTTTTCTTTTATTGGTCGGATGAAATATGCTAATTTTTTTAGATAGGAATTTGGGGTTTTCATGAGCTGTATGCCAAAATCATCAATATTAAAACAATAAAAGGCTTGAACTACTTCAGTTGTGTGTAATGAATCTAAAATATATGAAAGTCTAATGTTTATCAGTACATTACAGAAAATAATGAACTTTATCACAATATGCTAATTTTTTTAGAAGGACCTGTATACAGCAGAGACTTCATACTTGCATTTGTATTGTTTCTGTGATTAAAGAACTTTATGAAGAAGTTGATTGTACAATCTCACAAAGAGCTTGAAATTCCTTGTTTGGACAAAATGTTTAAGTTATTTTAGCTATATTTTTCTCAGCCTTTATCTGTCTCCCTCGGCAGGGAGGAAGTAAATGCCTACAATAATCATAAATAATCATGTTTTAATTATAGAAAGGAAAGTTTTACAATTTACAAACTGAGTCTTATATTCTAAGAGGTTTTTATTTGCATCACAGGAGGTATACTTTAAAGGGACATTGCCACCAGAAATGGGTAGTTTAAGCTCAACATTTAAAGAAAACAAATATTGTTAGAACTTTTGTATTTTTTATTTTGGCAGTCATATGCCATTTGAAATGAAAAATAAAATATTGTCCTTCTATGGTAATCTCAGTCTTGACTCTGCTGCAAAGGGAAGGACTAGTCTGCAAGGTAATCCTCATGCGACTAATGGGTGATGTCTTGGAACGACTGACAAAATAATAGCTCTTTTGCTCTCTTGATAGGCCTAGATAAATGTGCAAATATAATATGAGAAGCCCTGACCAACTACACTACTGTGATAACATAGGAGAAGTGTGGTGCTCAAATTCAGTCAAACTCCTAACTCCTTCCTGGTCAGACTGATAGTTTGACAAAGAGTGCTTATTGAGACACTGCTCTGCTAAAGGTCCAGACAAGCAGGAAGTTAAAGACTCTGGACAGGAACTTTCATGCAACTAGTAGTACAACTGATCTCAGAAAGAGCAGAGAAATAAATGTATAAATTAAGAGTTTTACTGAATCTTTACCCGCAAAAGTAGATATATCAATTTGCTCAGCTTTTCCTGCTTTATCACATGTTATCTCCAAAAGGAGCAATCCAGCATCAGGACCTTTGAAACCATCTTCTTTATTGTAGAAAATCCATTAAAGCAGATCATGTTCCCTTGGCATGAAAGCAATTGTCATTGCATTTGGATCATATATGCGGTCTTAGTCATAGTCTTAGTCATTTTCACAAGCATCTATAACATGTTGCCTGCAGTTTGCATTGCATTTTATTTTAACAGGTCCTCTTTAAGTGAACACTATAATAGATCAGACACAGCATCATGGGTAGTTTGAAAAAAATGTTTACGCTTTGTGCTTTGTTTTGTCCCCACTGCAAGTGACGTTTGCGTTCTATTCACCTCCATGACAGTTTTGAGAATAGATAAATATATACTATGTACATCTTGGAAGTTATAGTTTCACGATAGATGGAGTTTTTGACCCCTGGTTTAGGCTCATCTACAGTTATGTCACATGTAACTTATTCATATCCAAAATTTGTGATATTAATATAAAGCCTGAATTGTTACAGCAGGAATTCAATTTAAATCCAAATGTATTTGCATATTTTTTTTATCTTAGAGCTTATTTATGGGGGAAATGGGGGAATGATTTTCACTGTTGACTTTTAATTGCATACATTTTCCTCTTAAAATTAGGTTGCAATATTTAATATTCTCTGACAAGTATCTAGCTTCCCACACACATCTAATTACTGTCTCTATTCTGCCTTTGTGCATCAATTATGGTAATGACTAGTGAATAACATTTGCATTCTGGGAATTGTCTAGCTACAGAATGCATTAAAGCTATGGCCCTGTAAAATTGTTTTAAATGTCTGTATCAGATGTCTCCATCTACAAGACTACAATTACTGATGTTGTAATTGGACATTCGGGGCGAATATCATAAGTAGACAAAACAGACGTAACCTTGTTGTTTTCATTGAACAAACCTATTATATTTCCAATATGCTAGTAGTCCACGTTAACCGTGTGCAACAAAAAGGGTTGCAGAGATTGCTGCTGTTGTCCTCCAAAATGGTACTTCTTGGTCTATCATTAGAAGATGTATAAGACTTGATTAATACTTTGCTTCAATGGAAATTACTTATCCAAAGATTATACCTTTTAAAGTATTATAGAATTTCACATTTATTTACAATACTATATGATAAGCTTTATAATCATCGTGCTTTTTCAAGATCAACACCACAAACCTGTTTGAAAATATGGTTGTATGCTATTTTTAAGTAAATGCATTTGATGAAATAAACCACAGGGCAGGTTAATGAAAGAAACCACAAATCTAACCAAAATAAGCCATGAGCATAAGTAAAAGTGTAGATGGAATAGTTGATTTTTTTTTTTTTGGTACATAACACTTAGGCTCTATCCACATTACAGAGTTGCTATAGTGCACATAGTACCTTTGGCAATGCATTAGGGTGATATTTCTCCACAATATGCCTATGACTTGAGATGAGCAAATCAAAGTTGATGATATGGAATTTGATCTGAATCCGAATTTCCTCATGCTTCATGGTAAAAAAAAAAACATTTTTTTTCCTAAAATGGCTGCTGGACGTGTGAGGACATGGAGAAATGAACTCTAGGAAGGTGAGATCACCCATACTAACATGCATGCAGCCAATCATCAGCAGCCATCCAGCCCTGTGATGTCACAGCCCTATAAATAGCGGCAGCCATCTTAGATTTTGCCATTTACCAGTGTACCTAGTGCAGGTGCTAGGGAAAATAATTAAAAAAAAAGTGATTGTGCTAAAAAAAAAAAAATTAAAAGTGCAGGGAAAGATTATTCAAGGTGTAGGTAAAGGATAGGGAGGATTCATTCCACAGCATTTCTGTTAAACAGGGTTCAGTAGGGGAGGTTACATCCTGGGTAATAGAAACATTCCTATTACACCTTTTTGCACTGACTGGGGACCCAAATTGCCATTATACAGCTCTGTAATTCCAGCAAACTGTTTCTTGTTATTGGGGTGTTACAGCCATTACCAGGGTTTATGACAAGGAAATATGTATACGTCTTATTTGTCCTTGTGCCGTGCAGTTATATGTTCTAAAGCATTTTTTTTGCTTGTATTAGTGTGAAAAAAGGGGTTTATTAGCTGTTGTGTGGTGAAGTGCTAAAATTACAGCCCTTTTTGTTGTGTATTAGTGGCAAAAGAAAGATATATTTGCCGTTCAGCGGTGCAGTTATATGTTCTAAAGCCTTATGTGGCATGCATTAGTGGTGAAATAAAAATATATTTGCTGTTCAGCTGTGCAGTTATATGTTCTAAATGTGGCATATATTAGTGGCAAAGTAAAAATATATTTGCCGTTCAGCGGTGCACTTATATGTTCTAAAGCCTTTTGTGGCGTGTATTAGTGACAAAAGTTAAATATATTTGCCGTTAAGCAGTATAGTTATAAGTTCTAAAGCAGGGATGCTCAACCTGCGGCCCTCCAGCTGTTGTAAAACTACAACTCCTACCATGCCCCGCTGTTGGCTGATAGCTGTAGGCTGTTCAGGCATGCGGGGAGTTGTAGTTTTGCAACAGCTGGAGGGCCGAAGGTTGAGCATGCCTGTTCTAAAGCCTTTTGTGGCATGTATTAGTGGCGTTCAGCGGTGCAGTTATATGTTCTAAAGCCCTTTTTGTTGTGTATTAGTGGCAAAAGAAAAATATATTTGCCATTCAGCGGTGCAGTTATATCATGTTCTAAAGATTTTTTTTGCGTGTATTAGTGGCACAAAAAAAGTATTTGCCATTGTGTGGTGTAGCGAGAAAATTATAGCCCTTTTTGGCATGTATTAGTGGAGAAAATTAAATGGTTTATTAGCCATTATCTGGTGAAGTGAGAAAATTACAGACTTCTTTGGGGTGTTTTAATTTCCTTTTTTTTTTATTTATCTGATCTAACAGTATATCAGACAAAGAAGTTCCAGGCCCTGCACAGGGGAGTGGCAAAGGCATAAATGTTTCTGGCGCAGGCACAGGTCGCAGCAGAGTAAGGGTGCATGGCAGCAGGAGTCGCAGCGATAGGGCTGAGCTCCCGGTGTCATCTAGCGGTTGTGTCTTGACCAGCAACCCAGCAGTTCTTAAATGGTTGACTTGGTCATCTCTGTTTTGGATCCACTCCTGTTTTGTGCTCAACAGATACGATCCATTTTTTGGTGGTTATTGTTCTGACGGATCAGAGGAAGTGCAAAATACTCAGTGACGTCAACACAAACTTACTGCTGACACCCTCTCCACTCTGTCGGGGGGCCCTACTTGCATAAGTGTTTAATAGAACAGGTTCTGCAGACATCTATGTGGAATCAGCTGGCAACAGTGTAAAAGGAGTGCACTTCTTCTTGACACTAACATCGACCTGTAAGGCTGAGTTCATACTTGAGTTATCTGGTCAGTTTTGGCCCCGTGACTGCCCAAATAAGTGAAGTTTGCAGTGATTTTTAGAGTGATGCCTGTCATCTGCATGTCATACTGACTTACAGTATTATGTCACTACCACAGCAGACTCACTATGCATATTACTGCAAGGCACAGTGTTCTACGCCACTATAAAGGCTCTCCGCAGCCAAGAAATAGCCATTCTTAAATAAATTCGGATCAAAACAATTTTTTTTCTGGAAGTTCAGCGAACCGGACAAATCAAATTTTAGAAAAATGTACTCATCTCTACCTATAACCTCCATATTTCTATTTCTGAATATTTCACCTTTTTCTTGTGAATCCAATAAATATTCTGTATGCATCTTTATACATTCACAGATACAAGAAGGTGTAGTAGGGCTAAATTTCCTTTGAAGCTTAAACAAATTTTAAGCTTATGTAAAACCATAATAGCTATTTATAGGAAATCTGTTACCAATATATTAATTGTTACATCAGACAGTGAAAGGTTTCATGGCACCCTTTTATTTAAAAAACAAAAGGGAAAATGAAATATATGAGTACTCCAGCAAATAATGGGTGAGTGGGCCTATCTTTTAGGAAATGTACAAAACATGGCTGCCATCAATAGGAAGTAGGTCGTGTAGTATATTTTCTCAGATATCGATTGCCGCAATTGATTTGCAATATCTCTTGTGGTTGAAAAGTTATCAACACAGAAAGTTGCAAAAATGAGGAAAGTTCCCTATGATTCACAGCTATTTGATGTGTTCAATGTGTTGTCCCTGGTGCTGAACACAGTGAAGTTTTTGAACTTTCTGTGTTCATAACTTTAGAACCACATAAGATATTGCAAATCTGATTACGGCAATTGATTTCTGAGAAAATTCTTCTCTTCTATGATATGCTACATGACATACACTTTCCTATTTGAAAAATTTGCCCTTGATCCAATATGGTGGCTTTCAAGAGGGCAGCCATGTTTTGGACATAGCCTAAAAGATAGGCTCCCTCACCCATTAGTTTCTGGGGTATTCGGATATTTAATTTTACCTTCTATTTCTGAAATAAAAGGGTGTTTTGAGACTTTTGAATGTCATGGTACCTTTCCTTTAATAAAAAAATAACCTATACATATGTGGTATTGTTGTAATTATACTGACCCAGAGAATGAAGGAAACAGGTCAGTTTTGCCTCAAACAGAATGTCGTGGGAACAAAACCCATAAAATGGGACAGGAATTGTGTTTTTTCCAATTCCATCCCATTTGGAATTTTTTCCTGCTTCCCACTACATTGTATGCCATATTAAATGGTGGCATTAGAAAGTACAACTTGTCCAACAAAAAATAAGCCCTCATACAGCTATGTGAGCGGAAAAAAAAAAAAAAGTTATGGCTCAAGGAAGATAGGGAAGAAATATAAAAATGCACAAATGAAAAAAAAAAAAAAAAAAAAAGAACTCAGGTATCCTAAGGATTAATACACTTTTCCCTCCCTAAAGTGCATCTTTTCCTGTGCACCTAAATTCTACTTTTCAGTACACTGCTGACTTCTCATTGGTGTACGGAGTACACATTTTATCAATGGGGCCGCAGTGAAGGCAGGAGCGGTGTACAGAAAAGTAAATTTTAAGCGCACAGGGAAAGATGCACTTTAAGGGGGAAAACGTGTATTAAAAATACAAAATACATTATTAAAGTATATTACAAAAACTGTTATGGCATTAGGGACATGTTAACAAAAATGTATTCAAAAGTTTAGTTACTCTTTAAAATGTTATAGGGTTACTTCAGGTAGCCATCTAGCTCTTAGAGACCATATTTCAGAGTCACTAACGCTTCCAGGCATGGCCTGTTTGCAATTTTCCACTCACCCACCACATCTAAAATGCAAACATCCTATGAACGCATCCTTGACTTCCTTCTAGTTGCTTATAGTGGTTTATTTAATATTTTAAGCTTCTGGGTCTTATCCAACAGCTGCCATTATAAGTACTTATGCAATTGAAAAAGGAAAGGAAAATAGAAAATGCAGTATCTCAAGAGAATGTTGCATCTCCTTAACTGAAAGAGCTTTCATTGATGAGTAAATTGACATCCCATCTTTATAGGAGAAAAGGAAATGGTGCTACTTTAATGTATTATATCTTTATAAGTTCTGGTTTCATTATCTGGAGATAAAACAGATAAGGAAGGACATTTTAACTCCTCTTTGAAATGTCAATATTTTATAGCTGATGCAGAGATTAATACATCAATAGAAATTCAGAGGCATAGCTAGGGGTTCAAGAAGGAGGGGAAGGAGATTGAGCAAAACACATATGATGCAGATCCAGTCAATGTGTTTTAGGTGGACCAACCCTTCTTCAAGAATGTATAACATTTCCTCCATGCTCCTTATGTCCCTTCCAGAAGTGAGACAATCTGGAAGTACTCTACTTACACTGTGTGAGTATTCTGGATGTGTTACAACTAAAACCAAATCCAAGGTTTAGCATATTATCCATTTACCTTATAGGGGGATATTTAACCCAACATAACCTAAAATCATAAGGGAATTTTAAGTTTAACTTAAAATAACCCCTAATGAAAAGTTATGTTAAACATATTTTGCACCCGTTTGCCACGTCTCATTAGCCCTTAGTACTCTTTTAATCCTCTCAAGGTTTTATGCAGTCCATGAAGAAATAAGCACTTAAAGAGAACTGTTATATTGAACATGTTGTCCAATCTGGCAACATGCTTTAGATCTGAACAGATATATATATATATATATATATATATATATATATATAGTGCATTCGAAGAAAAAAAAATCCCTCATCAATATGCACTTAATCCCCCTCAATAAGAAAGTGAAAACAGATTTTTCAAAATGTTTGCAAATTTACTACAGAAAAATACACAACTCCAAACATTTCTATGATGTTATTATGGGCTATCAGAGGGCATTACAGGGAGTGAGTATAATGCAAAAAGTACTACAAGTCTTAGTATTTGATACTCTATAGAGGAAGAGAAACAACTAACCTCTCCTCCACAAATGAGACATCATGACATCACACAGGTCTACAGGTCTTTTACCACTTCTCCTCTGCAACTGCTGAGCTCTGTCTTCCTGCTCTGGTCACATAAGGACATCATATAGGTCCTTCTCCAACTGGTATCTTCTCTGCACATGTAGCTTTCCTACCCCACATCCCCTGAACATACTGGTGAATCATATATCTGGACTGTGGATGCAGATACAATTAAGTGCAGTGGTGACCAGAAACCAGGTGAATCAACCTGGTGGCTGGGTGCCTGGCAAATAGGAGTGCCTGGTGCCAATGAGTCTGAGGTAATGTAGCTTGTGTGGTTGCACACTCCTCAGGTCATCCCTGGATA
Source organism: Bufo gargarizans (assembly GCF_014858855.1). NCBI lineage: Eukaryota > Metazoa > Chordata > Amphibia > Anura > Bufonidae > Bufo > Bufo gargarizans. The sequence continues at coordinate 265,959,227 of NC_058082.1, read as the reverse complement.
GATGATAGCTGAATGTCTTTGTACAATGACCTCTGCACAAGACACAGAATATGCCTATACAACTCTCCTATAGAGGTCAATGAGTCCCTTCAGCCTACTGTGTCTATACAATGAAAGTGAGACAGGTGGACAAATTCTGTAGATCGATTCTATACATAGATCGGATATACAGTACAGTGGACAGATAGACTGTACAGTACATCACCACTAAAGCAGGAAATGAAGAACAGCAAAATTCAAAGTTACGATACAATAAAGTGGACAATAAAAGATACATTTATCAAACTGGATATATCAAGTTTTTGGTGCAAAAATGTCAGTTTTTGGTCACATGTCTGCCACTAGAGATGGCTTTGCGGTTCACCCAGCGGTCATTTCATGGCGAACTTTGCTCGTTTGCAGTTCACCGAACAGGCGAGCATATGGCGATGTCCGCCGGAGTCATATTCTTTTGTATTGTGCCGAACTTTGACCCATGACACCTCTATCAAGCGGGACAGGACAGCCAATTGAGACGTTTCAGCACATGGATACACCCCCTACCCAATAAATAAACACGATCTGGCTACCATTTTGCATTCAGTCTTTTGCCAGTGTAGGGAGAGGTTGCTTTGTGGATCAGGGACAGACTGTTAGAGACACTAAACGCTAGCTAATTGGGCCACAAAAGTACTTTTATGGACTGGCATAGGTGTGCTATCGATAGGTGTGATATACTGAGGGGTGTGATATACTTATAATATACTTTCTAACATAGAAAGTATATTATAATGCATTTGTATTGTGCAGCAGTTGTAGCAACTAATTGCAACTGGTGTGATAAACCAGTTGCCCCCCAAAAAAACAGCTTGAGGCAGGGGTGTACTATGCCTATAATATATTTTCTATATAGTGCATTTGTATTGTGCAGCATTTGTGTGCGGTTGTGCTAAGATACCAAAACTATACAGAGGGACGAACACTATTGGAACAACTAATAGCAACTGGTGTGATATACCAGTTGTCCCCCCAAAAAACTGATTGAGGCAGGGATGTTATTTTTTTGGGGGACGACAACACACGTGCATGGAACACATCCTGATTTTAGTCGTGCAGCAATTCGTTGCAAATTAACCAGGGGTCCATAACTTCTTGCGGCAGGCCAAGAAAATCTCTGGCCATTTTAGAAGATCTTACACGGCCATGGCTAGCCTTGCTGAAGTTCAGCGTCATCACTACTTGCCCTTTAGACATCTGATTTGTGACTGCCCGACGCAGTCGAACTCCACCTTGTATATGCTTGATAGGCTGCTCCAACAAAAAAGTGCCGTTAATGACTACCTGTACGAATTCCGCGGCAGGACAAGTTCTGGGGAGAATAGTTTCCTTTCACCGCGCCAGTGGCTGCTCATTAGTGATAGACGAACATGTGCCGGGACGGTTCGCGAACCTTCAGCTAATATTTGCAGCCAAGAAATGATTACTAGAAGTGCACAAATAGTCCCACAACATTGACAGTGACACACCAGATGTATTATTCAAATTTGCAATCTCCATTCATTATTTTTTTCAATGTGAAATATCGGCAATATAATTTTCGAGTACGCGCATGCGCACAACAGTTTGTCACTGTGTGTAGCAGAGGGAACGCAGCAAAACCGCAAACAAATGCTGTGGTACCGAAATGCACTATATAGAAAGTTTATTATTGGTATATAATACCCTGCTTCTATCAGTTTTTTGGGGGGGCGACTGGTATATTACACCAGTTATAATTATTTTTTTCTAATTGAGTTTGTCACTGTAGCTGCAGTATCGCTGCAGAACCGCTCACCAGTCACCACCACTGCTGCACAATACAATTACAATATAATATGCTTTCTATGTTAGAAAGTATATTATAAGTGTATTACACCCCTCTGTACGGCACACCTATCAATAGTAGACCTATACCAGTCCTTAAAAGGCCTTTTGTGGACCTATTTGATAGCGTTTTTGTTCCTAACAGTCTGTCTCTCCCCCACACAGCAACCTTATTGGGTCTATTTCTAGGGTAGAGAGTATGTCCATGTGATGAAACTTTTCAATTGGCTGTCCTGTACCACCTGATGGATGTGTCATGGGTCAAAGTTCTTCACAATGTAAAAGAATATGGCGGGCATGGATATCCCCATATGTTCGCATGTTTGGCGAATCGTGAATGAGCAAAGTTTGCTGCGAACTGACCGCCAGGCGAAGTGCAAGGCCATCACTACTGCCCATCACTACTGCTCATGCGTGATGCATGCAGACTTCTGCAGCTATTTGATGAGATCATAAAACTGGTGAGTCGCAGCCAGGGCGCCATCAGTGACATCATACCTTACGCCTTCTTTCTGGAGCGTGCATTGTGTTGTGTCGAGGAGCCGTCGAGGAGCAGAAAGATGAGGAAGTTGCAATGCTGCATGAATTCCAAGGGGGGTTACTCCATTTGAGACAAGTCAACAGGAGTCTGAAGAGGAGGATGGTGCCTGGGGGGAGGAGGAGGAGGAGCAAGAAGAGCACGCTTTAAACTTTTCTGGGATCCCTAGTGTTGTCCGTGGATGGAGGAGGAGACCAAGGATGACATTCTTCTGGGCCATAAGCAGGAGCCAGGGCGCTCCACCGCTTCTAATTTAGTGCAAATGGGGGCCTTTATGGTCTAGTGTTTTAAGAGGGACCCCATATAAAAAGGCAAGGACCAGTTCTAGGTGACAACGTACTTAGACCTCCAGTAAAACAGAAAATGGTGGACATGTTACCAGCATCACAGAGAACTGTCAGAATGCAGCATTTCCAGGCCTTGCTTCAAGAGAAGCTGCATTCTGCTGTTGTGGGTGCTGGCAAAGGAATTTCACCCCACAGAGAAACAGTTGCGAGTACCAATCCTACCGCGCATGCAAGAAGAGGGCGGCTTGAAGATGTTTTGGTCACTTCGAATATGAGATCATTCTTGCAACCAACCCATCGACAGCTGCCCTCCGGATCCAGCCTCAGGGAACATCTAGAGTGACAGGTGTGCAACTACATTGGGTTAACGGATAATATGGACGCTCTAAAAAGCTAGTAACCCCTGGACTACTGGATGTGCAGGCTTGACCTGTGGCCAGAGCTGGCACAATTTTCCATAGAACTCTTGGCTTGCCCCTCGTCAAGTATCCTGTCTGAAAGGATGTTCAGTGCAGCAGGGGTTATCTTGACCGATAAGGGCACTGCACTGCACTGCACCTGTGACGACCATGTTTAATTGAATTTCCTCATGCCAGCCCACAGATATCTGCCACCACACATAACAAATAATGGTCCCTGTCTTATGTAAGTACAGCGGAATAAAAGGCCCTTTCTGTCTGTGAATGCCTAATGTTTGGGACCTCAGAGGAATTCAACACCTGTGATGACCACATGTTATCAAATTTCAACTATTATTATTTGGGGGGTTTTCAAGAGGGGGGATTTTGTTAGCCATGTTTTTAATCCAATTTTATATTTTTGTTACTTTAAAAATATATATTTGACATGTATTTGTACTGGCCTGAACTAAAATTAATATCCAATGTCCATCTAATATACCTCCAGCCACATAATCACTTGATGTTTTCTGTCGGGTGAATTAATAATTTTTAGGGCCTGTAATCTACTGGCCTGCAGTAAAATTGACCGTCTAATATACCTCCGGCCACATAATCACTTGATCTTTCATGTACGGTGAATGCATAATTTTGGGGGCCTGTAATCTAACTAGCCAACAGTAAAATTGGTGACCGCCTATCGTCTAATGTACCTCCAGCCACATTATCATTTGTTCTTTTCTGTCCTGTGAATGAATAATTTTTGGGGCCTGTAGTCCACTGGCCTGCAGTAAAATTGATATACATTGACCATCTAATATACCTCCAGCCACATAATCACTTGATGTTTTCTATCTGGTGAATGCCTAATGTTTGGGTCCGGCATTCCCGTGGCCTAAAATAACATTTTTCTAGGCTCCAGCAGGCCACATTTTTGACAGTATCCCTTTAAGACACATAAAAATTGACCTTGATTAAAACACATATAAAATACAATTTTTGCCATTGATCCCCTTCTAGTATGTCACTGTCCATGTTGTGGGACGATTTGTGCACTTCTTGTAAGTATTTGGTGGCTGCAATAATGACCTGAAGGTTTTTCAGGTTCGCCTGCCATTAAACTGAATGGGGCCCATTGCGATCTTACAGTTTGCGAACATGTGATCGCGTTTGCGGTTTCACGTTCTCGATTTGTCCCGGACGATGTTTGTCCATCACTATCTGCCACCTTTATGAGCCACACCACTTTTCAAAGTGGTCAATGTAAAAGGCAGAAAAATGAGAGCTGACCTGGATTATGGCACAATTATTACCCGTGGCACTTGAAATGTTGCAGAAAAGTCACAAAAAAGTTGCACCCTTTGCCATACAACCCCTTGGAGCATTTTTTTTTTCCAGACTAAGTAATACAGCACAATGCAGTTACACCAAATACATGAAAAATGTGTACAATTTCATAAATTTGATGAAAAAAATGCAAAACCAGTGACATGAAAATGATCTCAAATGATAAATGTCTCCCTAAATACTTAAACAGAATGTATTCTCCTGGAATTTCTTAAAAAACAGGTTTGTCCTTCAGACAGCCACACAGTGATGTGTGATTTATTACTGCAGAGAGAACATTTCCATTGAGTCCAGATGTAGCATGATAACATCAAGACTTGTAATGATCTGACCTTGGACTTGTGTGTAGCATCAACTGTTAGTCACTGAACCCCAGTTTGTGAAAAGCACATGGTCAATTCATGTGCTGACAATGCTTCTGGAAGCAGTTATTTGGCACTCAGCAACACATGTCCCAATTTATTACTTTATAGCATGTTTTGTTTTTTTTGCTAATTACTGTAGCTGTTGTGGTTATATGGTACCTCAGAAAAAGCTGCACCCCATAGATCAAAAAGTTATCACTTGTATAGCTAAAAAGATTGTAACCTTTGGTTGCTTTCACAGCCTGGCTTTTATTTAAAGGGAACCTGTCACATTGAACATGGTATCTGAGCTAAAGTTGTAGAGTAGGGGGAGCTAAGTAGATTGATATGTAGTTTTGTGTGAATAAATCAGTATAAGTTGCATTTTACAATTTAAAATTTTGAGCTTTGAAGTCAAGGAGGTGGTTCTGTCAGTGATTGACAGCTATCTCTGTATACACAGTCATAGAGGGAACCAGTCAATCACTGATAGGACCACCTCCTGGACTTCAAAACCCAGAATATGCAGGAATTTAAATTGCTAAAATTCAGGTTATACTGAATCTTTTCCCACAAAATTATACATAAAACTGCTCAGCTCTTCCTGCTCTAACTCCGTGAAATAGCTTTCTTTACTTCTGATCAGTCGTAAGAACAGGAAAACAAAATGAATCCTTTATTTGCAGCATCAGTTCTGATTAGTTTCTATCATTTTGTGTCACTTCCATAAGAGATCACTTATCTTTGACCGTAAAAAAGCCCTGCATAAGTGACAGAAAAATACATTATAACTTATGCTCAAAATAACGGACCCATTTTTCTCCTGTCCTTCTGACGGATCAGAAGAATGGAAAGCTAAACGGTGATATGAACCCAGCCTTATAGATTTCTCCTATTAATTGTCAATCAGGTCTGACTGTCCATGACAATTACTAAACAATGTTACCAATACACAGGGGTGTAGCTATAGTGGAAGCAGGGGAAGCCGCTTCTATGGAGCCCAAACTCAGATGGGGCCTGGTCGGGAGGAGGACTGAAAGATTTTATTGTCAGGGGCCTCTCAATAGTATTATACAATGACATTATATACAGTGACAGTGGGTTGTGTTCATAAATTTGCTGTGGGGCCCAGTGAGTTCTAGTTATGCCACTGAAATAAGCTGAGGTATATAAAGCTATAGACTGCAGCTGAGAATGATTTATATGTACTATTATCTACTCTTAAATGTCGTATCCAAGATTCTCAGCACTGACACTGTCAGTTTATTTCATTCTGTTATATTGTTTCCACTATTTCTAATTTGAAAACCCCAAAAAAAGATTTTAATAAGAAATTAGCAAAAACATAAAGGGGAGGTGAATTCTTAAAATTAGTTTTGCAAGAGTCCGCATTGCCATATGGGTGAATAGTGGGCAAACTGCGCAAGCGAGGCCACCTCTCCATTCACCTCAATGGGAGTTCCAGAAATAGATAAGCCAGTGCTCGGCTGCATCATTGTAGAAATTGGTGAAGGTCCCACACTATATGACATCGGTGACATAGCTTAGTGATATACCACCAATGTGGAGTATGAGTCAGCCCCCTTTAAATCACCTTGGCCGGATAACCATGTCTATTTTCCTAACCACTTTTCTAAACTGGAGTGAGTGTTGTAAATTGCAAAATGTCACAAAATGTTTGCCCAAATAAACTTAAAAAGTCGCAAAACCTTATGTTGATACTTTTGAAGGCAGAAATCTGGAGAGCAGGGCTAGATAAGAGAAAATACATTTCAGGCTCACTCTTACTAATTATATGCAAGTAATGCTATTTTTGGGATATATGTAAAAGCCTGAAGGGTTCTAATTCCTTATGCTGTCTGATCGTTCTTCCATTATATACACACTTGATACATTTTGAAACATGAAGGTAGCACCAGACTTTGCTGTCAACAATTTTTATATCATAGTAAACTTAGACTGTGGAAAACATGCATGTATTAATGTATTGTGACACTGACGGCAGTGTGAGCTTCCGGCTTCACCAAACACAACAAAAATGTCCTGCTGAAAATATGTCTACATTTGTATTCCACTGGAAACAATATTGAAATAAATGATTGTTTCCATGGATCTGAGAATAAGGCCAGTGGTACTAAAGACGGGCTTAGACTGCATGATGTAGCATCCGATTTACGCACATATGAAATGAGATTCTTACTTCGACAGCATTCATGATCCATGGCCAAAAGAAAAGGACACAAAGTAAAAGTAACAATTTGGAACATTCTAGTCCCATGTAAGGGTGGGTTCACATCATGCTTTTCCCATTCATTTATTGTATACAAAAAACGTATATTTTAAATGAATGCCTCAGACTGATGCCATGAGTTCCATTGTAAAACAAAAAAAAAGTATATACATTTTTTTACAGGACTGTGGAGGATACAAAAACATGGTGTGCTGCATTTTTGTATCTGTTTTTCTAATGTATACGTCAAACGAAAGCATGAAATGTGATGTGAGCCCAGCCTACACTGTGCTACAGTGGGCTTTCAAGTTAAAATCGACCTATTACATTGGTCTTTTCTGGGCCATTTCCCTGTAAAAATGTCAAAAATACCACTGATCTGTGACATGTGTGATTGGCTGAAAGATCCAACCAATCATCATGGGTAAAGATGAGCAAAGTTTCGAAAAATTCGGCAGCTTTGCTGAAGTCTGAAAGAAATTTGATTTGTTATGAATGAATTCACCGCAAATCACTATGTTAAAACCCCATTCAGTCTATCAATCAATGGGACCGTTTTTAGCGGCTGCTTTGACAGAAGTGCACCCGTCTAAAGGCCGTTAAAAACAGCAATATGCTAGTGCAATATGGATTTGGGGGTTTTAGGGGGAAAAAAATCCCTCACTTCATCCATTGGCTCACGCTCCTCTTTTGATAGAAAAAGGTCAGCCAAAGGACCTGTGCTAAGTGTGATGACATCACCGCGCGCTCCCAGCGTGATGACGTGGTGACGTCACGAGTAACCAGAGGAGGATTATACTACAACCAGTCCAACAGTTGTTGTACCAGCCAGATCCTATATGCCACCCATGATACAACCTTATAATTACTTCACCATGACTGTTTTATTGGCAAAATTATCATTGTTATTAAACCCAGCGTTTACATTGTGAAAAATCAGACAATTCTGCAAACAGCTTGAGACTCCCTTAGTCATATATCAGATTATATGTAACAGACATTTATAAATGCAGTATATAATGGAAGTGTTCAGTTAGCACATTTCATGTATTCAGTATACCAGTATGGATTTGGGCTGGGCTTGTTTGTGGCAATGGAACAGTTAACATTCCTTCAAGAATTCTTCAAAATTATTATAGAGAAAATCTATGTAGAAATTCTAACATTGTGTAGGAATAAGTAGTGTATGCCGTAATAGTTACCTTCTTATATTACTAAATTATATCAACCATGAAACTACTTTCAACCCCAGCTTTATCCACAAATATTTCAAAAGAAAATTTGAGAGTTCAACTAATATAATGTAAATTAAGAATATATAAATGAATGTGAAAAAGGCACACAGGCTTATTAAATGATTGGGCCGAGTCCTTGGGCAGAAACATTAAACACTTTTTTGAAGTTGCAATAAAAGATGAAAGGCTGCCTTTTAACACATATATCAATGTCTTGGCAGCATACAGCATGACTTTTCTGCTACAACGATGTACAGTTTCATTTATTTCAAGAATAATAGCACTAAAAAATGTCTGTAAATAATTGCCAATTAAGGGCAAGCACTGCTGGGGAAGTGTAGCCACCAGGAGACCAGATACTGACATGACAAAAGGGTCTTGTCAAATCTGGATCTATGAACAACACAGAAGACGGCATCATCGGAAGCCGAATAGGGTGCTGTAATGCTGTTAGGGTCTCTCCTTTATGTTGGGTTCATTCACAAATATCCTATTAGAACTGACTTCCAATGCCAGTAATAGCACAGTTTACAATGCAATCAAAATGTACATTTTTGGTGCCCTGGATAATGAAGCACTATATGATGCATCCTTATGCTGTCCAAGTGCATTTATAGTACCAGTTGTATTGTCCGCTTCTTCCTGCTGTTTAGAGATTACTCAATACAATAAGGCCTCATTCACACAACCATATCCATTTTACCAGTCAGAAATATGATGTGGTCCTTTTTGCAATTTTTTGCAGACCCATTGTCTTCAATGGGTGTGATGCCCATATTTTGTGGACAAGTATAGGACATGTTTTATCCTTTTGTGGAGCAGACCTACAGATGTGGAAAGCACTAGTGATAAGCGGCATAGGCAAATTTGTGATATTTCGCAAATTTTTGGGCTGAACATCTACCATAAATTTGCAAATTCGAGAGTTCGTTATCTCCAGTCATTGTTTACTTGATTGCAAAAATATATTTGCGATAAACTTGTGATAAATTCACGATTAGAATATTCAACACTATTCACAAATTTGAATATATAGCACTATATTCTAAATATTAGCAATTTCTCAAAGTGGCGATATGCGCGATTAAAATTTGTGATTTGAATATTCGCGTTCAACACTAGAAAGCACACTGATCATCCATGTGCTTTCCCCATCTGTATGTCTGTTCCACAAAAAGATAGACTATGTCTGCAGAATGTGGACCATGGAAAGGAATGCAAACAGCAGAAGGACCACCTCAGTATTTTGAAAATCTGTGATTTGCGGACTGTAAAGAAGGATACAGATGTGTGTATGAGGTCTTAGTCCTTGTATCGGTTATTAGGACTCTTTATTGGAAACTCTTATGTCTTGTTGTATTGATAGGACAACCCTATTCTCTATGCTCTGTTAAGCATATGGATGTTTTAGAAGGAAAGTTATCGCATTTGAAAACACTCTCTTTAACTGCTGCAAACCGCCCATCAGCCACCCACTTAATACTTGAATGGGCATCACTTGAAGAGCACCTGTTAGAATGATCAACTCTAAACCAGGTCAACTACCTGGTAGGGTTTATCCTGCTGATTATTGGTTGTGGCGTTCATTAGTAAAAGGACTTTCATTCTTTATGGAAATAAGCGCTTCAGCACCCTATCAGACAGTATGCCTTGCTTAACTGGGTTTATCCTGCTGACAGGGTCTTTATAATACAATTCTTTCAAATGCAAGAACCATTAATGGCACCTACCAATAGAACTGATTCTCCATCCTTCGAGAATCCATATTCCTAACCCTACCAGCAGGATGCTGTAAATTAAAAGGGGAATTCCATATTGAACAATTCCTTTCAGGGAGATCTAATATACTTATACTTTTTTTTAAATTTGAAAATACCCACATAATTTTTTTTTTTATAATTTTTTTTTTATTGTAAATTTACCATTTTCAATTTGATTCAGAGCCACCTTTGTTCACAGCTTTTGTTTGGTATTTCAGCTTATCCCCATTCACTTCAATGAAGCTCAGTTGCAATACCAGACACAACCTGGGAACAGGTGGGATGATGTTTCAGAGCCATGATTTTTGTGCAACATCTTTAAAAGGGCTGTCCCATAAAAAATATTCTACAGTTTTCAAACCAAAACCTGGATCTGAATACTTTTTTAATTGCATGTAATTAAAATGTAGTCTTTCAAGAAAATGTATCTGTATGATGCCTCCTGCTGTTTGTTTTTTCTTAATTCTTTGACCTGCACACTGAGATGGCCGCACATGCTCAGTTTCATCCTTCAACTGCCTTCTGAGCTGTGATAGGGAGACCATGGACACGCCCCTGAGCTCTAGCAAAATGGACACGCCTCCTGAGCTCTAGCAAAATGGACACGCCTCCTGAGCTCTAGCAAAATGGACACGCCACCTTAGAGGCAGCTGAAAAGACACTCCTCTAGAGTTTTCAGCTTGATATAAATCTAGCAGAACAATGAATGTGGATACCTCTGGATCCATGTGAGTACAGGTCTGGTTCTAGCTTTGTTAGAAAGGTATTGTCATGTATAATATGATAATTTTACAGATTTTCATTTTTTACATTTGTCATGGGATAACCCCTTTAATGATAATACATAATTGAAAGAAAGGAGTTAAATGTTTAGTGGCTAATGCATTAAACAGATGGGGTTTGCTGTTTAAATACTCAGTGGTGGTTTATTTGAGGTGCATTTGCTCACAGTCCCTAAAGCAGGATTAAGTAATCCACAATAAATTATTATGCAATCCAAAATAGCTCATAAGCGTGGTGTCTACATGCTTTTTGCATTGAACTACAAAGAATCTCCTTTCTTTTAACAGATGGTTGTGTTCTTTCAAATTGCAAACAGGTGATGGGGTTATTTAAGAAAATATAAAAAGAAAATTGTCTGGGTTTATGTGGCAAGAGATTAGAAGAATAGCCATTAGGCATCACATCTGCATACAAGAATTCTTTCAGCTCATAACAACCATAACATATACTTAAGGCTATGGTAATGACAGGCTTTTTATCCCAAATACACAAACATATCTTGTTAATGCAGAGTATGCTTCAAGTCAAGGTTATTTAAATTCAATTTCCTATGTAGACTGTTTAGTTTGCAGTCTTATTTTATTGAAACCGCATACAATTTATTTAAAGTTAGGTTGCGTGCAAAAGTTTGGAATAACTGTTTAAGAATGTATTCATGCATACCATTTTATCATGCTATCATTCAAATTATTTTAATGTTATATTCGGGGAAGACCTTTTGTGCTGCACTATGTTTGGTGCACTGCCGTGGTATTTTCTCGGCTGAAAGGGTATTTTGTGCTGCACTATAGTATTTTCTGTAGAGCCACACTAGAGACTGTAAGGCTGGGCTTTCATACAGGATCATGAAAATGGAATGCATTTCTACTGTGATTAACACAATTTTGAATAGGTATATTTTTTTCTTTTCTTCTGTAAAAACCACTTGTTCAACTACTGCATTACAACAAAAAACAAACAAAAAAAAACCACAAGATATGACTCATATTTCCTGTACAAAAGAACTAAAACAGAATTCAGATTCCCTTAAAATAATCCAATTGTATTGAATAATACTTGCTAAAAACATGCAAACAATTTTGGATAACATTATCCATAAGTCATATACAGTAATTAGAGATGAGCGAATTTCGTTCGCACTTTGTTTGTCGGTAAAAGGTAAATTAAATTATGGATTCCGTTACCACGGACCATAACGCAATTCTATGACGGAATTCATAACGGAATGCCTTTAGAGGCCTTCAGTTATTCATTCCGTCATAATAGAAGTCTATGGGCTGCAAAACAGATCCGTCTCGTTTCCGTTTTGCAGGGAAGTCTTCCCCTGCATAATGGAAACAGGACGGATCCGGACTTCTATTATAACGGAATGAATAACAGAATGCCTCTAAAGGCATTCCGTTATGCGTTCCCTCATAGAATTGCATTATATAGAGTTGAGCGAACCTGTCCTGACAAAGCTTTCAGGGTCAAACATGTGTCGAGGTCTTCTCGCGTGGAGCTCAATTCCCCCAGTCATATCACCATGTCTCAGGGTACGTGCACTCTATTATGAGTTGCTTTGTGTATTTTTGTAGGTTATGATATCTGCATGTGCATTTACCTTTCAGGTCATATTGAGGCAATCTCTCTAATGTCCATCGGTGTTTCTTAACAGTATTTAATTGATTTAGGCACTTTTGTGGTGTATATATGGTCTTTAATTGCAGATTTAATCTATCTGCGGGGTATATTTTGTAGTCCGACTTTATTTGGTCGGTGTTGGTTACTATCTCTAGGCCATTATTTGACGTTTTAGTGGCGACCTTGTGTTTGTTCTTATGATATATACCCCTTAGGACCATATATAACACATGTACATCTGCATGAGCCATTTGCCTGTTATTGCTATTGCATGTTACTAGACATATGGTTGTGGTTGACATCGGTTTTTGATGGTGGCCAGCTCCCCACTTTCTCTGTGTCTTTTCTTTTTTCCATCTTGCCCCCCCCCATTTTTTTTTCCAGACCAGTATTTGGATATTATATGTATTATTAATAAAGTTATTATATATTTTTGTAGAAGTTTGTACCCGTTGTAGTTTCTTGGTTTTTGATATATGCATGTTGGTATCCGCGGGTGTGTAAACTATCTGAGAAATAGGGAGGTTTGTAGGTTTATATATCCTGTTGAACTGTGCCTTTTGCTCCTATTGGTACTACAATCCCTATAATGAACTTAGTAAAGAGAGACTTCATACAACAAGCTTCAACAGTTCTGACTTGCATCCACCAAATCACCTAACATGAAAGGCACCCAATCAACTTCAGGTACAAGCCCCAATATCAGGGTGCACCCACCAGCCAATGCACAGCCCTAGGAAGCGCAACCATGCAGATCATCAAAAGGTCACCTCCTAATGGAGCAAAAATTAAATGCGCACTGACACATTGAGGTGATGTGGCCACGAGCCGCATGTCACAGCTGAAGCCAGTTGTTGGCTGGAGTGGTGCATGTGACCATGTCCAAAGTCAAGCCAGCTGGCTATAAACAGTGCATGGACTGGAAGATGGAAGAATGGAGGCACCACGGGGGAACAAAGTGGTGTGGGGCAAGTAAATATGAATCTTCTGTTTCAGGGGCCATGCTGCAGGAAATATTTTTTTACCGGAAAACCACTTCAAAGGGGTTGTTCAGGATTTTAATATTAATGGTTTAACATCAGGATAGGTGACAATATCAGATCATTGGGGTCCGACACCCAGTACCACCACAATCAGCTGTTTAACAGAGGCTCTGACACTGGAAGTCAGTGTGGGAACTATTTAGCTATGTCCATAGTGTAGCTGGTTACCGCATTGCTGCTCCCACTGAAGTGAATGGAAGCAGTGCTGCAGTTAAAGCTCTATCCAGTGCACAACAGACGGAGCAAGTTAGTTTCCGTGCCAGAGTGACATTGAAATATGGGTTGGTTAGGGTGCAGGGTGTCAGACTCTTTCTGATCAAATATTGATGCTCTATCTTGAGGATAGGCTATCAACATTACTATCCTGTATGACAACCCCTTTAAAGCGAAACAGATCGAATAGAGATTTTTTAAAGTTAACACTATTTCCAGACTTTATACATTTTACATTCCTTGGATAAAATAATTAAAATAGTTATGAAGTTGGATCTTTCTTCAACTTATTACACTGCAGGAATTTCAGCTCCCTCGCATTAGATGACAGACTGCACAAGATTGCAAAAAAAAAAATAATAATAATAATAATAATAATAATATAAAGGGTAGAAAGAAAGATTGTAACTACCTAATATCTGTGTATGACAAGTGGTATATTCTGAAGCAAACCCACAGACCCAGAGGAGAATGTATGGAATCTGTGATAATAAAAAGTAAAAGCTGGAATGATGCAATCAGTTGTGCGCTTGTGTTTGCCTCTGTGATTAGAGATGAGCGAATCGCAGTTGACGAAGTGGAATTCGATCCGAATTTGAGGAAAAATTTGATTAGCACCCAATCCAAATTTCCTCATGTTTTGTGGTAACCAATCCACAAAAATGGATGCTACACATGTTAGGACAGGGAGCAAGGAACTCTGGGAATAAGGGATCACCCACAATGTCATGCATGCGGCCAATCAGCAGCCAGCCATCCCTGTGATGTCACAGCCCTAAAAATTGCCTCAGCCATCTTGGATTCAGCCATTTTCCAGTGTACTTAGTGCAGGGAGAGACATCAGCAGGCGCTAGCGACAGTGGTAGAAAAGACTTTTAAACTTTTATTTTGCTGTATAGAAGTTCAGGGAAAGGATAGGGAGGAATCATTCCACAGGGTTCACTAGGGGAGTTTACAGCCTGGGTAATAGGAACAATCCTATTACACCTTGCTGCACTGACTGGGGATCCAAATTACCATTATACAGCTCTGTAATTCCAGCAAACCATTCTTGTTCTTGGGGTGCAAGTGTTGTTTGATACAGCCATTAACAGGGTTAATTACAAGGAAATATTTATATATCTTATTTGCCCTTGTGCGGTGCAGTTATATGTTCAAAATAATTTTTGGGCATGCATTAGTGGGAAAAAAGGGGCTTATTAGCTGTTGTGTGGTGAAGTGAGAAAATTACAGCCCTTTTTGGCATGTATTAGTGGCACAAAAATATATATTATTTGCTATTCAGCGTTACAGTTAGATGTTCTAAAGCCCTTTTAGATGTGTATTAGTGACCAAAAAATATATTATTTGCCTTTCAGCGGTGCAGTTATATGTTCTAAAGCCCTTTTTAGTGTGTTTTAGTGGCACAAAAATATATATTATTTGCTGTTCAGCAGTGCAGATATATGTTTTAAATCCCTTTTTGGCGTGTATTAGTGGCAAAAAATATATATTATTTGCAGTTCAGCGGTGCAGTTACATGTTCTAAAGCCCTCTGTGGCGTGTATAAGAGGAGAAAATAAGGGCTTATGTGCCGTTCAGCGGTGCAGTTATATGTTCTAAGGCCCTTTTTGGCGTGTATTAGTGGCAAAAAAATATATATTATTTGGCATTCAGCAGTGCAGTTATATGTTCTAAAGCCCTTTTTTGCGTGTATTAGTGAAAAAAAATATATTATTTGCCATTCAGCAGTGCAGTTACATGTTCTAAAGGTGGCGCAAATAAGGGCAAATAAGTGCAGTTATATGTTTTAAATCCTTTTTGGCATGTATTAGTGGCTAAAAATATATTTTATTTGCTGTTCAGCGGTGCAGTTACATGTTCTAAAGCCTTTTGTGGCATGTATAAGTGGAGAAAATTGGGCCTATTTGCCATTCAGCGGTGCAGTTATATGTTCTAAGACCCTTTTTGGTGTGTATTAGTGGCAAAAGATATATATTATTTGCTGTTCCACGGTGTAGTTATATGTTCTAAAGCATTTTGTGGTGTGCATTAGTGGAAAAAAAATAAGGGCCTATTTTCCGTTCAACGGTGCAGTTATATGTTCTAAAGCCCTTTTTGGCGTGTATTAGTGGCAAAAAATATATATTATTTACTGTTCAGCGGTGCAGTTATATGTTCTAAAGCACTTTTTGGCATGTATTAGTGGCAAAAATATATATATTTGCCATTAAGAAGTGTAGTTATATGTTCTAAAGTCCTTTTTGGTGTGTATTAGTGGATCAAAAATATATATTATTTGCCGTTTAGCGATGCAGTTATAAGTTCTAAAGCCTTCTTTGGCGTGTATTAGTGTAAAAAAAGGGCTTATTAGCTGTTGTGTGGTGAAAAGAGAAAATTACAGATTTTTGGGGGTGTTTTAATTTCATTTTTATTTATTTGATCTGGCACAGGCACAGGCACAAGCAGCAGAGTAAGGTGGCGTGGCAACAGGAGTTGCAGCGAGAGGCCTGATCTCCCGGTATCATCTAGCGGTCGTGTCTTGACCAGCAACCCAGCGCTTCTTGAATGGTTGACTCGGGCATCCACTTCATCCAAATGAAATTAGACACCCGCAGCCAAGAGTCAGTGGGTTCATCAGATACAACCCTAAGTTGATCCAGCTCAGAGACCATATTGAAGCCACAGAGAGATAATAGACCGCCGAGGAAGGCCTTGACAGGCCGAAACGTCCGGTCACATAATCTAATACCCATAATCAATTACGCTTGAGAGATATTACTGGATCATGAATTCTACTTGATGTGATATGAATAAAATGCCCTTAAATTGCAAATGAAGAGCCGTGTGCCACAATTTTCTATTTTACAACCCTAAGTTGGCATGGCTCGGGAGCAGGCCCTGTGACCTCACCTCTGCTCGTCCTGCCTGTGTCCTTTTCTGTTCCCTCAGCCAGAGAATTATTATATGCTGTGGGCTCAGCTCCACTATACAGCAAGGACGAGCTACTAGAGGACAGTCAGCATCTACTAGCCAGCCAAGATGTGGAGGAGACATCCATCGCTTCCTCTGGTAGGTGGGCAAGTAGTAATGAGAAGAGTGGCGTGGGAGCTGGTGTTGCGAGTGGTCAGGTTCCAGACCCAGAGATCATTGAGGAGGACATCAGTGACATGCAGACAGTACACGATGATGATGATGTAGCTGATCGCACTTGGGAGCCAGGAGAATTACGGGCTTCATCATCATCGTCAGAAGAGGGTGGCAGCTTGCGTGTGAGGCAGTGGCGGAGCCAGCAAGTCGCAGGCATGGCTGGGAATCAGCAGGAGTGGCAGCAGTGGGAGGTCGTGAGCCAAACGTGCCCGGGGTAAACCACCATTTTCACAGGAGCCTTACTTGCCAGGAAAGTAGTGGTGCAGGGGTTCACGTAAGCAGCGGCAGTAGCACTCAGTCAGTGCGGAGTGTTGGGGATAAAATCATCTACTTGGCGGTGTGGCAGTTTTTTGTTGAGAAACCAGAGGAGGTGAACATGGACATTTGTAGAATCTGTGGGCAGAAGGTGAAGCGTGGTCAGGGTTCCCAATCCATAATTTATTTGCCAAAAAGGCAGTACCAGCCCTGAACACGTATGTAGAAGAGAAGGTGGGCCAGTCCTTGAGCCTGTCGATGTCTGCCAAAGTGCATGGTGGCGCCGACGTGTGGAGCTATAACTACTGTCAGGGACAATACTTGTCCTTTACGGCCCACTGGGTGAATGTGATTCCTGCACAGCCACATCAACAACTTGGCCAGGTCACGCCGCTTCTGCCTCCATGTTCTCACACTGTTGGTCTGGGGTTGTCACTGCTGTTCTGCACCTCGTTTGCCTTGGCGAACTGAGTCACACAGGGGAGAAACTGCTCCATGTCCTTCATAAAGAAATCTAATCCTGGCTTTCTCAGCTAAAATTCTAAATTGGAACCATGGTGACCGACAACGGGAAGAACATGGTGTTGGCGCTGCCTCCTGCATAGCACACGTATTCAATCTGGTTGTCAAGTCTTCCACCCTTCTGCAAGACATCCTAAAAATGGCCAGGAAACTTTGCATGCACTTCAGCCACTCGTACACCGCAAAGCACCCCCTGCTTGAGCTGCAGCGACAGAGCGGCATCCCCCAACATAGGTTGATATGCAACGTTTCCACTCATTGTAATTCCACCCTCCATATGTTGGACCAACTATATGATCAGAGAAAGGCCATAAACGAGTTATCGATGATCCAAGTGGACGGGAGTACTCCCCTGTGTAACTCCGATGTCAGCGAGTGGCAGCTCATGCGTGACACCTGCCATCTGCCTAGGCCCTTTGAGGCGGCCACGTTATTTGTCAGTCTCCAGGACTACAGGATGAACAACGTCATTCTACTGCTTCATGTCCTGGAACAGATGCTGGCAAATCTGTCTGGTCAGGGGACTGGAGTTGTGGCGCCTAGATCTCACAGCCACATGAGCAATGTGTAGCAAAATGGGTGGAAGCAGCCAGAGGAGCTACAGGGCGATAAGAAAGATGAGGCAGAGGACCCAGTCACACCGTAGCAGTTTGCAGTGGAGATGGAGGCAGGGAGTCTCTCCGAGTCACTTGCACAAATGGCTTGATGCATGCACACTTGCTTGTGTAGTGACAGCCGAATTGTCACCATTCGACAGAGGGATGACTTCTGGCTCTCCAGCTTGTTGGACCCTCGCTACCAGTCCAAAATAGGGGGCCTTTTTTACACCCACTAAGAGGGAGGACAAACTGAACTACTATAGAGACATCCTATGTAGTCAGATGCCTATCTGCGCCTTCGTCCATCCTCTGGCAAGTCTGACTGGGGGGTCCCTCTGTGTTTACGTTGCTCTGCCATGGCTGCTGTAGCAGGGTGGAGGGTAGGAGCAGTTCCAGCTCCATCAGAAGCAACTTGAGTCTAGAGTCAGTGATTAGCAGCTTTCTTCACCCGCCTAGTGAAGAAACTACTCACCAGCAGAAGCAGGTAGACCTGGAGCAGGACCTAAACCAGCAGGTGGTGGCATTCTAAGACAGCACCCAGCCACCCCACATTGAAGATCCGTTGGACTACTGGGCAGCCAAACTGCATTTGTGGTCACAACTGGCAGAGTTTGCCCTGGAAAAGCTGTCCTGCCCGGCCAGTAGTGTGGCGTCAGAGCGGGTGTTTAGTGCGGAGGGGGCCATAGTTACCGCAAGAAGAACTTGCCTATCCACCCAAAATGTGGAGATACTGACATTTGTCAAGATGAATCAGGCAGTGTATCAGCCAGGACTTCCACCCACCAATGACTGATGCATCAGACTAGATCATCCAAGGTGGCACACCAACACTTTGACAAAAGAAAATGGTTTCTTCTGGTTACCTGCCTCAGCTACTATTCTGATGCTGCCACCCACCTGATGCCACACATCTGATGCCAAGTCTTCCTTCTTTCACCCACCATCTTCAGCTGGTATGGGTTTTGCCACCCACCTCCCTACTCTGTCACTGGGTCACTCTGTGGTCTCCTGATGCTGCTGCCACCTCCACATTATGTCACCTTGCCACTCTGTGGTCTCCTGTTGCTGCTGCCACCTCCACAGTATGTCACCTTGCCACTTTGTGGTCTTCTGATGCTGTTGCTACCTCAACACTATGTCACCTTGCCTTACTGTGGCCTCCTGATTCTGCTGTTGCCACCTCCACACTCTGTCATTGTGCCACTCTGTGGTCTCCTCATGCTGCTGCTGCCACCTCCACACAGTCATTGTCCCACCCTTTGACCTCCTCCTGATGCTGCTGCCACCACCTCCATACTCTGTCATTGTGCCAATCTGTGGCCTCCTGATGATGCTTCTGCCACCTCTACACTCTGTCACTGTGCCGCCCTGTGGCCTTCTCCTGATGCTGCTGCTGCCACCTCCCACTTTTATTGTGCCACTCTGTTGTCTCCTCATGCTGCTGCTGCTGCCACCTCCACACTCTGTCATTGTTCCACTCTGTGGCCTCCTGATGCTGCTGCTGTCACCGCCACACTGTTATTGTGCCACTCTGTGGTCATCTCCTCATGCTGCTGCCGCCACCTTCACACTCTGTCATTGTGCCACTCTGTGGTCTCCTCATGCTGCTTTCACCTCACCACTATGTCATAGAGCCACTCTGTGGACTTCTCATGCTGTTCCCACCCTCCCCACTTCATGACTGGGCCACTATTTAACATTTTCGGCCTGGCTGACATCATCAATTATTTGACCCTTCTTCTGATCTGTCAGAAGGAAAGAAAAATGAGACACATAACGGATCCTGTCTATGTAACAGCTATAAAGCCTACATAACATGGTCCTTATTATGCAACAGAATTGGCTTATGATTTGGTAGCCAAAATCAGGAGTGGGTACAAAACACACAAGACATGCAAATATTCTATTCACGTGTCATCTCTGTTTTGGATCCATTCATGTTTTTTTGGGCTTTAGCAATACCAATGGATTATTGACCAAATGCTGACCGAGTGAAGGCAGATGCACTACAGACGGGATCCGTTTTTGGGGAGTTATTGTTCTGATGGATCAGAGGAATGGATAAATAATCAGTGACGTCAACACAATAGAACAGGTTCTGTAGGCATCTATGTGGAATTAGCTGCCGAAGGTGTAAAGGGAGTGTGCTACTTCTTGACGCTAACATTGACCTGTAAGACTGAGTTAACACTTGAGTTATTTGGTCAGTTTTGGCACCATAACTTCCCAAATAAGTGAACTGTGCAGTGATTCTAAGATCGATGCCTGTCATCTGTATGTCTCATGTTTCGCTACCACAGCAGACTCCCTACGCGTGCTGCTGCAAAGCACAGTGTTCTACACCACTAGAAAGTCTCTCTGCAGCCAGGAAATACCTGTCTTTTAACGCGATTCGCCACAAATAAATTCGGATCAAACCCAATTTTTGTTGAAAAATTTGGCGAACCGGCCGAATCTAATTTTTGAGAAATTCGTTCATCTCTATCTGTCCATTTCTGAGATATGGCCAAACAGTGCTCAGTTTGCTACATTTTAGGTTTTAAGAGAATGGAAGAACAGAGTAGATGCATTAATGTGCCAACAAAATGGCAAATAACCAGCTTCTGGTTTGTATGCACAATCCACAATCCACTCTTGAGCTGCATGATATCAAATCCAATATAAATTATGACCAATGTCATGTTGTCATATACATATTAAAGAAAAATGTTGAGACATATAAAGAAAAATGTATGCGCATATCATGTCAATGCACTATATTAGCTCAATTGCACATTCAGAAGAAGCTCTATGGGATGGACCTGACCATTCAGGAAAAATTACCACAAAACTATAGAATCTGAAATAAATACACACAATATTTAATTTGGGTAAGGCTTTGCTCAAATCTGCATTGGGAGCCTCTATTGCATATTACATCAAGAATGCATTCTGCACTATTTTGTCCTGTAAAATGCTAGAAACCTGGAGAACCTTATTATAGTCAATGGTCACCATCGGACATCATTTGTGTCCTTCATGTAATGGATCCTTTTTTTTTTTTTTGTGTATTCCTTTTTTTTTTGTTTCCAAGAAAACAGAGAAACACAATATTTGGAGATGAGATCAAAGCCTTTAATGTCCACTGATTTATTAAAAAATAATATATATATATATATAAGGCTACAACAATGATAGTAGCTGTTCCTCAGCTATCTCACAGATTTATCTTGGCATCAATGAAGGGATGACTTGCTATGCTTTCTTACCTTTTGTTACAAGAAAAATGTATGCTTTGTATATAGCACTGTAGTCATGGATTACCATAGACCTGTTGCGGTGATCACTTCACCTAGCTGAACTGTTCGACTGTGAAGTGACTCAGGTGCTGCTGTGCATTAAGGAGGAACACTGTTCTGCTGAACTGCTGGAGACCACTCACATAAAGAGCTTAGTGTTAATCTGACTCTTGAGTATAGGGGGCTAGAGCTCCAGGGTATCCTTTATTATATGTTAAGTGACTATTGCTATACCTTTACGGTGGATGTCTCACTTCAGCAAATTACATTTATCATGTAGCCATGGTTAATACAAAACACTTACTAATGTATTGTTATTATCCATATTTTCTCTTTTTCTGGCTTGATCTATTTTTCCATCATATTATACACTTTTTGTTTCCATGGTTATGACCACCCTTCAATCTAGCAGTGGTGGCCGTGCTTGTGCAATAAAAGAAAAAGAACTTGCCCCCTCTGCTGGTTGGGACCGCAGGAGAGCACATAGGCCATCACTTTTTCCTATAGTGTGCAAGCACTGCTGGACTGAAGGGTGGTCATAACCATAGAAACGAGAAGTACGTTCTGGGGTTCAAGTCCTCACCTATAATGTGATGGAAAATGAGTCTAGCCAACAAAAAAGGCAATATGGACAATCACAATACATTAGTAAGTGTCTTGTAATAACTTTATCTGCATGATAAATGCCATTGGTTGCAGTGAGACAACCCCATTAAGTGCCTGCTAGTTGCATGTTACATGATATAAGCAGAGAAGCAGCTGTTATAAACAAAACCAGCTTTAATCCTGCGAGTAAATAGCTAAAGAGTGGAGGTGGTTGGTACCAGTAATAAGGCTGCAATGTCTTTGTCTGAGCTTAGCAACATCCCTAGCAACCAATAGGAAAGTTGCCTACCCCTTACTATATAAGAACCTCCCCAGCAGCCATTTTCTACCGTTTTTTAAAGTTCTGAGAGAGACAGCAGTGTCATTGCTGTGCTCTGTGCTTTCCACACTACATTAGATAGATAGTTAGATAGCTTATATATATATATTACAGATAGTTAGTGGGAGATAGTGTAGGTTATAGCCTGATATAGTGTAGCTTTAGCAGTGCAGTATGTTAGGTAGTATGACAGGTTCTGCTGTCCATACATACATTCAGACCTGTTAAAATGTGAAGTTTCACGTATTGCGCCAAAATATTTGCATCATTAGTGCAGATTAGCGCAATCGCAAAAATATTGGAACACTCTAACTGCATATAAAGCCATTTTTTATGTTCTGCCATTCCAACCATTTTCTCTAGTCTCAGGAAACTTCAGGAAAATGTAGCAAAAGTAACCCATGCCTGTATTTATTGAGTATTTCGCGAATATTACATTGTCAATTTTTTTCTAGTCCATGCATCCCAGAACCAGCCAAGGTCTGTGTAAGAGACAGGCCTATTCTCATGACTAGCCTGTTGGCTACTTTTAGGGAACCCTGTGTTGTGAGAACAGAGATATCGCAAACACTGTTACAGAGTGAGCATATTATGCAGTAGAAGACCACATGGAGAGAGATCTCATGTGCAGTACATGAAATTCACCCATTGATGAAATGTTAGGGTAAAAGGTTTTCACAGAAAATCTTGCTTATTACCTAAACTTCAACACTGCTACACAACAGTTCTCTTCATCATACAATAATTTGAAGGTAACCTCATTGACTTCTTTAGGAGAGTTTTGTAGACATGCTCTGTGCCCTGTGCAGAGGTGATTGTTTAAGGGAAGAATAGATTTTGACAATCACCTACTGTGAATGGTGGATCCTGTCTTATCTGTCATTCTAATCACCTTTGTGTATAGATTAGCAAGTAACTGCAGTAAAGTGATCTGTACAGACCAAGAAGTGGTGTCTATTATTATTTTTAGTGGCCAGTATGAAAACTTAGAGTTCTTTTTAATCATAGATATTGACATGGAATATTAGGAAGAACGTGTGACGTACAGCGGCTCACCCCTGTTGCGTATGGGTAGGTGCTCACCCTCAGGTCCTACCCTCAGGACCCAGAAGAAATAATGGAGAATAAGAAAAATGAGGGGGCACACTCAAGAGGGATCACTGGATAAAGTGTAGATAATTGTGTTTAATAATATTTTAAGAACATACCCTTAAAAGCATTAAAACATACATAAAACAAAAACAAAAAGTGCAAGATTTCACTGGTAGTATTAATCTCAGTGAGAGTTCTTTCCACAGAGGTATAGGATTAAGGCCTGTGACGTTAGAGCGATAGTATCAGCCCTATGGCTCAGTCCTAGTGGAGCGCTGATGATGTTAATGTCTCTTTATCCAGTATGCTGAGTATGCAGCAGTATATATCAAATTGGAGACTGTGCTCCCGTGTTTAACAAGATGTATGGCAGGTTGGAGACTATGCTCCCGTACTTACAGTCTCTTGTCGCTTGCGGTATTTCCGATCACCCCTCCTGACTGAATCCTCACAGCATTGATGTTTCAGGTTGCCGTACACTCACAGCGTCCCGTGCAGTGTGTTCGGTCAAGACGTGGCGTCCCACGTGCCCTAGTAGTCTGGGGTGCCGGCTAAACGCTGAGCTGACGTCACTGGCCACTGAGGAAGGGGTGTATGACCCAGAAACGCGTCTGGCAGAGACAGAGTGAGCGTGGATTCCAGGAAAAAACAAGAAACATCTATACTTTAAAGACATCGCTATACGAGATCTTTCTCCTGCATCAAACCGGAGCACGAGTCGCACATTACTGACGTCAGTGCAATATCAATCCAGTGACGTCAGCTCAGCGTTTAGCCGGCACCCCAGACTACTAGGTCACGTGGGACGCCACGTCTTGACCGAACACACTGCACGGGACGCTGTGAGTGTACGGCAACCTGAAACATCAATGCTGTGAGGATTCAGTCAGGAGGGGTGATCGGAAATACCGCAAGCGACAAGAGACTGTAAGTACGGGAGCATAGTCTCCAACCTGCCATACATCTTGTTAAACACGGGAGCACAGTCTCCAATTTGATATATACTGCTGCATACTCAGCATACTGGATAAAGAGACATTAACATCATCAGCGCTCCATTAGGACTGAGCCATAGGGCTGATACTATCGCTCTAACGTCACAGGCCTTAATCCTATACCTCTGTGGAAAGAACTCTCACTGAGATTAATACTACCAGTGAAATCTTGCACTTTTTGTTTTTGTTTTATGTATGTTTTAATGCTTTTAAGGGTATGTTCTTAAAATATTATTAAACACAATTATCTACACTTTATCCAGTGATCCCTCTTGAGTGTGCCCCCTCATTTTTCTTATTCGACATGGAATATTAACAATATAATTAAAAAAATCTTTTTAAATAGGTTAAACATAAAAATGTGATTTAAACAATAGATAATTTTTTGATGACATACTTTATCTTATGGCACATAAGTACTGCACAAAGACATTTGCACATCTTCTACAGACTACACAGTAAGAAGAGGGAAGCAATGTATTGCTGGTACTACTGGAGAAACCACAGACTGAATGGCACATCCCTGCAATAGACCATGCAACTCCGGAACTTACAATACCCCCAGAGCACTTATGCGGGGATGATGCCAACCCCAAGGCCTGCGTTGCCTGAGTATAAATATTGGTAATAAACATAGGAAAGTATAGATCTGAGGCTCCTAATGCACACACTAATAGTCTCAATAGGCCCCAATGCACCCAGCATATGACAAGAGCACTATTTTGGCATAGGCTTGGCCCATATGCGTTTGCATAGCTTTTTTTCACTGTACAGGAAAGCATAGTTTACTACACTTTTTTGTAAAAAAAGAAAGAAAATGCATACCACATGGTATAGAATTATTTGCGCGATCAGAGTCACTGGCCAGCACATACATGTTTCCTATACAGTGGTATTGTTGAAGGTTTCCATTGTAGGTATACATAAGGAAATACTCCTAAAGTGTACCGCCGATATATCCAGAAAAAGAGATGTGAACATAGCCATGTTAATGAAGTAAATACCTGGCAAAATAGCCATGTAGGTGTGACTGTTATAGGGATACTGTGGTGCAGCTTCATATGTTTATAATCTTTATATTATCACATCCATCCTGTTTTAGAATTCCAGGGATTCATTCAGTGCAGTCATAAGTGTCCATATGGGCCACTATAAGAAAGAAATGAACATCAAACTTGATGGAAATTTTCGGTCAGTAACATCCCTAATGGCCACTTCATGTTTTATTGAATTTTCTCCTTGGAGTCTACTTTTTGCAGTTTTATTTTCTATAACTATATGAAATACACTGCAATCCCCTATAAATCTCCCCATTTTGTCACTATTCCGAATAATTATGTAAGCTTTGTGCAAGAAAAGACTGTTACATAGAAACACAAAGGTCACATAAATCTTAAGAATAGCTTGCAGTTGTACCGATAGATTCCACATGATAACACAATATTTTAAAGTCACCAAGATTATCAAAATCATTTCCGAATTCCGGGAATACTGAGGGCTGCTTTTCATCTTAGGCAAACAAAATAAATGTTGCTGTTGACTTATTCTTCCACACATAAAAGTTGCTTTATCGTTCACAACAAAAAACATACTTATTTTGCGCAGTAAAGTTTTTTTTTAATCTTCAGGACAGGTCATCAATTTCTAATTTGTGAAGTTCCAACGCTTGGCACCCCCACCCATCAGTTAAGGTCGCAATTAGGGATAAGCGAAGCGAGCTTCAGATCCTAGATCCAAAGTCTCTTCGCTCAAAACTTTGGATTATTGCTGTACAGAGATCCGTCATTTTATTGCTGTACAGAGAAGATCTCGGTACAAGATTAATCCAAAGTTTAAATCTAGGATCTGAAGGTCGATTGACTCTTCCCTAGTCGCAATGCTCTTCAAACAGAGCTGCACATTGTATAGTGAATGGGACTGAGCTACACAAAAGCCATGAAGCCATCAGGTTTCTTAGAAAGTTAGGCAACTGTGTAATATACCGTTTTCAAGATCTCTTCTTGTAGACAATGAATGGGAACCTTCTGTGGTGACTGAAAGGCCTGTAAAAAGAGAAAACTCCTCTAACTGTACAGGATAAATTTACTTCAACAATGAAGGTTTCCATTTGCTGATGGCAAACCGAGATCTTGAAAATAATGAGGAATTCGTACATTAGAAAACTGCCAAATTTTATTGCATAATTAATGTTTTATGTTTGTAGTTATATATGAATATATATTATTTATGACACACTTCATACATACTGTGCTTCAGTATTTCATAATTTCCAAGATTTCCACTTGCTGTTTCAGTCATTGTCTACATTCCGTGATGCTAATGCAGATGAGTGCTTGTTACAGTGCATCAGTGTGGAAAATATAAATTTGATCAGTTCACCAAGTATCATTAGAAATTAGAGTATTCGGATGGATGGACAGCTGGACTGCATGGCATTCTCCGGAAAGCCAATGTATCAGAAGATTGGTGCAGCACTTGGTAAAATCAGTTACATCTTTATTTAAAAATATCTAAAAACTCATTTACATGTTTTCATTCAAAGGTTTTCAGTAGAATGAGACTTAATTGTAGTACAAGGAGCAACCATAGACCCGGGGCTGTTCCCAAAACTTGACCCTCCCTTCCCAACTGCTGTCCTGCCACAAAGTCAACATCACCTTACTGTGCTTTTCCACTGTGGATTTTGCCACAAGTCCACATCAGAATCCAATTGCAAATGGCAAAATCCATGGATCTGCAAACTAGATCCCCTAAACACAGACCCAATCAAACCCCACAAAATAAATCTACTCCCGCCGAGCAGACTTTGTAAATTCAGACTCAGGGCTGACCTAATAACAGATACCAGAACCCATTTGTTATGCAGCAACTCCTCCACTGCCTCACTACTAGAGATGGCCTTGCGGTCCCGTTTTGCAGCGAACTTTGCTAGTTCGCGGTTCGCCGAACAGGCGAACATATGGCGATGTCCGCCGGCACCAAATTATTTTACATTGTGAAGAACTTTGACCGATAACACATCCATCATGTGGTTCAGAACAGCCAATTGAGACATTTCAGCTCATGGACATACCCCTTACCTTATAAATAAACCGGATTTGGCCGCCATTTTACATTCAGTCTTTTGCCAGTGTAGGGAAAGGTTGCTGTGTGGAGCAGGGACAGATTGTTAGGGACACCAAACGCTAGCTAATAGGTCCACAAAAGTCCTTTTAAGGACTGGTATAGGTGTGCCATACTGAGGGGTGTAATATACTTATAGTATACTTTCTAACATAGAAAGTTTATTATAGTGCAATTGTATTGTGCAGCAGTTGTGTGCGGTTCTGCTGCGATACTGCAGCTACACAGAGTGACAAACGCTATTGGAACAAATAATTTCTACTGGTGTGATTTACCAGTTGCCCCCCAAAAAACTGATTGAAGCGGGGGTGTTATATACCAATAATATACTTTCTATATAGTGCGTTTGGGTAGTGCAGCATTTGTTTGCGGTTTTGCTGCGTTACCTCAGCTACAAAGAGTGACAAACACTATTGGAACTAATAATTTCTACTGGTGTGATTTACCAGTTGCCCCCCAAAAAACTGATTGAAGCAGGGGTGTTATATACCAATAATATACTTTCTATATAGTGCAGTTGGGTAGTGCAGCATTTGTTTGCGATTTTACTGTGTTATCTCAGCTGCAGATAGTAGCAAATGACATTGGAACGACGTACTCCTGTGGCCTAAAATAAAAAAAATTATAGGCTCCAGCAGGACACATTTCAGAGAATTTCCCTTTTAGACGCATAAAAATGTCCCCTGATTAAGATACATATTTTTTGTGGGAATTTTTGTCATTGATCCTAACTGGTATGTCACTGTCCATGTTGTGGGACTATTTGTGCACTTTTACTAAGTATTTGGTGGCTGCAAATATGAGCTGAAGGTTTTTCAGGTTCGCCTGCCTTTAAAGTGAATGGGGCCCACCGGGAACTTGCTGTTCGCGATTATTTGATTTCAATCGTGTTCGCGAACCGTCCCGGCCGATGTTCGTCCATCACTACTCACTACTACTCTCTCCTTTAGCTTGAATACATTCAGAGGTCATGGTCTTCTGAAGGTCCCTCCGTAGACAAAAAACACAAAAAAAACTAAATGTGGTTTAAAGGGGTTGTCTTATATCTGCAAAAGGCATTTATCATGTAGAGAAAGTTAATACAAGCCACGTACTAATGTATTGTTATTATCCATATTGCTTCCTTTGCTGGCTGTATACATTTTCCCATCACATTATACACTGCTCATATTCAGGGGTTATGTTCACCCTGCAATCCATCAGTGGTGGCCAAGCTTGCACACTATAGGAAAAAGCCATGAAAGGGTGCATAGGCCGGTGCTTTTTCCTACATAACTGCTGGACTGCAGGGTGGTCATAACCACTGGATGCGAGCAGTGTATAATGTGATGAAAAAATGAATCCAGCCAGCAAAGAAGACAATATGGACAATTGCAATACATACAAAATTGCCTTGTATTAACGTAATGTATATGATCAATGCCATTTGAAGTCTATGCATGGATTGTCAGGTTTGCTGCATTTTTGGCAAAATTCATGGTAAAAGCTTCCGCAATATGCATATAATGTCTAGGTAGTTTGTGTGGCCATAAGTCCGGGTGGCTGACCACACTGCCCATATTATAGTCCATCCCATGCAGCAGTTCTTTCATGTATCTTGGGGTTGCTGGGGAAGTGCTAGAACTTGAAACCCAAAGTGTATTAGAAAGCTGGAGAACTGGTCAATTATATAGTAAGACATTTTCTTCATATAAACCCTTTAGTAATGTGACTGTCCAGGTGTTAAGACTACCTATTTACTGCATTGATTGATTTGTTATTAGGTAAAATCATGAGTGCATTATATAACGGGCCAATGGTAACCCATCAGAACAGATTATAACAGCAAGGGATTTACTTTTATTTTAAGAGGTGCAAGGCTACTTCCAACCCTCTTATATATACATGGCAGTGTAATTCGGTGAAAGGGACAAAAAGCCCTCTCATGTAAGACCTACCTTTATACAGAAAAGGCACCTGCGAGACCCAAAAAAGTTTTTTTCTTCTTCATCATTGTATAGAGGATAGAACAATCATTATGCATCCAGAAACACTGGAGTATAGCAAAAATATCATTTTAAATCATAGCTTCACTTGTGTTATTCAGTTTTTCTAAACCAAAATCTTGTAATTGCAGAGTATCCTAATGTCTAGGTTTTATGGCTGCAAATTTGTTCAGTTGGCTCTTGCTGCAAATCGTTTGGAATTACTGAAATCCCCTTTGGCATCTTGTTCAGCTCTGTGCAGTCGTATTTACATACCGCTACGTGGAGTGCTATCCGCACTTTTGATGTAATGGCAGATACCAAATCTTTTACTGGAAACTCACATAGCTGCACTCTGCTTTGTAAGCTGCAGAGGGCGCCAAAACCTTTCTTTTTAGAACATGAATAGATGCGTTATTTGTCCAATCTGGAAATCTGTCACATATATTTACTTCAATTTCACTGACACAGAATAATGACATTACAATGACAAGCAAACAAAAAAGAAATCTATTAGCAGGTAGAAAAACCAACATTGATTTCTTAACTCTGCAGCATATTGTGCTGGGTACTCCATGATGTACAGATATCACTACTTGCAAAAATAGACGAGGAAGGAAGAAAGGAAATTGAATGGATACATTAGCTAGATATATAGATAGATATTGATAATAGATAGATAGATAGATAGATAGAGATAATATATAGATGATAGATAGATAGATAGATATAGATAATAGAGATAGATAGATAGATAGATAGAGAAAGATATAGAGAATAGATAGATAGATAGATAGATAGATAGATAGATAGACAGATAGAAAGATAGATAGATAGAGATGATAGATAGATAGATAGATAGATAAATAAATAGATAGAATAGATAGAAATAGATAGAATAGATAGATGATAGATAGATAGATAGATAGTAGATAGATATATAGATAGTAGATAGATATATAGATAGATAGATATAGAATTCAGAAATTCTTCAGGCTTTCACTTTTTTCACATTTTGTTATGTTGCGGCTTTGAGCTAACAATAAATGATATGAAGTTTTTCCTCCATCATTATGAGAGAGTTCCTGTTCCTGCAGGATGCCAGCACTGGCCTCACTCTCCTCCTCTACGCTGACTGAGATCACAGCCATCTGAAGAGAGAGGGCTACTTCAACCTGGTATTTCTCTGGCTGTCTAGAGATATAAGTAAGGTAAGGTATTGTTTTAACTATGACAATTTGAAGTATTACCTGCAGATTTTATTCCCAGGCTGGTTTTGAATGCTGTATAATTGTAGATGTTCATAGGGAAGGGGTACAATGGACTACTGTGCATGTCATTCCTACTCCCCTCCATCATTCAGAATGCATAATTGCTCTCTGATTGTTAGATTTTGGCAAAGTTTCCTCTAAGCCTTTGCAATTGCTGAGTGGAGCAGTTGGGTTAGCTGGGCGATACATCATGAAAGGTGGGCAATCTGTTAATAAGAGTGCATTCCCATATAGCAACTAAGGGGTTAACTTGCAATACCGTGCAACCATAATTTAAAGGGGTATTCCCATCTCTGACTTTTCTGTGGATATACTATAAAAGTGCAATAAATGCAGCTTTTCTCAATTTACTTCTATGGTAGAATAGGACCCTTGGTGGCATCTGCGTCTATTGGGATAACTCTGGCTGCAGGTAATGTAGTAGATCATATTTTGCAACTTTTAAAAAGCCCAATAAGGAATATTGTTGGCAATTTTTTTTTTTTTTTTATGCTAAGCCACTCATCTAACACTGCTTAATGTCTATCTATACACACCACAATCCCACCCAGCCCCCTCTGTTCCCTCCACACAATAATTATGTTACCTTTGTGTCCCCACACAGTAGAATTCCCCTTTAATGCCCCCACAGAGTAGCAACATTTAACATACGGTCAATTGACCAAAAATTACTTTTAGGGGTCCTATTGTTTATATGAAATCTACAAATGTTATTATTGAATAATTAAAATACTACTCGGAGAAAACAATACTATTGAGTGGTTTAAAACAATCAGGAGACAGTTAAGGGCTTGGATATGTTCACTGTCTATCTGAAGTGGTCTCTGTCACTAGGCTATGCACTCTGTTGGAAGGGTAGATGGCCTACCAAATACTCTATAGCTATTGCTAACAGTGTATTGATTAACAGGTGCTAGATACTGTGGATCTACTAGAAAGATAATGGCACTACTCCTGGACACTTATAAATAGAAAATTCCTATTATTGATGGGTTGGATGTGCTCCTAATTCCCTGTATTTCAATCATCCATTATTCATTCACACCATCTAACTCACAGATGTCGCAATGCTGATATTCCACTAGACACACACTATCTAGATAGCTGAACAGTGTTTGCGACCCTACAAGGTATAATTTGTAGCCCTACTGCTGTATCCTGCCTAAAACACAATAACTATCACTACCCCACCCGACATGTTTCGCTGCAATACGGCTTCGTCAGGGGAGTTGGGGCAATAGCGTGGTGCCCTATAAATTGCCTTGCTAAATAAACTTTATTTCCCCTCTCCACCAGTGAGAAGCAGCCACTGTGGATTGACAGGTGGAACGTTCTAACAGGAAGGGTAACGTCACTGGGGTACCGCTTACCTTTCACCGATCATGCGGTATGCATCAAAGTTGACGGGTAGCTCGTACAATCAGGAGGCATAACATCATCAGAGCGTGCCCTCCTCTCTGCCAATGATACATACTGCATTGCGGTCACGCCTCCAAACACCGCTCCTACTGCTAGTGTTTCATAGCAGGGGCGGGGAATTGAAGATCCATCTTTAGATTACAAACTTTGAGCCCGAGAGGTCTCGATGAGGGCTTCTTGTAGACAGCGTTCATTTAGGAGACTTGGGTCTATTCCAGTAGTTTGTATGCACACCCTGCCAGTAGGGATTTTTATAAAGTACTTCAATATCTCACATTACCATTTTGGAGAACCTATTACTTATTGGGTGTATCAGCCTGCTAGGTTAATATGAATCTATATCCCCTCCGCTCCTTTACATAACCTACTGTATTGCAGAGATTCTGTAATCGTTTACAACTTCTAACTACTATAGCAACAGTAAGGAAATGGTCACGTACTGATTATCATACCAACAGTAAGGAAAGGGTTATTTACTGAAGCATGACGCTACTTCAATTCCCCGCCCCTGCTATGAAACACTAGTTTGGCGCCGTTGCCGCAATGCAGTATGTATCATTGGCAGAGAGGAGGGCACGCTCTGATGATGTTATGCCTCCTGATTGTGTGAGCTACCCGTCAACTTTGGTGCATACCGCATGATCGTTGAAAGTTAAGCGGTTCCCCAGTGACGTTACCCTTCCTGTTAGAACGTTCCACCTGTCAATCCACAGTGGTTGCTTCTCACTGGTGGAGAGGACGGGTGAAGAGGGGAAAGAAAGTTTATTTAGCAAGGCGATTCACAGCGCGCCACGCTTTTACCCCAACTCCCCTGACGAAGCCACATCACGGCGAAACATGTCAGGTGGGGTAGTGATAGTTATTGTGTTTTAGGCAGGACACAGCAATAGGGCTACAAATTATACCTTGTAGGGTCGCAAACACTGTTCAGCTATGTAGATAGTGTGTGTCTAGTGGAATAGCAGCATTGCTACATCTGTGTGTTTGACGGTGTGAATGAATGATGGATGCTTGAAATACAGGGAATTAGGAGCACATCCAACCCATCAATAATAGGAATTTTCTATTTATAAGTGTCCAGCAGGACATCACTGATTCATCATCAGGGGCCATACCATAAAGTCTGACACATAGTAAGCTGTGGCGCTATTATACAACTTATTTGAGGAATTGTGCCATTATCTTTCTAGTAGATCCACAGTATCTAGCACCTGTTAATCAATACACTGCTAGCAATAGCTATAGAGTATTTGGTAGGCCATCTACCCTTCCAACA
This sequence comes from Bufo gargarizans, assembly GCF_014858855.1. NCBI lineage: Eukaryota > Metazoa > Chordata > Amphibia > Anura > Bufonidae > Bufo > Bufo gargarizans. The sequence goes on along the minus strand of NC_058082.1, from coordinate 265,925,736 downwards.
GAGTGCATAGCCTAGTGACAGAGACCACTTCAGATAGACAGTGAACATATCCAAGCCCTTAACTGTCTCCTGATAGTTTTAAACCACCCAATAGTATTGTTTTCTCCAAGTAGTATTTTAATTATTCAATAATAACATTTGTAGTTTTAATATAAACAATAGGACCCCTAAAAGGAATTTTTGGTCAATTGACCGTATGTAAAATTTTGGTTCAGCATCCTGAGGGCCCTATAGGGACAAAATTCGGTCTGTTTCCCCACACAGTAGAGTACCTCCTTTAGTGACCCATTACAGTAGTGCTGTCCCCTTAATTGTTAATAAAATGAGTGCTGGCAGTTGAATGTTGAAGCAAGGAGCAGACAGTTCCATGCTTTACCATTGCACTCAACTGTCTTTGCGTCCTAAGGATGCACTGAACAGGGGCACTGTAGAAGCTGGTTATAGGGGTCTTTTTTCCTGAAAAGAAGTGAGAAGATGAGTTTTTGTTCATCTAATCACCCCAGTGCACATAATTTAAAGGGGTTATCCAAACCCTATAACATCTCCTCTAATGCCTGGGCCCCTCACACAGGTTGTACTTACCTTGCTATCCGGCAGCCGTGTTGCTTCTGATGCCTGCATGCCTGCCGCTGCATTTCCCCATCGTGCGGATCAAAGCATCCGGAGGGCAACCAATAGTAGGCCGCAACCGGGACGATCCTTCCTTGCATAGCAAGGTAAGTGTGCGAGGGGCCCGGGCATTTGAGGGGGCATTATAGGAGTTGGATAACCCCTTTTAATGATGTCAGGACCCAGACATTCACTAGTGTCCAGAACTCAGTGTCAAATAAGTCCAACCAAACACTTGCACTCCACACATCCAAACATCGATAATGTTTTCATTTTACACAGTCCTTCCTACGGGATCTTTACAGTAAAATATGCAGACCATTTCTCTAGCGATATCCATTACATGCTACAGTAACAGTGTAACGATTATCACTAGAGAGGAAGAGCTAATATTTTTCTTTCTTTTTTATACAGTATTGATGAGAACATTTCCTAACAGTAAGAAATGCCATTTTCGCTCACCGTCACTGTAAAAGGTCATTTTCAGCTAGTTTTACAAAACAAATCATTATGGCAAATCAGGGTAAGCTGAGCTCCTGCATGCAACAGGGGTAGACTATAAATGCCCATAACGACTTGACATAAACTTAATACCTTATATACGGGTCGCAAAAAACACAGTAAACAAAACAACAACAAAAAACTATTCCAGAAACAGGTACCGATGAAAATTTCAACTCCTCCTGCAAACAACAAGCCCTGACACAGCTACAAAGTCAGAAACATAAAATGATATGCAAACGCGGTCACACAAATCATTTTGTAAAAACAAAAAAGTCTTTTTATTGTGCAAATAGTTGAATATAATAAAATAATATAAATCTGGCTTCATTGTAATGATACTGACCCACAGAATAAAATTACAGTATCATTATTTATACTACACTGCGAATGCTGAAAAAATAAATCCCAGAAAACATTTGTTTTTTATGCCCCCCCCCAAAAAAAATAAAAAAATAAAAGTTACTTTAAACATTATATGTTTCCCAAAATTGTTCCTATAAAAACTACAACCTGTTCTGCAAAACTTAAGGTCTCACATAGATAAATTGAAGAAAAACACTAAAAAGGTTATGAGTATGACCGCTGGAGCAGAGAAGACTCAAAAGAAAAAAGTTACTAGTTACTATTTAAGTCTTACATCTTTAAGGGGTTAAACTGCAGTTAAGTCACCCGAGTTGTGCCCCAACTATATTTATTTGAGACATAAATTTACAATAAAAAGTGATATTTTTAGGAGTGCTTTTCCTATTTTATTGTGACTGTTAGAGGGATAAACTGTAAGCAGAGTATAGGAGAGCCATATTGCCCAGGGTCACATTAGATCCATCTGTTTGTAACTGGACTGACCACAGCACATGTTTGCATTGTCAAATTGAGAAGTACATGGATATGTGATATCACACAATGACTAATTCAGGCTCAAAGGATTGTTTTACATCATAAAAGAGACCAAAGAAACCTCATTCCAAATGTAAAAATCTATCTTTTATTAAACTACTACTTTGAATACCTTTTGACAGTTGAGTATAAGGAAGGCGCATTTACATGGCAAGGAACTGATCTCCATGTTCATAGCTAGGGGTGAGCGAATCGCGCTTCGGATACAAGAGCTGAAGCCGATTTGTTCCGAAACTTTGTGTTAATGCTGTATGGATTCCTACTTTCCAGTCTCAGTACAGAATTAAAATGTATGGAGTTCGCAGAGGCAAATTTGGGTAAGTCTGAAGTCGCGCGAGACTTCGGTGAAGAACTTCAGTCTTCAGTTCTACAACTTCAAAATCATTCTAAAACAGCAATACGAAGTCAGCTTCGGAACCAGCTGCGGAGCACCAGTGACAGCTGAGGCTCTATCTTTTTTCATCCCCTGCACCCTGTTTGCCTGTTTGTAAATATGAAAAGGGGTTCCCAGCCTCTGAGAACCTGTCTAATACAGAGAAATGTCCTATTTAGATCCCTAATCCATTAGTCAGGATGGAGTTCAGCTAAAAACAGTGTCCCTCTACCCAGCATTGTGTGCAAAAATAGACCATTGATTTCCATGGGCATCATACAAGGCTTTACTTCTTCTGTGGTGGCACTTCAGGAGACCTAAACACTTGCAGTTGGGCTCCACCATAGATTACTGCTTATTGCTGGATCTGCCAGCAGCAGGAAACCCTGTGACAAGGGTGGTGGGCTTTTTAACCTCTTGACGACATCCGCTGTACATGTACAGTGGATATCGTCTATTTAAAGGTAACGTCAGCTACGGGGCAATGGGTGATAACAATGATCCCAGACATTTAACGCCTGGCCAAATATTTTTGGTCAAATATTCCACAGCTATGTTACTATGGAGAGGGATCCATAGGAACATAGCGAATTTCTCAGAGACTTCAATGCTAATGCATTGGAGTCTAGGAAAGCGGCAATGGGATGAATGCTTGTTCAAATTCCCTAGGGGAACTTTTAAAAAGTGTAAAAAATAAAACAAAAAGGTGTTTTAAAAAGATAAAACAAATATAAAAATTTAAATCATCTCCTTTCCCCGCCCAAAAAAATTAATATGAATAAAGGCCCCAGTGTGTGGGCAGAAACGTTGCCTGGGAATAAACGGGTCATCACCTTTTACTACATTTGGAGTGCTACCTATTCTTTGTATACACTATATTTTTAGGAAAGGTTGTCCACCTTTTCAAAGGATTTTGTACCCTCACTACTTTTTTTGCACTGTGCTGCTGTTACTATCTGATATATATATATATATATATATATATATATATATATACAGGTCCTTCTAAAAAAATTAGCATATTGTGATAAAGTTCATTATTTTCTGTAATGTACTGATAAACATTAGACTTTCATATATTTTAGATTCATTACACACCAACTGAAGTAGTTCAAGCCTTTTATTGTTTTAATATTGATGATTTTGGCATACAGCTCATGAAAACCCCAAATTCCTATCTAAAAAAATTAGCATATTAGGAAAAGGTTCTCTAAACGAGCTATTAACCTAATCATCTGAATCAACTAATTAACTCTAAACACCTGCAAAAGATTCCTGAGGCTTTTAAAAACTCCCAGCCTGGTTCATTACTCAAAACCGCAATCATGGGTAAGACTGCCGACCTGACTGCTGTCCAGAAGGCCATCATTGACACCCTCAAGCAAGAGGGTAAGACACAGAAAGAAATTTCTGAACGAATAGGCTGTTCCCAGAGTGCTGTATCAAGGCACCTCAGTGGGAAGTCTGTGGGAAGGAAAAAGTGTGGCAGAAAACACTGCACAACGAGAAGAGGTGACCGGACCCTGAGGAAGATTGTGGAGAAGGACCGATTCCAGACCTTGGGGGACCTGCGGAAGCAGTGGACTGAGTCTGAAGTAGAAACATCCAGAGCCACCGTGTACAGGCGTGTGCAGGAAATGGGCTCCAGGTGCCGCATTCCCCAGGTCAAGCCACTTTTGAACCAGAAACAGCGGCAGAAGCGCCTGACCTGGGCTACAGAGAAGCAGCACTGGACTGTTGCATGTCATTTGGAAATCAAGGTGCCAGAGTCTGGAGGAAGACTGGGGAGAGGGAAATGCCAAAATGCCTGAAGTCCAGTGTCAAGTACCCACAGTCAGTGATGGTCTGGGGTGCCATGTCAGCTGCTGGTGTTGGTCCACTGTGTTTTATCAAGGGCAGGGTCAATGCAGCTAGCTATCAGGAGATTTTGGAGCACTTCATGCTTCCATCTGCTGAAAAGCTTTATGGAGATGAAGATTTCATTTTTCAGCACGACCTGGCACCTGCTCACAGTGCCAAAACCACTGGTAAATGGTTTACTGACCATGGTATTACTGTGTTCAATTGGCCTGCCAACTCTCCTGACCTGAACCCCATAGAGAATCTGTGGGATATTGGGAAGAGAAAGTTGAGAGACACAAGACCCAACACTCTGGATGAGCTTAAGGCCGCTATCGAAGCATCCTGGGACTCCATAACACCTCAGCAGTGCCACAGGCTGATTGCCTCCATGCCACGCCGCATTGAAGCAGTCATTTCTGCAAAAGGATTCCCGACCAAGTATTGAGTGCATAACTGAACATAATTATTTGAAGGTTGACTTTTTTTGTATTAAAAACACTTTTCTTTTATTGGTCGGATAAAATATGCTAATTTTTTTAGATAGGAAATTTGGGTTTTCATGAGCTGTATGCCAAAATCATCAATATTAAAACAATAAAAGGCTTGAACTACTTCAGTTGGTGTGTAATGAATCTAAAATATATGAAACTCTAATGTTTATCAGTACATTACAGAAAATAATGAACTTTATCACAATATGCTAATTTTTTTAGAAGGACCTGTATATATATATATATATATATATATATATATACAGGCTTGAGAAAGGCTCAGTTTTGGAGCCAAAACGTTGCACCGTATGGTTGATTAAAGAACCTCACTTTCATTCTGCCGGAGTGCCGTCCTTTTTCTGGATACATTGGTTGGGGTAAGAAGTCGATTCCCCCGGAACGTGCACCCAATTTTTTTCATTGCAGTCAGTGCCGCCATTTTTATTATATATATATATATATATATATATAAAGATTTGTAGCATTTGTAGCTATGAAACTGTGTGACCTGTTGCATGTGCTCTTGTCAACTGGAGGCATCTATGTTGGTCCCATGTTCATATGTGCCCACATTGCTGAGTAAAATGATGTTTTAATATATGCAAATGAGCCTCTAGGGATAGTAGGGGTGTTGCCAATACACCTAGAGGCTCTGCTTACCCTCTCCAATTTGATTGGCTGGTCCAATCAGTGATAACATCATCACGCCAGGCCCTGTCAATGAAATTGCATAGGGTGAGGCAGTAGAGACAGCAGAGCCTCTAGGTGTAAAGGCAATGCCCCCATTGCTCCTAGAGGATATACTAAAACATCATTTTTCTCAGTGATGCGGGCACATGTGATCATGGGACAAACACAGATGTCTTCAGCTGCCAAGTGCACTTGCAACAAATTTTCATAGGTACAACTCTGCTGACAGAGGCCGTTTAAGATCCTTATGATAGCCAATAACCTGTTGATAGACTTTAAAGGGAGTTGCCAACATTAAATGTTATTTTAATATTATTTAGCACGAAAACCTAGTTACTTTTACTGAGCTGGATGAGCATGGTTGCATATGCTCAGTTCCATCCTTCTACTTTCACTAGTCAGATTGACTATTAGAAGCTAAGCCACTTTCATTACACACCTCTTTAGAAAGGACATGACATCTAAGGCTACTTTCATACTCGCGTTTGGTGCAGATCCGTCATGGATCTGCACTAACGCATCCGTTCAGATAATACAATCAGATGCATCTGTTCAGAACGGATCCGTTTGTATTATCTTTAACATAGCCAAGACAGATCAGTCTTGAACACCATTGAAAGTCAATGGGGGACGGATCCGGTTTTCTATTGTGCCAGATTGTGTCAGTGAAAACGTATCCGTCCCCATTGACTTACATTGTGTGTCAGAACGGCAAGCAGCGTTTTGGTGTCCGCCTCCAAAGTGGAATGGAGGTGAAGCGGATCCTTTTCCATTCAGAATGCATTAAGGGCAAAACTGATACGTTTTGGACCGCTTGTGATATCCCTGATTGGATCTCACAAACGGAAAGCCAAAACGCGAGTGTGAAAGTAGCCTAAGCTGCAAGCGTGAAGAAAAAGCTGTTTTTCTGCATCTTACATGCAATAATTATCTAGGCACTCTATGATTGTATGATATGTAGTTATATTTCTACCTCCATCAAACAGTCCATGTAAATAACATCACACCATCTCTTCTACCCCCTCCAAAATACAGTCCTGTGTAAATAACATCGCTTCCCTCCCTTCAGCCCCTCCAACATACAGTCCATGTAGAGTACAGACCAAAAGTTTGGACAGACCTTCTCATTCAAAGAGTTTTCTTTATTTTCATGACTATGAAAATTGTAGATTCACATTGAAGGCATCAAAACTATGAATTAACACATGTGGAATTATATACATACCAAAAAAGTGTGAAACAACTGAAAATATGTCATATTCTAGGTTCTTCAAAGTAGCCACCTTTTGCTTTGATTACTGCTTTGCACACTCTTGGCATTCTCTTGATGAGCTTCAAGAGGTAGTCACCTGAAATGGTCTTCTAACAGTCTTGAAGGAGTTCCCAGAGATGCTTAGCACTTGTTGGCCCTTTTGCCTTCACTCTGCGGTCCAGCTCACCCCAAACCATCTCGATTGGCTTCAGGTCCGGTGACTGTGGCGGACAGGTCATCAGGTCATCTGGCGCAGCACCCCATCACTCTCCTTCATGGTCAAATAGCCCTTACACAGCCTGGAGGTGTGTTTGGGGTCATTGTCCTGTTGAAAAAAAAATGATGGTCCAACTAAACGCAAACCGTATGGAATAGCATGCCGCTGTAAGATGCTGTGGTAGCCATGCTGGTTCAGTATGCCTTCAATTTTGAACAAATCCCCAACAGTGTCACCAGCATAACACCCCCACACCATCACACCTCCTCCGCCATGCTTCATGGTGGGAACCAGGCATGTAGAGTCGCACAAAGACACGGTGGTTGGAACCAAAGATCTCAAATTTGGACTCATCAGACCAAAGCACAGATTTCCACTGGTCTAATGTCATTCCTTGTGTTCTTTAGCCCAAACAAGTCTGTTCTGCTTGTTGCCTGTCCTTAGCAGTGGTTTCCTAGCAGATATTCTACCATGAAGACCTGATTCACCCAGTCTCCTCTTAACAGTTGTTCTAGAGATGTGTCTGCTACTAGAACTCTGTGTGGCATTGACCTGGTCTCTAATCTGAGCTGCTGTTAACCTGTGATTTCTGAGGCTGGTGACTCGGATGAACCTATCCTCCGCAGCAGAGGTGACTCTTGGTCTTCCTTTCCTGGGGCGGTCCGCATGTGAGCCAGTTTCTTTGTAGCGCTTCATGGTTCTTGTGACTGCACTTGGGGACACTTTCAAAGTTTTCCCAATTTTTCGGATTGACTGACCTTCATTTCTTAAAGTAATGATGGCTACTCGTTTTTCTTTCATTTTTTACAGCTTTTTTCTTGCCATAATACAAATTCTAACAGTCTATTCAGTAGGACTATCAGCTGTGTATCCACCTGACTTCTCCACAACGCAACTGATGGTCCCAACCCAATTTATAAGGCAAGAAATCCCACTTATTAAACCTGACAGGGCACACCTGTGAAGTGAAAACCATTTCAGCTGACTACCTCTTGAAGCTCATCAAGAGAATGCCAAGAGTGTGCAAAGTACTAATCAAAACAAAAGGTGGCTACTTTGAAGAACCTAGAATATGACATATTTTCAGTTGTTTCACACTTTTTTGTTATGTATATAATTCCACATGTGTTAATTCATAGTTTTGATGCCTTCAGTGTGAAGCTACAATTTTCATAGTCATGAAAATAAAGAAAACTGTGTCCAAACTTTTGGACTGTACTGTAAATACCACTATTTACCTCCCTCCACCATAGAGTCCCATGTAAATAACATCCCACCATCTCTCCAGCCCGCTCCAATATACAGTCCCATGAAAATAACATCCCTCTCTATCTACAGCCCCCTCCAAAATACAGTACCTTGTAAATAACATCACTTCCTCCCTCAGACCCCTGCATCATTCAGTCCCATGTAAATAACATCACTCCCTCCCTCCCTCAGACCCCTGTAACATTCAACCCCATATAAATAACATCCCTCCCTCCCACAACCGCCATCAACATACAGTCCAATGGACAGGTTAGCAAATAGATCACCCCTATAGAGAGACAGTTAATGAAAGACTTGATGGAATATCTTTCGTTGGTGACTGAGGTCGTAAAAAATGCCCCCTTAGTAATGTTGGCACAAACCATGCAGGAACTGTGGGAAAGTGCCCACAAGGGTATTTTTCAGCCATGTTGCTGGTCTCGGGTGCTGAAGACCGCCTGAGACCACCAACATGGCTGAAAAATCTATAGGGGTGATTTATTTGCTAACCTATCCATGTGGACTGCAATACGTGGATAAGACCACAAGCAAACTTAGACAACGTATTGGCGAGCATCTATCAAATATAAGAAACAATCATGACACATCGGTGGCATGTCACATCTGTGATTACCCAGGAGGGAAATACAGAGACACTCATGGTTCAACACATTAAGAAACCTACTGGTGACATCATTACGATGTTACTCCGCAAAGAGACCCAGTGGATTCTTAAACTACGGACAAAGGACTGAACAAAGCAATATCATATGCTTGCTTCATATAGTGCGCCACTCCATGACATAGGGACATCTTGATGATGTGGCATACATCCATGATCAGCATTGGGATTAAATCGCTGCCAGCACGTGTATATACGCGCTAGGTGCACGGGGCATGTGCAGATAGCACGTATATAGCCGTATGGCAGTCGGGAAGGGGTTAATATAGAGCTGACTTTAATCACAGATGGCACTTCAGACTCTTTTGGAGGAAACTTGAGCTAATATTAGCCAGTTTGAAAAAAATGAGTCATCATTTGACTCTTTAGCGCTAAACAACATCCACAGCATGTCTGGCCAATCTAAATGTGCCAGAGAAACAATAATCAATTAGACGAGTGATTACTATAGCAGAGCGTCACGGGAGAAAAATGCTTTTCTCACAGCAATACATGAAGCAGTGCCACTGCCAGATGGTTTAGCACTGAGTAGAATTAATTTCACAGGAGAAATGTTTTTAAGACGTTAAAATTTCACACAGTTTAGCTGAAAGTATTTCTCTCTCCGTTAAAGCCAGGAAAATCCCCACTCTTGACTCCCTTTCATCTCGTATTTTTCAGATCTGATAAGGCCAGTGGCTATTTGGAAATTTAATTACAGCAGAAAAAAAGTCCACAAGCAATCTCTGGTAATTATAACCTGGCCACAGTTACTCTACATTACATTAAGCTGTATAATTCCGGGGTTTCTAATTCAATATTTTGAAAGGCTGTGAAGCCTGGTCATTAAAATGACAGGCAATTATATTACAAGATGATGTGCATAATTTTCCTGTTTCTATAGAAATCATGATTTATAAAAGCAGGTATTTTATATTGAATGGCAAAACAAAGGTTATTTGCTGTTAATGTTCCATAACAATCAGTAATAATATAGAGTAACAAGTGTATGTTTGGCATAGAACTAGTGTTGAGCCAACTTGTGTTTTAAGATCAGCGTCTAAAGTTTGGGTTCGGGTTATCGAAGAATCGCTTTATGGATTTCGTTACCACGGACCATAACAGAATTTAGAATCCATAACGCGATTCTTCGATAACCCGAACCCGAACTTTAGACGCCGAACTTAAAACACAAGTTCGCTCAACACTACAAAGAGCTGCAAAAATATAAATAAATACTTAAAAAATGTTAGAATGGCAAAATTTGTGATGTGCGGCAGGAGTCATATTCCAATTTGTGATATTTCGCAAATATTTGTCGAATATTCGTTATATTCTACATTCTTTTTTTTTTACTCGAAAATCTGCAAGGTAATGATCACGTAATATGCAAATATTACACGATCAATACAGGTGTGTATAAAAAACAAATATATAGCATTATAGAATATAGTGCCATATATTCGTTTTTAGAATATTCGTCATTTTTGTATTGTCCGATCTGAGGTTTTAGCACAAACATGATCCTCTTTCTGTGATCCAGGGCTATCATATTCTATATTGTGTGCACCCCCCAGTAAACAAGTGATTAGACTGCCTGAAAATAAAGTCAGGCAAAAATATATGGTATGCACCAGGCAGCCAGCAAGATTGGGGTTAATGTGACTCATTAACCCCAATATTGCCACTGCCTTGTTTTAAACATGAATGGGGGTTACTTATTTTTAATGTCAGGCAGGGCACATATTCGTATTTTAGAATATTCGTCATTTTTTCCATCTAAAGTGAACAGTGTTCACTTCAGATGGAAAAAAATGACGACTATTCTAAAATACGAATATGTCTTATAGGGCGAAAAATATGGTATATATATATATATATATATATATATATATATGTATATATACTGAGAAATGTCCCAATGTATAATTTTATCTTTTAAATGGAGGGTCTGAATGGATGCCTAAGGCCTCTTTCACACGAGAGTGATGGATTAGGTCCGGATGTGTTCAGGGACACTCGCACCATTTTGCAAGAGAGTTCAGTCAGTTTTGCCTGCAATTGCATTCAGTTGCTCAGTTTTTCCACCCGGGTGCCATGCGTTTTGAAGCGTTTTTCACGCGCGTGACAAAAAACTGAAGGTTTACAAACAACATCTCGTAGAAACCATCAGTGAAGAACAAGTTGCATCCACACTTGCTTCCGGACGCAATGCGTTTTTCACTGAAGCCCCATTCACTTCTATGGGGCCAGGAATGCGTGAAAAACGCAGAATATAGAACATGCTGCGTTTTTCACTCAACGCAGAACTGATGCGTGAAAAAAACGCTCATGTACACAGACCCAATGAAATGAATTAAAACTAACCTTAAAATGATAAATGACTCCCAATGTACTTACAAAATTACTAAACATATCTTTATTGATCTGTCATACACTGTATATGCTAAAAACACACCTCCAGTGATCCACTCAGACTATACCCCTCACTGTATAACCTAAAATGGCTTCTTTAGATACAGTATAAGGGAAACATAAAATAAAATACAGATACATCATTATTTTAACCTTTCCTCTTGGTTCAACATATCCTGACATACTGTATCTGATGTGAGATTTGCAGCTTTCAAATTGTATTGTGAGAAATTGGAACCCTCAAATGGGTTGTGCAGCACTAGAATATTCATGACCTATCAAGATAGGTCATCAATATCAGATTAGTGAGGGTTTGACTCCCAGCGCCTCTGCTAATAGTCTCTTTATAGTGGTAGCGGCGCTCATGCGAGCGCTGCTCCTGATTCAAAATTACACTGCATGTTATCTTGCTTGAGAGGACGCACAGTGTAATTTCAACTGCTTGTCTCTTGAATGGGAAGAGCAGATATAATTATGTACACTGCACCTCCCCTAAAAGCGAGACGAGGCTCAATTAAATTTGATGCGGAAGCGGCACTTGCACAAGCCAAGCTACCGCTTCAGAAGCAGATTGCCAGGGGTGCCAGGAGTCAGCAATCTGATATTGATGGACTATCCTGAGGATGATCACTGCAGACTCCAGTATACGATGCAGTTAAAGGGTTTAGTTTGTTCAATATGAACAAAAAATTTCAAATCAATCTATAATTATCAGAGGTAAGAAGTAATTTGACTGATTTGACTATAATCTGACATTTCGGTCCTTGTCAAGGACCTTGGTCAGAGTCACTAAAAGAAAAAAAAAAAAGAAAAAATATATAAATAGCAAGCTACATACAAAACATAATAATATGATAGACCAAAGGATCATAAGAAAACAGTCTAATTGGTGCTAGGAGTAAAAGGAACTACAGGGAGATTGGAAATAATCCAAGAACTGTATGGAAGAGGTGAACTATAGCAAATCTAGCTAAAATACCAGAGATCGCACAGGTTGCAATGGCCAAGATCTATTACAGATATTAAAATGGCTATAGTAGAAGCCCATGCACCAAAATGAAATATCATTGTAGAGTACTCTGTATAGATAGGAACCAGAAAGAGTTACCAAAGGAGAGGGATAGAGGCAACCAGGTGGCAGCCCTGTGGTAGAGCATGAAGGTGCTGCAGGGCAATGATGCATAGAGCACAAGAAAGGACTGGGAATGGCCGGTGGCAACTAAATATAACTACCGCACTTGTGTGAGAAGAGTGATGAGATGGAGTATGGGCAGTAAGAGCAAAAGGAGGACTTCTGGGTACGGAGGCTCTTCTCAGCGCTGATGTCGGGGGGAGGGTGGCAGGTCAGTCATGAGAGAGATTGTGTGGTCCCACCCCACCCATTTAAGACTGGTTACTCCATTGATACATTACCAGAAACAAGATTACTACATAGATACAATACCAGAACTAAGATTACTAAATAGATATGAAACCAGAACCAAGATTACTACAAAGATACAATACCAGAACTTAAGGGTGTATTGGACTGGCAAAAATCACAGAAAAAGAGATAAAAAACAGATGAAAACACGGTCTGCTCTCCTGATTATAGATGCCCAATGGCATAGGTAGGTATAGAGTAGGACCTGCCTGACTGAGACCACCTTTGCATGATTAGGTGGGCACAGGTGTGTTTTGATCATAATATATTGGTTGAGAGTCTCAGATTTTATCATATCAGAATCAGGACTTAGTCTATATATAATGTTTGCATCTATTGTGTTAGTGCGATATCATTTGTTTTCTGTGATTTTTTTCATAAATGTAGCCATGGACATCTGCGTATTTACTTATCCTATCAGGCAGGATGTTTTTATCTTTGTTTTATATCTATTTTCTGTGATTTTTGCTTAGTTTGTAGTGTACACTTGAGGGAGTGGCACCTTCAAGTGTGAATGCGCTTCTATTTTATCCTGGGAGTAGCATTCTTGTGCACTTTTGCCTTTCCTATCAAACATGTGGCCTTGATTAGGTGGTACATAAAGCTGTGCTTTCTCCTCCTCTCATTGGTTGCTGGATGCACATAGAGGTGACTACGAGCAGCACACTATATCTCCAGGGTCTGTTCTTCTGATTGTAGATGCCCAATAGCATAGGTAGGTTTAGAGTATGACCTGCCTGACTGAGACCACCTTGACAGTCTCAGAGTCTTAGATTTTATCATATCAGAGTCAGGGCTTAGTCCGTATATAGTGTTATTTTTTTATTTTTTTTGCATTAAACTGGCATATTTTCTGGTAGATGATCGCTAATAAGCGGTCCTATGAATGCTCATTAGCAATCATCTGGCAGTCTAATACTGTCGCCAAATGTGCTTAAAAATCACAAAGGTGCCAGCGGCAGATCGCACTGTGCAATAGTGATCTGCCTCTGGCACACTGCTCCCCTGCATGGGGACAAGCTATCATTCCTCCCCACGCCACTGAGGACATAGCTGCATGTATTAGCAGCAGTGTCATCTGCTAGTTATCTGACATTGGAGTGTCTAATACACCCTTAAGTTTATTATACAGATAGAAGGTTTAATCCCTCCTTTTTTCCCTATATTTCAGATTTCTACTGTGATGGTCTGATTATGAGTTACCGTCTGACATTCCCTTATTCCCATGAAATAATATCACCAAGAATCCACACAGTAAAATATTGCTGGTGTTGCATAATAATCCACAAGGGAGCCAAAGCTTCATGCTGGAACAAGACACGTATAATGGAAAGCAAGGGCATTCAATTTAAACAGCATCAAACTCCTCCTCTGAGCCAGCTAGACAATGGAGTTTTGGAAACTCAATTTACAAAACAGGGGCTTGGTAACATGGCTTACAAGCAATCACTGTGTCTTTTCCAAGAAAGTGGCCAAAGTGTTATCTCGTGTATTTTCATTAAGTAGATCAGTCTTGTGGTTAGAAGCAGACGGAGTGTCTGGAAGTGTGTGTACACATGTCCTTGATACACAAAGATGTCTACGTCCATTGTTAGGAGTAGGTATCCATGGGGATTAAGTAGCAGGGAGGTAAAATAACTGAACGTATACTGGGGAGTTCTTCACATCTACATTCATTTGAGGTGAATCCGAGTGAGAGGTTCTGATTGGTCGTTGGTTGCTTACCTGCTTTCTGCCCATCAGTGATTGGTCATTCAAGCTTCAGTGGCAGGAAATTCGACTATTTATACAGGTGGTAAGGAGGTCTGGAGCTTGTCTGTCCTTAAACACTGGAAGAAGAAGACGTCATGTGAAGACCCAGAGGATTGCCGACGCAGCTGCAAAAGAGCCATACCTAGCTGTGCCGGCACTTCTGGGTGGAAGGTGGACCAGCGGCAGTAGCGCTAAAGTGGCGTTGAAGTTCCAAGCGGTGGCGGAGAAGCGCCGAGGTCCTGCTTACCAGGAGCAGAGGGCGGAAGAGCCGAAGCAGCTTATCCTGCTTCAAGAGGTCCGAGTCAAGAGAAGGCAAAGCCTGGCTGCGGCGCAGGTTGGCTGAAGGCTGCCGATGCTGAACGACGAGGCAGGACCATTTGATGTTGCACAGCGGAGTTACGTCACCGGCGGCGCGATGTCAGGATCATCAGAGGGCGCTCCTCGCATCGCTGAAGAACCCAGCTAAGTATCAAGAAGAACAAAGAGGCTGAGGAAATCCTATTCCCTGGCTGAAGCTGTTAGCAGAAGTGGCAGCAGGCGCTCCTTCCCTGGAGGGGCTGCATCGCAGTCTGGGGTGCTGAGTAGAGCGCAGCAGCCAGCTTCCACCATTCCACCCTCGGACCCAGCCCAGGAGTTAGGTGAGATACCATGTGGGCATAGCAACTCTTTACCCACCAACGTAGGTTTTAATAATAGCAACTTGCTTCTAAGCTTAGCCAAACTTTTTTCAGATTGGGCTGGAGCTACAATGCCCAGTCATGGTAATCAGTCTGCAGTAGCATGGAGTGATTTTCCAGCTTTAGGGACTGGGGTATCTGAAACTTGCTGTAAAGATGCTATGACTTGTGAAGGCTCTCCGTTGCGGTTTCATTTATCTCAGTCCATAAAGGAGAAAATTTGGAGGAAGGAGTACATAGATATTTTATCTTTACTTCCTTCCTCCAAAGAGTCGTTTAAAATGGAAAATAAAAGAGAAGATAAGGAGAAGGATAGAAAGAGGTCTGCAACATGGTCATTTAATAATCGGTTACAGGCTTTTTGAATATACTCCTCAGTATTATGTGCTAGACATATGCAGTTTGCTATTGGTCTGTTCCAGCATATGGATTCTATCTTGGAGGCTTAGTGAAATTTTGTTGGCTTTGCATGGTTTGAATGTGACGAAACCTTTGTAAGAAATTGGCAGTCCAAGGCAACATGAAATGGGGTTCTAAAGATGTTGGACTTTGGCTTAGTTTGATGTTACCTAAGAGATGTGGTTTTCAAGCTAAGCCAAATAGTTCTTTGGCGCCTGGTGTTAATATTAAAAATAGGTGTATGCTTCATACAATGAATCAGCCTGCAAATGGCTAGTTATCTGCAGATATTGTGTTCTTTTTGTGCGGGCTCCACCCTATTTTTCGTTGCTTTAAAAAATAAAATCAATCCACATTGCAAGGTCAAAATATCAGAGAACTATCAAAAAGCACAGACGCCATTGAAATTGGAAAAAATACTGCCTTGGCTAGAATTGTTTCCAGACCGTTTGAAGGCAGAAATAATTCTTAGTGGTTTTTCATTTGGTTTTAATGTACTTAGGTTTTTAGGCAAAGGTTGTGTTTGGTTTGACAATTTGCCATCAGTTAAACATAATTGGTATATAGTTAAACAGAAGATTGACAAAGAAATAAAGGAAGGTAGGATTGAGGGCCCTTTTGATTCCCCACCTTTTCCTGACTTTAGGCTGTCACCGTTAGGTTTAGTTCCATAGTAAGATCCTAATGATTTTAGATTAATTAACCATTTATCTTACCCACTAAAGAGATCCCTCAATGATTCCTTGGATAAAGAGACAGCATCGGTTTCTTATACATCTTTTGACGATGCAGTTTCTTTATTGAATTCTTGTGGCGAAGGTTGCTTTTTGGCGAAGGGAGATATTAAATCTGCTTTTCGTTTGCTACCAGTTCATCCAGATGGTTTTAATTCATTGGATTTTCAGTGGTCAGGTCGACAAGTGTGTTGCATTATTTAGATGATTTTTTATTTGTAGGTTCATTTAGTGATAGTTCAAGATTATTGGTTGGTTTTATGCGGATCTGCGAGTAGTTTGGTATCTATTAGCGCATGAAAAGAAAGTTTGGCCTTGTAAAGAAATTACGTTTTTAGGTATTGTAATTGATTCTGTTAATATGGAATTTAGGCGTCCTATGGAAAAGATAGATAAAACACTTTTAGCCATTAAGAAGATGAGATTGGTAAAGAAAACTCAGTTGAAGGAATTATAGAGTTTGTTGGGCTTATTAGCCTTTGCATTAAGAGTTATTCCAGTTTGATGAGTTTTTTTCAAGTAGACTATATTTGACGACTAAAAGGTTAAAATCCTTGCATTTGCATATTAGGATTACTAAAGCCTTAAGAGATAATTTAGCTGTTTGGGAGGAATTTTTAATTCATTTTTATGGTCGTAGAACATGGCAGGAAGATTTCAAAGCGGCTGCTGCTCTAGGTTTATTCACGGATGCATCAGGTTCATGGGGCTATGGAGCCTTTTTTAGTGGTCAGTGGTCGGCTAAGCCTTTGCCAGAGTGGTTGAAGGAGCTTGGTTTAGTTAAAAATCTGGTTTTGTTGGAATTATTTCCTATTGTTGTTGCATTAGTGATTTGGGGTAATGTTTTGAGGAATAAAAGAGTTTAGATTTTTTCGGATAACAAATGTGTCAATTTTGCGATTAACTGCTTGTCTTCTCATAGTGAGGTGGTGGTGAGGTTATTGCGTTATTTAGTTCATTGTTGTTTAGAGTTAAACGTGTTGATTAAAGCTAAATATATTGCTAGTAAAGATAATAAAATAGCTGACTCCCTTTCCCGCGCTCTGTGGGAAAGATTCTTTTCTCTAGTGCCACAAGTAGAGAGAGTGGGGATTCATTGTCCAGAACAGGTTTGGAATCTTATCCAGGATTGATCAGCAATGTTTATTAAGAAGTCTTTAGCCACACAGATGTGGAATGGACATTCTCTTGCATGGAAGAGGTGGTATCTTTTTTTTTGTTCTGTCAGGAATGTGTTTTGTTTTAATTTTGACTTGAATTTATTTTTTCAGTTTTAATGTTCTTTGTTGGAAGACGGTTTAGGTAATTCTGCTGTTCATAAAATTGTTTCTGGTGTTTCCTTTTTCTTTAAGTTGGCTGGTTATCAGTCGTTTTCAGATCAGTTTTATAGTTACAGTTTCTGAAAGGAGTGAGGAGAGAGTTAGTCCGTTCTGATGTTAGAAGACCAATTTTGTTTGAATTATTTGAGAAAATTGTGTCAGTCTTGAAATTTTGCACGTTTTCGGCTTATAAAGCAGCGTTATTTAAAACAGCTTTTGTCTTGGCCTTCTTTGGGGCTACTCAGATAGGTGAACTAGTAGCAGCTAATCAGCATTCCATGGGTCCATTGAGTGTGGAATATGTGAAATTGAATGATAACCTGCTAGTTATCTTTATTAGAAAGTCCAAAACTGATCAGTTAGCAAGAGAGGTGTGGATTAAGGTAGCTGCCTTACCCAGATCTGCTTTATGCCCAGTGAGGACAGTGAAATCATTTCTTGAGAGTAGACCCAGAAGGGAGGGTTTCTTTTTGATGCATGAGGATGGTTTAGGCATGTTTATCAGTTCAATGTAATATTAAAGAAATGTCTACAGTCATTGAATTTGAGTGCTGATCATTATACGTCTCATTAATTTCGCATTGGTGCAGCAACAGCAGCTGCCAATTTGGGTTTGAATGAGGCAGTAATTAAAAGAATTGGTCGGTGGGAGTCTAATAGATACAAATCATATGTTTGGCCTAATTTATTGTTATGATAAAATTTAATCTCTTTTAGGTACAAAGTTGTTGATCGTATGGATACTGGGTCATTCTTTCTTCTTTTGGGCTGAAAGAAGTGCTGCGGAGAGTAATTATTCTCACAATTTGTTTATTGGTTCTTTATTCATTTCCGTTTTCTGGTTAGATTTCAGAGGCTTGAAATGGAAGCAAATCATTCAAATTTTAAGAGGAGAGTTGCAGTCTTTACCCCAGCCTGATGTCTAGATCATTCATGCTGGGGGCAATGATTTGGGGAAAGTTAGAACTGTAGAATTTTAAATCAGATGAAAGCAGATTTGAGTTATATAAAATCATTATTACCTGACGTTACTTCGATTTTTTCAGATATAATGCCACGACTCGTCTGCAAAGGTGATCAATTTGGTTTTATTAATAAAATCAGGAAAAGAGTTAATAGGAGTATAGAAAAATACCTTCCAAGTTTAAATGGTTGGAGCTTCAGACACACTGAATTGGAAGACTTTGTGTTAGGGCTATATCGGGACGACTTAGTTCATTTGTCAGATATAGGCCTAGATATTTTCAATGTTAGTTTGCAGGATATGATAGAGAAGGCCACGGTTTTCAGTGGGGGACATGTGGGTTGATACCCCCATGTCTGGTGGATCAGTATTGAAGTACTGGTTTTAATGGTTATTTATTAATTTTTATTAATTTATAATTTATGAGTTTTATTCGGTATGTAAATTAACCCTTAATAAAGGACCACAGACATTATTTCACTATAGAAGGTTTGTGTCATTATTTATTACAATGTATTATGTTAAGTGGTATGGGAGATATTGCTCATATGGCACCAGGTTAGTGGGCACTTAGGCATATGCTGAAGTCAGCACCATGGTGTCATTGAGCATATTAGGGTATATGGCATACTATTTTGTCCCCCTTTTCCCTGCTTTTTCCCTCCTTTTTCCCCTATATTTCAGATTTCTACACTCATCTGAGGTGAATCCTAGTGAGAGGTTCTAATTGGTCGTTGGTTGCTTACCTGTTGCTGGGTACCTGTTTTCTGTCCATCAGTGATTGGCCATTCAAGCTTCAGTGGCGGGAAATTCAACTATTTATACAGATGGTCAGCAGGTCCGGAGTGTGTCCGTCCTTGAACACTAGAAGAAGAAGACGTTATCCCGCCCACCCTCCCCAGTTTGAAGTCGCAGTCCTGAGTTAGTTAGAGGGGGGAGTTAGTCACCCAGCTTTGTTGGGGCAACAGTATTGATGTACTGGTTTTAATGGTTATTTATTAATTTTATTAATTCATTATTTATAAGTTTTATTTGGTGTGTAAATTAACCCTTAATTATAGACCGCGGCCATTATTTTACCATAGGTTTATGTGTCATTATTTATTACAATGTATTAGGTTAAATAGTATGGGAGATATTGCTCATATGGCACCTTGGCAGAAATAAGGCCTGTATGACACCAACAGATTATCTGACAGATTTTTTGACCAATCATTGGTCACATGGCCTATTACACACAGATCTATTGTTATACACAGTAACTTTTGGTCTAATTGGACATATATTGGTCAAATAATCTGTTGGTATAATACAGGCTTCAGACTACTACGTAGATATGATTACTACGTAGATGTGATACCAGAAACAAGACAATTACACAGATAAGATACCAGAATAAAGATTACTACATAGGTACGATACCAGAACCAAGATTACTACATAGATAAGATGCCTGAACCAAGATTACTACATAGGTACAATACCAGAACCAAGATTACTAGATAAAAACGATACTAGAGCCAGGATTACTACACTGATAAGGCAGAAGAACTAACATTACTACATATATACAATTACTCAAGGGCGAACAAGGAACTTAAAGTGGAAAAAATCTCTTTTGGTTCTTAATTTAGCCTGATGCAGTGGCGTAGCGTGGGTTGCCAGCACCCGGGGCAAGCCAAAAATTGCGCCCCCCCCCCCCCCCGCGCCTACCCCAGGCACGCCACTTTTAACAGATACTGTAGTAGATCACTAGCAGTCCTATGTTACACCTCAGATAACACAGAGATAACTCTCTGAGTACAGATAATGTAGTAGATGGGTGTGAGGCCCCAGAATTCTGAACACGTACAGTGTGACCTGAAGTCTGGGGCCAGAATGCGGCAGTATGGGCCAAATTCTCAATCTTCTCCCCCAACCCTACCATGAAACAGATATGTGGATGGACCTTATTATTACAGTAGAATACCGCACCATACCTGTTACATCCAGTGACGTCTCCTGTGATGTAGACTCTCCTCGACGTCTTCATTCAGAGATAAGACCGCCATGATAACTTCTTTCAGCCGCTTCTCGTCTCTGCAGAGTTTCACCGAAAAAAATTTAGGTTCCTCACTTTACTATCATGCTCTCCTTCCTTCAACACTGTCATCCTGCTGCCCCCCAATACTGAGCTAGAGCCAGACAGATAGCTTTCATTCCCCCTGTATATTATAATGGCCCCCTCTTTATTATTAATGTACTGGCCCTCTCTTTAATAACAAAGAGGGGGCCATTATATTAGCAAAGAGGGGGTCATTACATTAATAATAAAGAGGGGGTCATTACATTCATAACAAAGAGGGGGTCATTACATTCATAACAAAGATGGGGTCATTATATTAATAATAAAGAGGGGCCATTATATTAATAATAAAGAGGGGGTCATTACATTAATAATAAAGAGGGGCCATTATATTAATAATAAAGAGGGGGTCATTACATTAATAATAAAGAGGGGCCATTATATTAATAATAAAGAGGGGGCCAATACATTAATAATAAAGAGGGGCCATTACATTAATAATGAAGAGGGGGTCATTATATTAATAATAAAGAGGGGCCATTACATTAATAATAAAGAGGGGGTCATTACATTAATAATAAAGAGGGGCCATTATATTAATAATAAAGAGGGGGCCAATACATTAATAATAAAGAGGGACCATTACATTAATAA
This sequence comes from Bufo gargarizans, assembly GCF_014858855.1. NCBI lineage: Eukaryota > Metazoa > Chordata > Amphibia > Anura > Bufonidae > Bufo > Bufo gargarizans. The sequence continues at coordinate 265,904,550 of NC_058082.1, read as the reverse complement.
TGAAGAGGGGGTCATTATATTAATAATAAAGAGGGGGCCATTATATTAATAATAAAGAGGGGGTCATTACATTAATAATAAAGAGGGGGTCATTACATTAATAATAAAGAGGGGGCATTACATTAATAATAAAGAGGGGCCATTACATTAATAATAAAGAGGGGGTCATTACATTAATAATAAAGAGGGGGCCATTATATTAATAATAAAGAGGGGGTCATTACATTAATAATGAAGAGGGGGTCATTACATTAATAATAATAATGTACTGGCCCCCTCTTTATTATTAATATAATGGCCCCCTTTTTATTAATAATGTACTGGCCCCCTCTTTATTATTAATATAATGGCCCCCTTTTTATTATTAATGTACTGGCCCCCTCTTTGCTAATGTAATGTCCCCCTCTTTGCTATTAATGTACTGGCCCCCTCTTTGCTAATGTAATGTCCCCCTCTTTGCTATTAATGTACTGGCCCCCTCTTTGCTAATGTAATGTCCCCCTCTTTGCTATTAATGTACTGGCCCCCTCTTTGCTAATATAATGTCCCCCTCTTTGTTATTAATGTAATGGCCCCTCTGTTATTAATGTACTGGCCCCCCTCTTTGCTAATATAATCGCCCCTCTTATTGCTGTGCCAATGCCATTGAAGCCTTTCTGCTCCAGTCCTCTCCTCTCCTCTCCCACCCCCCATACTGCCGCCAGAGCCTCTGCAATTAGGTAAGTTAACATTAAAAAAAAATACTTACCTATCTCCATACCCGCTTGTTCCCGCCGCAGGCGGTCACGAACGCCTCACTGTGCCTTCCTGCGCCGCGTCATCTCGCGAGACCCGACGCAGGAGGTCACAGTGAGGTTATCGTGACCGAGTCCTGCGTCGCTCGCCTCTACTGCCTTATAGGCTTCAGGCCTAGTGGCCTGAAGCCTATGGGGCATAACGGAGGGGACGGGAGCCATAGGCTCCCGTAGCCCTCATTGAAATTTCGGATGCCTGGCGCCCCCTGCAATTTGGCGCCCGGGGCAACGGCCCCTCCGGCCCCCCCCCACGCTACGCCCCTGGCCTGATGTTAACCCACATCATCCATCACCCATCCTGCCACACAGACTCCCTGCAACCTAAACAAATGCTCTGTCTGAATATGCCAGGATCACTGATTGATGTCATTCTCTTCTTCTGCAACATCTACTACATTATCTGAGAGAGTTATCAATGTGTTACATAGGACTGCAGGACACTACTACATTATCTGTCCTTGGAGCATTATCACTGTTGTTATCTGTGGTGTAACATGGGACTGCAGGATACTACTATATTATCTGTACTCTGAAAGCTTTCACTGTGTGTTGTCAAATAGGACTGCAAGTAACACTACATTGTCTGTACTCAGCTATCATAGTGTGTTACATAGGGCTAGTAGAGATGAGGAAATCAATTCATTAGAATTGAAAATCTACGCAATTCTTTTTAAGAATTCAGATTTATGAAGAATCGTTTTGACTCTGAATCAAATTTATTTGCAAGTTTGGACAAGTCAGAACAAAAGGAATTTTGAGAAATTCACTAATCTTTAGACTGCCATTAACATCTAATACAAATTGATCTGTACTCAGTTATCACTGTGCTATTTTTGGTGTTACATAGGACTGCAGGTAATATCTACCTCATTAACTCTGAGAGTCATCACTGTTATCTGTGGTGTTACATAGGAAATATCTACTGCAGGTATCATCTACTACATTAGGCTATGTTCCCATCACATTAGGACCTACATTAGGCATATACATGAAAATAATCTATAGGGCTCCATTTATGTGAAGGAGCCCAAAGGAATGTTCAACTCCATTGGGCTGGTAGGTAAAACTTTTATTTTGCGTGAAATAGCATAATAGACAAAGGTATGCAATAGATAAAAGTACGCTACAATTTTTTATATATTTTTTGCAATGGGACCCTTTTCATGACATCTCACTGTACGGCTATACAGTGGGACACACCGCGGTCTCCAAATGCAGGTACAATACATGCTGGGAGGATATCCTGATGCATATCTCCAACATACAGTGCAGAATTTCTAGCAAATAGTTGATGGCAGAGTCCATGGTCATGATGTGGTGGAATTATTAGGACGTTGTACAGTGGTATCATAGATAATATTGATCATAGTATAGTGCCTTTTGTTCAGTAGTATATTTAATCACGGTATGCAGATAAGATTTAATCAGTTTTTAAATGTAATATTTAATCACTATATGGTGGGATTATTTGTCCTGGTATAAAGCTATTATTTTATAACGATATATTGAATAAATCTTTTAATATTTGTAGATGGTGAGGAAACAGTATACGTCTTGGGACTTGTACCCTTGGTATTTTAAATCCCTAAAAAGAAACCTGGAAGCGCTGGAGAACAGAGGAGCAGATCTCTACACACCACCTTCAAATCAACTGAAGATTACTCCTGTTTGTACAATATGTCAGCATTTGGGGTCCTATTTTTAATTTTTCCCAGGGTCATGTTTTGTCTAAAACAGTCCATGAAAAGTTTATAAATGACTCAGAAACCCCTGTAGAAGTAAACAATATTTATTAGTTTCAATAATTCTTTAATTGTGAGCTATTCTGTAACATGAAGAAAATGCAAGTGTAACACACTTTAAATTAAGCATTGCTCAGCAATTAGAGTCTTTGTTTAATTCCAGAAGCAAGCCTAATGCAAGTTTATATTATAGGGCTTTCATTTTTAGCAGCAAATACACATATTAGCAGCTATGGTAATTTCAGTTCTTAAGCACTTCTTTTATTTGCTTCGTTGGAAAGAAGAAAACTAGAATTGCTTTGCCTTCTATTTGAGATCGTTGGCACCGAAACTAAAGGCTCTTTTCTGCTCTCCTAACCACAGTTATTAATTCAAGTGAAAACACAGAATTTTCTATCTTGCAAATTAATTTTCTAGGGGATAGAAATATTTCTAATCATCTTTACTTTTACAATGAAGTGAAATAATATTTACCAAATGTGTGATTTTTAACATATCCTCAGATTTGTGCTACCATTGCTCCTGACAATTTGATGTTATAAAATATAGACATTACTTTTCATACCTTTTATACAAATAACATTTCCTATTGCTCCGATGCTTCTTAAATGTAAAAGTACGCAACTTTGCAATTAGTCTTTATAAAAAAAATATATATATTGTGTCTCTATGATAACTGACAACTGACAGATATTGTGTACTTTGATCCTACAATCATGCTTATTTCTACTGTTTTAGTCTCCTACCTTTTTCTAACATACAGTACATTGAGCTAGCTGACAGAAACCATGACTTCAGAATCAGACTACTCAGTATTTGATTGTAGTCTGTTGCCAAGGAGACACAAAGATCTGCATAGCACCTATACATTTTAAAATGTCTTAATTTTTAAGGTATACATGAACTACAGGCAATATTGATAATACGGTTCTAAAATATTAACTTTTTATGGGCTAGTTAAATGAAGTTATTTTAATTGGAAATAATAACTTACCTTATCTGACCTTTGGAAGGTTCAATGTTAAGTAACTCCAACATTAAACAAATCGTAGCCAATAATGTGTGCTAATGCCACAACAAACACCAATTTGAGAGCACACATATTCAAAATATCAAATTTTATTATTTACCATAATTACACTGTAGACACAATAAAACCCATAAGGGACAGATTATGCAGGAGAGAATATGGAAACAATGTGTGTCCCCCGATTACACTGATCTGGTGAGGACACAAAGGCAATAACATCAAATTATAACCATCGTGGTTAAGTAACAAACCCTGCCCGAATCCTACACCCACCCAGCATCCATTAATAACACTCCATCTCAGAGGGCGCAATGCCTAACTGTGTAGTAGAGACAAGTGCCTGCACCCACGACCGGAAATGCTGACAACAAGTCCCAAACACAATGTTATTATTGAGCAGCCTAATAACATACACATACATAGACACAACTGTGGGGATACCAACCAGCAATCGGGAGACACCCCACCCCAACGTACATTTCGCTGTTGCTTCCTCTTGGGGGCATGTCTCAAGATCTACCACCTCCTCTTAATATAGTACCCATGATAGGTTATAAACCATGATTGACAATTCAAACTGCCTATCAGCCTCACTTACTGTTGTAATCCCCTCCTACATACCCATGATGCCTCCTGTTCCCTGTATCGCCTGCGATATTCTGATGTGAAAGCAGTGCCTCTGAGCACTCCCTCCCCTAATGCGTCATGTGATGCGATTACATGATTCACCACAGTGTATACAACAGAGATGATAAATAGATATATCTATATATGGTTATATCTAATGTAAATTTATAAATAAATAGATAGATAGACGTGGACACAGCAACACTATTACATTGAAATTATCGATACATTAAACAGTGTCAATACTAAAATCTGCATACAGCCATGAATCCTATCCAGACAGTGAAAATACATGAAACACACAAAGTACCCAATAAATGATATACATAGATATATAATAAATATTCATAAAAACCCATAAAATACCAATTCATTTACATTTATGTCAGAGTTTGCTGATCTCAAGTGCTAAGTGCGAGTGCAAAAATGATAAGGGCCAAACCCAATGTGCAAAAAAGTGAGGAATAAGTGACATGAATTGTGAAGAAAAAGAAAAAGTTGAGACAAAAAGGGGGAACCCGTGCCACGTGCAAGTGCTGAACTGAAACTCCAATATGATCAAGTATTAGGCATCTTATACTGTTTAATGTTGGAGTTGCTTACTATTCCTGTATCTTTACAAAAGGCGTTGTTGACAATATGGATTTCCTGTCACGTGACCAAACCTGGATCGTTCAGGTTTATGCAGTATTTGCAGGGGGGGCTGTGGATGGGGAAGACTCGGGTCGGAGAAGCATCACTGAACTGAAGGGCAAAATGAAACAGTTGCTTCATAAGAGAATGAAGCTTTGGTGGAATAAGGCGACCTTGGAGCAATAAATTGCCAAAGGCTTGATACCTAGGGGCCTACACTTCCAGACGTTGCCCTTCTATGGCAGGACATGTGCCCAGGTAGGTTTGTGTTGCTCCTTGGGCCCGGGCTAGTACCCACGTCACTGTTTATGTTTTAACTGGTTATTTTAATTATACATACATTTTTTAACAGTGTTTTTGATCTTATTATGTGTCAATTTGACTTACCACCTCATTATCCTCACTAATATCTGTTAATTCAATTATAGATTTCATTTTGATCATACGACCCTCCTAAGATGATTGTGTCTCCTGATCGCTGAAAGCGTCGTTGACGATATGGATTTTCAGTCATGTGACCAAACCTGGATGGTTCAGATTTCATTTTGGATCATACGACCCTCCTAAGATGATTGTAGCTCTCATCGTTTATAACAGTTGGGGGTACAGAAGTGGTGTCCTGTACCCCCAAGGGTGACCTTCGGCCTCAATCAATAGGGACACAATATTTATGGTTATCTAGTGTAACATGTATGTTTGTTTAGTTATAATTCTTAGAGGTGATGTGGACACTTGCTACAGCCATGAATTGCACTTTATGTACTATTGCATTCAATATAGGGTATTGTATTTATATGCATTAGCTGTAATAAATTATGTGTTGTGGGTACAGTGTAAGATGCATAATGCTTAATCATATAGAAGTTGCACTTCTGCATTTGCACGTGGCACGGGTTCCCCCTTTTCTCTTTATTTTTCTCACAATTTATGTTACATATTCCTCACTTTTTTGCACATTGGGTTTGGCACTTATCATTTTGCACACACAGCACTGTAGATCAGCAAATGCTGAAATAAATGTACATGAATTGGTATTTTATTGGTTTTTATGTATATTTTTTTATGTATATCATTTATTGGGTACTTTGTGTATTTCATGTATTTTCACAGATGTTTGTCTGGATAGGATTCATGGCTGTATGCAGATTTTAGTATTGACACAGTTTAATGTATCAATCCTTTCAATGTAATTATAGTGTTGTTGTGTCCACGTCTATCTATCTATTTATACATTTACATTAGATATAACCATATATAGATATATCTATTTATCATCTCTGTTGTATACACTGTGGTGGATGCAGGACCTGCGGTCATGTGATAGGCGAAGCACATGACGCATTAGGGGAGGGAGTGCTCAGAGGCACTGCTTTCACATCAGAATATCGCAGGCGATACAGGGAACAGGAGGCATCATGGGTATGTTGTCACATTATGAGTAGGAGGGGATCACAACAGCAAGTGAGGCTGATAGGCAGTTTGAATTGTCAATCATGGTTTATGACTTATCATGGGTACTATATTAAGAGGAGGTGGTAGATCTTGAGACATGCCCCCAAGAGGAAGCGACGGCGAAACGTACGTTGGGGTGGTGTGTCTCCTGATCGCTGGTTGGTATCCCCACAGTTGTGTCCGTGTATGTGTATGTTATTAGGCTGCTCAAGAGTAATATTGTCTTGGGGACTTGTCAGCATTCCCGGTCGGGGGTGCAGGCACTTGTCTCTACTACACAGTTAGGTATTGTGCCCTCTGAAATGGATTGTTATTGATGGATGCTGGATGGGTGTAGGATTCGGGCAGGTGTGATGAATACCACACCTCGTGCCCACTTGACGTCAACCACGTCGAGCTCACGAGACCTGGTATGATCACAGGGTTTACCAAAAATGTGAAGTTACGCCCTCCAGCGGAGCACGTAAGGTCAGGCTGTTATAGTTTACACACACACACCCTGTCCACGTGGGCACAGAGAGGCAACAAGCTGAGAGAGCCTTTTCACTGCCGCAGTGAAAACAGCAAGCCCTCAGCCCGGGTAACTGCCACAAGTCTCGTTTGATATAAGCTAACGGGATTATATAGGGTCAGAAACCAACCCGCGGTAGCTCATAACTAGGCCAAAACACGGACGTGGGGATTTGTGATCGAGATACAAGATAGCACAAGATTAAATTATAGATTTAATCGCCATATGGGCACACTAGATTTAACACAATATACACAGACAATATACACAGTGGTCTGAGGTTACAGATACAGGTTATATGGTTACAACGGGGTTAAGCAGGGTAAAAGTCAGTTACCGAGTATGATGAAAGTTCCTCTGAGATGTTCTTTGCTGGAGTCCACATGAAGGGCCGTGATCTCAGCTATTTCCTGGGTCCCTCTAAACACATGTGTAGGATGTGACCCCTCTTCAGAGAAAAACATGCCTACTTGCTGGCACCAGACTTTTAACCTGTAGCCAGCCCTCCCGGCCTCAGGGAGGGGTCCACTCCCCCTCTTCTGGGCTGGCAGCAAATGACCCACAAAACCCTTTAGGGTTCATAGCTCCAGACCAGAGGGTCACAAGGAGATGGTTCTGGGACCAATGGACCTGCCTGGGTTCCGGCTACAAGTAGAGGCCAAACCTGGTACCGTTTTGTGGTTTCTATGGGGAGATATGAATAGCTCCCTACCCTGACCTCGTCCCAGTAAACAAAGACCATGAGAACGTACCTCGTAGCCACCGGGACACAAATATGTATCCGGTTTGAGCCTGCGATGGCCAGTCGATTCATAATTCCTTATGAAAGGTAGGTGCCAACATGTCTGGGAGGTCTCATTGATCCTGGGCAAGGGCGGATACCCCATGCTGGGGGTTTTCCTGCAAGATTCAGTTGGCTCCAAACTGGTGCACTGAGGTGTGACCTTCTCCTTGACCCCCTGGGGGCCTCCCTTCTTGCCAACTGACACTCAGATGGCTGGGGGGGGGGGTGTGGAAACCCATTTTGCATGTACACTGAACATGCCAAGGGGTGCATCAAATTACAATCAGGGCTGGGGCTTTGAAGCAGGGCCCTCCTGTGGAGCTATCTGTCAGCAGATGGGAGTGTGAGGACATGGCTGACAGTAAATATGAATCCATATTCCTCACAGCAGGGTTTGTTAATGAACCATGATGGTTATAATTTGATGTTATTGCCTTTGTGTCCTTAACAGTTCAGTGTAATCGGGACACACATTGTTTCCATATTCTCTCCTGCATAATCTGTCCCTTATGGGTTTTATTGTGTCTACAGTGTAATTATGGTATATAATAAAATTAGATATTGTGAATATGTGTGCTCTCAAATTGGTGTTTGTTTAAGGTTCAATGTTAGTATATATAAACATTTTAAACTCTATTTTGCTTGTACTAAAAGACGTTGAAATACAGTAAAGAAAAGAAAGTGCTGGTTTTGGACTTTGCCACACAAAAGTACTATGATATATTGTTTTTATGAAGCATTTTAACCTAGAAACAACTTATGAAGCATTTATCTAGGTGTATGATATAGGGCAAAATTCAATATTGTGAGATGCTAGAAAAAGCCCTAGACAGGCAGTATTGCACATCATAAACACTGGGTAACATAATAACATAGGGAGCCATTCATTAAGACCAGTGTTTTAGGTGCCAATGTTAATAAAGCCCCATACCTGACTGTGGATTCGCCGAAATTATGAAGAGGATCAGGCCTCTACATAACTCTACATCCAGCGCCGGTCTAAATATAAACCAGCCTCCTAGAACAGGCGTAGAAATTGGTAAATGAGAAGGACATGTCGGCCTGTCCCCTTCCCCACTCACGTCATGCCTACTATTTTAGACATGGCGTGAGCAGGGAGTTTCATAGTCTCACTGCTCTTACCGTAAAGAATCCTCTTCTATGTTTGTGTACAAACTTTCTTTCCTCCAGACGCAGAGGGTGTCCCCTCGTCACAGTCACAGTCCTGGGGATAAATAGATGATGTACTGACCCCTGATGTATTTATATATAGTAATTAGATCTCCCCTCAGTCATCTTTTTTCTAAACTGAATAACCCTAGTTTTGACATAGCCATATATATAATTTACATTGCTTGACAGAGTATTGGAAAATCTTCATTTTTTTTTTCCAAAGCTGGTCATGTTGAATTAGGATGGACTGAGCCTAGAGGAAATGTCAGGAAGCACATACCTATACAATACAGAAAGCTACAGTATTGCATACTCACTAATTCTCAACTAACTAAGATTCACTAATAATGTCACCCATAAAAAAATGGTTCCTCTGGCCTACTCGTTCTTATGGTTTTTGTCATACAATCAGGCTTTGACTTTTTTTTTTTTTTTGCATTCCTGTATGCGACTAAAGTAGGACCGTTGGGTCAATTCCAATGTTTTATATGATTTTGTTACCTGTAATGTATGTTAGCCCCTGCCCAACACCAATTAAGATGATGCCCTCTCACATATACCCTGGAGCTGCCTTTGTGGTATATTGCTTCTTCTATTAACTGCTCCTCGAGCCATACACAAATGATATTGCCATAATTATTACCAAAAATGAAAGGGAAATAGCAAATTTTGTTTCATCTTGTAATATCCAGAGCCCAAATGAAATGATGTATGAATGGAATATCTTGCAGCCCTAACAAAGGAGACATTTTTTCTTTCTGAATATGGTGAGCTCTCTTTTTTAGAGTCGAGCAGATGTTTTCCTGTTAGCTGGAATATTATACAGGGTTTAAACAGATTTATTTTCCTCGGAGAAGATCTACGAAAGATTAAAACATTATGCCACTTGTAAAAAATAAACAGACATTTTTTTTTTAACAGGATAAGCTTTGCATTATTCATGGGTAAATTAACTTTCAATTACCTGAACCTTTCAGAATAGCGTTCTTAACATAATCAGCCGTGCATTATTCCTAATACACGGGATGTGAGTCTGCAGTGTCGTGCCCAATTATGTATTTGACAATACCCTCAGTTGTCTATTCTAGACGAAAACAATATGTACAGCTTAGCAATCAATTAGCAATTCATTCTTTTCATGTTAGGCCACCGACTGACAGTAACACAGTTACAGTAACTCATGTGATGCTGGAGCGGACTGCTGAGAGTATACAGCTGTCAGGTAGGTTCACATGTATCTATCTATAGCTAGTCTTTTCATCAGAGCCCACCCACAACTTCTATTTCAATTAGCAACTCCTGAATATAAAAGCGTAATGAAAGCAGCTGTTAAAAAGCACTCCAGCGCCCATGAAATGCTGCAAATCCAAACTGTAAATAGCACATTGTAAATCCCATGTCACCAGCTCTGTCAGCTCCTCCAGGGATCACACAGTTCTAGACAATCAGTCCCATCTGTCACCGTGCCTCTAGAGGTTGACCTTAGCTCAGTCCATGGTCAATGTTACATTACATCATTCATTACAGCCCGCACCTCAGCAATAATAGACCGCACCACTCAACATCTCAGCCACATTATTTACAGCATTGACTAGACTCCGAAGCTCAGCCCCTGTCCACAATCATTGAACCTTCAAAATGCATTAGTGAGACTGCTATTGCCATTTATTAACAGCCGTAACGGCATGACCATTACAGTGGCTTTACATTTAGCGATGTCTTGAAAGGAATCTAAATCTGATGCAAAATGGAATATATAACGGTTAAAGTAACACACAGTTTGGAGCAAATTTAAGGGGAAAGTCAAGAATGCTGATGAGATGCCAACTAGGATGTCTTGTCCCAGATGCTAGAAAGGGATAGGCTGAATCATGGATACCTTATAGAGGTCTAATGAGACCTCCACTGTCCATATTAGTGTTGAGTGACTCAATTTGCAGGATAGCAAATGGACAAATGTCTTTTTTCGGCCTTATATACTATGATACTATGTTTAAATAGTGTTGGGCGCGAAAGGCGAATATTGATCGCGAATATCGGCACTTCAAGAATTAGCGTATATTTAGAATATAGTGATATATATTCGTAATTTCGAATATTCTAGATTTTTTTCATCAGTAACCTCCCTTCTTGCTTGTGGGACAATGAGAAGGCTGCAATGTGTTTGTCTGAGCTTAGCTACATCCTTAGCAACCAATAGGAAAGATGCCTACCCCTTACTATATAAGAACCTCCCCAGCAGCCATTTTCTACAGTTTTGTAAAGTTCTGAGAGAGAGAGAGCAGTGTCATTGCTGTGCTCTGTGCTTTCCACACTACATAAGATAGATAGTTAGATAACTTATATATATATTACAGATAGTTAGTGGGAGATAGTCAGTGTAGGTTATATCCTGATATTGTGTAGCTGTTGCAGTGCAGTATGTTAGGTAGTGTGAAACGTTCTGCTGTCCATACATACATTCAGGCCTGTTAAAATGTGACGTTTCACGTATTGTGCCAAAATATTTGCATCATTAGTGCCAATTAGCGCAATCACGAATATATTGGAGCACTGTAACTGCATATAAAGCCATTTTTAATGTTCTGCCGTGCCAACCATTTTCTCCAGTCTCAGGAAACTAGTAGGCACTTGGAAAATGTAGCAAAAGTGACCCACGCCTGTATTTCGCGCAAATTACGCAAATATTACATTGCCGATTTTTCGCAATCAAGAAAATAAACTCGAATTTGCTAATTCATGAATATATGATGAATATTCGTGAAATATTGCAAATTCGAAAATAGCCCTTGCGGCTCATCACTAGAATCAAAGTATCCGAGGTAGACTTTGATATGAATTTCAGGCAAAATTCTATTTGCTGTATTCGTGGTAACAAATCAATTTTCAATTAAAAAATTATGTATGACGATACCATGTGGGCCAGTGTGATGATGTCATCATGCACTGCGTGAGATTCTGTGTGGAATCTTCAATCAAGATGGCTGCGGCTTCCTCTTCTTGCTTAAATGGATAAGGTGAGTATTGTTGTTAATTTATTTTTTTCTGATGAGCCCTTGAATGCCTTATTTTTCATCTCAAGTGCCGCAATCAGCGATGAACGCGGCATCTGAGGGGTTCAACGATGGGGGGAGGGGGGGGGGGTGACGCAATTGCCGTGACCCATCATTGTGCCTGCTGCTTACAAAGAAATGCACTTCGTAACAAAGTGATTCGTCATGAAGCTAATTTCTTTCTGAAATTCGGAAAAGCACCCAAATCAAATTTTTGTAAACTTTACTCATGTCTAGTCAATATGCTTAATTGCACATATAGTATAGACATCACTGAGGGGGTTCCCCTGTGCAAGACCCCAGTCTATTAGCAAGAATGTAACAACTCTGTAACAATAGCACCCACTATGATAACTCAAGCCATCCAAGTATTAAATAGACAGCCATTCATCTTAAAGTATAACTGTCATACTATTTGGGAGTATTAGATTGTGGTGATTAATATCACCTTGGTGGCCCTATTTAAACTTTTTGCTGTGTACTCAATTACCCCTTAATTCCACATTTTTGTTCCCTGTACTGCCTATTTTTACCTGTGCTTAAAATAGTGTTGCTAGGCATGGTCCGTCTGTGTGTTGAAGGACGGAGGAGGCAGAAGCACGCAGCGTGCAAGGTCAGATTACTGACAGACAGGGACTGTAAGTAAATGATTAAAGCCAGGTCCTCCCCAGCAGCTGTTAACAGTGCCTGGGCTTTGTGCACTTCTCCCTGTCCCTGCGCTTGGCAGACGCTCCCTCACTCAGCAGACTGGGACAATGCAGAGTGGAAGCAGCGCAGACCAGAGAAGGGAGATCTGCCATCTGCTCAGTGTATAAATTACAGCAACATGTGGTAAGAGGACCCCTTTGTGCTGCAGGAGATTGACCCTTTAGGGGGAGGGCTCTGGTTACTGACACTTTTGGGGGGCTATTGTTACTGTCTAGTGAGGGCAGGCGGGATTAGCCTCAGGGTGAGGGCAGTGGCGGCCATCTTAACTGAATAGTGAAATTGCAGTTTTACGCAGACTGGTTGCTAAGGGCTGAATCTTATTAAATATGGGGTAAGTCAGTCTAATAGTAACTGATTCTGGAATATCATGCTATTAGTAACTACATATATGAAAATTGAAATTAGGGTCTAAGTGTGACAGTTATCCTTTAAAGGCAAACATTTTCCTGTAACGGGTATAAATCTCCCCTGATGTTTACTTGCTGTGTCATAAATGTTATGAGACATTCTTTTAACTGTTATTGTTTATTGTACTTGTTTAAAGGGGTTTAGCACATTGTAAATGGGTATGGAGACACATTAGTTACAATCAACCCTATCAATCACAGGAAATGGCTCCAAATCTGCCTTGGAATAGCATTTTGTTTCATCCAGTCTTTCAAATCATACATCCAAGCCTTTACCACCTCCTACTCAAAAACCATGGAAGTGCATGTCCTGACATCTCCCGCCTAGACTACTGCAACCTTTGCAAGCATTTCCTATCTAACACTATGGCACTCCTCCAATCCATCCTCAACTCCGCTGTCTAGTTTATACATTCCTCCTCTTATTTCTCCTCCATCCCAATGAGCAATCTCTGTTCATCGCGATTCGCAAGACCTCTTTCCTTGCTTTAAATTGACCACCAGTGTGCATTTTATAACTGCACCATGACAGATTTTGCAGTCCATTCATTATAGAGATAGGGTGCACTAAGCTACTCGGACCCACCCTCAGTGCACTTAGCTACTCATTTGCCTATGCATTTGCATACTGAATAAAAGTAACTGATGACTGAGTGAAAGGTATCATTATTTTCAGCTGAGCTAGCCCTACAAGGCATTGAGAGACAGTTATCAAGACTGGCATATCCATATGGCTCTTAACAAATCAAGCACATCTCTGCCCTACTGTGCACCAGAAACGGAAATCTACGCCAGCTTCAGCTATAACTTCTGCCATGAAGCACCGCCCCTCCTGCTAAACCCCTCCCCTTTTCTCTCCACTTCAGAAAAGTGCAAGCAAACGCAAAAATTAGCAAATTATGGTGCCCACAAGGCATCCGCTCTAATATCTTGATGTAAAACATCTTGATAAATGTCCCTGATTGTGCGTAGTTTAACAGTGAATTTCCCAGTTGACAGACTCCCTTTAACCACCTCAGGACCGCCGTACGCAGGATTGCGTCCTGCCGGCGGCCCTGCTCTTCTGGGTGGACGCATATACGCGTCCTCCCGCGAGAGCCGAGATTTCCTGTGAACGCGCACACAGGCGCGCGCGCTCACAGGAACGGAAGGTAAGCGAGTGGATCTCCAGCCTGCCAGCGGCGATCGCTCGCTGGCAGGCTGGAGATCCGAATTTTTTAACCCCTAACAGGTATATTAGACGCTGTTTTCATAACAGCGTCTAATATACCTCCTACCTGATCCTCTGGTGGTCCCTTTTGTTAGGATCGACCACCAGAGGACTCAGGTAGCTCAGTACAGTCGCACCAAACACCACACTACACTACACCCCCCCCGTCACTTATTAACCCCTTATAAACCCCTGATCACCCATGATCACCCCATATAAACTCCCTGATCACCCCCCTGTCATTGATCACCGCCCTGTCATTGATCACCCCCCTGTCAGGCTCCGTTCAGACGTCCGTATGATTTTTACGGATCCACGGATACATGGATCGGATCCGCAAAAAGCATACGGACGTCTGAATGGAGCCTTACAGGGGGGTGATCAATGACAGGCGGGTGATCACCCATATACACTCCCTGATCACCCCCTGTCATTGATCACCCCCCTGTCATTGATCACCCCCCTGTAAGGCTCCATTCAGACGTCCGCATGATTTTTACGGATCCATGGATACATGGATCGGATCCGCAAAACACATGCGGACGTCTGAATGGAGCCTTACAGGGGGTGATCAATGACAGGCGGGTGATCACCCATATACACTCCCTGATCACCCCCCTGTCATTGATCACCCCCCTGTAAGGCTCCATTCAGACGTCCGCATGTGTTTTGTGGATCCGATCCATGGATCCATGGATCCGTAAAAATCATGCGGACGTCTGAATGGAGCCTTACAGGGGGGTGATCAATGACAGGCGGGTGATCACCCATATACACTCCCTGATCACCCCTTGTCATTGATCACCCCCCTATCATTGATCACCCCCCTGTAAGGCTCCATTCAGACGTCCGCACGATTTTTACGGATCCATGGATACATGGATCGGATCCGCAAAACACATGCGGACGTCTGAATGGAGCCTTACAGGGGGTGATCAATGACAGGCGGGTGATCACCCATATACACTCCCTGATCACCCCCTGTCATTGATCACCCCCCTGTAAGGCTCCATTCAGACGTCCGCATGTGTTTTGTGGATCCGATCCATGTATCCATGTATCCGTAAAAAATCATGCGGATGTCTGAATGGAGCCTTACAGGGGGGTGATCAATGACAGGCGGGTGATCACCCATATACACTCCCTGATCACCCCCTGTCATTGATCACCCCCCTGTCATTGATCACCCCCCTGTAAGGCTCCATTCAGACGTCCGCATGATTTTTACGGATCCATGGATACATGGATCGGATCCGCAAAACACATGCGGACGTCTGAATGGAGCCTTACAGGGGGTGATCAATGACAGGCGGGTGATCACCCATATACACTCCCTGATCAC
Source organism: Bufo gargarizans (assembly GCF_014858855.1). NCBI lineage: Eukaryota > Metazoa > Chordata > Amphibia > Anura > Bufonidae > Bufo > Bufo gargarizans. Next base: position 265,889,084 of record NC_058082.1, on the reverse strand, counting down.
CCCCCTGTCACTGATCACCCCCCTGTAAGGCTCCATTCAGACGTCCGCATGTGTTTTGTGGATCCGATCCATGTATCCATGGATCCGTAAAAATCATGCGGACGTCTGAATGGAGCCTTACAGGGGGGTGATCAATGACAGGCGGGTGATCACCCATATACACTCCCTGATCACCCCCTGTCATTGATCACCCCCCTGTCATTGATCACCCCCCTGTAAGGCTCCATTCAGACGTCCGCATGATTTTTACGGATCCATGGATACATGGATCGGATCCGCAAAACACATGCGGACGTCTGAATGGAGCCTTACAGGGGGTGATCAATGACAGGCGGGTGATCACCCATATACACTCCCTGATCACCCCCCTGTCATTGATCACCCCCCTGTAAGGCTCCATTCAGACGTCCGCATGTGTTTTGTGGATCCGATCCATGTATCCATGGATCCGTAAAAATCATGCGGACGTCTGAATGGAGCCTTACAGGGGGGGTGATCAGTGACAGGGGGGTGATCACCCTGATCACCCCCTGTCATTGATAACCCTCCTGTAAGGCTCCATTCAGACGTCCGCATGTGTTTTGTGGATCCGATCCATGTATCCATGGATCCGTAAAAAATCATGCGGATGTCTGAATGGAGCCTTACAGGGGGGTGATCAGTGACAGTGGGGTGATCACCCTGATCACCCTGATCACCCCCTGTCATTGATAACCCCCCTGTAAGGCTCCATTCAGACGTCCGCATGTGTTTTGTGGATCCGATCCATGTATCCATGTATCCGTAAAAAATCATGCGGATGTCTGAATGGAGCCTTACAGGGGGGGTGATCAGTGACAGGGGGGTGATCACCCTGATTACCCCCTGTCATTGATAACCCCCCTTTAAGGCTCCATTCAGACGTCCGCATGTGTTTTGTGGATCCGATCCATGTATCCATGGATCCGTAAAAAATCATGCGGATGTCTGAATGGAGCCTTACAGGGGGGGTGATCAGTGACAGGGGGGTGATCACCCTGATCACCCCCTGTCATTGATAACCCCCCTGTAAGGCTCCATTCAGACGTTCGCATGTGTTTTGTGGATCCGATCCATGTATCCATGGATCCGTAAAAAATCATGCGGATGTCTGAATGGAGCCTTACAGGGGGGGTGATCAGTGACAGGGGGGTGATCACCCTGATCACCCCCTGTCATTGATAACCCCCCTGTAAGGCTCCATTCAGACGTCCGCATGTGTTTTGTGGATCCGATCCATGTATCCATGGATCCGTAAAAAATCATGCGGATGTCTGAATGGAGCCTTACAGGGGGGGTGATCAGTGACAGGGGGGTGATCACCCTGATCACCCCCTGTCATTGATAAACCCCCTGTAAGGCTCCATTCAGACGTCCGCATGTGTTTTGCGGATCCGATCCATGGATCCGTAAAAATTATACGGATGTCTGAATGGAGCCTTACCAGGGGGGTGATCAATGACAGGGGGGTGATCCGGGAGTCTATATGGGTGATTACCCCCCTGTCATTGATCACCCCCCTGTCATTGATCACCCCCCCCCTGTAAGGCTCCATTCAGACATTTTTTTTGGCACAAGTTAGCGGAAATTTTTTGTTTGTTTTTGTTTTTGTTTTTTCTTACTAAGTCTCATATTCTACTAACTTGTGTCAAAAAATAAAATCTCACATGAACTCGCCATACCCCTCACGGAATCCAAATGCGTAAACATTTTTAGACATTTATATTCCAGACTTCTTCTCACGCTTAAGTGCCCCTAAAAAGCCAGGGCAGTATAAATACCCCACATGTGACGCCATTTCGGAAAGAAGACACCCCAAGGTATTCGCTGAGGGGCATATTGAGTCCATGAAAGATTGAAATTTTTGTCCTAAGTTAGCGGAAAGTGAGACTTTGTGAGAAAAAAAACCCAAAAAATCAATTTCCGCTAACTTATGCAAAAAATAAAAAAATTCTAGGAACTCGCCAGGCCCCTCATTGAATACCTTGGGGTGTCTTCTTTCCAAAGTGGGGTCACATGTGGGGTATTTATACTGCCCTGGCTTTTTAGGGGCCCGAAAGTGTGAGAAGAAGTCTGGGATCCAAATGTCTAAAAATGCCCTCCTAAAAGGAATTTGGGCCCCTTTGCGCATCTAGGCTGCAAAAAAGTGTCACACATCTGGTATCGCCGTACTCAGGAGAAGTTGGGGAATGTGTTTTGGGGTGTCATTTTACATATACCCATGCTGGGTGAGAAAAATATCTTGGTCAAATGCCAACTTTGTATAAAGAAATGGGAAAAGTTGTCTTTTGCCAAGATATTTCTCTCATCCAGCATGGGTATATGTAAAATGACACCCCAAAACACATTCCCCAACTTCTCCTGAGTTCGGCGATACCAGATGTGTCACACTTTTTTGCTGCCAAGGTGGGCAAAGGGGCACATATTCCAAAGTGCACCTTTTGGATTTCACAGGCCATTTTTTACAGATTTTGATTGCAAGGTACTTCTTACACATTTGGGCCCCTAAATTGCCAGGGCAGTATAACTACGCCACAAGTGACCCCATTTTGGAAAGAAGACCCCCCAAGGTATTCCGTGAGGGGCATGGCGAGTTCCTAGAATTTTTTATTTTTTGTCACAAGTTAGCGGAAAATGATGATTTTTCTTTTTTTTTCTTTTTTCCTTACAAAGTCTCATATTCCACTAACTTGCGACAAAAAATAAAAGATTCTAGGAACTCGCCATGCCCCTCACGGAATACCTTGGGGTGTCTTCTTTCCAAAATGGGGTCACTTGTGGCGTAGTTATACTGCCCTGGCAATTTAGGGGCCCAAATGTGTGAGAAGAACTTTGCAATCAAAATGTGTAAAAAATGACCGGTGAAATCCAAAAGGTGCACTTTGGATTGTGGGTCCCTTTGGGGCATGGCGAGTTCCTAGAATTTTTTATTTTTTGTCGCAAGTTAGTGGAATATGAGACTTTGTAAGAAAAAAAAATAAAAAATCATCATCATTTTCCGCTAACTTGTGACAAAAAATAAAAAGTTCTATGAACTCACTATGCCCATCAGCGAATACCTTAGGGTGTCTACTTTCCGAAACAGGGTCATTTGTGGGGGTTTTCTACTGTTTGGGCATTGTAGAACCTCAGGAATCATGACAGGTGCTCAGAAAGTCAGAGCTGTTTCAAAAAGCGGAAATTCACATTTTTGTACCATAGATTGTAAATGCTATAACTTTTACCCAAACCATTTTTTTTTGCCCAAACATTTTTTTTTTTATCAAAGACATGTAGAACAATTTATTTGGCGAAAAATCTATATATGGATGTCGTTTTTTTTGCAAAATTTTACAGCTGAAAGTGAAAAATGTCATTTTTTTGCAAAAAAATCGTTACATTTTGATTAATAACAAAAAAAGTAAAAATGTCAGCAGCAATAAAATACCACCAAATGAAAGCTCCATTAGTGAGAAGAAAAGGAGGTAAAATTCATTTGGGTGGTAAGTTGCATGACCGAGCGATAAACGGTGAAAGGAGTGTAGTGCCGAAGTGTAAAAAGTGCTCTGGTCATGAAGGGGGTTTCACCTAGCAGGGCTGAAGTGGTTAAACTGCTAGCTATTTCATTGTATCAGTGATGAAGTGCATTGAAGTGAGTTCTTCCGAGTTCTAGTCCATATGAGACTTAATCCACTGAACGCAGAGCATTTTTCCATCTCCTATTACTTTCATGCAAAAGTGAATTCCACTAATTGCGTTTAACAGTGAATTAGGACATATAGCTCATTTACTTTAAAGCATTTCTTTTAATAACTTCCAAATGCCGGCGTACAATGTAGCGCTTAATTATTGGCTGTTCTACAATTTTCAGACATTTAATAAATATATTTGTTAACAGTTGAAATGAAAATGAAGGGTTGGGAAATGTTCATACTGCTACTAAAGTATAAGCTTTAATTAGCGTACTGATGAGAGCTCGCGGATCTAAGAGGTGGCAGAGCTTTGGGTTAAGCGGATGAATACATTATACTACCTGTTCAAATGCCAGAAAGATTTGCATAAAACGATGAAGGAGCATGTTTTATCTAAATAGTATATCATTTAGTTTTATATATTGAGTTATGCAATTAAAGCAGTGCCTTAAGAAATGACTTTCAGATTCTGGCTGGATCTTAAAACAAACTTGACGGGCTCACAAAACAGCTTGTGCTTTACCGCTAGGAGAGATGAAGTAATATGCTTCAAACCGTAAGCTCCAAAGTCTAATAATAGACAAGATTTTCAAAGGTTTCAAACTTCCAAAATACACTTTGATATTAATGTCTTAAGAGGTTTTCATAAAAACTCATGACTCTCGATGAGGGAGTTATGTTACTACATATACAGTGTGCAAACTAAAGTATATTATCTATCTATCTATTTATCCATCCACTGTATTATCTATCTATCTCTCTCTATCCATCCACTGTATTATCTATCTATCTATCTATCTATCTATCTATCTATCTATTTATCCACCCACTGTATCTATCTATCTATCTATCTATCTATCTCCTATCTATAATCTATCTATTATCTATCTATAATCTATCTATTATCTATCTATCTATCTATCTATCTATCTATCTATCTATCTATCTATCCATCTATCCATCCACTGTATCTATCTATCTATCTCCTAGCTATTATCTATCTCCTAGCTATAATCTATCTACTATCTATCTATCTATCTATCTATCTATTCATCCTAGGTCCCATCCTTTTGTCTGTAATACATCTTAGAAATTAATACATTGACAACTAGGTGTTATCACTTGGGGAGCCTGTTCTTACCCTGATAATGTACTGGCAATGCCAGACTGTGTAGGGATGCACCCTATTGACAAGAGGAATGGTAATAATGATATGTTCATATATATTCAGGTGGAATAACAGAGGGTGGGGATTGTTGCCCTGATACACGGGGTGTCCCATCATCCCATGACCTTGTGCCTTATGTCATTTTGTGTATATTTCATGTATTAATAAACCTGCATATATTTTATATGAGTGTTTTCTTCATTCCCTTTGGGGTTATTGGTTGGTTTCTTTGGTCATGGAATAACAGGATCCCACAGCAGATCTAAGATGTTCTGGAATTGCTATTTTATGTTTAAGACAAATGGGAAGATTTGTCAAAACTGGTGTTAAGGAAAACTGGCTTAGTTACCTTTAGCAACCAATTAGATTCCACCTTTTATTAATTTCCAAAGGCGCTCTGAAAAAGGTAAAATCTGATTGGTTGCTATGGGAAACTAAGCCAGTTTCCCTTTACAGAAGTTTTGACACACACTCAATAGCTGTGGGCCGACAGCTATCTCTCTCAACTCCTTCTCGTCTCCCCTATATATGTGTATTCGACGGGGAGAAGGGAGAAAGCTGCTACCACACAATCCTATTACCCGCTCTCTCGGTCTCCCATCCAACACTCCAATGATTGGGGATGTTGCTGGTGCCTCAAGGTGCCCAAAAGCCCCTCTGTTATATAAGTAAACACCATTTTTTCAAATGGCACATGCTAAGTAGAGGGGATTCTGTTACAGATTTTGCATTGTGTACCAGACGTTTCTCCTCTGTCGAGATATACTTGATTAGGGTCCATTCACATGTCTGTAGTGTATTGCTGATCCTCAAACTGCGGATCTGCAATACAGCCAGCCAGCACCCCCATAGAACAGCCTATTATTGTCCTCAATTGCAGACAAGAATAGGATATGTTCTTTTTTTTCCGGACCAGTGGACTGGAAGATCGGGGGCGCGGTCCAGAAATGCGGATGCGGACAGCACACTGTGTGCTGTCTGCATTCATTCCTGCCCTATAGAGAATGAATGGGTCCGCACCCGTTACACAATTTGCTGAACAGATGCGGACCCATTCAACAGACGTGTGAATGGACCCATAAAGGTACATACATTAAATGCTATCATTTCACAGTAATACAAAGACTACCCATAGACCACAAGACTATTTTGAATTATTTTTGAAATAAGGTTCTTTAGTCCATACACCTACACCTATGGGACATTAATATTGTCCTTCACATTACAGGGTTCTCACTACTGTCAGATGCTCCTCCATCTGCAGCCCTAATCTTTCCATCCAAACAATGCACACCAAGCTGGAACATCAAGGCTTCCTATTATTAGTCAATGGGATCTACCCAGTGCTGTAATGAATGCCATTGGGTATATACCATATCATTAGCTTATAGAGCATACTGTAATACAGAAATACGATTAAGCAAAAGCATCCTGCCAACTCGTTCTGTACAAGTAAATCCATCTGAAAAGCAAAATTCTGGTGTTTTCTCCTGTCCTGGTTCAGAATAAATAAAGACCATGCCCCGAAATGCTATGCTGTACCATTAGCCTCCAGGAATAACCAGAGCAGTTAACTTCAACATATGATAAAGTGCATAATACAAAAGCTAACAGTGAAATAATTATGGCAGATGAGTAGTATTTCACACTTCAGTAGCCTTTAGGCACTTTAAGCCAATAAAATGATTTAGAAAATGAGCCCCTGACGAGCCGAGCCTTACTCAAGTGTCTTACAGTTAATAGTGCCATTCATGCAGGGACCTCACTAACCAGTCCGTAATACCTCCTAAATTGATAGACATTATACAACTGTATTTCAAGGGGAACTACATAACGATGGACCACTTTTTTATAGACATCTCTGTCTGAGTAAGAGGCTAATAAAGCTGCTAATCATGAAAGGCCCTGTGTTGCCTCAGGTGAATATATCAGGTCATAGGGTGTTGTTAGAGACATGTAGTTCAGATATAGAAGCCACAAATAAGAGACCTTCTTCCTTTGAAATTACAGCCATGGAGTATTTTAAATCAAAGCACAACCTACCTTTTTCTGTCTCTTCTGAAACCTTTTCTTTCCGAACTGTTGTTGGCAGAGGTTGCGATCATTTTCCCTATCCGAGCCATAGTGGTGGCTGTATTTATTATTCTTTTGTGGTTTATTGTTCTTTTGTGGTTTAAAAGACAGTCCATTGCTCAAAATGCCCCGCTTCTTTTTACTGAGAGGAGTCTGCTGCTTGGCTTCACGTTCTTCTGGCATCAAGCTTCCATCCTTCTGCAGAAAGAACAAATATAGCAAGGTGAGAAGTGTTCTGAAACGTGTAAAACTAACTGTTACAGCCATAAAAATGCAGCTTTTGGCCATGGCTACCAATCAGATCACTGCTTTACTTTAATGCGGCCAAATACATCTCTTGGGAGCATTTCTAGGTCATAATAGAAACTGTGAAACAACCCTCCAACATTGCAAAGGGTAAAACATTTACTAGTCACCTTCAAGTATAATTTTTGTATCATGCATTCATGGTATAGAGCAGGGATGATCAACCTGTGGCCCTCCAGCTGTTGTATAACTACTTCTCCCACCATGTCCTTCTGTAGGCTGTCCGGGAATGATGGGTGTTGTAGTTTTGCAACAGCTGGAGGGCCGCAGGTTGAGCGTTCCTGGTATAGAGTAACATTTTTAGTACAAGCTAAAGATTCAAATAAAATCCATTGGTCTACATTTACTAATGTGTGTCCACCTAGACCTTGTCTTCAATCGCACCAAAAATGGGTTTAAGAAATATCCACTGTGCCTAGCTCCCCAAGGAGCTGTGACTAAATGTTACAGGGGTGTCACTTTTCAGGAAAGCAGCATGGCCACCCTAAGATGTCATATTTTGAACCAATAGTTGATATAGAGTTAGACAAAACGTGACTAGATGTGCTCCAAATATATCACCCAGCATGAGCACTGAGATAAACCTGGGGCAGGTCTAGCCAGCCTGTCTGAGTTGATGCCTTCTACAGGATTACTAAACGTCATGGCCAGCTAATGATACCATGACAACACTTCTTGTTCTTGTCATATGGACATTGTGTGGATCAAAATGGAAATCCATATCAATGTTAACGACTTGGGGTGCCCTGTTATCTCTTTAGCACCAGTTATAAACAGCAGCTGAGGTTTCACTGTGCCAGCATTGTGTGGCGCTACTGAGCCCTGTGAAGGCTCCTGTAATCTACAACAGTACTGACAATGGCTCGACTGAATTTATACCTCAAATGCCACAGTTAGGCCTCTTTCACACTTGCGTTGTCCGGATCCAGCGTGTACTCCACTTGCTGGAATTACACGCCGGATCCGGAAAAACGCAAGTGTACTGAAAGCATTTGAAGACGGATCCGTCTTCAAAATGCTTTCAGTGTTACTATGGCAGCCAGGACGCTATTAAAGTCCTGGGTGCCATAGTAGGAGCGGGGAGCGGGGGAGCAGCATACTGACCATCCGTGCGGCTCCCGGGGCGCTCCAGAATGACGTCAGAGCACCCCATGCGCATGGATCATGTGATCCATGCGATCACGTCATCCATGCGCTTGGGGCGCCCTGACATCACTCTGGAGCGCCCTGGGAGCCGCACGGATGGTAAGTATGCAGCTCCCCCGCTCCCCGCTACACTTTACCATGGCTGCCAGGACTTTAGCGTCCCGGCAGCCATGGTAACCATTGAGAAAAAGCTAAACGTCGCATCCGACGTTTAGCTTAAGGCCGGATCCGGATCAATGCCTTTCAATGGGCATTCATTCCGGATCCAGGCTTGCGGCAAGTGTTCTGGATTTTTGGCCGGAGCAAAAAGCGCAGCATGCTGCGCTATTTGCTGCGGCCAAAAAACGTTCCGTTCCGGAACTGAAGACATCCTGATGCATCCTGAAGGACGGACTGTCCATTCAGAATGCATTAAGAAAATCCTGATCAGTATTCTTCCGGCATAGAGCCCCGACGACGGAACTCTATGCCGGAAGACTATAACGCAGATGTGAAAGAGCCCTAAGCTGCAACCATGTTATCTAGATGGGGGCACTGTAATGGTCAGGTAATAATGCTTTGGTTCACTCACATGAATGATGTAAGAGAAAACACAGAAGAAAAATAGATTTGTTCCTTTCACCAACCCATCTCCAAAGAACGCATTACCTAAGTAATTTAAATGTACCCTAAAATGTTTTATTAAAAATATGACTTGCCCAACAGAAAACAAGGTCCTATACCTCCATATTAATAGGGAAAAAAAAGTTATGGCTCCTGGGATCTGATGACAGTACAACAATTATTTCAATGAAAGGTGCCTTTGTTGGATAAGGCCAGTGCATATTTGGTATAGTCCTAATCATATCGACCCACAGAATAAAGGTAACAAGTTATTTATGCTGCTCTGTAAAAGATGTAAATTAAAAAATCCCCCCCAAAATAAATATAAAAAAACTATTGTGGAACTTTACATTTTCCTCAAGAAAGTGTTAAATGGCACCTGTCAGCAGATTTCTACCTATGAAACACATGCACTTGGCAGCTGAAGGCATCTGTGTTGGTCCCAGATTTTCTCTGCATTGCTGAGAAAAAAACGAGGTTTTAATATATGCAAATGAGCCTCTAGGAGCAACGGGGGTGTTGCCATTACACCTAGAGGTTATGTTCTTTCTGCAACATCCAGAATATAGCTATAGGATTTTCTGAAACAGCAGCCACATCAGAGCCCTGGTGCCTCACATACAGTATAATAATTGAGACATGACAGTAAGAGACCCTGATATACATTTTCCTTAGGGCCCAGGAGTTTCAAACTATGCATCTCACCCACACACCTTTCTTACGACGAGACTTAGGCCCCCTGCAGACGAGCGTGTCCGGATTAGGTCCGGATGCGTCCCGGTACAAACCCGCACAAGTAGGTACGCAATTGCAGTCAGTTTTGACTGTGATTGCGTTCCGTTGTTTAGTTTTTATTGCGCGGGTGCAATGCGTTTTGAACGCGCGTGATAAAAAACTGACTGTGGTACCCAGACCCGAACTTCTTCACAGAAGTTCAGGTTTGGGTTCAAGGTGTTGTGTAGATTGTATTATTTTCCCTTATAACATGGTTATAAGGGAAGCAAAATTTGGAATAATGGTCACCTTTAATAATTAACTTTTAATGATATTTATATTCAAATAATTGCCCTAAGATAAGGTGCAGAGAAACGAAAGAGCAGGGTAGAGATCCACCCTGCTCTTTCGTTTCTCTGCACCTTATCTTAGGGCAATTATTTTAATATAAATATCATTAAAAGTTAATTATTAAAGGTGACCATTATTCCAAATTTCGCTTTACATAATCACTAGGTACCTTATACCCCAACGGCTCATTAATTTGTTTAGTCTAGTCCATGGTTATAAGGGAAAATAATAGCATTCTGAAAACAGAATGCATAGTACAATAGGGCTGGAGGGGTTAAAAAAATATAAAAAATAATTGAACTCACCTTAATCCATTTGTTTGCGCAGCCGGCATCTCTTCTGTCTTCTTTTGTGAGGAATAGGACCTTTGATGACGTCACTACGCTCATCACCATGGTCCGATCATGTGATGAACGTAGTGACGTCATCAAAGGTCCTATTCCTCACAAAAGAAGACAGAAGAGATGCCGGCTGCGCGAACAAGTGGATAAAGGTAAGTTCAATTATTTTTTTATTTTTCTTTAACCCCTCCAGCGCTATTGTACTATGCATTCTGTATTCATAATTCTATTATTTTCCCTTATAACCATGTTATAAGGGAAAATAATAATAATCTGGTCCCCATCCCGATCATCACCTAGCAACCGTGTGTGAAAATCGCACCGCATCCGCACTTGCTTGCGGATGCTTGCAATTTTCACGCAACCCCATTCATTTCTATGGGGCCTGCGTTACGTGAAAAATGCACAAAGAGGAGCATGCTGCGATTTTCATGCAACGCACAAGTGATGCAGGAAAATCACCGCTCGTGTGCACAGCCCCATAGAAATGAATGGGTCAGGATTCAGTGCGGGTGCAATGCGTTCACCTCACGCATTGCACCCGCGCGGAAATCTCGCCCGTGTGAAAGGGCCTTAAAGTGGACCTGTCACATGTCTGTTTTATTAACTAGTTATATTATTATTATTACTCCATGTTGTGCCATTCCTTTAGTATTCCAGCTAGAAGGTATGAATGAATTTCTAGTAGTTTACAATGAAGCTCCAAATGGGTGTTACCAGTTGGGGATGTGTCCCGCCTGCACAGTCTGATACTGGCAGCACTGGCTGGATAATGGCAGACTGTATAAGGACACCCCACCAAATGGTAACACTCAGCTTGACCTTCATTGCAAATTGCTAACGATTCTTTCACAATATAGAAGGGATAATAAAGGAATGGCACGTCATTGGAATGGATGCAACTGAGTTATTACAAGGGTGATGCAGGTCGCTGCTGAAAGAAGCCTGTTAGGAGAGGTTACACGTTCCATACACATGACTGGAGGTGTTGTCATGGGGACATTACGGGAACTAGTCTATTACCTATAAAAATGTAACTCATCAAAAAGCAAGCCAAAAGATAGGTAATGGTGACAGACAATAAAACACTTTCTGCCCCGGAACTATGGTGGTTAGAATGTGCTTGTGCTTGTCTTTCTGTAAGGTCTAATGTTTCATTCTTGTCTGTCTTCATTCTTAAAATGTTAAAAAGAAGAATGACATGAGGACCTTAGCTGTTAGGCTACTTTCACATTGGCGTTTTGGCTTTCCGTTTGTGAGATCCGTTCAGGACTCTCACAAGCGTTCCAAAATGCATTATGAATGGAATAGGATCCACCCAGAATGCCTCAGTTTGCTTCCATTTCGTCTCCATTCCGCTTTGAAGGCGGACACCAAAATGCTGCCTGCAGTGTTTTGGTGTCCGTCTGATGATACTGAGCCAAACGGATCTGTTCTGACACACAATGCAAGTCAATGGGGACGGATCAGTTTTCTATGACACAATAGAAAACAGATCTGTCCTCCCTTGACTTTCAATGGTGTTCAAGACGGATCCGTCTTGGCTATGTTACAGATAATACAAACTGATCCGTTCTGAACGGATGCAGACATTTGTATTATCTGAACGAATCCGTCTGTGCAGATCTATGTAATTTCCGCACCAAACGTGAGTGTGAAAGTAGCCTTAAATGTTTAAAAGCGAAGAATTGCTAAAACGGTTTTCCACACATTTTACTCTCTAGGGCCCTTCAATGTCAAAACCTCTTTAGGCTGACATTCCAGATAGTATTGTACACTAAACAATAACATGCTGATATACTGCATAGACCTTCCCTTGAAAATCAAACAGCTAAAATGCTCGGAGCATAAATGGCTGAATGCATTAGACACTCTAGTTGCGGGCAGAAAGCAGATTTGGGAACTAAACCAAGAGGCTTGAGAAACAAGAATTGAAAGGGGTTGTCAGATCAGATCAGTGGGGCTGGCGGTAACAAGTAATTTGGAGCGTGCTTTGACAGGGAAACAGTTTTCAAACTGATTCACACAAAGGGAAAAATATTCTGTTCTGTATTGCTCTTCATATGAATATTTAACAATATGTTCCTTTTTATTAATCTATAGTAAGCCCAAGACTAATACTTGCCCATTATAATTGCAAATATGAAAGAAAAGCACAGTGCATGCTTGAGAAAAATAACTAATTACCATTTATTACAGCAAGTGCAGAAAATCATCATAAAAAGTGAAACACTCATATTTAGGCTGTGTGTATTGGTGTGTATTGCTTCTTGGTATCCAAAGTCATGCAACATTGTGGCTCCTTTGGTTAAATAGAGCAGACACAATGTCCATTACCCCATCTGCTTGACACCATCACAGCAGAGTCAAAAAGTAGAAGTGGTCAAAAGTGAAACACTCATATTTAGGCTTGATGGTGTGTATTGTTTTGTGGTATCCAAAGTCATGAAACATTGTGGCTCCTTGGGTTAAATAGAGCAAACACAGTGTCCATGACTCTATCTGCTTGACACCATTAAAACAAAGTCAAAAACACGAGGGCTCAAAAGTGAAACACTCATATTTAGGCTTGATGGTGTGTATTGCTTTGTGGTATCCAAAGTCATGAAATATTGTGACTAGGTAGACCAGACGAGGTGTCCGTGGACCGTGACTCTATCTGCTTGACAACATCACATTACAACATCAAATACCAATTACCCTAATGGTGATATTATCATATTTAGTGGAGAACTTATTATAATTTGCAATTCTCTTATCAGTAGAAAAGTGGACATTTCTAAGCAGGAGAAGCCCTGGCAATTCTATTCTTTATCATTCTCAAACCACATTCATTTCAAATAAAAAATAGATAAACAGTAAGAGTAACTTTACACTATTGCATATGCCAGTGATCCAGTGCATACATTGTGTTTGCCATTGGTTTAGCACATAACAAGAAACATATTCACTCATCTGGTATTTTCTGGTTTTAATAACACACCTGGAATATCACCAAGGTCATGGCAATTAATCTCATTACTCATTGAAGATGACCTGTCACCTCTCCTGATATGCCTGTTTTTTTAGTGTTGAATGCATCAAAGCATCCAAAGTTTAGGAAAAATTTGATTCGCAACAAATTGGAATTTCCTCGCACTTTGTTATAACAGATCGTTTTTTTTTTTTCTCAACTGGCAGCTACACATGTTACAAACTGAAAGTAAGAAGCCCAGGCACACGATATGACGCATAATGCTAGGCAGCCAGCTAATGAGCAGATGGCCATCCCCTGTGATCTCACAGCCCTTTAATAGCCTCATCCCGCGTGGCCTCCACCATTTTACTGTGATCTGAGCATAGGGAGAGATGTGACTAGGCACAGTGGGACAGTGCTCAAGAAGCCTTTAATTGTGAAATATTGAATAGGGAGTCAACAGTCACAGTGTAGGGAGAGTTTTTACACACTGTAGGGAGAACACATGGACAGCATAGGGAGACTGCAGGGACAGTGCAGGGACTGTAATTTTAAATGGAAGGCATCCATAGAAGCCCATTTTGCATCAATACCTGAGTAGGGGACAAAGCTACTGAACAGTGTCCAGCTTGATTAATAGATAAGCAATTCCATTAGACCTTGATTCTCAAATTGGGGAGAATAAGCTGTGTCATTTAACTGTCATTGGGGTGTCCACCTTGTTTACCAGATAAGCAATTCTATTAGGCCTTGATTCTCAAATTGGGGTGAATAAGCTGTCTAGTTCTACTGTTATTGGGGTGTCCACCTGCCTGTCACAGCAACTGTTTCACTACCAGAAAGGACTAGCTATGCATGTTGCTGCAATGCACTGTGATGTACACCAAGATACACTCTCCCTGCAGGTTGGGATATAGCTGATTTAATGCATTTTGTGACAAATTAATTCGGAGCAAAGCAATTTTTTTTATTTTTTTATTTGATAAAGCGTCCAAATTGAATTTTTTAAAACTTTGCTCACATCTACTGTTTTGTTACCCATTTTGGAACATCTTTTCCTATAACTCTATAGTGTGCAGTCTATTAATTCTTAAATATGATAATAAATGAATGCAGAACTGGGGATTACCAGTTGGGAGTGTGTCACTGCTCAGTCTGACCCTGGCAGCACCGATTGTATAGAGTTAGACAGCGCAGGGAAACAATCTTTACTGGTAACACCTAGTTATACTTTTAGTAATAAACTTCTTGCAAGAATAATAGGAGTTCCAGCATTCTCATTTCTTGTCGAATATAAGTATTTACTAAAACAGACATGTCAGAAGTGGCGACAGGTCCTCTTTAGACAAACCCATGCCATACACTAAAGCTTTGAGTATTTACCCTATGGCTTGTTTCTGTGCATTCTGTACATGCCGTATATAAGTAATTGTTGACTTCTAGGTTGATTCCAATATTCTCTATAGTGCTATAGTAATCTTGTCTTCATTCCAAAGCTTTAAATAAGCTCACATGCAGCAGGATACTTAATGTTTTGTTCTCTTGGAGTGAAGCATCGAGCTGTCTAGAGGGCTACAGCTAATGGTTACATTTATTTAACAGCATGTACTCATTCCAAAAGTAAAATCAATAAGGACATGATAAGGGAACAATAAGAGGATTGCAGACAAGATTTATCACAAAATTACACAGAATTAAATCTACTCTAATACCATCTGAAACACTGTCAATATTGCTTTGGTTTTGTAGTCTACAAGAAAATAGGATACCGCCGAGCAGATAAACATCAGAAGACAAAAGAACTGTCAGATAGAGAATACAAATATTTTATCTCAATCCTTACTGTATGTTTTTATTTTGCTCTTAAAAATGAGAGATGTTTGAACCCTTGAAGAATATACCTTATACAAGTTGGACTATCTCACACATTGAATGGTGGTGTATCACTAAGATATGCCACCAATGTCAGATATCTCTAAAAAGGGACCCCTAAAGGGAAGAAGAGTACATAGAAATAAAAAATGCAATTCAGGCACTGGCAGCCACCACTGGAGAAAGCTTAGGAGCTTACTCCATACTGTCATACATTAAACTCAATGATAACACAGTATTTGGTATGCTCACAAGCTCCACCTAATAGTGACTGTAGGTAGTCAGAATTATAAAAAATGACAAACAGAGCTCTCGCTATTACAAAGAAGTATTAAGATTAGAGTTGAGCGAACACCTGGATGTTCGGGTTCGAGAAGTTCGGCCGAACATCCCGGAAATGTTCGGGTTCGGGATCCGAACCCGATCCGAACTTCGTCCCGAACCCGAACCCCATTGAAGTCAATGGGGACCCGAACTTTTCGGCACTAAAAAGGCTGTAAAACAGCCCAGGAAAGAGCTAGAGGGCTGCAAAAGGCAGCAACATGTAGGTAAATCCCCTGCAAACAAATGTGGATAGGGAAATGAATTAAAATAAAAATTAAATAAATAAAAATTAACCAAAATCAATTGGAGAGAGGTTCCATAGCAGAGAATCTGGCTTCCCGTCACCCACCACTGGAACAGTCCATTCTCAGATATTTAGGCCCCGGCACCCAGGCAGAGGAGAGAGGTCCCGTAACAGAGAATCTGTCTTCATGTCAGCAGAGAATTAGTCTGCATGTCATAGCAGAGAATGAGGCTTCACGTCAGCCACCACTGCAACAGTCCATTGGCATATATTTAGGCCCAGCACCCAGGCAGAGGAGGGAGGTCCCGTAACAGAGAATCTGTCTTCATGTCAGCAGAGAATTAGTCTGCATGTCATAGCAGAGAATGAGGCTTCACGTCAGCCACCACTGCAACAGTCCATTGGCATATATTTAGGCCCAGCACACACACAGGCAGAGGAGAGAGGTCCCGTAACAGAGAATCTGGCTTCATGTCAGCAGAGAATCAGTCTGCATGTCATAGCAGAGAATGAGGCTTCACGTCAGCCACCACTGCAACAGTCCATTGGCATATATTTAGGCCCAGCACACACACAGGCAGAGGAGAGAGGTCCCGTAACAGAGAATCTGGCTTCATGTCAGCAGAGAATCAGTCTGCATGTCATAGCAGAGAATGAGGCTTCACGTCAGCCACCACTGCAACAGTCCATTGGCATATATTTAGGCCCAGCACCCAGGCAGAGGAGGGAGGTCCCGTAACAGAGAATCTGTCTTCATGTCAGCAGAGAATTAGTCTGCATGTCATAGCAGAGAATGAGGCTTCACGTCAGCCACCACTGCAACAGTCCATTGGCATATATTTAGGCCCAGCACACACACAGGCAGAGGAGAGAGGTCCCGTAACAGAGAATCTGGCTTCATGTCAGCAGAGAATCAGTCTGCATGTCATAGCAGAGAATGAGGCTTCACGTCAGCCACCACTGCAACAGTCCATTGGCATATATTTAGGCCCAGCACACACACAGGCAGAGGAGAGAGGTCCCGTAACAGAGAATCTGGCTTCATGTCAGCAGAGAATCAGTCTGCATGTCATAGCAGAGAATGAGGCTTCACGTCAGCCACCACTGCAACAGTCCATTGGCATATATTTAGGCCCAGCACCCAGGCAGAGGAGGGAGGTCCCGTAACAGAGAATCTGTCTTCATGTCAGCAGAGAATTAGTCTGCATGTCATAGCAGAGAATGAGGCTTCACGTCAGCCACCACTGCAACAGTCCATTGGCATATATTTAGGCCCAGCACCCAGGCAGAGGAGGGAGGTCCCGTAACAGAGAATCTGTCTTCATGTCAGCAGAGAATTAGTCTGCATGTCATAGCAGAGAATGAGGCTTCACGTCAGCCACCACTGGAACAGTCCATTCTCAGATATTTAGGCCCCGGCACCCAGGCAGAGGAGAGAGGTCCCGTAACAGAGAATCTGTCTTCATGTCAGCAGAGAATTAGTCTGCATGTCATAGCAGAGAATGAGGCTTCACGTCAGCCACCACTGCAACAGTCCATTGGCATATATTTAGGCCCAGCACCCAGGCAGAGGAGAGAGGTCCCGTAACAGACAATCTGGCTTCATGTCAGCAGAGAATCAGTCTGCATGTCATAGCAGAGAATCAGGCTTCACGTCACCCACCACTGCAACAGTCCATTGTCATAAATTTAGGCCCAGCACTAGTGTTGAGCGGCATGTCCCATATTCGAATTCGCGAAATTTTGTGAATATTCGAAAGAATATTCGTAAAATATTCGCGATTATTCAAATTCGTTATTATTTCGCATATGCGATAATTCGAATTATCGCATAATACATATGCTATGCAAAATTCACATGTGCGCTAATGAAATCGCCTTACGAAGATTCGCAACTCAATTCAATCACTAATGTATGAATGCAATGCCCTTTGCCTCTGTTCTGGGACAAGTGTAGATATTCGCATGTGCGCTAATAAAATCGCCTTACGAAGATTCGCACCTCAATCACTTTCTAGGGAATGTGAGACTTTTGGGAATCAATCGAGATACAGTGGGGGGTGATGACAGTAGTTGACAGAGTACAGATCAATGTAATCTGTAAGGTGGAAAGTAAAATAAAAAATACGAATATTCGTAAATCGACTTTTACGAAGTTCTACGTATTCGCGAATATGGTGCTATACTATATGAATGCACAGGCCTTTGCCTCTCTGTTCTGGGGACAAGTGTAGATATTTGCATTTGCGTTAATAAAATCGCCTTACGAAGATTCGCAGCTCAATTCAATCACTAATGTATGAATGCAAAGCCCTTTGCCTCTGTTCTGGGACAAGTGTAGATATTCGCATGTGCGCTAATAAAATCGCCTTACGAAGATTCGCAACTTAATTCACTAATGTATGAATGCAAAGCCCTTTGCCTCTGTTCTGGGACGTGCCGATATTCGCATGTGCGCTAATAAAATCGCCTTACGAAGATTCGCGCCTCAATCACTTTCTAGGCAATGTGAGTAAGATCTGAGCTGTTGGACCTTTGGGAAACAATCAATTATATGTGTACTGTAATTTTGTGGGGGGGGGGGGGGAAACAAAAAACGAATATTCGTTTTTACGAATATATAGCACTATATTCGAAATATTCGCGAAATCGCGAAGTTGCGATATTCGCGAAAAAAATTTGCTTTTCGAATATTCGCGCTCAACACTACCCAGCACCCAGGCAGAGGAGAGAGGTCCCGTAACAGAGAATCTGGCTTCATGTCAGCAGAGAATCAGTCTTCATATCATAGCAGAGAATCAGGCTTCACGTCACCCACCACTGTAAGAGTCAATTTTCATAAATTTAGGCCCAGAACCCAGGCAGAGGAGAAAGGTCCCGTAACAGACAATCTGGCTTCATGTCAGCAGAGAATCAGTCTTCATATCATAGCAGAGAATCAGGCTTCACGTCACCCACCACTGCAACAGTCAATTGTCATAAATTTAGGCCCAGCACCCAGGCAGAGGAGAGAGCTCCCGTAACAGAGGATCTGGCTTCATGTCAGCAGAGAATCAGTCTGCATGTCATAGCAGAGAATGAGGCTTCACGTCACCCACCACTGCAACAGTCCATTGGCATATATTTAGGCCTAGCACACAGGCAGAGCAGAGAGGTCCCGTAACAGACAATCTGGCTTCATGTCAGCAGAGAATCAGTCTGCATGTCATAGCAGAGAATGAGGCTTCACGTCACCCACCACTGCAACAGTCCATTGGCATATATTTAGGCCTAGCACACAGGCAGAGCAGAGAGGTCCCGTAACAGACAATCTGGCTTCATGTCAGCAGAGAATCAGTCTGCATGTCATAGCAGAGAATGAGGCTTCACGTCACCCACCACTGCAACAGTCCATTGGCATATATTTAGGCCTAGCACACAGGCAGAGCAGAGAGGTCCCGTAACAGACAATCTGGCTTCATGTCAGCAGAGAATCAGTCTGCATGTCATAGCAGAGAATGAGGCTTCACGTCACCCACCACTGCAACAGTCCATTGGCATATATTTAGGCCTAGCACACAGGCAGAGCAGAGAGGTCCCGTAACAGACAATCTGGCTTCATGTCAGCAGAGAATCAGTCTGCATGTCATAGCAGAGAATGAGGCTTCACGTCACCCACCACTGCAACAGTCCATTGGCATATATTTAGGCCTAGCACACAGGCAGAGCAGAGAGGTCCCGTAACAGACAATCTGGCTTCATGACAGCAGAGAATCAGTCTGCATGTCATAGCAGAGAATGAGGCTTCACGTCAGCCACCACTGCAACAGTCCATTGGCATATATTTAGGCCTAGCACACAGGCAGAGCAGAGAGGTCCCGTAACAGACAATCTGGCTTCATGACAGCAGAGAATCAGTCTGCATGTCATAGCAGAGAATCAGGCTTCACGTCAGCCACCACTGCAACAGTCCATTGTCATAAATTTAGGCCCAGCACCCAGGCAGAGGAGAGAGGTCCCGTAACAGAGAATCTGGCTTCATGTCAGCAGAGAATCAGTCTTCATATCATAGCAGAGAATCAGGCTTCACGTCACCCACCACTGTAAGAGTCAATTTTCATAAATTTAGGCCCAGAACCCAGGCAGAGGAGAAAGGTCCCGTAACAGACAATCTGGCTTCATGTCAGCAGAGAATCAGTCTTCATATCATAGCAGAGAATCAGGCTTCACGTCACCCACCACTGCAACAGTCAATTGTCATAAATTTAGGCCCAGCACCCAGGCAGAGGAGAGAGCTCCCGTAACAGAGGATCTGGCTTCATGTCAGCAGAGAATCAGTCTGCATGTCATAGCAGAGAATGAGGCTTCACGTCACCCACCACTGCAACAGTCCATTGGCATATATTTAGGCCTAGCACACAGGCAGAGCAGAGAGGTCCCGTAACAGACAATCTGGCTTCATGTCAGCAGAGAATCAGTCTGCATGTCATAGCAGAGAATGAGGCTTCACGTCACCCACCACTGCAACAGTCCATTGGCATATATTTAGGCCTAGCACACAGGCAGAGCAGAGAGGTCCCGTAACAGACGATCTGGCTTCATGTCAGCAGAGAATCAGTCTGCATGTCATAGCAGAGAATCAGGCTTCACGTCAGCCACCACTGCAACAGTCCATGGTCATAAATTTAGGCCCAGCACCCAGGCAGAGGAGAGAGGTCCCGTAACAGACAATCTGGCTTCATGTCAGCAGAGAATTAGTCTGCATGTCATAGCAGAGAATCAGGCTTCATGTCAGCCACCACTGCAACAGTCCATTGGCATATATTTAGGCCTAGCACACAGGCAGAGGAGAGGTTCATTCAACTTTGGGTAGCATCGCAATATAATGGTAAAATGAAAATAAAAATAGGATTGAATGAGGAAGTGCCCTGGAGTCCAATAATATATGGTTATGGGGAGGTAGTTAATGTCTAATCTGGACAAGGGACGGACAGGTCCTGTGGGATCCATGCCTGGTTCATTTTTATGAACGTCAGCTTGTCCACATTGGCTGTAGACAGGCGGCTGCGTTTGTCTGTAATGACGCCCCCTGCCGTGCTGAATACACGTTCAGACAAAACGCTGGCTGCCGGGCAGGCCAGCACCTCCAAGGCATAAAAGGCTAGCTCTGGCCACGTGGACAATTTAGAGACCCAGAAGTTGAATGGGGCCGAACCATCAGTCAGTACGTGGAGGGGTGTGCACACGTACTGTTCCACCATGTTAGTGAAATGTTGCCTCCTGCTAACACGTTGCGTATCAGGTGGTGGTGCAGTTAGCTGTGGCGTGTTGACAAAAGTTTTCCACATCTCTGCCATGCTAACCCTGCCCTCAGAGGAGCTGGCCGTGACACAGCTGCCTTGGCGACCTCTTGCTCCTCCTCTGCCTTGGCCTTGGGCTTCCACTTGTTCCCCTGTGACATTTGGGAATGCTCTCAGTAGCGCGTCTACCAACGTGCGCTTGTACTCGCGCATCTTCCTATCACGCTCCAGTGCAGGAAGTAAGGTGGGCACATTGTCTTTGTAGCGTGGATCCAGCAGGGTGGCAACCCAGTAGTCCGCACAGGTTAAAATGTGGGCAACTCTGCTGTCGTTGCGCAGGCACTGCAGCATGTAGTCGCTCATGTGTGCCAGGCTGCCCAGGGGTAAGGACAAGCTGTCCTCTGTGGGAGGCGTATCGTCATCGTCCTGCCTTTCCCCCCAGCCACGCACCAGTGATGGACCCGAGCTGCGTTGGGTGCCACCCCGCTGTGACCATGCTTCATCCTCATCCTCCTCCACCTCCTCCTCATCCTCGTCCTCCTCGTCCTCCAGTAGTGGGCCCTGGCTGGCCACATTTGTACCTGGCCTCTGCTGTTGCAAAAAACCTCCCTCTGAGTCACTTCGAAGAGACTGGCCTGAAAGTGCTAAAAATGACCCCTCTTCCTCATCCTCCTCCTCCTCCTCCTGGGCCACCTCCTGTTCCATCATCGCCCTAAGTGTTTTCTCAAGGAGACATAGAAGTGGTATTGTAACGCTGATAACGGTGTCATCGCCACTGGCCATGTTGGTGGAGTACTCGAAACAGCGCAACAGGGCACACAGGTCTCGCATGGAGGCCCAGTCATTGGTGGTGAAGTGGTGCTGTTCTGTAGTGCGACTGACCCGTGCGTGCTGCAGCTGAAACTCCACTATGGCCTGCTGCTGCTCGCACAGTCTGTCCAGCATGTGCAAGGTGGAGTTCCACCTGGTGGGCACGTCGCATATGAGGCGGTGAGCGGGAAGGCCGAAGTTACGCTGTAGCGCAGACAGGCGAGCAGCGGCAGGATGTGAACGCCGGAAGCGCGAACAGACGGCCCGCACTTTATGCAGCAGCTCTGACATGTCGGGGTAGTTGTGAATGAACTTCTGCACCACCAAATTCAGCACATGCGCCAAGCAAGGGATGTGCGTCAAATTGGCTAGTCCCAGAGCTGCAACGAGATTTCGCCCATTATCACACACCACCAGGCCGGGCTTGAGGCTCACCGGCAGCAACCACTCGTCGGTCTGTTGTTCAATACCCCGCCACAACTCCTGTGCGGTGTGGGGCCTGTCCCCCAAACATATGAGTTTCAGAATGGCCTGCTGACGTTTACCCCGGGCTGTGCTGAAGTTGGTGGTGAAGGTGTGTGGCTGACTGGATGAGCAGGTGGAAGAAGAGGAGGAGGAAGCCGAGAAGGAGGAGGTGGCAACAGGAGGCAAAGAATGTTGCCCTGCGATCCTTGGCGGCGGCAGGACGTGCGCCAAACAGCTCTCCGCCTGGGGCCCAGCTGCCACTACATTTACCCAGTGTGCAGTTAGGGAGATATAGCGTCCCTGGCCGTGCTTACTGGTCCACGTATCTGTGGTTAGGTGGACCTTGCTACAGATGGCGTTGCGCAGTGCACACTTGATTTTATCGGATATTTGGTTGTGCAGGGAAGGCACGGCTCTCTTGGAGAAGTAGTGCCGGCTGGGAACAACATACTGTGGGACAGCAAGCGACATGAGCTGTTTGAAGCTGTCTGTGTCCACCAGCCTAAATGACAGCATTTCATAGGCCAGTAGTTTAGAAATGCTGGCATTCAGGGCCAGGGATCGAGGGTGGCTAGGTGGGAATTTACGCTTTCTATCAAATGTTTGTGAGATGGAGAGCTGAACGCTGGCGTGTGACATGGTTGAGACGCTTGGTGACGGAGGTGGTGGTGGTGGTGTTGGTGGTACATCCCCTGTTTGCTGGGCGGCAGGTGCCAACGTTCCTCCAGAGGCGGAGGAAGAGGCCGAGGCGGCAGCAGCAGAATAGGCCGAGGCGGCAGCAGCAGAAGAGGTAGCAGGGGGAGCCTGAGTGACTTCCTTGGTTTTAAGGTGTTTACTCCACTGCAGTTCATGCTTTGCATGCAGGTGCCTGGTCATGCAGGTTGTGCTCAGGTTCAGAACGTTAATGCCTCGCTTCAGGCTCTGATGGCACAGCGTGCAAACCACTCGGGTCTTGTCGTCAGCACATTGTTTGAAGAAGTGCCATGCCAGGGAACTCCTTGAAGCTGCCTTTGGGGTGCTCGGTCCCAGATGGCGGCGGTCAGTAGCAGGCGGAGTCTCTTGGCGGCGGGTGTTCTGCTTTTGCCCACTGCTCCCTCTTTTGCTACGCTGTTGGCTCGGTCTCACCACTGCCTCTTCCTCCGAACTGTGAAAGTCAGTGGCACGACCTTCATTACATGTGGGGTCTAGGACCTCATCGTCCCCTGCATCGTCTTCCACCCAGTCTTGATCCCTGACCTCCTGTTCAGTCTGCACACTGCAGAAAGACGCAGCAGTTGGCACCTGTGTTTCGTCATCATCAGAGACATGCTGAGGTGGTATTCCCATGTCCTCATCATCAGGAAACATAAGTGGTTGTGCGTCAGTGCATTCTATGTCTTTCACCGCTGGGGAAGGGCTAGGTGGATGCCCTTGGGAAACCCTGCCAGCGGAGTCTTCAAACAGCATAAGAGACTGCTGCATAACTTGAGGCTGAGACAGTTTCCCTGGTATGCATGGGGGTGATGTGACAGACTGATGGGGTTGGTTTTCAGGCGCCATCTGTGCGCTTTCTGCAGAAGACTGGGTGGGAGATAATGTGAACGTGCTGGATCCACTGTCGGCCACCCAATTGACTAATGCCTGTACCTGCTCAGGCCTTACCATCCTTAGAACGGCATTGGGCCCCACCATATATCGCTGTAAATTCTGGCGGCTACTGGGACCTGAGGTAGTTGGTACACTAGGACGTGTGGATGTGGCAGAACGGCCACGTCCTCTCCCAGCACCAGAGGGTCCACTAACACCACCACGACCATGTCCACGTCCGCGTCCCTTACTAGATGTTTTTCTCATTGTTATGGTTCACCACAACAACAAATATATTATTTGGCCCAATGTATTGTATTCAAATTCAGCGGGATATAAATTTGAGGCCTAGTATTTAGGCGCTGGGTGACCGGTATGGATTTAGTGACAGAATTAGACTTGGAAATGCACAGAAGCGTGTGTGTGAAGTTATTCTGAATGACCCTATGTGCACCTTCAATATTATATACCCTTTTAGGGATAGATTTCAAATAGCTCTGATATAGCAGAAACCACTAAATTATGAAATTGCTAAATTGGGAATTGTACTTCAACCCAGAACAAAAAATGTGCTTTGACGGACACTAAATATCTTGCCCAGCAACAACAGTACAGCGGTGGGTAACGAGAGATTTAGAGGGATTTAAATTTGAGGCCTAGTATTTAGGCGCTGGGTCACCGGTATGGATTTAGTGACAGAATTAGACTTGGAAATGCACAGAAGCGTGTGTGTGAAGTTATTCTGAATGACCCTATGTGCACCTTCAATATTATATACCCTTTTAGGGATAGATTTCAAATAGCTCTGATATAGCAGAAACCACTAAATTATGAAATTGCTAAATTGGGAATTGTACTTCAACCCAGAACAAAAAATGTGCTTTGACGGACACTAAATATCTTGCCCAGCAACAACAGTACAGCGGTGGGTAACGAGAGATTTAGAGGGATTTAAATTTGAGGCCTAGTATTTAGGCGCTGGGTCACCGGTATGGATTTAGTGACAGAATTAGACTTGGAAATGCACAGAAGCGTGTGTGTGAAGTTATTCTGAATGACCCTATGTGCACCTTCAATATTATATACCCTTTTAGGGATAGATTTCAAATAGCTCTGATATAGCAGAAACCACTAAATTATGAAATTGCTAAATTGGGAATTGTACTTCAACCCAGAACAAAAAATGTGCTTTGACGGACACTAAATATCTTGCCCAGCAACAACAGTACAGTGGTGGGTAACGAGAGATTTAGAGGGATTTAAATTTGAGGCCTAGTATTTAGGCGCTGGGTCACCGGTATGGATTTAGTGACAGAATTAGACTTGGAAATGCACAGAAGCGTGTGTGTGAAGTTATTCTGAATGACCCTATGTGCACCTTCAATATTATATACCCTTTTAGGGATAGATTTCAAATAGCTCTGATATAGCAGAAACCACTAAATTATGAAATTGCTAAATTGGGAATTGTACTTCAACCCAGAACAAAAAATGTGCTTTGACGGACACTAAATATCTTGCCCAGCAACAACAGTACACCGGTGGGTAACGAGAGATTTAGAGGGAATTAAATTTGAGGCCTAGTATTTAGGCGCTGGGTCACCGGTATGGATTTAGTGACAGAATTAGACTTGGAAATACACAGTAGCGGGTGTGTGTGAAGTTATTCTGAATGACCCTATGTGCACCTTCAATATTATATACCCTTTTAGGGATAGATTTCAAATAGCTCTGATATAGCAGAAACCACTAAATTATGAAATTGCTAAATTGGGAATTGTACTTCAACCCAGAACAAAAAATGTGCTTTGACGGACACTAAATATCTTGCCCAGCAACAACAGTACAGTGGTGGGTAACGAGAGATTTAGAGGGATTTAAATTTGAGGCCTAGTATTTAGGCGCTGGGTCACCGGTATGGATTTAGTGACAGAATTAGACTTGGAAATGCACAGAAGCGTGTGTGTGAAGTTATTCTGAATGACCCTATGTGCACCTTGAATATTATATACCCTTTTAGGGATAGATTTCAAATAGCTCTGATATAGCAGAAACCACTAAATTATGAAATTGCTAAATTGGGAATTGTACTTCAACCCAGAACAAAAAATGTGCTTTGACGGACACTAAATATCTTGCCCAGCAACAACAGTACACCGGTGGGTAACGAGAGATTTAGAGGGAATTAAATTTGAGGCCTAGTATTTAGGCGCTGGGTCACCGGTATGGATTTAGTGACAGAATTAGACTTGGAAATACACAGTAGCGGGTGTGTGTGAAGTTATTCTGAATGACCCTATGTGCACCTTCAATATTATATACCCTTTTAGGGATAGATTTCAAATAGCTCTGATATAGCAGAAACCACTAAATTATGAAATTGCTAAATTGGGAATTGTACTTCAACCCAGAACAAAAAATGTGCTTTGACGGACACTAAATATCTTGCCCAGCAACAACAGTACAGCGGTGGGTAACGAGAGATTTAGAGGGAATTAAATTTGAGGCCTAGTATTTAGGCGCTGGGTCACCGGTATGGATTTAGTGACAGAATTAGACTTGGAAATACACAGTAGCGGGTGTGTGTGAAGTTATTCTGAATGACCCTATGTGCACCTTCAATATTATATACCCTTTTTGGGATAGATTTCAAATAGCTCTGATATAGCAGGAACCACTAAATTATGAAATTGCTAAATTGGGAATTGTACTTCAACCCAGAACAAAAAATGTGCTTTGACGGGCACTAAATAACTTTCCCAGCTACAACAGGACAACGGTAACGAGAG
The DNA here is from genome assembly GCF_014858855.1 of Bufo gargarizans. Lineage (NCBI taxonomy): Eukaryota > Metazoa > Chordata > Amphibia > Anura > Bufonidae > Bufo > Bufo gargarizans. Next base: position 265,862,388 of record NC_058082.1, on the reverse strand, counting down.
ATTTAGAGGGATTTAAATTTGAGGCCTAGTATTTAGGCGCTGGGTGACAGGTATGGGTTTAGTGACAGAATTAGACTTGGAAATACACAGTAGCGGGTGTGTGTGAAGTTATTCTGAATGACCCTATGTGCACCTTCAATATTATATACCCTTTTTGGGATAGATTTCAAATAGCTCTGATATAGCAGAAACCACTAAATTATGAAATTGCTAAATTGGGAATTGTACTTCAACCCAGAACAAAAAATGTGCTTTGACGGACACTAAATATCTTGCCCAGCAACAACAGTACAGCGGTGGGTAACGAGAGATTTAGAGGGAATTAAATTTGAGGCCTAGTATTTAGGCGCTGGGTCACCGGTATGGATTTAGTGACAGAATTAGACTTGGAAATACACAGTAGCGGGTGTGTGTGAAGTTACTCTGAATGACCCTATGTGCACCTTCAATATTATATACCCTTTTTGGGATAGATTTCAAAGAGCTCTGATATAGCAGGAACCACTAAATTATGAAATTGCTAAATTGAGAATTGTATTTCAACCCAGAACAAGAAATGTGCTTGAACGGACACTAAATAACTCGCCCAGCTACAGCACTAGGGACAGATTTAGCTGGATATAAATTTGAGGCCTAGTATTTAGGCGCTGGGTGACCGGTATGGATTTAGTGACAGAATTAGACTGGGATATGGCCAAAAAATGAACAGACTATTGCTGGTTAAATGCACTTGGTGTGACAGCTTCACCCTGATGTAGGCTTTAGCCAAAAAACAACCACACCATTGAGGGTTAAATGCACTTGGTGACAGGCGCAGCTTGCCCCTGATTTTGTATATGGCCAAAAAATGAACAGACTATTGCTGGTTAAATGCACTTGGTGTGACAGCTTCACCCTGATGTAGGCTTTAGCCAAAAAACAACCACACCATTGAGGGTTAAATGCACTTGGTGACAGGCGCAGCTTGCCCCTGATTTTGTATATGGCCAAAAAATGAACAGACTATTGCTGGTTAAATGCACTTGGTGTGACAGCTTCACCCTGATGTAGGCTTTAGCCAAAAAACAACCACACCATTGAGGGTTAAATGCACTTGGTGACAGGCGCAGCTTGCCCCTGATTTTGTATATGGCCAAAAAATGAACAGACTATTGCTGGTTAAATGCACTTGGTGTGACAGCTTCACCCTGATGTAGGCTTTAGCCAAAAAACAACCACACCATTGAGGGTTAAATGCACTTGGTCGCAGCTTGTGCTGGCGCACCACAAGACACAAAATGGCCGCCGATCACCCCAGAAAAATGAGACTGACAAACGGTCTGTGCAGCCTAAAAACAGTGAGCAATTGAGGATCAGCAGCTCAATGATCCACAGCTGCAGATCGATCAGTTAATCAAGTCCTTTGGAGGAGTTAATCTGCCTAATCTCGCCCTACTGTCGCAGCCGCAACCTCTCCCTACGCTAATCAGAGCAGAGTGACGGGCGGCGCTATGTGACTCCAGCTTAAATAGAGGCTGGGTCACATGGTGCTCTGGCCAATCACAGCCATGCCAATAGTAGGCATGGCTGTGATGGCCTCTTGGGGCAAGTAGTATGACGCTTGTTGATTGGCTGCTTTGCAGCCTTTCAAAAAGCGCCAAGAAAGCGTCACAAAAGCGCGAAGAAAGCGACGAACACCGAACCCGAACCCGGACTTTTACGAAAATGTCCGGGTTCGGGTCCGTGTCACGGACACCCCAAAATTCGGTACGAACCCGAACTATACAGTTCGAGTTCGCTCATCCCTAATTAAGATAATAACCAGAAAATTAATTTTAACCTATTTATATAAAACATTGAGACAGATATTCTGAATGCTGTTCCATGGCCACACAAATCATTGGTGATTGGCTGCAGTGGTCAAATGTAACATATAATCTGGTCACTGCTTTAGAACAATTCCTCAGGTGTGTGGATGACTGGAGATACAGAGCACCATATAGGACAAAAACAATCTCTAATTCCAGATAAAATCCAACGCTTTAAGGAATCCATTAATTAAGTCTAATAGATGGAACGCATGTAACTGGGAAGTAGCAGAACAGGAACAACAAGGAACATTAAGATGTACATTACTTATTTTATTACTTTCCACTATTCCAAGAAAACATTTTAAAAAATGTGTTCAGACAACCCTATTAAATATGAACTAACGCAAAAAAAAAATATTCTCTGACCTGTTTGAAAAGTACATGCAGAGATCTGTAGTGAATGTAATCTTCTGACCAGTGACTGTGTTTGTGAATTATCCCCTCCCTTCTGCTTCTCGGCTGCATCATGTGACCAGCAATCAGACTCTCCAAATCACAGAGCATCTTATGTGTGGACAGGAAGTCAGTTTCTCTATGTATTCCTATGGGAGTCTCACTCTCAGTCTCATAGGAATGAATAGAGAAATAACTGACTTCCTGTCCTGTGTCAGTTGGAGATTAGAGAATTGGTCACATGATATAGCAAAAAATTAGAAGGGAGGGTATAGCTCAGAAATACAGTTGCTGATGAGAAGAGTACATCTTGTACCTTCCCTATAGGTCAGAGAATACAAATGCCACATCATAGCCACGTCAGTACTTCAGTCCACAAAACAGATCTGTAAAATACAGTTACCTTCCTATTAGTGGTAGTAGATTCGGATTTGTCCTATTCTGTAAATATCATGAGTTCCCGACGGCCCGATGTAAGGTTTAACATATTTGTGGACAGTAAAGTGAGACTATGGGAATCCCGTGCATGCGCTGTTATTGTAAGTTTTGGCGTATACCAAACTGTATTAAAGAATGATTCTGAACCTGGATTTTCTGATTGCAGCGTTGTTTACTAAATTCTTGTTCATTCGGCTGCAGTGGGGCAAATACGTTAAACCTTATATTGGAAGGTCGGGAACTCATTACATTTACTGTAAACACAAAAATCATTTGGATTCATCAAAACATGGCAAATCTGAATCTACGAACACTACTTCCTACGCATTTTATATTTTTCTTGCTCTCATCAATGGAAAGGATTATTCCCATCCGCCATATGGACATGAATAGAACAGGTTCTATAACGGAACAAGAAATCCACAAAATACACTGATGTGTGCATGGCCCTGTAGAAATGAATGAGTGCAATAACCACAAAAATAGAAAACTACTGTATGTTTGTGTGACTGAAGCCTAATGCAAACTATGTCCGAGTAAAGCCACATGAAAAGCTACAGTCCATGTATATGTACACTGAACATGTACTACATGTGGAATACATTGTCTGCTCAGGTATGAATAAAGTATGGACTATAGCGGTCACACTGCCAGTCAGTGCACATTACATCTCTTTGTATATCGCACCTACGCTTTTCCAGTTTTATACTGTATATGCTCTGTGAACTAATGGCATGCGCTAAAGTATCATCATCAAGCAGGCTGAAGCAAGCAGGAATAGATTTAAGTATGCCATCCATACATCATTTTATAGATAGGTTACTCTAACAATCCATTTTATTCCGTTTTTATGCTTTGTGCACCTGAGGGTATAAGACATATTTTATCCGTCACACAGATAATCTCAGCATGCTGTTTACTTGCTCTAGGGGAAGAATAGGCTTATAAAATCTGTGCTACAAGACTATCAAAAGACAAGTGCGGGAAAGGATGTGCTTGAAATTCCTTTAGTTTCATCTATTTCCATTGCATCAAGCCTAAAAGTGTCATCTACATTGCATAAATGGAATGAACATTTCCCAGTATATTTATGCCCTCTATGTTCAATTGTCTTTGATTTAAATCCAATATGGCATCTGTTTTGTCAAGAGACTTTGCAATGGCTTAGAAATGCTCAGTTGCACTGGCCTAAGATAAGAGGTTTACAATGCCCTGTTGAAGAGCACTTAAACTCCTTAGTAGGCTTGATAGGGTAGTGCTAAGCATAATGTCATGACTCATGTACAGAGGCGAAAGCTACTGAAAGCTTAGGACATAAGCATGCTGAAGGTCTATGGAGAAAGTATGGCATTAAACAGATGCAATGATTAAGAATGGATTTTAAAATGCCTTTTATATCATTTTATACTGTACAGTACATGCCAAGCATCACTGAACATAACCAAATTGCTCATGTGGTGCTTTTATTCACTACCTGTGACCCCCATGACAGGGGGTGCCCGGTGTCAGGCCACCACTTATCAAATAATAATGATCTATCCTGAGGACAGGTCACCTAGATCAGGAGCCTGGAAAACCTCTTTATGCTGCCACCTGCCTGGTTGCAATGGGCCTTTCCTAATCTTTACCTTGGCACTACTCTTGATAAATCTACTCTTATCATAGAATATTTATTAGAAATATGTTAATGTTCTATAGTAAACGTTATAGGTGAGCAAAGTATTGGAAACTTCAATTTGGTTGGTTCGCCAAATCCTACAAAAGAGTTTGCTTTGTCCCGAATTACTTCATAACAAACTGCATTTCTTTGTAAGTAGTGGGTGTAATGACAGGGGGTGGCAATTGCCACGCCCCCCCTTCCCCCCATCATTGAACCCCTCAGATGCTGCGTTCATATGTGATCGTGGCATCTGAAGTACATAACACGGTGTAACAAAAAAATAAAAAAATACATTTGTTTGCGACGTGCCGGCCGCTGCCATCTTGCTTGAATATCTGGTGCAAAATCTCGTGTGGCCTGAGATGATGGGATTTTCAATCAAGATGGTGGCAGCCGACTCTTTGTGCTGAAACGAATGAGGTAAGTATGATATTATCATAATTTTTTTCAGGGAAAATCAATTCATTACCACAAAGCACAAGGAAATGTGGCTTTGTAGCAAATTAAATTGTCCCTGAAATTCAGATTATTTTGTTTCACTCAACACTAGCATCAATGATACGTCACCCCACACACTATTTAGTCTGAAATCTCCAAGCAAGATGGCGGCGTCCAGCCTGTCGCAATCAAATGGAGTAGGTATGATTTATTTCGGCTTTTTGCACTATTTCAGGTTAAATCGATTTGCTACCACGAAGCACGAAGAAATTCAGTTTCACGGCAAATCAAATTTATCCTGCAATTTGGATCTAAGTCCACTTTGTGACTTTGATTCGCTCAACACTAGTGAAAGTGCATACATTTTTATGAAATTGTTTATCCTGGCCCACATTTAGTAAAAAAAATGTGCCTATGTTTTTTTTTTGTAAATTACGCAAAAAATTTACACAATTTAATGCAATTTGGCTTATCTATATTTAGAGAAAGCTTCTGTGCCTAGTTTGAAAGGGTAGGAAAGTGGTGATGTTTTGTGGGCAAAGCGGTATGGCCTAATATGCAACTTTTACAACGGATTGGGCCATCATTCTGACATAAAAAAAATTTCGGTCTTAAAGTGAGCCAAGCAATAGTTGGTACAGAGTCAGAAAAAAGTGTCTAGCCATGAATCAAATTTAATATTCAGCATGAGCCTCTGTGATACATCTAGTGCAGCTCTAGGCCTGTCTAAGCTTATTCCATGTATACGTTTAGTAAATCTGCCCCAATATGTTAATAAAACCATAGCAAAAATATATATTTTATAAAGTAGTATTTATTAATTGTGTCACTCTCTTACCTGTTTTTGCCATTTCTATCCCTGAATATTATACCCTCGGGATCAATACTGAAATTTCCCTCGGGATCAATAAAGTGTATTATATCATATTGTATACTTCAGCAACAGGCTGAATCAGGCTTTGGTGACATGCTTTTTCTTCTTGAGTCTATATGGTCAACTGTGTCATTCATATAGGCACCAGAACTACCTGTATGATTAAACCGAATGGACTGTTCCAAAAAGATCAGGTCCGTCAGAGTGAAAGCCATCCATTGTTAGTAGCTTTCCTTGGCAAGAGACCTCCATGTATTATGGCCATATTCTTTAATCAGTTATATAGAACCTATTATTAAAGTGTAAATTCCATCTGCACCGATAAGCTATAACTCTGAAAACAGATGACATGTGAAATGAATAACATCGATTGTCTTTTGATAATTGCACATGTCAAGGATTGTGAACTAGTAGTCATCAAGTGAGCAGTCAGCTCTTGTAAGTCAATGTGGTGGAAAAATGGCAATGGATTTGAGTGACTTTAACAAGGGCCAAAATTTGATGTATAGACAAATGGGTCAGAGCATCTCTGAAACGGCGAATGTTGAAGAACGTTCTTAAGATGTCATACCACACAAAAGCTTCTACGTATTTTGTGACTGGTCACTGAATGCTGTCCATCACCAAAGGTTTCTACAGTGAACATGTGAGCATAAACTGGACCATGGAGCAACTGAAGAAGGTGACCTGGTCTGATTAATGACATTTACTATTTCATTATGTGGACATAATGTAAATAGATTTTTTTTTTTTTATTCAAGGGTCACCACACTAGATTACTAAGTGAAAGTAACACATATCTCTGCAATCCAGAGTGCTTGATTGTCAGTGAAGCTGCATGTAACAAAGAGATGAATGCCTTTTATTACCGAACTAAAGATTAAGTGTCTGTCACTCTCAGTCATTTCACGTACCATAAAAAGCCACTCGAAAATCATTATTGAAGCTGTTACATGGCACTGACATAATTTGATATTTCAGGCTAATTCAAATGTGCAATGCAGTACATCAGCAATATATTATAACTGAATATCTCACATGTGCATTAGTAGAAGATCTTAATATCTGATTTTGCTGCATTTGTAAATCAAACATTTGAGGCACTAAGGGAAAGATTAGCCATCTTTAACTGCCTAACAGACCTATAGTCCTTCCCAGAAGGATATCCTGGGTTAGCAACTGGAAACTGGGGTCCTCCTCAGAATAGGCAACAC